>NC_035108.1:227579456-228229303 GCF_002204515.2 Aedes aegypti | reverse complement strand
TTCAATCACGTAGGGGCTCATTCATATATTTCATAACGCTGAAATTTGCCATTTTGGACACCCACCCACCCCCTTGTAACGCTTTTTGTATGAATATTATTCAATTTTTGTATGGGCCGTAACATCGTTAGGACACCCACCCACCCCCTTCAGCGTTATGAAATTTATGAATGGGCCCTAGGCTGTGATACAGATCACACAGGACTGTCACAAATTTTTACTGTTCCATCGGTATCACATTTGAACTGCATTCGAAACAGGTAACACGCTGTCTTCACATGCAATTTTCTGCAATAAATATTTTACACCACGGTAAAAAGAAGCAAGGTATTATACTCCGAAAAATGACATCTGTCAGTGAAGTCATTCCTATCGCAAACTCGAACGAGTGCAAAAGAAAGCAAGGCCTGCTCTCCTTTACTATCCTCAAGGCATCATGCTTGACGATAGGAATGACGACACATGTTTTGATGGAAAATCGTTGTTTACACGTGGGAATAGCCTACCTTGTTGTGTCTACCGTGTTTTACGCACAGTTGCTCTTCATGTTGGCAGATGAGGTGCTGCGCAAACCGCCGCGGAAAGGTCCGGATTTTTGTTGGATTAACTTGCTAACTTTACTACATCTTCTTCTTCCGCTAGATCAGGGTTTCTCAACCGGTGGTCCACGGACCCCCAGGGGTCCGTGAAGAATCATCAGTTGGTCCGCGAAGCCGTTGTAAATAGATGTCGTATTTTTGGTTTTGATGAATATAATTGAGGATTTTTTCAATTCGCTTGTTTTGCAAGAGAGTATCATTACCGAGTTGCAGTATGTATTTTTGAAATGTTGTTTTTTTTAACTACTGAAATACTGATTTTTCAATGACTTTCTGTCTATAAGAGATTGCAAATTAGATATATGTTTCTTATCGGTGTTGCTTAAGTATTTTCCAGGAAAAATTTTAAAATGCAATTAATAACGTTTCTATAAAAAATCATAGCATATTTTCGGCTTTAACCTTGTTAAATTTCATCAAGAATTTATGTTGTATTTATGTGTCAATTCCCGGTAGAATCCTGACAGGATAAAAAATTCTAAATTTTAATTGTTTTGACTCAAACCATCAGCAGAATGTTTTCGAATCTATCAGCAGTGCTTTTGAAGAGATTATCAACTGTAGTAGTGATCTTTTACAGATTTCGGCGATTATTTTGGACGGATGTTTGACAAGGCATTCTAAGAGTTTCTGTCGTTTTTTTGTGGTAATTATTTCCCACTAGTAGATTTCTAAAAATATTCTTGGCAGTTTATTGGTGATTTATTGTAGATATCATCTTGTGACAAGATGTCTTGTTGTATTTTCTTACACTTTGTTCTCTTTGTCTCGGGTAGTTTTTTTTCTAAAACCTATTAGGCTGTGGTTTCGAATCTCATTTGATCAAGTCGATTTTTTCATAATTTGACTAATAAATTGTATATATTTACACGCGAGCAATTAGGTTTTTTTCTTATCGGGAAGATGGATCTTTGCAACATTTTTTTGGGTGCTGAACAAGATAGTTGGTGGATGTTTGACAGTTTAGTGTACCTACTCAGTTTGATTGTAATTTTGAGCAGCATTGATTTTATTTGACTCAATGCTTATGATCTATATCATATCTATATAAATTCTTGATTTTCATAAAATTTGATTCCAAGAATGTAAATTTCAAGGGGTCCGCGAGATGTTTATAATAATATTGAAGGGAGCCGCGGCTACAAAAAGGTTGGGAACCACTGCGCTAGATGATCTGATCCCTAATCACTCAGTAAAGATCTCCTGAGTAAGATTTGGATCACTCAACGGATATAGAATCAGAAACTAGTTGAATATTTTTTAAAATAATCCTGAGCAATTAGAGAAGAACCTGTGATAAGAATTATTTAATAGTTGAATCCAAATCCAAATGAATTCAAAAACAGTGCTGAAAAGTGCTACTTTTCAACACCGTTCACAGTACTGAAATGTAGAGCTTTTCAGCACTGTTTAGACCTTTAGGAAAAATAGACCATTATATTGTTCATCTCCCAGGTGAAACGTAGGCTTATTTCAAAAAATAGTATTAAGTTAATTGTAAGGTAAACAATAGTTTTTTTATGATAAACATTTGAACATATAACTTCCATTAAATAAGCGGAATCTGAGGCACTGATGTTAAATCTGTAATTTAATATTTTTTATCTATTTACAGGTATGACCAATCGTATTGTCATTCACTAAACCTAATGGGGTAAGTTTATGATATTAAAGAAAACCAATCAAATATAGATTCCTACGAAAATAAAGTTGGTTGGACCATATTCGAGGTTTGGAAATTTATTGACCGTAATAGGAAATGAAAGGGAACTAAATATTCATGCAGCTGGTTCTCAGCCACCAGTGAAACGATTTTCTATCAATGTTCCTCGGCTTATCATGTTTACCTGAATCTCTTTGAATTGCATGTTTCTATTGGTCTTTAGGTTTTTCTTATAATACTGAGGAAAACATATTTCGATTTCCATACTAAACCGCTTTGAAATTTTGTTAGAAGAAAATATTATAAATTTGTACGATGGCGCAATGAACGCATTAGTTTGTGGTATGGTATGAGTTCTGCAATATATAGATTCCATAAAATTGTCGTGTGAAATCTATTAGTATTCATTATAAACATCAAACCACAGACAAACAGACGTCACACTTTCACCGATGTCCATCGACCACCTTTTTAACGACCGATTCAAATATATGGTAGGTGGCCAATCCACCACCCGCAGCGCTCGCATCGTTTTTGTTCGCGTTTGACGTTTACACACTACCGCCATCTTTTGGTCCATCGGCCAAACACACCGATTTTAGCATTGGGCGTACATGTCCTCGTGACTATGATTTTTATCGGGATTTGTTCTAAGTGTTACGTCTGTTTGTCTGTGATCAAACTGTACTTGAATCTCAACGCCCAGTGTCACCTCTAGGTGACACCTGTTTTGTTTTGCTTGTCAAAAATCTAATTCTTCTTTGATTTCCGTGAAATTAGTTGTAAATGAAAGCCATATTTATCTAGTTTGTTTTTTGCTTAAAGTGGTCCACATCAATCCGGAGTGGCCACCGGGAATCGACTCCAAGCAGAAAAAGTCCATTTTCTGTTTTCTATTATAACAGGAAATCAAAACGACATTTTATTTCAAAACAAACGTGGTTTGCATTGTTTTCAACTGTGCTTCAAATATATTTGAGGTATTAAATTTTTGGACACAGTATGTTCTTTTTATTCCGATTTTTTCATCTCTGACAAACTTTCGTCCATGCATTTAACATGGCAATGGATTGCAATAATATTCAGAAAGTAACTGTAAGAAGCAAAGAATAATAGTCGTAAGATGTCGAGAAAAATCAGAAATGGCCACCGCGGTCTTTGTTATGGTACCCAGAACCTGTTTTGGGAAGCACCTCAGAGTCCCAAAAGACGACTTCCATCCAGAATGAGTCGAAAATAAAATAAAAACCGTACTCGATTTGGATTTGATTTTGCACATGTTTTTGCTATGGTAGTAGTATTGTTTTCCATAGAAAAATTGATCATTTTGACTTGAGAATAACTTTTGAAAATGGCCTATATTTTTTTGCAAGCTAATTATTTGAAAAATTCTAACTCCGAAACTGTTGATTTTAGAGAAAAATGTTCTATGAAGAAGTTGTAGTGAACCGTTGGGACTATAAGAAAAAAATATACACTAAAAAAAAGTAGTTCATTTATTTTCATAAAAAAATCAAAAAGAAAACTTCAATTTTAAATTACACAAAACCCCATTTTTAATTTTTTTTTAATTTTCACCATAGAATTTTGATAGTAAACAGATGTTTGGTACAAAGTTTCATAATAGAGACATTTTTGATTAAACATTTTTTTCTAAAGACAACTTTTGGTCGATTTTTAAAATTTTGATTTTTTGACAAAATAAAAACGTTCTAATGATACAAAAATAATCTCGAAATTATTCTGAACCATAATAATTATATGGACAATTTCTTTAGAAGTAACAATTTTCGAATTATTTCGAGTTTAATGCAAAAAATATTGTTTAAATATTAAAATAGGCCATTTTCATTAGTTATTCGTGATCAAGGAAAATAAGTAAATGGAAAGATATATGGTCTTTACTCTTGAAAACGTATTATTAATGATGGAGAATCGCAAATAACTAATGAAAAATACCTATTTTAGTATTTTATTAATTATTTTTTGCATTAAACTCTATATAATTGGAAAATGGCTACTTCTAGAGAAATTATCATTATAATCATTATGGTTTAGAATCATTTCAATATTCTTATTGTACCATCAGAACGTATTTATTTTGACAAAAACTCAACATTTTGAAAATCTGCCAAAATGAATTTTTCATGAAAAAACATCTAATATTTTTTCAGTGTGTATTTTTTTCTTGTAGGCCAAACAGTTCACTGCAACTTCTTCATAGAACAATTTACGTTATTAAATTCTTATTATTATCAGTATTAAAAGTGTACTAGGCCCATAAATCTGTTAAACAAATATCCAACAATATCAACGTTACGCTTCAACTCAATAAAATCTTTTGAATCTTATAATTAAAACTCCAATCGAAATACTATCAACTTTGCCTGACTCTATGTTCCGTAGCTTGATATCGAAGTAAAGAACAAAAGTAGAAGTAAGTTTACATCGCAGTTGCTCTGAACTGTAGCTATATCTTTTTTTCACGAATGGATTGTAGCTCAAGATATAACATTACACGTTGATTCTCATTATTTTAAAAATACGCCCAATTCTTCTTCAATCACTAACTGCATAAGTTTCCTTATATGCTGGCTCAAAAGTGAAACGGTAAAATGAATCGGTTCAAAATATGACACATTTCAGTCGAACGACTTTTCTTCCATCAAAATAAAACAGCATTTTTTCTAATTATCTTGTATGAAATATTTTACCGGTTCAAAAATGAATCGGTAAAATGAACCGGTGCAATAAGTTACGCATTACATTTGTAGGATTAATTTTCTATCAAATGTTAACAGTTAACTTCACGGAATGTTTTCTGAAATAAAAATAAATTTTTCAACCGGTTGAAAAGTGAATCGGTAGAATGAAACGGTTCAAAAAGTTACACATTTGAGTTTACGAATTAACTGCTATCAAATTATAGCAGCAAACTTCAGCGGTTATCTCCTGAAATAAAAAAAATGGATTTTACCGGTTCGAAAGTGAACCGGTAAATTGAACCGGTTCATCAAAAAACAAGATTAAACATAACGTTTCACCTCCCGTTGGAATTAAATTTGTATCTATAACAGTTCACTTTTGAGCGCTGGGGGGTTAAGTATGGACCGCTATACGAAAATTTATGTATTTTTTTTTATATTATGATGACTTCTGTAGTACAGTCGCCTCTCCACAACTCGATATCGAAGGGACCATCGAGATAGGGAGAGATCGAGACAAAGAAGAAATGTTTGATGAATACCAAGGCGGGTCCAGCTCCTCTGGCTACAGAGTACAATGAACCAGCCTTGATGAATACTAGATGTTGAGGCTTGAGGTACTGCGGCGCCTGGAGGTACTGGAATTTCTTTCTCGCAAGAAAGAACACACTGGATCCGGACCAAATGTTGAGACGCCGCACAGTGCGTTGAATGTTTGGAGATGCAGGACAAAAATCAAAACCGGAAGATGAAGCCATTTGAGCACCTTGGTATGGAAGGGAAATTGTTTCTGGTCAAAAGAGCTACAATTTGCATAAACGACATATAATATACGCATAATCGCAAAACTGTAACAAGCGCCCATTTAATCATCCTCCAAGAAAAACCTTCCAATTAGTACTTTTATTTTTCATAATGTTGTAAGAAGTTATTTGCAAAATTGTCTCTTCTCACTCGTAGCTGCAAAAGTGACTTATTCGCCTTAATGCAAAAAAAACGCATATTTTTAGTGTTTCAGTTTTAAATTGAAAATTTTAATAAAATCTTAGAAATTACATTTGAAATATATTATTTTAAGCATAAACTTGCTATGGTGTAATGTCAGGATGAGCAGAGACCACATAGCGTTGCAAGATTTTCGGATTTTTTATCACAAACAACTCATTCTCATACTTGTGCTGGTTAAGGAGTATAGGCCCAAACGCAATGAGAGCGGAACGGCAACGGAAAGCGGAACCGGTTCGCCAGCATGAACTATAGCATGCTTGTCGGTCCAGTGTTGGTTCACTTTCAATCGTTGACAGCTCAGTCGGGATGGTGTGATTCATACTGGCGAACCGGTACCGCTTTCCGTTGCCGTTCCGCTGTCATTGCGTTTAGGCCTTATGCCTTAAAATAGTCAAAAATCTCGAAGAGTTGCAGGGAGTTGCAGCTGTATCTTTCAGACATCTTAGAGGACAGATACTCTAAGAAACATATCTGTGTATGATTTAGGGTGGAACTCGGTGGAATGTTTTTTGAATCAATAATCAAAGTAATATGTTAGTATTTCACAAGTTTGATTTCATAGCCAACTCAACGTGCCAATTTCTCATATTCAAGGTTAAAATTGGTGTTCTTATTACATCAAATATACTTTATCAATTTTCCTATGTTCTCTTTTAGATTTTAATTGAATAGATTGGTTTCAACACCCTCCTTACTAGTTGAAAGGGATGCTGAAAACATGCGACAAAATTTAGTTCTTCTGCTACTCCGACAACTGTCTTGTTCGACGCTTGTTGTAATAGTTTTCGTGCTTTGCATAGCTTATAAATACTTGTTTCAATAACGAATGCTATCTATAAGCACTTGTGGATACTTATTATCGCCGGATAAAATAACATGAAATTTGATTTTTGTCTATGGATCAACGCACTGTGCGCCGCAGTACCTCAAACGGGAATTTTCTTTCTCGCAGGAAAGAACACACGGAGCTACACACCAGGTCTGTCCACATTGCTCCATTGCTTGATCGGTTCTTGGAGACGCAGGCTGAGGCATTCCTCTCGTAGAATCTCCTGGACAAGCCGGTTGGGCAATACAGTATGCGCTGCAAATCTCGAATGGCACGCATAATTCACAGGTGGTGGTTTAGCTGGTTTATTGTGCCATTTCCTCGTTGTCCTTGGGTGACCATCCGACATGTTGTAAGTTCTTTCCAAGAACTCCACATATTTCGACGTAGGCCACTCCTTTATGGTACGACGAGTCGAATCTCGGATGAGTGAAGAGCATCAGGCGACTAGGCGATTAGGTCGATTGGTAGCTGTCGTAACACCCAATGTAGTGCTCATCCTGAGTGAACTCGAATTGGTTGGTAGCTGTCGTAACACACAATGACTTTACATACGACAGCCTAGAGTACTTCCTGGAATGGGCTCCATTTGGTTGGTATTAGCCAGGGATGGCACCCTCGGTTTCCCACTGGATGCCAGGTTACGCTCTTCATGGTCGAACTCCGGTTGTACAGCAGATGTCTCCTCGGGAAGAAGTTGGGTCGCACAGGATTGACCAGAAAGTTCCTGCCAAACAGACTCTGATATCTCCTTGCAAGCCGGAAAATCTTTGGTAACCATATCGGGATACATTGGCACCGTTTCGCACTGATTGGGTCTGCTGTACTATTTCAAAATGAAGTCCAGTTTATCGACGGAAGTCGCAGTGTGGAAGGGCTGGTTCACAGAGAGCTCCCCCAAAGCGGACTCCGGATTTACCATGTTTGTAGCTATCCCTATCACTGTCCCAGCAGCTGAATTGTGTGACTGCTCTTCTCTGCAATGCGCGGACTGCTCTTTGGTAGCGGGTCCCACTTTTCACCCGTCGCAGCGTGATGTGGCGTTTCCACGCCGGGTGTGTCAGAGCGCTTCTCATGGCCGTACTCTGACCGCTGCCTATTTTGGAAGCCTTCCAAAACCAGGCGTTCACTCTCACCTATTAAAAACTTAGCAGCCAGACTCGCGGATAGTTGCTCGATCCCCAGCAGCGTTTCGGTGTGAAGCTGGTCGAACCTTAGATGCTGCTCATCATGCTCTTCGTACCCTGTCGTTGGAATCTATTCCAGAATCTTCTGATAAAGGTTGGAGTACTCTCGATAGTACATATCCAGCTTCGTCTCGTACGCTCGTAGCAGCATCTCGTCTTGGATAGGCCATCCTTTACCAGGTTACGGATGATGTACGTGACCTTGCGAATGACTTGGTCGCATAGATGGACAAGTTTCTGTATCTCATCCATGCGGGGTGTCACAGCTCTTGGCGAGTAGTAGTTCATGGGGTAGATCGACCAGGATTCCTCATTGTCAGTCGGCTCACTGACTAGTTGGACTTTTTCGAATGGTCACCTTGTTGACCACCGGACACAGATACCGTATCTACTGCACGCCTTGTTATCCAAGGAAACGAGTTCTGTTTCTACTGTGCGTTACTATGTGGTGAGTAGCGAATCAGGGCATGCATGTAACCCATTATGACCTTGGCCACGTCTATACAATCATCAAATGACCGAAAATTTGAAATCCTAATAAAAATCCAAGAAACTGATCAATGTTACCTTGGATTACGGTACATAGAAAATGGAAGTAAAGAAACAATGTTTATATTAACAATATCATAAAATTAAATCCTTAAGTTAAAATAAAACTTGAAACCAGTCGAATTTTTTTACCCGATCAGCAGAAGGCTTTGTTGTCACCGATCGCCTCACAGACCGGTAGTTGCCTCTTACTCCTTTGGTACTCTTGCGGTGGCAAGAATGTCACGCTTCGTACCGATCTCTTGCAGATCGGCAGGAATTCCTGGAGTGATCGCCTCGAATACCTGGGTAAACGGGTCCTGCGTCTACAGTGCGCCCCATTGACTAGTAGAAGGCTTCGATGGTTTCGAACTTCTCGCTATTCGACAGGATTTCCCGACTGGTCGCCTCGTTGATCAGGGAGAACGGATGCTCTACTGTGCGCCCTCTCGTTGACCAGTAGAAGGTTTCGATGGTATCGAACCTCTCGCTGATCGGAATTAACCTCTCACGGTATGTTGTGCACAGATTCCACACTCTATGGTGTTATTGCCGGCGACAAGAATGTTACCGTTGGCAACCAATCGTCACGTTGATCGGCGGGGATTCCTCGGTTGGTCGCCTCGATGACCAGGGAATAGCAGCAATGAGACCGATCGACACCTTGATTGGATTTTGTCGGATGGTCCCCTCGATGACCAGAGTAATTGGGTCCTGCTTCTACTGTGTGCCTCGTTGACCAGTGGAAAGCTTCGATACTGAACCGGGGACTGTAGGCCGGTTCCACTCCAACAGGTACGGTATCCGGCTCGAAGGACCAAATGTTTTTTTTTTTTTTCTATCTTTATTAACGATATTTTTAGCCCTGGGCTAGTTCATCTCGGGACCAACGGCTTTACTTCCCTTCCGAAGGAAGTCGTCACTGAAATTTTTTAGTGACTATCTCGGGGATGGGATTCGATCCCAGGTCCTCGGCGTGAGAGGCGAGTGTTCTAACCACTACACCAGGTCCGTCCCCAGGACCAAATGTTGAGGCGCCGCAGTACTTCAAACGGGAATTTTCTTTCTCGCAGGAAAGAACACACGGCTCGAAGGACCAAATGTTGAGGCGCCGCAGTACCTCAAACGGGAATTTTCTTTCTCTGGAGAAAGAAAACACGGGTGGATTACTTATCCACTAAACACTACTTTATTCACTTCACTTTTACACTATACTTTACTTGAGCTTTAGCCAGCTCGGTTTTACTTCACTTTACTTCGCTTGTACTTGACCGTTTGCCGGGTCAGAAAAAACTTTTCACCGAAGCGACGCTTCCACTCCACTAAATATTATGGTTCCGACAGAAATAAGGACAAACATTTATTTTTATATGGCGGCGTCCATTTATTACGTAACGCTAAAATTTGAAATTTTTGACCCCCTCCCCCCCCGTAACGCTTTTTGTATGAAAAATTTCAAATTTTTGTATGAGCCGTAACGCTTGAGCCTACTCCCCCCCTCCCCCTAGAGCGTCCCGTAATTTGTGGATGCCGCCTATATTTTTTCTCAATCTCCAAGCGTCGCGACTAATATTTGAATAGTGCGCTGTGTTCATAAACATCGTAAGAATGCAGCACCACACATGTCATTATGATAGTAATGTCGGGAACGAGTCACACGTCGCGTGTCCCACACGCGCGTTCCGATTTAGTGGGCGCGCGACAATATCATGCTGAAGGGAAACCAGAACATTCTGGACATGGCCCAGAAATGTCGGTAATCTGGGTGCACTGCCATTCACGCTGTCCTATAGAAGAGTTTATGGTGACGTCACGAAAAATTATTCTTTGTCCCTCTTTCATCACGCTCAATAAATTGACTGTTCTGCTCTTTGACATTCACTGCTGGAATTGTTGACATTTTTTATATGGAGTTTCGATTGATTGATAGTCAGATGAATTAACGAATATACAAATATACAAATCCAATAACTAAACTCTCGTTTTGTACTTCGACGTCTCTTTCAAATAACCTCGCACATATTTCCATTCTGTTCCCATTGCACGAAACAAATTTTAGCAAATTGTGTATTTTGGTAATTATCGATAGTAATGATCCGATTTTATCTACCCACGATTTTAGCTCCCTTTTTGACCCGATTTTAGCATCCTTTTTTGCCCGATTTTGTCAGCCTAAAATTGATATTTATTTTAATCAGAATGCTTATCGTCTATACTGGCAAATTTGGGTGCATAAAGTCAATGGATTAACTGCTATGCTCATGACCACAGTTGATCAGCAGAAGTATTCTCGTTTCATTTTGTATGGGGAAAGGCATCTAACTTCAATTTTCTCGAAAATGAAAGCTTCACTCGAAAAAATATTTGGAAGGCATGTTAGCCATCATCATTACGCACAACCGGTACCAAATATTTTTTTTCGAAAATAGTTCCTCATTTTGAGAAATAATTCGTTAGATGCATTTCGTCATACAAATATTTTTCGCTTACCTTTTAGCGATTTTTCGTGCATAGACACTAGCGCATGTGCGTTACTATGTGGTGAGTAGCGAATCAGGGCATGCATGTAATCCATTATGACCTTGGCCACGTCTATACAATCATCAAATGACCGAAAATTTGAAATCTTAATAAAAATCCAAGAAACTGATCAATGTTACCTTGGATTACGGTACATAGAAAATGGAAGTAAAGAAACAATGTTTATATTAACAATATCATAAAATTAAATCCTTAAGTTAAAATAAAACTTGAAACCAGTCGATTTTTTTTACCCGATTTTGTCAACCCTGAATGCAGCATGCGGCTGGCAAAATTGGGACATTACTGTATAATAAATGTGAAAATTATTTCTTTACTATTGTGCATTCAGATTAACTTTAGACCGAAGTTCATAAGAGAAATGAAATATCACAGAAAGTTCGCCGAAGTTCGGCGTCGACATTCTACCGAAGTGCTACGCCGACAAAGGCAATCCTTATGCGTCGGCGAAGCACCAAATTAGAATGCCGACGCCGAACTTCGCCGAAGTTTTGACTGCCGAACTTCTAATTGTCACTCGAATTGTCAATATTTACCTCTAAACATAGCCAACGCTGTGCAAATTTGCGAGCTTCTCCTATTCAAACGCCATTTTATTTATTGATTTATTTTTAACTTATGAATTTTGAAAGAGAGAAAAGCCCCTTTGAGTGATATTCTAATGAAATCTTTCTCAAAAAGGCACAAAACCTCTTTATCTTTTCGAATAACGTTATAAAATAATATTTATTAAATAAAGGCTCTCCCGGAATCGATCCATAGCGGAGCCAGCACGCATTCAGAAGCCAATCGATTAGATGGATGAGTACCAATCTTGATGTCTCTGAAAATAAAATCAAAGAAAAAAAAAAACAAACGAGCAGTATCATACACGATAAGAAATTTCATTCAAATATTTGTATAAAATTCTCATGACAGGAAGTGAATGATTTCCCAGAATATCCCGAACTGACACAGGAATATCATGACTCAAACTGATTATTCTATCAAGGAATTTTTCTCTAGGTGCATTAAGGTGAAGATGAATCGAAGCCAAACCTCAAATTTTCAAGAGCACGAATCTGGAGAACCGAACACCCGCTTGAGCTGAAAACATAGTCGATTGGTCACCACCAGCTAGTGACCAATCGATTAAGTTTTCAGCTTAAACGAATCCGTGCTCTTGAAAATTTGAGGTTTGGCTTCGATTCATCTTCACCTTAAAACGAGAACATTCAAAAACGATATGGTCTATGTCTTCATATGATTGCCAGTGCTGCAAATATTTGAATCTGTGATATTCATGCGATATAAATGATTACTACAAATGTAATGATTTGACATTAATCTAGAATAGAAACAAATAAAATTACGTCCAACAGGAAGACTGCGGAACCAAGGAAATATTTTTACCTTCGGACATATGGAATAACAATATTGACCTTTGACACTTGTATTCCAAGAAATTTGCCAATCATTCATAGTATATTTTTTCAAATTAGTAAAATATTCCGAATAATAAATACCAAAATTATAAATTATTCCACGAAAAAACCCCCAATTTTGCCAATGGACCAATGCACGAGTTCACCAATTTGACGTTTGAGCGGTGCCGAGTTCACTCGTTACCATGGTCACGTAAATAACACGGCACCGCTCAAACGTCAAATAGTGAACGCGTGCATCGGTCCATAAAGCAGCTTGTTCATTACCATAAATATTGCAATGAGCTGGAACCTAAACAAATCTATATAAATTAAAATGGAATGGTGTTTGTATGTCACGAAATGACTTACGAACGGGTCAACGGATTTTAACAATTTATTCTCCGTTTTGTTCGTCAAGGGTTCCGACGTGTTTGTGTGTATAAAAATCCCCGGATATTCACCGGGAAAGTCGAAAAAACAAGAGCGAACGGAACTGTCATTTTGTATGGGACGATCCATAGCGTTTTTCAACAGCCTACTTGATGGCAAGACGAAGTTTGCCGGGACCACTAGTTTGATAATAAATCCTTTGAAATATAAATCATTTAATAGCCCTTTAATTGATAGAACAATATGATGGGTTTTGAAATTAGATCTAATGGAATTCAGAGCTTGAAGACAACTAAGGCTATCTGAGCACACCATAAATATATTTGATGAATAATTCTCAATCAATATGCTTGTAAAATATATACATGTTAATTCAGCTGTAAAAATTGAACAAGGAGATTCTAATTTATCAGTAAAAAAATCTGATCATTGTCCACCCCAATAAATTTACGTTCAAATAATAAATGGGCATAACGGGAACGAGTATGATGAGGAATTTGTTTTAATTCTTCATGTAAAGATAAATCCACACATGGTTGAAAAGAATGAGCATCTATGCCATCCCGACTATGGGTGCATAACAAAATTATATCAGCTTATGTTATTATGATATGGAGATTTTATCGAACATAGGTTGTTACAATTTTGATGCAGGATGTTGTTAAAATAACTTAATTTATAACGAAAAGTTCTATGAATTGTAACATAAATATAACAAAATGTGTTTTTAATCTATCGAAAACATATCAAATCCAGTTATAATTTTTGATACAAAATATCAAAATTATAATACTGTATAATATACGGGGTAACTCATTAAGTTACGAGCATTTTGATCAATTATATGAACATTTTAACAAAACATAATATTCCGTGCAATAGACAGAAACATATATGGTTATAACCAGTTCATTTATCAATTACATATATAACAATTCTACTAAAAGTTCATATTCGGTGCAATAGACAGAAAAATATATGTTTTGATATAAAACAAGCAATTTAAAGTCGCAACAAGTGACTTTTTAATCACTTGCAATTAGTCAAAAATTAAATTAACATCATAACATTTTGTTACCGCTTGGCTGGTTTTACAAACCCAAGAAATTTTTCTTTAATTCCTATAAATATAACACAATATGATATATTTTTGTTTCAATATTTTCTGTGGATAACGATTTCTAACAAAAATATATCGTAATAAGATATGCATACCATATTCTGATACAATTTTATTATATTTTTGTTATGTACCTCTAGTCGGGATATGCATAAAAATGTGGAGAAACATTTGATACAATAGTTTCTCTAGAACAATAAATAAATGATTTCAATATACTATTAGGCAGCGTTTATTTATTATGTAACGCTAAAATTCAAAAAATTTTGACCCCCTCCCCCCCTCCGTAACGCTTTTTGTATGAAAAATTTCAAATTTTTGTATGAACCGTAACGCTCGAGCCTACTCCCCCTCCCCCTAGAGCGTTACGTAATTTGTGGATGCCGCCTTAGAAGGATTGATTTCAAACAAAGATTTTAGTGTACCAATTAAAGGATGATCCATTGAAAAACAATGTATCAAAAAATTGCAATTCAATTCATTAAAGCGATATTTGAGTGGAATAATACCAGCAAGGACTTCAATAGATTTCGTATGAGAGCGGTTCCATTTGAATTCGAATGTCGGTTTACTTTTGTATTTTTTGATTTGGCTGAAATTTGGCATATGCTTTCTTTATACCCAAAAATGCCTATTTGCATCATCGGTTCGCCATTTTTACCCTAGCGTTACTTTTGAGAAGGGCCTATGAAAAAAAGCCTGCACAATTTTCAAAAAATTAAAACTCAGGAACTATTTGTCTGATCGGTTTGGTGTCTTCCGCAAAGTTTTAGGTTATTGTTGGAACTATCTGGAAAAAATATACACTGTAAATAAAATGTTGTAATTTTTTTTTATTTCGAAAATAAAGCTTAAAAATCCATTTTCTCAAAAATCGTTTTCGATATTTTTTTATTTTTTTTATATTTTAAAGTAGACAAAAAATCAGTGCTGGTAGCAAGTCACTTTTTAGTGACTTGGTCACTTTTTTGAAGCCAGTCACTTTAAAGTCTCTTTTTTGATGCCATTTCAACTAAAGTCACTTTTTTCGTCAAAAAGTCACTTTTTTCAGCTATTTTGAGCAAATTTTTCGGGAAAAAGTTCATGTCAGTATCAAAACATTAGTCAAGGTGCTCTGATATAAAAAGTTAAACTTTCATAGAATGTTACGTAATATGTAGAAGTATCTAAATTACTATTAGTAATGATGTGAACTCGTTGGATGTTCTATTTGAGAACAAAAACTTATAATACTTCTTAAGACAGACTTCATTAGCATACCAAATCTTTGAAAAAGCAACTTGACTAGAATATACTTTCTTTTTTTCGAATGCATAATGCATGTTATTATGGAATGTATTTTATCAAGTGTTGCTAGGAATAAATTTAATCAAACTTCAATTTTCCTCAGGTTTAGGGTTTTTGCAAAACAAATCTAGAGAACCAGACAACCGATTGCGCTGAAAACGCTGGTGGTGATTAATCGATCAAATTTTTCAGCCTGAACGATTGTCTAGTTCTCTAGATTGGTGCTCTGTAAAATTCGAGGTTTGGCTTCGGTGCTGTTTCACCTTAGCTCAACCATTTGGTTTCTCTTATTCGGCGTTCGAAAAGGTCGTCTAAGGTTTTAAGTAGTACTTTAATCATATTCGATCTTCTATCATCATTTTTAATTCGAAATACTGATTAATAACGAAATATTACATTTTCCGTAAAATAAGGTCTTATAAGGTAGAAGCGTTAGTTATGTAAGATAACTTTTTAAGAGAATCTAGTGCAGTTCCAAGTTTTACTTTAAATAGAAATTATCCTTCTGGGAGTATTGTGACGAACCTAATTTGTAAAATTCAAACATATGATACTTTGAAACCAATGCATCTGTACACTTCAGGTTTGCTCCATATAATAAGTAATAGTCTCAAAAATATGCCAAGAGTTTATAAAAAATCTTAGCTCTGTTCATCTGTGACAATAGATCGAAAAGAACAAAAAAAAAAAAAATATTCTCTTCGAGCAAATTTTTTGAATATATTTAATCTGACACTTTAATTTCGAATCGAACCATAGACCAAGATATTTATAATCAATAACTTGTTCAATTTGTTGATTACTAAGATACAAATCAATATTTATTGGAGAATGTTTACGAGAAAATAATATGAATTATATATTGTGTATTTCTTTCACTACTGGACTGCGAAGTGCGGCTCCATAAGTGCGAAAATGTGAATAAAAGTGCGGGATTGCATCAAATCATTTTGGTGTCTTCAGAGCATTTATTCTTTAGACTGCGAGGAATAACCCCGCTGAAGACACCAACTCGATTTGACGCAATTGCGCACTTTTATTAGCATTTCCGCACTTGTAAAAACTTCTGCGATAGTCCAGTGGAGAAAGAAATGCGCAATATTATGTGCCCATGAGTGAAGATTATCTAAACAATGCATAAAATGACGAATAACTTCTCTGCTATGACCATTAACAGAAATGACATTATCATTCGCAAATTGTATAAAATAACATCCATTTGGAATAATGGAAATGATGTCTCTGGTGAATAAATTGTATAAAAAGGGACTTAAACAAGAACCCTGTGATAAGCCAAAATAACCATAACGGACCATTCTAGAAGACCCATTATGAAAAAAATGCATTATTTTGAAGGAAAACAAATTACATATGAAATTGGAGATAATGATTGGAATTTTACAATCATTCATTTTGTTGAAAAGTAAATCAATGAGAACTGAATCATATGCACCAGAAACGCCAAGAAAAGTAGAAACTACATCTTGTTTTTTTGAACGATAGTTCAATATGAGAAGCTAGAAGAGCAATATTGTAAGTTCGGTCAATCGTTAGAAAATGCATTTCGCCGAAGTTGGATTTTTCTCGGAATCCATGCAAGATACCCTACTTCGGAAGTAGGGCGCATTCGAGCGCATCCAGATGCAAATCGAATGCACCACTTCCGAAGTAAGGTATCTTGCATGGATTCCGAGAAAAATCCGACTTCGGCGAGGAACCATTTCTAAAAGTTAGTTACCGCGCCGACAATACAATCTCTAGTTCCGCGACCTTTTCTAAATCCATATTGAGATGATGCAAATATATTATTTTTCTCAGCCCATAACTCCAGACGATTAAGTATCATTCTTTCCATTAGTTTACGCAGACACGATAATAAACTAATAGGTCTTCTACTTTCTACTAATGAAAGATTTTTATCAGGTTTAAGTAAACTAACTACCTTTATGAATCGCCATTCAGAAGGAAAAATGTTATGAAACAAAAATGAATTATATAGGGATAGTATATGTAATTTACAATCAATAGGTAATTATTTTAACACGATAAATTTTATATTGTCATTACCTGGAGCAGTATTTTTAGTAACAGATAATGCTAATTCCATTTCCTCAATTGAAAATTCATTACAAAGATCAGGGTAATCATTGTACAATTGATGAGTTTTAAATATGATGGGGGTAGGAACAAAATCAGGACAAATTTTCGAAGAAAATTGATCTATCCAATTTTCTGAATATTCCAAAACAGAGGTAGAAGGAATATTATTGTTCCTTAACTTTCTGGCAACAGACCATAATTTATTTAATGACATTTCTGAATCAAGATTTTCAATAAAAGTTTTCCAATAATTCCTTTTTTTAAACTTAACAATTCGTGTAAACTAAGCTTCAGTTTTACGATAAAAATATAATTGTTCCTAGTACCTGAATTACGAAAATTTTTAAAGGCTTCAGATTTATTTTTAAGTGCAACAGTACAATCATGATCCCAGCAAAAAGAATTATGTCTTCTTTTGGTTGGCCCCAAAAATATTTTTTTAGTCTGTGATTTTTGTAAACAATCTATTAAAATGACTGAAAACCTGTTATAATTTTGAAGAGGAGAAAGTTAATAATCGAAATTGATTAGAGCAGTAGAAACTAAATCTGAAAATTTGGACCAATCAATATTTTTTGTTAAATCAGGAACAAATGGTTCTTGGTGATGTTGATCACGAAGAGGAAAATGAATAGTAATTTGAATAGGTAAATGATCACTACCATTTGCATCATCTATAATTTTCCAAGTTGATTTTAGGGCCAAACTACAATGATAAATCAATGCATAAATGATGAGCAGGGGGAACTGCTATTCTAGTGAATGAATCAGAATATTTAAATTCAACTCATCAATCAGATCCATGATTAATGAACCTCTGCCATCAGAAATCTCACTACCCCAAGCCAAATTATGAGCATTAAGATCACCAAGTATGTAAAATGGACAAGGTATATTATTTAGAATTGTTTTCAAATGTAATAAGGAAAAACTTGCTTGGGGAGGAATATATAAACATAAAATCGAAAATTCTATTCCATTATATTTGACAGTAATAGCAATATATTCAATTGGTGAGTCCAACGAAAAATTTAAAAATTTAAATTCAATGTTCTGACGAATTCGGATCATTACACCTCCATATGCCATATTACGATCCTTTCGAATTATATCAAAAGAAGGAATTCTAAAAAAATTAGTTTCCACTAACCATGTTTCATTCAAACAAAATATATCAATATCATTATTGACTATTAAAGCTTTCAGTCTTTCAATTTTTGGAATAACACTTCTGCAATTCCATTGTAAAATATTCAAACTACTATTTTTGATTTGAGCCATTAGGAACAAAACAAGGAACTAATGAGGGGTCCAAAAGAATTCAATTTCTCTAATAAGCTAGCTACAAATGGTAAACATTTCTTTATCATTTTTTTCCCAAAATCATTTAAACCCAAAAATTCTATGATATCTTCTAAAATGTTCAAAATACTACCCCCATCATCGTTTTGAACATGAGAATTATTGGTAGTCTTTTTAATATCATCTTTTTTGTTCCCAAAATAATCTTGATTAATTTTTTGAAAACCATGAATGTTTTGAGATTTTGATAAATAAGATGTTGATGATTGAGGATCAAAAATATTGTTTTGATTGTTTGTTTTATTAATTATTTTTCTTTTGATAGGAGGATTATACACAAAATTGTGTTCCTCATTTGAATCTTCAATATCAACCTTTTGAGTTAATGGTTCAAAAATATTATTTGATGAAAATGCATTAGATTTTTTAATAACTTCAGAATAAGATAATTTGTTCTTATTCCTTATCTTCAAATTGCATTGCTTTTGATGAGCTATAAAAACAGCACATTCTTTCAAAAAAATATGTTTTTTGCCACAATGAATACAAATGTCAGAAATTTTGTTACAATCTGATGGAGAATGAATTCCACCACATTTTGAACATTTCTGTTTATTGGAACAAAATTGCGACGTGTTTCCAAAAAGAAGACAACGATCGCAATGCATAATTTCAGGATAAAATAGCCTAACGTGAAATTTTACATTGTCAACAACAACAAAATCAGGAAGAACAGACCTTCAAATGTGATTTTGATGCAATTCGAATGTGTATATGAGGAACCTTTATCTGAAAATAATAATTTCGATAATTGAACACATTCCAAAATTTTAAGTGGCAAAATTGCTTTATTTTTAAATATTCCTGAACCATGATTTAAAATCTCATCACATTCCAATGATTCATCATAGATGACACCATTGATTTCACACGAGTTACATGGAGCGTAAACTCGATAAGAATTCAAAAATAATGTGGACTCTAATAACGCATTAGCGTCTTCTCGAGTTCCAAAAATGACACGTAATTTGTCTAAGGAAATCTTTTTGATTTCCTTAACAGTTTTGTAAGTTTTGTAAATTTTTGATGATATTAAAAGGACATTGATAAGTTTTTCCTTTTTCCGGAAAAAACACTACATAAGGTCCCATAAATGTAGAAGGATAAGTTTTGATACGAATAGGTTTAATTGTAGATGAAGATTCTTTCGAATCCCCATATACTATAGAAACTGCATCCCCGTCGGTTTCCATAAGTTTCCATAATGGAAAAATGACGGGGTGAACAAAACCCAAATCAACACCAAGAAACAGTAATATCAATAATGAACGGTTAAAATAGAAAATTAATACTTAACAAACACCATACAAGTTCAGCAACAGCAACCAAGAAAAACGTCAAAGGCCGGGAACACCAACGTTTGTGAGGAGTCTTGCAATTTGAACCTTCAGAATGACTTCGCAATCCACTTGTTTCTCCTTCTCTTCAAACTGCAATACTTCGGAATGAAAATTCACCTGAAAAAAAAATGACAAGCGCAGAAAAAAAACCTCTAACCCGGTCAAGGCCTACTTACCGAAGATGAAAAAAAACGCCATTTTCATCCGTTTCGAAAAAAAGACCGGGCTCGGTTTATAAGAAAAACATGATATTTTTTCAAATAAGACTTGCTTTGAGTTTCATGAGCACATCGTATAAAATGTTAAAAAACCTCGAAAAAATCCTCAATTTGATTCGTATGCACTTCATAAGCAAGTTATATCTAAAATCAGAACCGCACAATATGCCAAATAAAATGAATAGATGTTAACACAAATTGTATATAATTTTTCACTTCGATTCTTTTTTAATTTCTTTATTAGCATCATTCCAAACATTACATTCATTTCTTATACCTAGGTGTTCTGTGCTATTAGACAACACTATCATTAAGACTTCGATTCATTATCGACAATCTTTGTTGACAACAAACCATGTCGTAAATAAACTAATCTAATGGCGTTTTCGGTCAGAGCTGACCCGACTCGCAATAAACGAACGAAAACGGATCCAGGTTCGAGTCAAATCGAACGTGTCATACCTACATTCGAACTGTCAGCCACATAATTTCATGAAATTTCGCTTCTCTAAGTGCAAAATCACAAAATAAAGTCTCAATATTAATGCACGCAAACATCTCCTGTTATTAAATTTTGCTTTAATTGATCGCAAAAAATTAGCAGAGCGAACCTCGTTGTGTTTGGGTCGAACCTGAAGCGGATCCGGGTTCGATCCGACCCAATAAAAAAACGTTTTGACAGCTGTTGGAGCGGATCCAGGGCGAAACTAGGTTCGCCCCAGCAATAAACGAAAACGCCATAAGATCGTGCCAAGTTGCATAAACTGACAGATAAAACGGAATGGAACCACAGTACACAGTAACTTAGCCAAAACTTGCCAGTCAAGCTTGATATTTTTGACAATATGCTACTTATGTCGGATTCGTTTTGAACCTAGGTTGGAACTGACGAAACCCGTTCTGAATCACATTTTCAACTCCATCCCGATTCAGGTTCGACCGAACTACAATTTGCTTGACGTTGATTTGTTATGTGTTGATCACCGACCCAGTTCAAAGCAAGTATCGTTGTATAGGAATCATGCATTCATATTGGCAAATAATCGCTCCGCTACCAAGTAGTGGTTTAGCGGTAAAGTTGAGGATTCTGAATCCGCGTATTCGAGACTTCGAGACTGGGTGTAAACTTTTTTTTCCTCGAAAGTTTGTAGCATCGTATTGCTGACCATAAAAGCAAATGTTGGGCAGGAGCTTAGGGCAGATTAAAAGTCCCAGTACTACCCCTATCGCTACTGACAACAACAACAAAACACGGATAAGTTTTGAATTGACCACATTACCCAGGGCACCTGGAACCTACTATAGAGTGATCATCGACCGGGAATCGAACCCAGACACCTTGAACTTTAACACTTCATTTCACTTTTACAAAAAACATTAGAGTTTAAAGGTGTTTGCTCGCCTTACTAGTGATAATAGATTAGCCATGGCAGCCTTCCTTAGCCGAGTGGTTAGAGTCCGCGGCAATAAAGCAAAGCCACACGATATTACGAAGGCAAAAATGGCAAGCAATGGCAGAAAGCTGTATAACTGTGGAAGTGCTCACTGAGCACTAAGCTGAGAGGCCAAATCTCCAGGGCCACCTGCAACCTACTTTAGAGTGCTCATGACAACCGGTGGTTCTGGAAATGCTGTCGAATGCATCCCTTTCAATAATCTTTATGTTTGATATCCATATTTATATGGTTCCGGACATGTTCCTAATTGGCCACTATTTCCAGGGCACCTGGAACCAACTATAAAGTGGATGGAATATTTTTCCAGAAGCATCATCTTGAAGTATAATGCCCACTTGAATATAGTTCCGGATAATGATTGAAAATACAAATGTGATTAACCATATTTTCCAGAACCAGTTTTACGGAAATGTCCATATTTCGGAAGATTTCCAAAAAATCTTAATGCGTCCGCAGGCAATTATTTTTTAATTGGTTTTAGTTTCTATGAACATTGTATTGCGGCGCTTATATTAAATCCACATCCAGCGGCGGCGGTAACGCGCAGAAGATATGCGCGCAATTCAAACGCAACATCAAAATTCAAGTAGACTTGGATTTTTTCGTCCTTCAAGGATACAAATGTTTCAAATTTGCTGAATCTGAAACATTTGGTGATTTTCATTACTACTGCGGCAAATCCGGAACATCTCCGGTGTTTGGTGGCCAATGCGATTTACCGAAAACTAAACCATATTTGCCGTTGCATTTTTCAAAAAATTATAAGCATTTGAATTTGGGCAAAATTTTGCCTATCTCAATTATTTAGCCTATCCCCTGTACCTAGTTTTGAACTCTATTTGGAATTTGAAACGGTCTTGACAATATCAAACCTGTTGTACCCTCCCCTCATAATGAGAATTGCCCTTAATTATAGTTTCCATCAATGACATCCGTTTCCTTCTAATTTCGAGTGAATCAATTCCAACAAGATTTTCTGATATATGGAAATATGCATACAATCTTGGAGGTAAAACGGGGTAACTTGGATAGTTTTTTTTTGGAAGAAAATCTGAATATTTCTGCATTCAATGTAAAAGATTGTTTTAATATTTTCAAAACAAGTACTGATATTTCAGTTATCGATTACAGATGACATATTGCATAGCGATTCATTTTGAATAGACCGACGATTTTTCATATACCTAATTGAAAGTCGATTTTCGGTTTTGGAATAACTTTGATAATGAGTATGCGAACACATGGAAATCGACAACCAACCTACTGTTTGGCATCATTGAAGTCGGAACTGAATAGGAGAATGCGAAATAGATTTTGTTCGTAAAATAACAGTAGCCATAAAAAAATTACCTACAAAAGTCACTATACTTTTTATTAAATTTAGGAGAAGGTTTATAGAGTATGTTTAAGAGAAAAAACTACTAATTGAACTTAAACACTTCACTTTTCAAAAAACAAAAAAAATACTAAAATCACTAGTAAGGCGAGCAAATACCTTTAAACTCTAATATGTTGCCTATCTTGACAGATAGGCCTATTGAGTGATTCCAAGCAACAGCACCAAAATTTGGTAAATTTTTTAATTCATTTTTTTCTATTGAGCTGAAACTTTGCACAGTTTTCCAGTTCCATCTAAATCGTCATTTTCCGATATCAAATCTTCAAGTTGAGTCACGACTAACTTTTCAAAAGGGTGTATGTGAAAATGGTTCAAAAATATTCAAAAAGCTGCACAGCAAAAACGGTTCGTTCGATTGTTAGACAACTAAAGAAACAAAGTTAGACAACTAAATAAAGATTCCAAAAAAATACACACAGTAAAAAAATATTTTTTTTTGCATTAAAAAACATATTTTTTGACACAAAAACTCAAATATCTCAAAACCCTATCGGAATACCAACGTAATTTTTTGAGGGAAAACGGTCCATTATATTAGCTATCTACCATAAAAATTTGGTGATGGTAAACCAATAAAAAGTTATGACATTTCAAACATGTCACAATTTTCACATTTAGTAGAAAAAAAAATATTTTTTTCGGTGTAAATTATTACGGGAACCGCAGTTTGTTGCTGATTTTATTGCTAAGGGCCTTGCGTGAATTAAACAAGTCGTTTTCATGTATTCATTAGTATTATGTATATTATATGTATAAATATTATGTATATGTATAAATATTATATGTATATGTATATATGTATAAATTAAAATGAATTAACAGATCACACGAAAATATTTTTTTTTTTTACCAGGATATTTTTTTTTAGAGTATGATCGATGAGTTTCTAAATGTTATATATAAACTTTAAAAGTTTTGGATTTGGGTATGCGTTATGAGATCATGAAAACATTTTATTAATACTTATTTATTTATTTATTGTTATTCAATTTTTTTACAATATCGAACACTTTTGCATCATTATCAGTACAGTTCGAGTATAGTTTTGCTTTAATTTTATTTTCTGACAATGGAATGAAACAGTGAAATTTTTGGGTTCCTTGGATCGTTTTCGCGTTATTATATTGCTCGCTGAGCTCTGATGCCGTTAATTCGTACTCTTCAGTAGTAGTAAAACAAAATGATAATTTTGTTAAATCTTCTTCTTTTCTGCGATTCGCCCAATCAAATAGTTCTTTTGCAGTTTTAATTGGATGCTCACGTTCTTTGGCTAAGCTTGCTCTTGTGGCCATGCGCTTTATGGTTCCTCCAATAGCATCACAAGGACCTTTGCCATGTGACGTAGCAAAGAAATGCCATTCTGCATCAATTCCGTACTTTGATTTAAATTGACATAGGCTCGAAAAATTCTTACGGTTTTTGTACTGCGATGCTGCTCCATCAGACATGAAATATATCTTTCTGATTTCTTTATCCTTATCAACGCGTAAAAAGTTAATCATTTTGGCAATGAACAAATTTACAGATACTGGGCCTGTCTTAAATCTTCGGAAATTACAATAAAACTAAAATGTTCAATTTGCGTACTTCCAATGAAATAAATAACGAATGGATGAATTGTAGCTTGTTGTACGTTCCAGTGATGGGACTGCACTTCATCTTGCAATACAAAGCTATAGTTTTCAGAAAAATCACAAATGACTAAAAATTCACCATCTTGTAATGTATTTTTCGTATTTTTTAAAAAGCGGGATTGCTCTGTTTTAATAAAGTCGTGAGGAATTAAACTTTCTAATTTCAAGCAAAAAAATGACACAAACTCATCTACAGGTTTTACAATAGTTTCTAGGTCACACCTATCCGTGGTCACCCATTGCTCAAATGATAACTGATTAATATAATTTTCTTCAAACTCAGCGAATAAAGTATTTTCCAATGATGAAGAATCTGGACAATCCGAACAAGATCGTAGATAGCAATTTGATGTTGTATTTTCACACAAAAGACTACCAGTTAACATTTTAATATCCTTTGATAAATTGATTCTTTTCAAACTATGTAAGATTAGGTTAATATTTTCGTGTGTTGTGCACACACAAACATTATGTGTTCCTGAATTGGATAGAAGCTTGCATTGCCTTGGACGAAGGCTTGCAAATGAGGAAAAACCTACCTTAATATTTTTGTTAATTTCCTTGAAGCGTGTATACGTTTCTTTCAAAGTAGTCATCATTAATCGTTTTTGGATTGCTTGACGCTTTCCATCTTTTTTTTACAGATACATAATCTTTTTGGCCAGGCATAGCTCTACTTACTTCATCGTCTTCAAAATATTGAATTATTTTTTCTTTTGTCTCATCTGTTAATGAAGTACTCGACCTAGCATTTTTGGTTGCAAGACAGTTATTTTTGAATTGTTTTGCCTCTTTTGCTGTATTTCTATTGGTTTTGAACTCATCAATGGCGTCTTGAATAGACCACGAGCTTGGCAGCATCGACAAAATCAATAATTTTTCTTTCCTTGTCGTGGCTAGATTCGAGAACCTTTCCTTCATATTCATAATTACCTCATCGTAGTCTGTATTTTCCACATCCTCAGGTCCTAATTTGAAGAGGTTTCTTCGTACAGCTTCGTTGATTTCACGGTATTTTTTCTCGGGATAATTGATGTAACCCATCTTCGTCCATTTAATCGGAGTCACTTTTATTCCAGCTATCCCTTCGTTGAAGCATTCGATGTTGACCTTCTGGGTGCACTCATCTTCTGATTGATTTGTTGAAACAGATGTCGCTGATGGTACCGTGGCAAGACTATCTGCACTTGGTACTTCTGGTAACTCCTCAGTTGTTGTCGGTGCATCTAGTAATTCCTCAGTTGTTGTTGTTTTCAAACTTCCTGCAACCTGATCCACCGATGATGTACAGATTGCCCGTTTGTCAACGTTTAAACGGCAGGACGTACAAATGCGTAAATTTGTATTCAATGTAGACATTGGAGCATAACCAGCCGCTTTCAGTTTATCTATGGTGCTTTCGGTGAGATTTCGTAGCTCTTTCGAACACTTTTTTTCTGCAAACGGCCTGCAACAGTTGAGAAAGCGACTACTCATGTTGCTCGTCAGATTTTAATAAACAAAATCACTTTTAAGTTTTTACTGACTAGTTTGGTGTCGTTTGCTTGACTGAAGAAAAATTTTACAATTAAATCTTTTATAACCATAGTGGTAGTATATTTTTAGCTTTTTCGTGAGTATGTTCATGGTATGTACCTATCATGTTTTTGATGTTGTTGAAGTTACTCGCTTTCTCCCAAATATGATTAACAAAGTCTATTCTCTACCAAGGCGGGTCTATACCCAGGTGTAATCAGATTTTAACTTTGTGGAGAAAACCAGCGCCGAGAAAACCGACCTGCTTTACGTATACTAGATTACCTGGGTATAGACCCGCCTTGTTCTCTACGAGGTAAACTTTTTGCAGGTAAACTAGTCGTATACCTGTATAGAAAACTTTTTTTGTAGCTTTTGTCTTCAATATTAGATTTCTTATAGGTTTCTTTTATCAAAAGGTTTCAACACTATTGAGAGAATTTTTCTTCAGTTACGTACAATAAAAAATATGACACTATCAAGACTTTAGATCACAACACTGGATCGCGTCTAACTTTCTAATAGATGCTATAATAGTTATGAATAATTAAATAAAATATCATGAAAACAACTTGTTAACCTCATGTGGTACCCTTAACAAAAAATTCAGCAACAAACTGCGGTCCTAAAAAAAATTAACAATGAAAAAAAAAATTTTTTTCACTAAGTGTCAAATTTGTGAAATATTTGAAATGTCATAACTTTTTTGTTTATTGGCTTACCATCACCAACTTTTTATGATAGATAGCTAATATAATGGACCGTTTTCCCTCAAAAAATTACGTTGGTATTCCGATAGGGTTTTGAGATATTTGAGTTTTTGTGACAAAAATGATGTTTTTTAATGCAAAAAAAAATTTTTTTTACTGTGTGTTTTTTTTTTGGAATCTTTATTTAGTTGTCTAACTTTGTTTCTTTAGTTGTCTAACAATCGAACGAACCGTTTTTGCTGTGCAGCTTTTTGAATATTTTTGAACCATTTTCACATACACCCTTTTGAAAAGTTAGTCGTGACTCAACTTGAAGATTTGATATCGGAAAATGACGATTTAGATGGAACTGAAAAACTGAGCAAAGTTTCAGATATTTTTGAAATGGTCGATCAGAATCGACTTGCATGCCTCCGTGGAATCCCTCTATTACGTCTGCGACTTACAGACTTCTACACTGAAGAACATATGTTGGAGCTACATTCTCGATCAGTTTCGAGCTACATTTTTGGAGAAGGATACGAGGATTCCGCTGCGATAGAAATACGAATAACAACCGTAAAACGATTGGAGGTGACGTGCTTGTAGGAGTCCATACCCAGCTTACATCAAGTCTAATCGAAAACGATTCCTGCATTTCTGTGGAACAAGTTTTCAGCTTAGCGACCGCAAACTCTATCTATGCGTGGTACATCACTCCAGACCGGACTCGTGATATGGATTACATCAACACGCACTGTCAATCAATCGCCGTCGTCTCGGAATATGCCACCCCTAGTGACGAAACCGTGCCACACGATTTTGTTTCATCCTAATGGAGCACAATATCAATGTAACCTACAGTGAATTAACGTTGTTTGTCGTAACTATTGTCGAATCGTGTGTTACGAAGTTTTTTGCATTAAAGAATGTTTATTTCTATGAAAATAGTGTAAAATTTCAAAATTATGTACGGTGCATCATTGACAAACATCTAATTCTAAACCAGAATTTGACCATGGTATAAACCTGGTAGTTTGTAAGGATGCTTGGAATATATCCCCAAAACAGATTTCATCACCAAAACTCGTACCGATTTGCTCATTTGGTTGAAATATTTGATTTTCTGTTTGATATCGCAAGATTCCTCAGGAAATTGCATACATTTAGGCGTTTTCCGCTTAATTCTTGAAATTAAACTAATCATTATTTCTATAAATAATGTATTGTTAAGAATTTAGAAAGCATAATCGGACTTAGAGAGCTCTAATTTATTATGAGAGATGTTTTGAAAACTATCAATAATCGCAATGACAAGTGATAAATTTCACCTCGAAATGAGATCTCCCGATTTTTTGTTTTCGAAATATTTTTTAGCACTAAAATGACATTTGTAAGAAAATTTCGGTACATGAGCCAGTGAGGTTCACCGTCGTACTTGTTTTCCTGCATTCAGTTGTTTGGCATTATCAACATTATGGAAAACAGACAAAAAGAACCGTGAAAAATGATCAATTTCACACGAAATTACGGTACTATTATTTTGAAGGGTTTCACCTGGTGTTTAACTTTTTAACCGATATGAGCCTTTGCATGCCATAAAACGTTTGACTTTTACTGTGCACTCTGTTTTCAAGTTGCCCGTGAGAGAGAGCGAGACAGCACCAACACACGGCGCACAGTAAAAGTCAAAAGAACAAAAGGATTTATGGTACGTACAGAGGCTCATATCGTGACAATAAAATTGAGTATATTGGTAGTTTTTTTTTTTTTAAGCACTTCGTGCTCGTGGCCACTACTGTGCCGGAATCAGTGTATCTGTATCTTCTATACCGATACAGATCTATTTTTAACTAATCTATATTTACATCTGCTTTCACTCTCTTTTACTCTTTTACTCTCACACCGAGCAGGTAGGAGAGAGCTCTGCTGTTCAGCCCAATCTATTTCCATAAGCCATAGTCCTTTGCTCTTGCGGTGGTTCATTTTGCCGTGTTCCTAAGTCGTTTGAGGCTAGCTGCCTACGAAGAGGGTCAGTTTGTCTCAGTCACCATCTGATACTGACGGAGGATGGATGTGCTCCCCCAAAGCACGGTCCTCCGTGCGGCGCCTTCTGGTGGCTGGACGGGTTTTTTTTGTGGAGGGGCTGGGAATTGAATCCATGACCTTCCGCTTATGAAGCGAAAGCGTAACCTCAAGGCTACGGACCCCCCATAAATATATTGGTAGTTCTCTGCGAGAATTTCATACCGATTGCTCATAAGGAAACAAAGTTACAGCATGTCAAAGTTGAGCATTTTATATGAAAATCGGCTTTCACTACTATTATTCTGAACACAACTGTATTCATATACTGTTTTGTTTTGTTTCAGCTATTTTAACAATTTCCTGCATCGAGTTTGTAACAACCTATGTTCGATAAAATCTTTATATCATTAGAACATAAGCTGATATAATATTTTTATGCATGCAGTTGGGATTCCAACTGGTCTTGCTCTTCTGGACATAGAAAAAGCATTTGACGAAGCCTGCATGTCATCTGTAGTGGATTGCAAAAAAGTTTGTATATTTTTTCTTCATACTTGCAAAAATGGAAGATTTCTCCTAATGAAGCATTAGCATTGGAAGCCAGAACTCAACTAATAATACTAGACATGTTGTGACGATGAGAGGAGTTCCAATTAATTAGCCAGATGAAGTTAAGTATCTAGGGGTCATGTAAGATACAAATTTAACTTTCAAAAAACACAACGAAAATGTTGTAATTATAATTTAGTCGACTGATTAAGATAAACATGACTAAACCGAAAAAAATGAATTAAAAAAAATTAACATCTACATATTATTTATGTTATTTTTAATCGGGAGTACTTAACAAATGATGAAGTTATTATAAATCGTAAATCTAACTGTCAGTTTTTCAATTTATTATTTAAAACGACAATACACACTTGTAGGGAAAGTGAAAATGTATCAGTCATTTTTCAGAAGCTTTTCCTATATTTTTTCACAAAAATCAAATATACCTACACGATCTAATTTATTTAAATTTAAAGTCTTTATGATTTAAAGAATCTCAACTATACGATTTTCGTTACCCATTTGCCCCACGGTAAAGAAACTTCCGCAATAATAGAACTAAATTTCGCCAAAGACTAAAATTCAAAATTTGTGTGTGGACAAATGGCGTGGTTTATAGACATTTTCTAGAGAGCCAACCACACCTCCCCCCTTTCTCCCATAAATGACCACTTGGCTGGGCAACGTTATACCTATTTTGTTGTTGAACTTTAGTTTCGCTTTGTATTTGTTTATATATGTTTTGTTTCCAAACATTATTTAACATGTTTACATTGCAAACATGCGAAAGCCTTAATTTCATTTTTGTTTGAAGACAGTTTGGTTGATTTGAAAATAAATACTAGAATAAATTCTTGGTTACCTCACGGTGTACTAAAATTAAGAAGGTGATATATTCTGAAAGCTGACAGCTACTTGACGACGTCATTCTATGATCTAGTGGTCCGGAAGGTATATTGTACGATATGAGTGACGTCACATGTTTACAATGAAACTTGATATTTACATCAGTAAAGAGACTGCCTTGTTAATTTTTATGCCGTGGGTTACCTTTGATTTTTTGTGCCTATATATTTTTATCCCCTCTCGTACCTCCCAAGTAGTCTTGGACATAAAGGGGTTGTCCATTAACCGTGTGTCATTTTTTTGGGATCTTAGAACCCACCTTTTCTCCTCGTGATCATTTTGTTAAAATAATAATAATAATGTACCATGCCCACACAGTTACGGATCACCCACAGTTCAATATCGTACAACTCGCTCAAAACATAAACGTTGACGTAAAACATATTTTTCCTATGTTATACTATTTGTGTTCAACTATTTGTAATGTTAAGCACAACATTCAACCGCTTAATAACAGTGTATTTGACAAATGTTTAGTTATTAGTTAATGTCATTATATGGTCGTTTTCTGTAAGAAGTGCCGTCAGCATTCATAAGCTCCCACAGGTGGTAAAATTCAAATGTTATACCATAAAACATGCTCGTTCGCTTCGATTTAGTATGTATTCATCTTTGGAAAACATTTTTCTTGATTGTTGATTCTAAATACCGAATATTAGCACTTCTAACTAGTGATCCATAATATGGACCAGGAAATGATTGTTTACCACGGTTATGGATCACTTCCAAATAATGTAGATTTCTGCCATTTTGAGCATTGGATTCGACATATTTAGACAATAGCACTAATGATAATACTAATAAAACAGGTTTGTAAATTTCATTTTTTAGCAGACAAAAATGGGTGGAAAACTTGGTGTGGAGCGAAAACAGTACATGTCTCAGTTACTACTATGCAGTATCACAAAAAATGGCATTTTACCATTGTTTCCAGCTCTACAACTGCTATTTTTTGCAGTAAAATGTGACACATTGTTAACTTTCGCCAAATCATGCAATACAGATGCATTGAGTTGAAAATCTCTTGATTTAGTGCACTGATCCGTAATATGTCACAATTTGATCCGTAATATGAAAATTGATCCATAATATGGTTTTCAGAAACCGATACAATTTTTAATTTTTATACAATCCTATGTAAATATTACACTCAAAACAGTTTACTAACCGAAGTTCCAATTTGAAACGATTCAATTCGTGCTTTTAAATTACAATTTTACGTTTTCTATGTCGTTTTATTGAATTTTATAGGTTGGACTCCACACTATTTGATCCATAACTGTGGGGTCATGGTATGGAGCGTGGTCATTGGCCAGGCCCTCCTTCCTACATAAACGACGTCAATATAAATTAATATTAGCCTTATAAAAAAGCAGGGGCCCAGATAGCCGTAGCGGTAAACGCGCAGCTATTCAGCAAGACCAAGCTGAGGGTCGTGGGTTCGAATCCCACCGGTCGAGGATCTTTTCGGGTTGGAAATTTTCTCGACTTTCCAGGGCATAGAGTATCTTCGTACCTGCCACACGATATACGCATGCAAAAATGGTCATTGGCACAGTAAGCTCTCAGTTAATAACTGTGGAAGTGCTCATAAGAACACTAAGCTGAGAAGCAGGCGCTGTCCCAGTGGGGACGTTATGCCAGAAAGAAGTAGAAAAACGCAGGAATTGACAAATTAATAAATAATTGCTCACTAAATATTGGTCGCATATTTTACATATTTTGCTTTTTTTCGACCACTCTAGTGAATGGATCATCAAACAGGCCTAACAAGGAAGATCCTACACACCAACGCATAAAATAATACCTACATTCACTGAAGTAAAGGTTTTTAGCTAGACGCAAGCTAGACGTGAAACAAGTGTGAAGCACACATTCTCCCTCGAACCTTTGAGCAGGACGGTTGGAAAGTATACCAGGTGTATCAGTGCGCGAGACGCGATTTCATTCGGAGGAAAATTTCTAACCTCAAATTTTGATTTTCGTCGGAAGTGCTTTTTCGGCCATTTTGATTATTGTGGATTTGTGGAAACGTGTGCGAATAACGAATTGAGTCATACTCCGTTGGTTTTAATATCTCGATCAAGTAAGGTAGGTGAAGGTTCTGCTACGGTCTCCCTGGAGACTCGTAGAAGGACATGGATGAGGACGAAGATGGAGCCTATGGCCCCATAAACGATGATGAATCCGGTACAGGTTATGAGTCGGCAAGTGACGCCTCGATGACTAATCGCAGGAAAATTGAGACTTCTTCGGACGACGAACACAAGCTACAGAAAAAGAAAATGAAAAAAGACAAACATACCCAAAAGAACAAATATGACGTTGAATTTGACTTGACTGAAACTAATGACGACAACAACCAAACTAAGGAAAAAGACTCGAGAAAAAACGAAAACCCGAAGACAAAGGGATCGAAGAAAAAGGACACCAATGGTTTTCTGGACGATGGATGGGTTCAGAATAAAGTGTACAAAACATTCATTATGGAACCTACTGACGACAAACACAAACTACACATTATGGAAATAGCTAAGTTACTCATGAACATCAAAATCACCAATTACAAAGAACTCAAACCCGCTGGAAACTCCCGCTACAAAATCACGTTTGACAACCCACGACACGCTGAAAACTTAATCAACTCCAAAATACTGACAGACTCATACAAATACAAGATCTATGTGCCCAAGATGTACCAGGAAACCATTGGTGTAATCAGGGACATACCACTCTCTTTTTCGGACAAGGAACTATTGGAAAACATTGAATGCGAAAGAATAAAAATAACTAAAGTCGAGAGAATCCAAAAGATGGTCCAAAACAAGCTAATGCCTACATTCTCGGTCAAAATTTACGCAGAAGGAGAAAAATTACCGCAGGAAGTTGTACTTTACACAATACCAAGGAAAGTTGAGGTCTACTTGTTTCCCATTAAGATTTGCTGGAGGTGCTTAAGGTATGGTCATAACTCTAAAACATGTAAATCCGAACAAACTCGATGCTACAACTGCTCACTAAACGGACATGAAGGTAAAGATTGTAAATCATCGAACATACTATGTTTCCATTGCAAGGAAACCCATAAAACGTTTGATATCAACTGCAGGGAAAGGAATCGACAAGACGCTATCCGTAAAGCTATGGCTTTCAACAAACTTTCTTTTGACGAGGCAAACAAACTCTACCCAAGACAATTACAATCACAAACACAACAAAGACTACAATCACTAACGGAATTCCCCCCAGTTGGCCCACCATCCATAGCACCGGAAACAAACATGACACATGAAATACCAATCCCCACTATTAGCTACAAGCAGGCAGTAAAGACTAATGAACAAAAGCCAGACACTACCAAACAAAAGAAAATTAACGACTCCAATTACATAACAAAAGACGAATTAAGCCAAATCGTAAATAAACTCAAAATTGAAATAGTTAAACAACTCAACTTGAACAAGCTAATTAACAAAATCCAAGAAATCCGTAAACAAATCACAGAAAACATCACTGACACTAATGACTCGACGAAAGGAACAGAAAATAAGTTTCTTATCAGCATTATTGAGCAGTTGAATGAACTAATAAATCCAGAAGTACTACAACCTACAAAACCACCCAAAAAATAGCGATGGATCCGGTCCGCAATCTAACTATTCTACAGAATAACATTAATAGCATTAGACCAGTAGCTAATCGTTCACTCCTCACTCAATTACTACAACAACACAAAATAGACATAGCAATCTTATCAGAAATTTGGTTAAAGCCAGAAGAAGATGCCAAATTTGCAGGTTATAAATTTCTCAAAAAGACTAGAGATAAAGGCTACGGAGGCGTAGCCTTTTTAATAAAAAACGAAATAGCAATTCAAGAAATTACCCTTCCCGACATAAAACCTATTGAAGCAATAGTAATAAAAACTACAAATACAGTGAATCCACTTTTGTTCATCTCAATTTACATACCTCCAAGTCCAATTAATAATAATCAACTTAAAACCCCACTTACAAATCTTTTCAACTTTATAAATCAAACAAAAATTAAAACAATATTAGCTGGTGATTTTAACGCACACCATTCAGTTTGGAATCAGTCAAATAAAACTTGTCAAAGAGGAGAATTAATCTTAGATTTTATTGAAAACTCAGATCTGATTATATTAAATGACGGCTCACCAACTATGATTAGGCACCCAAATAACTCACCTTCAGCAATAGACTTAACAATAGTATCATCAAGTCTAGCACCTCATACCGAATGGTCGGTCCTTGACGAAGAAATTTGTGGAGACCATAAGATAATAATATTGAAAATGATAAACCAGGCACAGAATTTCATTTACAACTCTACTCTAATAAACAAGAAAAAGGCAATAGGAAACTTAAACGCAATAGACCCAGGTAGCATAACCTCTCCGGAACATCTAAGCAACGTCTTTATTCACGAAATAGAAAAAACAAAATATAAACCACATAAAAAGCACTATCCTAAAAAATGGTGGAATGATAACATTCAACAACTATTCGACGATAAACAAGACAAATTTTTAAAATATATTAGGAATTTAACAATAGAAAACTTTATAGAATTCAAAAAAGCAAGAGCCAAACTAAAATCAGAAATTAAAAAAGCAAAGAGAAAAAATTTTCAAGACTTAACAGACACACTTACACCAGATTTAAACATCAAACAGTTATGGACAACTGTTAAAGTTATTAGTGGAGGTTTTCCATCAAAAAATAATTTAAAATTATTAAATAGTAAAGAATTAGCAACTCAATTCATGAACTTAAATTTTCCAAACATAACAAATGAAATAGTTTACAACAAAGAAAATACCTCAACCGAATTTATAAATACAATTAAATCGAAGAAAGACAGTTCTGCGCCCGGCTATGATCACATTTCCTATTTTTTCCTCAAAAACTTAAACACGGATTTAATTAAAACAATAACCAATATGTGCAACGATGTTTTGAATACATTTAAAATCCCGGATAACTGGTTAGTGATAAAAACGGTAGCAATATTAAAACCTGGAAAAGATGAAAACTTACCTAGTTCATACAGACCTATTTGTTTGATTCCAATCTTTCTGAAAACAATAAACATTAAAATTAAAAGTGAAATAGTAAAATTTACTCAAATGAATAACATTTTGTCTAAATACTCCTTTGGATTCAGAAGTAAAACTTCATCAATTAATTGCGTTAATTACATAATCCATGCTATAGAAAAGGCGAAAGCAGAAAAGAAGTGCATAATGGTAACCTTTCTAGATTTATCAAAAGCGTTTGACAACGTGGATATCTCAAAGCTTTTAGAAATTTTATTAGAAAAAAAATTTCCTAAACACATAGTAGATTGGTTATACTTCTATTTACGAAAAAGAACAATTAGACTAACATTAAATGATGGCTCATTAATTGAAAAAACAACTAATAAGGGTTTGCCACAGGGTTGTCCGATATCACCAATTCTTTTTAATATATATACTAGTAAATTACATGAAATTACAGAAGATGGTTCACTAATTCAATTTGCTGATGATTTTTCGGTTATTGCAATTGGAAGTAATGTAACAGGAACGACTAATAACATGAATACAACACTCAACACATTCTGTACATAAATTAGATAATTTAGGGATGAAAGTCAATCCGGATAAATCAGCGACAATAGTTTTTATAAATAATGTGCCATCAAATATTGATGTGCGAATCAATAATATTCCAGTAGAAATAAAATTTGTACATAAACATTTAGGTATTTGGATAGATCATAAGTTGAACTTCAAAGCACACATTACTCACACTGTAGACAAAACTAAGAAAAAAATTAATGTATTAAAAATGTTAAGTAGGAAGAAAGGAGGTTGTCACCCTAAGATTTTGCAAAGGATTAATAATTCCATAGTCCGTTCACAGTTAGACTATTGTTTAACAGTCTATTCGAAAGCTTGTAAATCAGATTTGTCCAAAATAGAGAAAGTCCAAAATCTATCAATCAGAACGTCTTGCCGCTATCTACAATCCACTCCCATTCAGGTTATTTATTCCGAAGTTGGAGAATTTCCTTTACATTATAGAGCACAATACTTAGCATACAAAGAACTTTTGAAAACACTATATTTTGAAACCAGTCCAATAGTAAATCATTTAAAAAGATTAATAAGTTCAGACGAAATTCCTAAGCACCATAGTTACCTTGAAAAAATAGCTTCAGAGAATAATTATCATGTTTTACAATGTAAAATACAACCAATAAAAGAAATTAGTTGCCATAATAATATAGTTGAAATAGTACCTACAATACCCAATTTAAATAGAAAAAACACACCACTTGCTGTACAAAAATCAACGGTACTTAAACTAATAAGAGAAGAATATTTTACTCACTTTAAAATTTTTACTGATGGTTCAAAATCAATTGATGGAGAATATGGCGTTTATGACCAAGAGAATAGAACATCTTTTAGTTTCAAATTAAATCCCAACTTTTCTATTATGAATGCAGAACTTGCCGGTATAATTGAAGCTATAGAGTACGCAATCAGTATTAACCAGTTCAAAATTGTTATCCTAACTGATTCACAAAGTGGATGTATGGCGCTTATAGACAAAAACATTGAAAACTATCTAGTACAATTATTCTACTCAATAGTCAATTGCAATAACTTACAAAAAGTAGTCATACAATGGATACCCGGTCACATCAATATAATAGGTAATGACAGAGCTGATGCAGCAGCCAAGTTAGGAACTAACAAATCAAACGTTGAAAACTATCCCTTGACCATTAGCGATTCTCTCATTAGCTTTAAGAAAGAACTAACAGACGAATGGAATAAGGAGTACATACGACTATCACAGGAAAAAGGAAAAGAACACTACAAAATAATGAAGTCTGTAGATAGAAAGCCATGGTTTTACAAAATGGATTTAAATACGACACAAACCATTACTTTAGGAAGGATAAGATCTTTTCTCACAGCGACTAAAGAAAGACTCTACAAGTGGAATTTGATACGTACTGAAAACTGCGAATACTGTGACGTACAAGAGAACTTGAACCATATCCTGTACGATTGTCCGAGGTATAGCTTAACAAGACGAAAGTATCCTGTCCTAGACAATAAATCCGACCTCATCAGTGTCCTGAAAACTAAAAGAAATGATGAATATCTTCAAATTGCCGAATTTGTGAGAGAGATAGGAGCCAATGTTTGAGTGATTCCCGCGAAGAATTGAAACCTATAAACGATTCCCACTAATTTTTGCAACATCTGTGATTTTTGATTTGATTTGAAACTGCAACTGACAGAAGATAATCAAAATACACTTTTTTCGCATTCGTACATCAATTGACAACCATCACTTGACACACCTGGCGATATGGACCAATAGGTCTGTGCCACAATAAGGGAGAGAAAAAAAAAAAAAAAGTGTGAAGCAAAAACACGCACATGTAACTTAAAGCACCACAAGAACCCTTTCAGCACCGGCCGCTTATGCTGATTTTATTAAAAAGCTTTATGCATACATGTACATAAGAGTGAGCATGCCGAAGCTCGAAAGTGTGTGTATGTGCGAATGCGCCAAAACACGATTATGTTTTCGTTTGTATTTCTTTCTTTTGCCGGCAAAAATTCTGTGTTTCGTTTTTTGATAGTAGGTAACTATGCCCACACAGTTACGGATCACACATAGTCATGGATCACTTTGGCGTTCAACATCGGATAACTCGCTCAAAACATATTTGCATGTGATGTAAACATATTTTTGCCAAGTCATAATATTTGTCTTCTGTCATTTGTAATATCAAATAATAAGCATAACATTAAACCGCAAAATAATGGTGTTTTTGAAAAATGTTTAGTTTGTATTGCCAAGCTATCATTAAATAGTCATTTATTGTAAGAAGTGCCATCAGCATTCTCCTATGCTTTTAGGTGATAAAATTCAAATATTATACATAATAGTTCCTCGTTCTCTTGAATTCAGTATGATTTCTTTGTTAGAAAACATTTTTCTTGTTTGTTGATACTGAATATTAGCAATTCCAACTAGTGATATTAGCAATTCCAACACTCAGAATTTCATAAATTTTCTCTTATGAAGCGTTGAAAAATCTATAAAAACCTATTTCAGAAGGCTAATATGGATTTCATACCGTTGAAATGATAATCATAATTGATAAAATAGTTAATTATAATGAACGTTCTCAAATTTCATTGCACGCCTTATGATTTCCATTGCTGTCATTAGTCATTTCCTTAATAATACCATCTTTCATAAGGCTATTATGGATTTCATATTAGTTCAATGAAAACCATAATTACGAAGCATGTTATACCTCATTAACGGATATCAATTTCATTGGGTCACCTTATGAAGCTCAAAGCTGTCACTAGCGTGAAAAAATCATAAGGTTGTTATGAAAATTTGCAAATGGAAGCATAACTGGACGCTGATTGCGGATTGATTTACGGAAGCATCATCAATTTGTTCGAATATTTTCAAAGGTAATAAGTTGGTATAATTTCAGATAATTTGAAATTAATACGGAATTGAATTTTTAGATAGAATATAATAAACAGAACCGTCATTCGACTGGAGAGCAGCATGAAATCACCGTCATCGTTGACATCCTACATAACTTTTTTATAATTCTAATAATGGGGAAGGAATAAGGTGACCAGACGTCCCGCGTTTCGTGGGACAACGCAATTTTCAACATGATATTACTGCGTCAAATCTAATTGTTTGACTAAACTGAGCAGTTAGATTATGATTTAGACCGAAAATGTTTGTAGAATACACATCCAATACGAATAATGTTTAATTGGGAACAAGATCCGACAGGGTATCCCGCGTTTCGCGGGACATATATGGTCGCTTTAGGAAAGAAGTAGGTACGGAAATAAAAGATTGTGAAATTCGAAAAAAAAAACAAAAGAAAAGATTAATAAAAAGAGAGTAATGGTTCAATTCAATGAATATATATTTTGCCTCAGAAAAATGGCGTTTGAAAATCGAATTTTCATTCTTCGCCGCGTCACAGCTCGATATGAAACAGTACTTCACTGCATAATATGCATATTATTATTGTAAATCGAGCAGCAACACGACAAAGTAGGTGGAAATTCGATTTTTACACGTTAGGTAATCAATTACCTAATATTAAGAAAATGAAAGCTTTGCAAATTCTGTAAATATTCAGAATGAAGGTATTAAAAACAAATAAAGAAATAATAATTAGTGTTATAAATAAAAAGTAATGTAGTTTATACTACTGAAAAAAAAATCTTAAATTATCATATCAATGTTCATAAGGGTGTTTTATGAAATGAGAAAGACACTGCATTGGCATGATTCAGATTAATTCATAAGGTGAATCAATGAAATACTTACCGATTTCTTGGGGCAAATAAACATAAGGGAAAACAATGGATATTCATAGTGAACTAGTGATATGGACCAGTCACTGATCGTTTTCCACAATTATGGATCACTTTCAAATGAAGTAGATTTCTGCCATTTTAGGCATTGGATTTGAAATTTCCAGGCAACAACACTAAGGATAAAACACTTACAATATCAAGAGTTGTAAGTTTAACTTTTAAGGAGAACCACACTAAAAAAAAGTTTCGTACATTTGCTGTTTCTGCAGATTAGAGCCTTTGAAATCATTTGTATAGGGGAACAAGCCGGCCCACAGTGGCGCATGGTCGGACAAAACCTCAAAATCACTTGTTAATATTTTTTATAGACTTCTATACGCTTTCCTTTTTTTTTCTTTTTTTTACGCTGGCTTGCTATAAACTTTGACAAGGTTGGTGGTCTGATGGCTACCACTTCTGCTTCATAAGCAGAAGGTCATGGGTTCAATCCCAGGCCCGTCCCTTTCCTCGTACTTTGTAGTTGTATATATCTCATTTGCTTCTGTCTTCCATTCTAAATCTATCACACTCAAACTATTCGTTCATAGCAAACTCTAGAACCAGAGACGGACAAGAAACAGTTTCCCCAACGCTTCCATTTTTCCACGCGCATGCCTTTCCTTACGCCTGATCAGGCATTGCAGAATTCGCTCTCATTTGAGTATGAAGTACGATCAAAGCAAGCAAAGAAAAACATCCTATCTGTTGCGGTCCACGATCGTCATTGTATCGCAAGGTGTAACAAATCTAATAAATGGAAGCAGCGAGCGAGAGCCCCAAAGAGAGAGCGATGATAAAATCAATTTTTCTCGCTTGTTTACCGTTGGGGGTAGGTGTTTTTCTTTACTGGCACGATAAGCAATCCACGAACTTCCAATAGCAATAGTGTCTCCCAGTCTTGGAGCATGTTTAGAGGGGTTTTATCATGCACTACTATCCCCCCAATCCGATCAAAGTTGTAGCAGTATACGATAAACAGTCTCTCATAATATGCAGCATGTTATGATAGTTACAGAGAGCGATACGTGAGAGATTCTCTCAATTTTCTCAGGATTCAATAGGCCTATTCACATGACGTCTCAAATCAGCTGATCGGGAAGCACTTTGACAGTTCTTCTATGAAAATGACAGGCTCGTGTTAGCACCGGTCCTCCACCGATGTAAACAAATGCATAGACGGATCTGTCACATGAAAAGGCCTATCCCTGCGCCTGATACATAGGCAGTCTGTCAACCACAAAAGCAAACCTCTCTGCCATGCCTTTCCCCCAATCCATACACTCCGCATGAACTGGCGTAGATGCAGTCGGACTCCACGGTCTACAGTGGGCTAGTATAAGTGCAACATCATTTCCTCCCCCTTCCCCAAATTGGTCTGCATTCTGACGTGGCAGGCGCCATTATAGCCTAACAATAGAAGATAACCAGCACTTATACACTGAGGGCACAGACAAACAGACGTCACACTCTCATCGCTGTCCATCGACCAACTTTTTAACGATCGATTCGAATATCTGATAGGTGGTCAAACGACCACCCGCAGCGCTCGCGTCGTTTTTGTTCGTGTTTGACGTTTACACACTACCGCCACCTGTTGGTCCATCGGCCAACTACAGTGTTTTTAGCATTGGGCGTACATGTTTTCGTGACTATGATTTTGATCGCGATTTGTTCTAAGTGTTACGTCTGTTTCTCTGTGCTGAGGGTGTCTGTTAGTCCCAAGCAGTCATTCGGTTGGTTCCTTGTGTAAGTGCAGCTGATCTGGCGATACTGGAGTAGCATCCACGGGCGGCCAATCAAGCTCAAGCTCAAGCTGGCTTGCTATAAACTTTGAATCACCCCTTTCTGATATGTCCTGCGTACACTATAATTGTTTATGGTTGAATCTAAGTAGGCTTCTGGAAGTTGATTTTTTTCATGTTGTCAAAGAAATGTTTGAAAGTTGCAGTTTTGATTTTAGGAAACGTATTTCGATAAACATTAACTATTTTATTCCATTCTAATGCTCTGATTATTTTAGGTAGGCAAACATAAGCATCCGAGCTAATGGTTCGGATTGATGTTGGGTATAAAGTGTCGTTACCATCAGTATTATGGAAGTATTAAAGTATTAAAGATTTCTTCGCCGATCAAATATGTGCTATATTCTTCATTTAGGCTTATAGCTGAAAAACTACGTGATTCAAATGAACTTAAAAATTTAGAAGACCTTTTAGGAAGAAACGACCCGAGAAACCACTTTGGCAGTTCCAGGGGTCTACCACAAAAGGCCGAATCACAAAAGGTCGAATCACATAAGGCCGAATCACAAAAGGCCGAAAGCACAGAAGGCCGAATCATACAAAAGGCCGAATCACAGAAGGCCGAATCACAGAAGGCCAAATCACAAAAGGCCGAATCACAAAAGGCGGAATCACAAAAGGCCGAAATTTTAAAATAAATTTTAGGGAAACCTCATTTTTCTACAATATTATGGACATTTTTACAGTAGGGTAAGCGGGACAAGATGCACAAGTAACATTACTAGCTGAATAAGAGTGTATCACAGACAAACAGACCTAACACTTAGAACAAATCGCGATCAAAATCATAGTCGAGAGAACATGTACGCCCAATGCTAAAATCGGTGTGTTTGGCCGATGGACCGACAGATGGCGGTAGTGTGTAAACGTCAAACGCGAACAAAAACGATGCGAGCGCTGCGAGTGGTGGATTGGATATATTCGAATCGACCGTTCAAAAGGTGGTCGATGGACATCGATGAGAGTGTGACGTCTGTTTGTCTGTGAGTGTATGGTTAGTGGTTTTTGGGTGCGTCAACTGGTCTATTCTTAGCTGACACACCCAAAAAAAAGTTCTATAATTGGAGCTTAAGGCCCAAGTAAAAATGGTGCAAAAGTCAAAACTGAAAAAGCAGTTTTCTCTTTTTAAATAGACAAATCGAAGAAAATAAAAACACTCAGCTTTTTTATTTTCCAAATAAAAAGGCTTTGTGTTTTTATTTTCATCAATTTGTTGTTTTAAAAGGAGAAAACTGCTTTTTCAGTTTTGACTTTTGTGCCATTTTCTCTTGCGCCTTAAGTAGTCGTGCTATTGTATTTTGTACAACATAAAGGCTGATTTGCTGCTGACAAGAAAAGGACTCGCCTGTCTCAATGCGTGGAAAATTTCTTACCAGAAATGTTCCAGAAAATACCGTTTTTCTGATCGCAGTAGGAAATTTCATTCAGTCAAGGAATTTCTTTACTTTTTTTGAGTGAAACAGCATACTTAGCTTAAGTGTAAAAACCTGGCGAAAACTGGAAGGATATACAGTGCCTGTTCGATTTTGGCAACATGCAAAAATTTTCATGTTACCTGAATTGAACCGTTCCAAAATTTAATGATTGTTTTTATTAAAACTTGTATCGCCGTAATAATGACCACGAAATAAATTTACCTATTTTGAATATGGTAAGCCTTAAGAAGGCCCACAGAACCATTGAGATTGACAGGATTTGTGACTGACCATGATCCATTTTTTTGTACATGGATTTCCGTGTTGCCAAATTCAAACCGAGTCAAAATCGAACAGGCACTGTACGATGAAAAGTATTCTTAGTAAACTTAGTATTCTTATGATCACTTAAGGTGATTATAAAACAAAGCCAAACTTTGAATTTTCAAGTGCACAAGACTGGAGAATCTGACAAGAGTTCGCGTTGAAAATCAATCAAATTGCTTGCTTGCTGGTAGTGACAAATGGGATAAAATTTGCGGAGCGCCATTTGGTTCTCAAGTCTTGTGCTCTTGAAAATTTGAGGTGTGGCTTCGTTCTATAATCACCCTTAACACTTGTTATATCGCAAGCAATCATTCTCCTGCTTGTTGCGTAAAAGACTATGTTGGCATTATACCGGGCAAACGCTTGCTGTCCGAACTCGCTGTCGCTCGCCGGACCTAAAAATGAAAAAAACATCCTCTGCTTGCATTATACCGGGCAACCGCCTGGATTTGGTATTTGCATGACACCGAATAGATGCTATACACAACCTTCGGATATCGAAGACTTCGGCGGCCTTCTGCCGCCTCAGTTCCTCTATCCTGATTACTGACATGACTGCATTTAACAAAGCATGGACTTGTTCATTTCATATCCAAGCTTTATTCTTTAGGTTTGTAACTCTAATTCGGCCTTCTGTGATTCGGCTTTTTGTGATTCGGCCTTTTGTGATTCGGCCTTTTGTGATTCGGCCTTTTGTGATTCGGCCTTTTGTGATTCGGCCTTCTGTGATTCGGCCTTATGTGATTCGGCCTTTTGTGATTCGGCCTTTTGTGATTCGGCCTTCTGTGATTCGGCCTTTTGTGATTCGGCCTTCTGTGCATTCGCCCTTTTGTGCATTCGGCCTTTTGTGGTAGACTAGAATGTATTCGGCCTTTTGTGATTTGGCCTTCTGTGATTCGGCCTTTTGTGATTCGGCCTTATGTGATAATCCCCAGTTCCAGACAGTATTAGTTTTATGCTTTTTTTTCTTTATTCTGGTACTCTCACTGAGTCGTACCGACAGAATATAATAAAATCTATAACTTACCCCCAAAACGTGTTGTACGTTGTATTTCAACAAGCCCATGTCCCAACAAGCCGCAAATGAGACTGGTTTAAACCCGAAGTGCTCGAGACCAGAGATGAGGTTGAAGGAAACTAGTCCTTTCTTTCGTTCGTTTGCGTTCTCATGCAATCACTGGTTAAATGTACAACTCGTGCTGAAAAAATCATCATTTTGGAACTTGTTGCATAAATAACTATTTATTATTCTCTATTTTTCGGTACACCGGATACGGGAACGTCCGTTGGACCCAATTCCCATTTCCAGCTGAGTGGCACTACTATTCAGCAAAGCAGCCTAATTTTATTCAGACATTAAACGACAATTGATATTTAAGACTCTAATCTCACGTATAAGACATGAGTAATCATAATAGCACACACTGTGTTAATAGCATGACCACGGACAAAACAGACGTAACAGCTAGAAAAATTATCATTTTGAAACATAGTCTCGTGAACATTTACGCCAGTCTTCCCAAACAAACACCGAACACGTTGGTTCAGGCGGTTTTGTACTCTCATTGTACTCTGTTTTCGTGTTCAAACCGAAACGCTCGAAACTAAACCTAAACCCAAACATGTGTAAAGTGAACATCGGTGCAAACGCCGTTTCGAAAACCGGTCCATTTGCACCTCGATTGCAACCGCGGTTCAAATTTTGGTGCTAATCTTCGGTTGCATCCGAGGTTCAGAACGATGACACAAACGAAGAGGCAGAAAATTGTTGATATATACGCTTATCAATTTCTACTAATCGTGTCTTGTTGTTTGATATAGTAAAATCCTTGGTTTTCTCATAAAGTTACTGCTAAATGTTATTTAAAGTATTGATCTTAGTTGATCTGCTTAAATGAAACATTTATCCAAGCCTCAAGAGTCTTGCTATTTGAACCAAGAAGATCGTAAAAATTTATCCGCGTGGTTTTCAACCGTTCCCTGTCTGCCTTCTTTGTTCCATTAGGGACGTAACGCAACAGGGGGAGGGAGGGGGTCTTACATAGTGTTACGGTCCATACAAAAATTAAAAATATCCCATACAAAAGCTGTTACGTGGGGGTGGGAGAGGGTCAAAAATTGGCAAATTTTTCGTTACGTAATATTTGAATGAACCCTTATTTGAACCCAAGTTTGAACCGAAGTACACATATACAGGGTTCGGTTAGATACACTGGTAATAGAGACGAAGCGCGTCTGCGGTTCAACACAAGTTGCAAGGTTCAAACCGAAGTTGTACAGCGGGGATTCGCTGGTTGGAACACGACTGCCTTCCATCTAGCGAATCCGATCCGTTAGTTGGAACGACTGACAGCTGGTGAAAATGCTCCACACTAACGCATCTAGAGAGCAAACCGTCACGAAACGCACATATACATACGCATTTGTTCTATATATGGAGATTGCAACGCGACGGTACTCAGACGTCAAAGTCAGTTTGACATTTTCTGTTGACATTTGAGTGCTTTTTAGTTGGAATATTTTCCAACCAGCGAACATCCAACCATCGAGTCATAGTGAGCAAACGTCAAACTCTAACAAAAGTGATGCGTGCGCCATGAGTGGCCCATCGGCCAACTACCAAATATTAAAATTGGGCGCTATTCTGCTGTACGATGAAAACAATTAGAGTGTTACGTCTGTTTGTCTGCGGCATGACCATATACAAACAGACGTCACATTCTCACCTTTGTCCATCGACCACCTTTTCAACGGTTGATTCAAATATATTATAGGCGGTCAATCCACCATCCGCAGCGCTCGCATCGTTTTTGTTCGCGTTTGACGTTTGCACACTTCCGCCGTCTGTTGACCCATCGCCCAAACACAGTGATTTTAGCATTGGGCGAACATGTTCTCTCGACTATGATTTTGATCGCGATTTGTTCTAAGTGTTACCACGTGTTACGTCTGTTCGTGGTGAACTAAACAGGACACGTATATGACAGTCTAGTTGAAAGCATTTGGACTAGACAGTTTTAGTAATAACACAATTATTTCAAACAATTCTGATGGAGTTGTTGATTTTCACAATGTTTCCTTTTCTCAGAAGCAAGGGAATATGGGTATCACAAACAAACAGACGTATCACTTTGAACAAATTACAATCAAAATCATAGACGCGAGAACATGGACGCCCAATGCTAAAATTACTGTGTTTGGTCGATGGGCCAACAGGTGTCAGTAGTGTGTAAACGTCAAACACGAACAAGAACGATGCGAACGTTGCGGGTAGTGGATTGGCCACCTACTATACATTTGAATCGATCGTTAAAAAGGCTGTCGATGGACATCGATGAGAGTGTGACGTTTGTTTGTCTGTGTGGGTATTTTTCAAAAACTGACGTATTGGTAGAGGGGAAATTTGGCAAAAGCCAGACCGAGGGTTCAGCCTTGACAAGTAAAGCTGTCGGGCAGCTCCAACTAAATACCATGCAAAAAATAAAAGTACTGATTTTAGAAACCTGAATTTTCAGGACATTCTATTATTCTCAACCCGCTGTGACAACGAGTTATAGACTCTCTTTACATTCATGCGTTTTTCAGTGCCCTTTTAAGGTGCAAGTAAAAATGAAGCAAATGTCAAAACTGAAAAAGCAGTTTTCTCTTTTGATATCGACAAATCGAAGAAAATAAAAACACACAGCCCTTTCTTTTGCCAAATAAAACAGCTGTGTGTTTTTATTTTCTACGATTTCTCGGTTAAGAAGGAGAAAACTGCTTTTTCAGTTTTGACATTTGCTCCATTTTTACTTGGGCCTAAGGGCGCTGTTTGAACCTATTGTGGTATAGAGCTACATGCTCTCATTTCGCTTATGCGATCTTCCCTCTTCAAAGGACTTTACTCCTATTTTCTTCCATCTGAGCGGTTCCACAGAAAATGACGACTTTTTTCCCAAATTTCATTTTTATATTTTTTGATTTGGATGAAATTTTGCACATGCTTTCTTTATGCCCAAAAATGCCTTTTTGCATCATCGGTTCGCCATTTTGACTCTAGCCTTACTTTTAAGAAGGGCCTAAGAAAAAAATCCTTAATAATTTTCAAAAAAATATAACATAGAAACGGTTTGTCCGATCAGTTTGGTGTCTTCCGCTAAGTTTTAGGTTATTGTTGGGACTAATCTGGAAAAAAATATACACTGTAAAAAAAAATGTTGTAATTTTTTATATTTCGAAAATAAAGCTTAAAAATCAATTTTCTCAAAAATCGTATTTTTGATTTTTTTTTTTTTTATATTTTAAAGTAGACATAAAATGAAGTCTTTTGCACAGTGGGTCAAGATGTAGAAATCATGGACAAAAAAGTTACGATTTTTTAAAAAAAGATGAATTTTTAAAAATGGTCATAATAAACTTTTTAAATGTTTTTCAACTCGATTTTATGAAAGTACGCAAAATTTACAACAAAACAGGTATACGGGAAAATCAGGCTAACTTTTACCGTTTTAAAGATACAGCGATTTTAATACAAAATTATGATATAATTTTCAATTTTCGGTCATTTTTGAATGTTTTTCGAGGCTCATAAGCCTAGAAATTTGTTCATTGTCTGAAAGAGCAGATAATTTTTGACTTCTTCTTCTTCTTTCTGGCGTTACGTCCCAACTGGGACAAAGCCTGCTTCTCAGATTAGTGTTCTTATGAGCACTTCCACAGTTATTAACTGAGAGCTTTCTTTGCCGATTAACCATTTTTGCATGTGTATATCGTGTGGCAGGTACGAAGATACTCTATGCCCTGGGAATCGAGAAAATTTCCTTTACGAAAAGATCCTCGACCAGCGGGATAATTTTTGACTAAAATGTTTAAAAAAATATTGATTTGGTAATTTTTCATGGTAATTTTTCATGAATGTGCCCTTTAAAAATTATTTATTTATTTTTTTAACGAAACACAACTTCAACATTCAACATTGTGATATTTTGATATGTAATTATCAAGAAAATATGGAACAAAATGTTAAAAGTTAAAAATAACAAAATAACGAATATAAAGCAATCAATACGTGAAATGCATTTATATCGATTTAAGATAATGAAATATTTCCTTTCGAAAACAAAAGCTTTATGAGTAGAGGAGTAACGTGCCCAGTTGTCTCACACAAATGTACCTGATGTTTTTTTAAAGTACAGCACGTTGGTATATTTTTGTGGTCGGACAGAAACGTACCTAATAGTTAATTCAAGTACCAATGTTGGTATAGAAAAAACTGATGCAGCATAGACACAAGCAAGTGATAAAATAGGACGCTCCATCATTGTATAAGAACATGAAAAAAAAATATTCTTTATTTTATCAACTCGAAAAACATTCGAAAACAACCAAAAATTGTGAATTTTCAATAAATTTAATTTTAAAATCGCTGTCTTTCGGAAACGGTAGCAATTAGCAAAATTTTCTCATATACCTTTTTTTTGCAAATTTTGCGTACTTTCATAAAATCGGGTCGAAAAGCATTCAAAAAGTTTATTTAGACCATATTGAAAAATCAACCTTTTTTTTTTTAAATCATAACTTTTTTGTCCATGATTTCTCCATCTTGACGCACTGTGCAAATGACTCCATTTTTTGTCTACTTTAAAATATAAAAAAAATAAAAAATATCAAAAAACGATTTTTGAGAAAATGGATTTTTAAGCTTTATTTTCGAAATAAAAAAAATACAACATTTTTTTACAGTGTATATTTTTTCCAGATAGTTCCAACAATAACCTAAAACTTTGCGGAAGACACCAAACCGATCAGATAAATAGTTTCTGAGATTTAATTTTTTGAAAATTGTTCAGGCTTTTTTTCTTAGGCCCTTCTCAAAAGTAACGCTAGGGTAAAAATGGCGAACCGATGATGCAAATAGGCTTTTTTGGGTATAAAGAAAGCATATGCCAAATTTCAGCCAAATCAAAAAGTACAAAAGTAAACCGACATTCGAATTCAAATGGAACCGCTCATCTTCCCTTTCCTCTCCCATCGGGTAGATGATGAAATAGGCTCAGATATGGCGATGGCACAACTCTGCCAAATGGCAGGGAATGTGCCTCTGGTGCCGGCCTTCTGATACCTTATGAATTCATGTGAAAAAACATACACAAAACAGTATTCTACTGCCTATTTTGCAGTTTATTGATTCCATAATAAAATACAAAATACCTTGAGTGAGATAAAAGCATTGATATACTTTTTACTAGAATACACCCTGTTATTTTCATCATTTCAAATAACTTAGGGGGAGATCCCCCAGTACCGGACACCTAAGCCGCTAAATTCATAATTAAAAAATTAATGATTTTATGCGATATTGATGCCCATTTATGATAAATATTATCATTTTTTAGCGTTCATAAATAAATTTGAAAATCTAAATATGATTTTGACATTGCATTTTGATGATTTATTACCAAATTGGCCAATCTTAGCCCTTAATACCAGACGCAATCTGAATTCTGTGAATTTGTACGTACATATTAAATGTCGTTAATCCAGGAATAGTATCCCGACTAAGGGTACATAACAACATTATATCAGCATATGTTATTATGTTATAAGTTTTTTTCGAACATAGGTTGTTACAAACTTGATACAGGATGTTGTTAAACTAACTAAAATTATAACAAAAAGTGTATGAATAGTAACATAAACATAACAAAATGTGTTTTAGTTCTATCAAAAACATATCAAACCAAGTTATAGTGTTTGATACAAAGTATCAAAATTATAATACTGTTCGATATACGATAATATTGTATACTATTGAAATGCATAACTATCTATTTATTTTGTTATAAAGTTGTTAAAAATGAACAAAAAATATCTTAAAGGGAAATAAAACATACTATGTTATATTTTTGGTTTAGTATGTTCTGTGGATAACGGAGCCTAACAAAATTATATCATAATATCATATGCATATCATATTCTGATAAAATTTTATTATATTTTTGTTACAAGCCTCTTGCCGGGATACCCGACTAGAGGCTTGTAACAAAAATATAATAAAATTTTATCAGAATATGATATGCATATCATATTATGATATAATTTTGTTAGGCTCCGTTATCCATAGTACATAATAAAACAGAAATATAACATAATGTGTTTTATTTCCATTTATGATATTTTTTTGTTCATTTTTAACAACTTTATAACAAAATAAATAGATAGTTATGCATTTCAATAATATACAATATTATCGTGTATCGAACAGTATTATAATTTTGATACTTTGTATCAAACATTATAACTTGGTTTGATATGTTTTTGATAGAATTAAAACACATTTTGTTATATTTATGTTACTATTCATACACTTTTTGTTATAATTTTAGTTATTTTAACAACATCCTGCATCAAGTTTGTAACAACCTATGTTCGAAAAAAACTTATAACATAATAACATATGCTGATATAATTTTGTTATGTACCCTTAGTCGGGTACTGCTTCGCGACTAAAAACGGGTGAACCAACGTGCGCACTTAGATTTTTGATCAACTTTGCCGCGTCGCGAGTCGTTTCGCTATAGTGCGCAACTATACCCTCCACCGTGTGCATTATGCGCACTATTGAGAATCCAGTTTCGACGCGGCAAAGTTGGTCAAAAACCAAACTTGTTAACCCATTTTTCAACGCAAAGCAGTATATCTTATTGCCAATTGGGTCCTAAATTTTTTAATGAAATCTTGTTTTTATTTAATAACACGAAAGAGCATGTTACTCCAAACTACTTTAGCAATTTTTCCCGCTCAAATAATGGCTATATCATGTTTAAACTTTCATTTAAAAATTTGTTCCATAAATGAACCTTGACACTTTTGATCATGTTTGACGTTCGCTTAGTCGACAAAAACACCACAGGGGTTTTAGTTCGACCACTGGGGTTGTTCCTATCTGACATTTCGTAAGGGACACGGAAAACAAAATACACCCAAAATTTGAGTTTAAGCCAAAGGATGTGACAAAATCTAAAAAAATGTTTTTTGGGCTTAAACCAACGGAAAACATTAGAAAATTGAGTAAACATGTGTTTTTGGCCTAAACTTAAGCGTTTGGCACTAAAATTGGGACAGGGCTTTAGGACCCTATTCAATGCATTTACAACATCCACAGGAGTAATTTGAGTTATGATAAGAAAAAAATGCGTTTTCTTCTGAATTTTCATTCTTCTTATTTTTATTGCATATTTCATACCATGATCGATGAAATTCATGAAAAGTTAATGTATTTTGAAACACTTGTGCAAAAATTACAAGGATATTTTGTTGAGGAATAGATTCTCGTGCACATTTTGAACGTGGAAAACTAAATACTCACACGTCAGTTTCTATGGCACTTTAATAGAAGCACGCAACTTGCATTCAATGTACAATCCAACATATTGCGTTACTTGTTGGTTTTGTTAGCTACGACGCCATCCAATCTGGACAAACATTTCAAAAGGGCACATCGACATTGGTAAACATTGGCTTTGCAAGCCGCTGTTGAGCCCAATTCAACTCGATCACGCTCACCAATACCACTATCAGGAAGAGCTAACACCAATCTTTCCGATAGTGGAATTAGTTTGCGTGGGCGGGCTAAAAAGGGCTCAACAGCAACGTTTCTAAAAAAAGGCTCAAGACCTCTTGGGCCCTTTTCAAATGTTTGTCCAGATATGGCAAACATGGTGGGAGAATATTTTGGTGTGACAAAATTATTTAGGTGTGAGTCTATTGAAGGGAAAAATCCTCAATATCATTTGACAAATCAAGCTATCCGAAACTGGGGGCAGGAGGAACCACAATTACAGTTTGACCATGTTTAGTTCAAATTTGGTACAAAATGGGTTTGAGTAATTATACTGCCCGTGGCATGTTCTGAAAGTTAAAAGATGGCTAGGCTGAAAACCACTGCGCTATAGCATTACGTAATTCATATAAGAATCCAAGGCTTTACTCTCTTTTTTTAGTTTTGCGCCCTTCGCGCTGATGCTGATGCCAAGTGAGGTTCCACATGTGTCCAAAATATAACAGCGCGACAAGCCGACAATGCCCCACTTTCCCCTAAGTACAATGTGAGATTTTTTTCCTAGTGTCGGGCCCATCTCACTCGCTCTGTAAGTAGCAAAATCGGTGTTTATGCTGTGTGGGTGGTAGTAGTGGCGTTGTCAGCCGAGAAGCACCGCAGCACGTTGAAGTGCAATGTTATAATATTTTTCTTCATCTGTGGTGTCTTCCTCGTCTGCTTTCTACCTAACCAAGAAGAAGTATGGGATACTCCACCAGCCAGTGTCTTTCCGTTCATATGAAGCCAGCGAGCAACGTGCATATTTGGTATGGTATGCATTTCTCGTGTAGTGGTATGAACATCGTCTCGAAATGTATTTGTGAGAACATTTTTTTTTAGGTAAAGCAATCTCTATCTTGGAATGAGCTTTAACATTCGATTTTGTTTGTGTGCTCAGCGTATAGTTTAGCGCGAGTTAGTTTTCATTGGTCTGTTATGTAGAGCACCGCTGTCACCGGGTTCGGACGAAGAGTTGCGAGTAATGTGATACGATTCCGTCCGGGAGTGAGCAGTGTTTAGTGTTTATTATAAGTGACAAATAGATCTCTGCATATATTACAAATCAAGATATTGAAAGTTAATATTAATTCTGGTGAAAATAATGCAACGCATGAACGCCGAAATTCCCTTGCTATGAGAGGTATGTAAAACGTCGTGTCAAGGAATCTCATGGTTGCGGTATTGTGTTAACCATGTATTGAGAAGACTGAAGTGAAGTCCGGAGCCGATTAGTGTCAGTGTATGATGCCGCTTATATCTGTACATGATGAAATACGCTGTAGAAGACGCTCTTTTGAATGTATCTCATTCCGGAAACCATTCTGAACAGAAAGTGATGCTTTGTATAGAAAAGTTGCTAAAAGGAAACAGAGGACAGAGACCCCAAAGTAAACTGTAATCGTCTATCTTCTACAGCGGGAATCACAAATACTCCCAATAATGTTGATTTTTTTCATGCATTAGTGTAGTACAAGGATGAATGGCGGTTGTACATACGGATTATATACGAAAAAAAAATGAGCGTGCATTTGCCATTTTTTTCAGTTTTCGAAGAGTGAAACCAGTTGCCCCTGCATTTTGAAATTTGGTTGTTCAGTTTGCTCACCTACCGTAATTGAATCTGATTATATTTTAATATAGTTATATTTTTATTTTTTGAGAGCAATGTTATACATAAGCTAAAAAAGATATGACTTTTTGTTCGTTTCTGTTATAGAAAAAAAATACCCGTTTACGTTACGCGTATCTGTAGCAAAACTGTATCTGTATCAGGTATCAGAATTCGACTCACAGGAACCATTGAAAAGCAATAAATCAACGTTACACGTTTTCTCATAGGGTAAGTAGGAATCCAAAAAAAGTTGAATGTTTTGTTTTGACCGTGTAAAAAAACTTCAAAACAATATGTATAAATTATAGCCGTTGAAACATAGAAAATTTCAAAATATGTTTTTTTTTGTGATTTAATATAATTATACTTCTATTGAGTAAGCAAAGGAATGTTTTTTTAGTAATTATTCAACTGTTCACTCCTGACAGGTTCGCTACCTGGGATTAGAATAGGCACACTATCTTGATGCTACCTTTACTGTCCCTATTCGCATGAAAGTTTTATGTATATAGGAAATCCATAAAACATGGGACAATGATGCACGATTACATTTTCAGATCGACGTAGGTAACCTGCATACGGATGGAGGAAAAAATAGAACTATTTCTAAATCTACATTTTTACAATTTGACATTATTTTTTACGCGTATCCTCAAAACTTCACATACAAGTAGCACGCGACCAAAAATTCTGATTTTTTGTCATTTTTCCAAAACAACTTAATGACGAAATTGTACACCGCATTTTTTTGACGTTAACTACGTCTTACGGCAATATACTAGGTGTCAATTAAAAATCTAATTGCGACCGTCATGAAATAATGTTAGATTTTGAACTCTAATAACTCAATCATTTATCGGTAGATTTTCAATATTTTCCCACCAATCCCAATCGGCCGGAAATTGATACAACATTTCACTCAAATGGAGAAAACTATTGATTTTTGACGATAAACTATTGAAAATTGGGTGTTACTCGAATCTAACAGTTGAAACGGCCCTTTTCATGAATAATTGACAACACGGCAAATTGAAATTGACGATATCGATGACTGGAGCACTTCTCCGAAAGGAGAGTTCCTCGTTGTTCTTAAATGCACAAACCATTACATATTACATTCTAATTTATAACTAAACTGTCGTGAATCGCAAGTCAGTCCCATCTGTAAAAAGTAGGCATTGAGAAAATGGGCTGTGAAGTTTCCAAACTCGTTTTCCATACGAATATTCAAAAAATCCCAGAAGATTGAAACATGATCAGATGTTAATGAAACTTTCACAATTTGCTTTTCACTTCGATATCTTTCCGAGAAAAATATAGAGATGATCAAAACACGGTTCTTTTTTGCGTTACACGGGGCGGAAATCTGTAGTGGGACTGATATGCGGTTACTTTTCATTATGGGACAATTTGACTTGCTGTTTTTTTTCCTAATTTTTCCGAACAAATCATAGTATCTTATGAGTGGATCTGAAAGAGCAATGGAAACTATGTTGAAAACTGAATTCAACTCAACTTTGACGAAAATGCAGATGGGACTGACTTGCGATTCACGGCAGTTAAGGAAGGCTGCAATTATGAAAATTAAAAAAAAATTGGCTAAAATTCAAATGCACCAAATCACTTGGCGTAGTTAACGTCATGCGGTATGGACAGTAGAAGCATTAACCTAAGAATGCTAATGTCGCTGCTGTTCGTGTTACCAACATCTAGTTTGCCACGAACAGACAGCCTGAGTACCGGGCATCAAAGTGTCAAATTAATTATAAAAACATAAACAACGACAAGGCATTGAACAAACAATGAAAAACCACAATTAAAGGTAAAAATAATTAAAATCAGTTTTGTGACAACAGCGCTACTAGCGTTCTATTACTAATATTTCTATTGTATGGACCAATAGGCCAGGAGAAGTGGATGAACTTGTCATTCATTTTCCTGTCAATTTCCATACAAAATCAACTTTTTCTCTGCTATAAATTCATTCTATGTGAACCACTTCCCCTGGCCTATAGGCCAGGAGAAGTGGATGAACTTGTCATTCATTTTTCTGTCAAATCTCATACAAAATCTACTTTTTCTCTGACAGAAATTCACTCTAGGTGAACCACTTCCCCTGGCCTATGCACGAGTTCACTTGTTGACATTTGAGCGGTGCCGTGTTATTTACGTGACCACAGCAACGAGAGAATGCGGCTCCGCATGTCTTGTACACTATCCCCTTTGATTTGTTTCAATAGATCAATGCACGAGTTCACTAATTTGACGTTTGAGTGGTGCCGAATGAATCATTTTTGCGGATGTGTTAAGGTGAAACATCTCGGAGTTCAAAGATGGCCGTCACAATGGCCGACTTGTGACCCTACTCGCGTTTTCAAAGGCACAAAACTGGATAAATAGTACGCAAACGATCCTGATCTTCTTATTTTAAGCTTTCTGCTAGTGCACAAAGCCAAAAAAAAGTACACTGTTGTTGGATGCTTCCTTCGCGAGATTAGTGACTTTAAAGTTTCAGTGTAATCTTAGAAGTTGGATTCAAAACTGTTTCATCTTAAAATCCACATAAAAGAACCTGGACCTGGGAGTAACACCGCCCATACAACTCCATTGGAAAATAACGAGCAAACATCTCTGGTTCCCACTGACAGCTCAATGTTTGTAAACAAAATAACCGTTTAAGGACTAACAATCAATGATGGCGAAATCTTTTTCTCCGATAAATTTATTTTCTTGCATAACAACGGTAATTCGAACAAACGGTTGCAAACTATTGGATTGCAGTACAGAGAGTCAATTTAGAAACACATTTTAGTATTGGAGGAAAATTTCCCCAATATGATTAGGCCAATGTACGTTGTTGCTCTTGAGTTTGATGCTGACCACGAAAACATGGTTTCCTAGCACCGGGTTGGGGAGTAAGGTCTATCTTTTCAATCATCGTCATCAGTTTTATGACTGCGCATTTCTAGCGTACACTCAAAAAATCCAAACGTCATTGCTACGTGAAAAATCACGTAGATCATTCCAAATTCATTTTACCTCCGCTTCACCTGACTAAGATAAAGCTCACCAAACCATTCATAACCACCAAATAGTGACTCTGTAATGTTTACTGAGGTTACCTATCGCACTTACGTGAAATTCACGTAGGTGCCTAAGTTCATTTTGACATCTGCATAGTGTAAATACATTCGGTGTTGAGCTTAAATCCTAAGATGGCACCCGCTTGATTTTTGAAGAACTTCAGAAGCTGCTGCTGCTTTAAACACTGTGTAAGATTGATTTCAAGGTAAATTTGCTTTGAATACCGAAGAATCCCTGCATTACTTCATATTTCATACCTGATTTATAACCTCTTTCAATTATAGCACGCGAAGGCTACAACAAGACAGACCAAACTCACAAAATTGGGGAAACAGGATTCAAAATGCTCAGATTGACAATAAAAACATCACCATCTTTTAAGTTTAAGTTTTTTTTCCAATCGGGAATTAGTTTTCTTTCAAAGCCTATTAAAAATAATATTGGTCTTTATTACTGTTAAATTTAATGCAAAACCATCTAGGTCCTATTGAAACGCTTCGTAAAGGCTACCGGAAAATCCACGTAGCTCTTACGTTTAGCGACGGTGGAATGGACGATCTTCCAAAGTTCATGCGTTCATTCAGGGCTACCTATGATTTACGTAAGAGCTACGTGAAAATATCGATGGAAAAAAATCACTTATGTTTTTACGTAACAATGACGTTTGGATTATTTTGACTGTAGCTTTTCATACAAGCGAAACCTAAAATGAAAAATAATTCTCGACTACTTTTTCAAATCGACGTAAATAACTTTCATACGGTTTTGAGAAAACTAATGGACCAATGCACGAGTTCACTAATTTGATGTTTGATCGGTGCCGAATTCACTTGTTTCCATGGTCACGTAAATAACACGGCACCGCTTAAACGTCAACGAGTGAACAAGTGAACACGTGCATTGATCCATTGAGAAGAATCAAAACCTGTCTTCTAAAACTGTTTTAAAATGAATCACCTTTTTTACATTTTTTCGCCATGTACATCGCTCAAATTTTGCATACAATCAGATCACGTTCAAAAACTAGGTAGTTTCTATTAAATACAACAAAAATAATTATAACAAAATGATAAGCCGTTTCACACAGTTACTTTCGACGTTTTTCTACCAGTGTAAAATCGGCTCAAGTAGTGTTTTGTTTTGATTCGTGGTTAAGTCACTTTGTCTCTCTATACAGCGGGGCGGCGAAAGTAGTGGTTAGGTTGCGAAAGTTGAAAATCTTACTTTCGTCGTTTTGTAAATCCCGAAATTAAACGTTCTAAAAATGAAAAATTTAGTTTAGTAGGAGCGGAACATGTAGAATTCGTCTGCGGTACACGAAGGATCAATTAAGTAATTTTATTCATTTTTTTGTCTTGAGATAATTTGAATAAGTTTTCGAGAATTATTAAAACATTTATGATCGAAAAAAAAAACGCCTTTTGAGAAGAAGCAAAGAGGTAGCTGACACAATAACTTGGTGTAATGCTGCAATTACGAACATTTTTGGATTCTTTTTCATTTGCTCCATGTCCCCGTTTGATAAGATGAGGCATTGTTAAAAATCATGCTGGATTGTAATCCCAGGTCTCCTGTCTTGTAAAATGGCTTATGCGCTCGTTGCCATGGTCACGTAAATAACACGTCACCCCGCAAACGTCAGATAGTGAACTCGTACATCGATGCATTACTTACGACGTGGTGTAAGATTCACTCAAGTACTGTTTTGTTTTGATTCGTCACTTTGTCTCTCCATAACAGTGCGGTGAAAATAGTGGTTAGGTCGCGGAAGTTGTACATCTTACTGACATAATTTTGTAATTCCGAAATGTTATAAAAGTAAAAGTTGAGTTGGTTCGAAATGGAACGTGTAGAATTTCGTCTGCAAAACACGTAGGATAGATAAACTAAGTTTGTTTACTGTTCTGACTTACGGTTGTTTGATTACGTTTTCGAGAATGGTTCATGAGCTATTTTACGAAGCTGGTCAAATGACAGGAGACCTGGGATTAAAGTTCACCTTTTCAATCATCGTCATCAGTTTTTTCGAAGATGATGGTTGATGACTGTGCGCATTTCTAGCGTAGCTTTTCACACAGGCAAAAACTTGAATGAGAATATTTATTTAAATATTTCTGATCACAAATTTGCCTTTTATGTGAAATATGGGTAACAAAGAGGTAGCTGATACAATAATTAGGTGTAATATTGCAGTAAAGAACATTTTAGGATCTCTTTTTTTGTTATTTTCTCCATGTCCGTGTTCAATAAGATCAGACGTTGTTGAAAATCACGCTTGATTTTATCAAAACAAAGTCCCAGGTCTCTTGTCAATTGACGCCGCAGTGACGATCAGCTGTTCCGAAACGTCTCATAAAACGGCTTATTGGATAATGAGCCATTTTACGAAGCTGGTCAAATGACAGGAGACCTGGGAGGGAATTTTACCTTTTCAATCATCGTCATCAGTTTACGCGATATGATGGTTGATGACTGTGCGCATTTCTAGCGTAGCTTTTCATACAGGTGAAAACTTAAATGATACAATATTGACTTCGCAGCACAAATCTGGAGTTCGCCTGTTGGACTTCCGAAGCGAACTTTTGGACGAAGCAACTGTCATTGCTCTGCCGGCTCGGCTTTTATCTCGAATTTTTTTGAGAACAGTCCGACATCACGTCGACGGAAGAAGTTTCACCACAACGGAGGATTTGTCAGTTCGAGCGCGCCAAAATCCTACCGATTGAAAATGTGTTGGCGGTGCTTAAGGTGCAACTGTTTGCTATACATAAAATGATGATAAGTTTTGTAGTTTTGGGGATATTAATCCCGTTCTACCGGACAGAGATGAATTGAAAGTGTATCAACATGCCTGTTGTTAGCAAGCATATGATCCGATAGATCACCGAAGGACCGATATGATATAAAACAGAAATATTTTCTTTTCAACGATAGTTTGAGCATAGATTGTTCATGGATGCCACGAGAGTTTATCGTGTGTTACCTTAAGATCGTTTATAAAGAAGAGAAAATTGAGCGAAGTCCTCTTTCTGAATTTTATCGGGATGCACAATAACTAGGTGTAATGTTGCAGTAACGAACATTTTTGGATATCTTATTTTGTAATTTTCTCCATGCCCCCCTTTGGTAAGATGAGGCGTTGTTAAAAATCACGCTGGATTTTATCAAAACAAAATTCCAGGTCTCTTGTCAATTGACGTCTTTGCGACGATCAGACGATCCGAAACGTCTCGTAAAAGGGCTTATAACCAAAACAGCCGCCATGAAAAGCATAGATTGCGCCACCGTTGTGGAACAGCGGTGAACTGTTATTTCCAAACAAATCCGCGTTCCAATCGAGCAGGAGACCTGTCAAAACTGGAACATGACGTCACTCTTGTTTTTAGGCACTCTTGGTGGCACCACTGTTTTGATGCGGTAAGTATCGAAAAAATACTTCCAATGATTCAGCACAACGGTGGCATCCCGACTAAGGGTACATAACAAAATTATATCAGCATATGTTATTATGTTATAAGTTTTTTTCGAACATAGGTTGTTACAAACTTGATGCAGGATGTTGTTAAAATAACTAAAATTATAACAAAAAGTGTATGAATAGTAACATAAATATAACAAAATGTGTTTTAATTCTATCAAAAACATATCAAACCAAGTTATAATGTTTGATACAAAGTATCAAAATTATAATACTGTTCGATACACGATAATATTGTATATTATTGAAATGCATAACTATCTATTTATTTTGTTATAAAGTTGTTAAAAATGAACAAAAAAATATCATAAATGGAAATAAAACACATTATGTTATATTTCTGTTTTATTATGTACTATGGATAACGGAGCCTAACAAAATTATATCATAATATGATATGCATATCATATTCTGATAAAATTTTATTATATTTTTGTTACAAGCCTCTAGTCGGGATATGTACACACAAAATTGAATTGGATTCGCACCAAATCGAGCGCTTCTGGATATCCGAGGTATTGAAAGCAAAACCATTGCGGCATTATGGAGTGAGTCTAGTGGCCGAGCGGTTATTGTCGTGAGGCAGTTAAGCGTATCGTGTCATAGTGTGTGGGTTCGATTCCCGCTGCAGCCAATGAAACTTTTCACCAGGAATGTTTCTTGGCCGTACCACTGGAGCATGCTTGTCTTTTGTCTAGTGTTAAGGTGAAACAGTTTGGAATCAACTTCTAAGATTGCACTAACACTTCAAAGGCACAAATCTCGCGAAGAAAGCATCCCAAAACAGTGCACTTTTTATTTTGGCTTTGTGCACTAGCAGAAAGCTTAAAATAAGAAGATCAGGAACGTTTGCCACCTTCTTCTTCTTCTTGGCATCAACGTCCTCACTGGGACAAAGCCTGCTTCTCAGATTAGTGTTCTTATGAGCACTTCCACAGTTATTAACTGAGAGCTTTCTTTGCCGATTGACCATTTTTGCATGTGTATATCGTGTGGCAGGTACGAAGATACTCTATGCCCTGGGAATCGAGAAAATTTCCTTTACGAAAAGATCCTCGACCAGCGGGATTCGAACCCACGACCCTCAGCATGGTCATGCTGAATAGCTGCGCGTTTACCGCTACGGCTATCTAGGCCCCTACGTTTGCCACCTATTTCTCCAGTTTTGTGCCTTTGAAAACGTGAGTAGGGGGAGGAGTCGGCCATTGTGCCGGCCATCTTTTGATACCCAACGAATATCTTAAATTTGATTGAACCAGTTTCATTTAGGTGTCATCCAAAAATGACGTCCATCATTGAGGGGGGGGGGGGATGTCTTTGAAAGTGTGACAGTGCGTGTATTAGGTATTGGAAAAAGCGTGACACAGGGGGAGGGGGGTCTAGAAATCCCGAAAAACGATGGACGTCATATTTGAACCGTCCCTGTGCTCTGGCTTTATGTCGAATCGACAATAGTTTATAGGGCCGAGAGATATCAGAGCATATTGAAAAAAAAAAAAATATCCTATAATGTTGATATTATCGATAATATTGATATTTGCACAGCCCTATATGATTTGGAATTATAATAAATCTTCGAGCTTTTTAGTGGAATATATATATGTATGCCACACACAAACAAACGTCACACTCATTGATGTCCATCGACTACCTATTTAACGGTCGATTCAAATATATGGTTGGTGGCCAATCCACCACCCGCAGCGCTCGTGTCGTTTTTGTTCGTTTACACACTAATTTTGTTCTCGCGACTATGATTTTAATCGCAATTTGTTCTAAGTGTTATAACGATTTTTTTTTTCGTTTTATTTTCTTTAAATCATTTGTCGATCTAAGCATGATTTGAGTAATGACTTATTTATATTCGCAATTTTATCAATTTCGTGGTTTTGATTTTGCTGATTTTTATATTTGATTATCTCCACCCCTATATGTTTTTTTCTTGAAGGCTTCAATCGATTTTTGACAATATTACAATTTTGAGTTTTTACTATAACAATGTTTATTTATTTTTTACTGAAACATTTCTTCTCTGTTCTACTACTACAGCGGGATATGCTAATTAAAACACGACTGCCTTCCATCTAGCGAATCCTGCCCGTTAGTTGGAACGACTGTTCAAAAATAACTTCTGATCATTGAAAACATTATGATCTCTGTGATAAGTATAGTTTTACACATGTGTTTTGAATTCTATGGACAATTGAGCTAATAAATGGTAAACTTGCATGCAAGTTGGCTGAAAAAGTAAAGTTTTGCATCGTGGTTTTCACCGCACCGGTTGGGAATCTATGCTATGAAAGGGAGATTCGCAGTAGTGGACAGTGTGATCCAAACGAACATGCGTTGTGTCTTTTTTCAATCTTTTCTTGAGAAGTAATATAATCGTGTTAAAATTGTTTTGGTTAAAAAAAATGAAAATTTAGCTTTTTTAGCATTTTTGTTCTATCGATTAAATGTGTTTGATTTTTCCTATTATTTAATAAAGTTTTGAAAGTAGCCTAAAAGTACAAAATTCATTATTAGCAATAATAATGTCATGATCGTCTTGAAACATTTTCCTTGAATCGAAGCACGGTGAGTTAGGTAAAACACTTGTGTAAAACACCATATTTGTCGCCATTATCCCAAATCTTCCAAACCTCCTGAATGAAATGCCTAATATTCACATACATACTCCTTCATTGTGGGATGATCATGCATATGCCGTCTTTTACGATGTTATCAATCTCCATATGCACCTAAACTGGATTTAAAAATATCTGGCAGTAAATGGAAACCGAATTTTGTAATATACCTTTTTAGTATAGTAGGGTAGTATAGACTGTCCCTTAGTGGACAGTCCCCTATAGTCGCACTAGTGGCTTTTTACGACCGTTTTGATATAAATCTTTTCAAAATATTTTTTGACATGAAGGTCAGGAGCTATTCATCTAAGTACCATTGATACACAGCTTGATTTTGTTCAAAAAATGATTAAATAATTAGTTTTGCTTAAAATTTGAGCTCTCTTGCGCCTATAGTAAACCTACTGTTCCTATAGTAGCACTACTGAGAACTATTTTTTATTATACAAAATGATTAATGAATTAAGAACTTTTTGGATATCAAACGAAAGCTTTTGATCCACTTTTTAAAGGAAAAATATAAAAGCTTTGTAAAAGTATGGTTTTGATTAGTATTTTGCCAACGCCGTGATGCTAGTGCTACTATAGGAACAGAAATTAGAAATAGTGCTGCTATAAGCGCACATGTATTCCTATAGTGGCACAAGCGATAATAAATACAACCATATAAGTTATCGTATTTTTCATATTTTTCTCACAAAACCAATATAAAAAGCTTTTGAATGATGTAAAAATAATGCCACTAGCGTTATTTTTCGATTTTATACGATTTTTTGTTCTTAACTATGCGGCTATTGGTACATCGACCCTATAAATTCGGTTTCTTATTTACTTATAAATATTCCACCAAACAGCTCGAATATTTAATATTAAATATCTGGCGGTTACACTAAGTGACCAGCCCACCTGAGTCGTCCAGTAATTGGTACACTTATTTTTTTATTCTTTATCAAGTCTCTGCGATCAATTGTTAGTATTCAAGTATTAGTTTTTACTCTACGTTTTTAAAAACGACATATAAGGTTCAAATGGTATATCAAACTAACAACCCTGGTTAGGCCGTAAAGGATAATACATAAAACAAAAGTTGAACAAAAACCACTCGATAGTTCGAATTCAACTAGGGTGATTTGTTGTATTTTGTTCTCTTCGTCATGGGTAGTTTTCTAAAAGCTGTTGCTTTCAAAATTTGCATCAATACTTCTAGCATGAAAACACATCTTACTGCTGAATTTCAGAAGATTTGGGCAACAAAATCCTTCCTTGATGAAAAGAACGATATGGTCGAAAACACGTAAGTTCCCCTATGTTAATAGGAATTAAGATTTTTTTATTCAGTGTTTTCATCGTAAGGTGACAGTTGCGTTTATTTTTGTGCTTCAAGTTAATGACTGCTGATAAATTTTTGAAATTGTTCTCGATGAATCAACTGTTTGACTGTATATCCCTGCATAACCATTTTCTGTGGAATTGAGCTTTAACTTGACCATTCCAATGGCTTAGGAAACGTCTATGAATTACGTCATGAAATATTTAACCATTTTGACACCCTAATTTCCGGTGTCTTACTTTTTGTATGGGGACTTCGAAAATTTTTTTATGAATTGTCACCTCTCACCTTCCCCTTAAGAGCGTGACGCAACATATGGACGACCCCTTCATTTATTTATTTATTTATTGTGAAAATAATGTAACGTAATGGGCATGAATAACAACTCATCAATTAAAAAATACTGTTCTAAACAGAAAACACCGGTTTTGAATGACGACGATTTTTAATCGTTGATCATGCAAGATTTCACGGATGTTTTCCATCGTACAAAATATCATTAAATTTAACCTATTCAACGTTCAATAAGATGTCTTCGAAGTTTCGCTATATATTCAGAGGGAATCATTATTCGTTTTGTGTGCTACAATTTTGTTTTCAAGCATATGTTTCAAATAGTGGAGCTTCAAGAAAAAAGGATTAAAAATAATGCCCAAACTTTAGCTCAATCCGTATTTGAAACACAATCCGATAGTTGATAGTAGTTACTTGATCATCGATCTGTTTCATTGGCAGGTACATCGAACAGGTTCCATTATGCTCGCTGAGGTAGAAACCCACCACTGTGTTCAGTGGGCCATGCATTGGTCACTAAGCATCATTTACCGTCACAATTTTGCATGTATATATATGTGTGTATAATGTATATATTTCCTCCGGATGAAACCGTTTCAAGTGAAAAAAAATCGACCATTCCCAACCCAAATGCTTTTGATGCCTCTGATGAGCAAAATAAAGGAAAAAAAAGCTTGGAAAACTATTTCATATACTTTTTTTCTGCCACAGAGCAGTCTTATTCCCGTTGCCATTTGTGCTCTCTTTCACCCTAGCCGGTGGTGTGTAGCTCAGAGTATTTTGAGACGAACAGAAGAGTTTTCTTTCCTGAACCCGTATATCCTTTTATACACTAAGGCGTTTATGATGATGGTGTTCATTTTTTTTTCTTTTTAGGGGGAGTTATGTAAAAAGTTGAAATAAAAATTAAGGGGTGGCACTAATCAATACACACGAATACAGCGCGACATCGCAGTCTGGAGTTAAAAAAATTCTCAAACCAGAACCCATGAGCTACTCCCGCTAGCTACATTAACAGTTCAAATTTGCCGTTTTTTTTTCTTCTGACTGTTGCGACTGTGCTTCGTTCCAACCAACCAACCTGAAAATGGAAAGAGTGAGAGAGAACTTGCCTCATAATGTCTAGTTCTTAAATAACGTGCACCACTGCTAGAGGTTCAAGGCCGGTGAGTCTGAAAGAAATAATTATACTGGAGCATTGTAGTCCAGTCGTCATGTCGTTCGCCTTTTTCTTTTTAGTTTAGTTTTTTCTTCTTGTTGATTCTCCAGGAACAGAAAATCTACTTACTTGATTTAGACCTATCTACAAAAATTATTCAAATAACGTATTGATTACTTATTTCAATTTCAATTTTGATTTTGAAAATATTTTAATATTACTAGTTAATTACAAATTTAAATATTTGTTTAAAGTACTAGTTAAACAAAAAAAAAACAATTTTTTGAATCATAATAGGATTTGGTTGTAAACAGAAAACTAGCATGATCGACTACCCATATTATGAATATATATCGGGGCTTAATTCACATTACCGTTCCAATAGTGAGGTAGTGGTTTGAACATGTTTCGCATTAATAAATTACTATGTGATATTTTTCTATGGTGTACGATGCGAAAATAAAACAAGCAATCGAAAAACAATTGTTTTGCTTAATTTTGTTTCTACTTGCACCTAAATGTGATGTATTAGTTAGTACCCATAGAGAAGGGTCCCATAAGAAATACATTGATTACGCCACTAAAATGAACTACGCTAAGACATACCTCCACTAAAGGAACAGTGTTCCCATTATGGTGTAAGGATTTTTGCAGGGAAATTTAAAATGAATCGTGATGTTTATGCAATTGAATGGTAGAAGGATTTGAAATCGAACGACTGAAACGTTAAAATCACATATTTCATGATTTTACCGGCATATTCTAGGTGTGTTCGATTAGGTGCATTACTAATGATACATTATCCTTTTAATACTATAACATTTTTTTCAATTTTTTACGAGCTAACATTTTAATTTCCTATGGCACACACAAGCTATTTTATGCCTAATGTCTGTTATGCCTATTATATTTATACCTAACAAGCGTATGTCTCCATGTAATCATATTACCCCCATATCCCTTTCGAGGATCCATGTAGCGTAGCTCATCGCATTAGCCACACACACGATCTTTTTCGGGTTCTCTCTGGTGTGTCTTCGCATGCTCATTGCTTATACCGGTATACCAGAATCAGTTTTCATTGGCAACGTTGCCTTCGTGGTAAAAATCGACACTAATACATACTTGATCCCGAGACAAAAAAATCATTTGGCTTGGTTTTTTTTTTGTGTGTCGCATTTTTCTTTTATTTTTGGAGTTTTATTGATTTCCAACTTACCAAATTCATTCACCGAGTGCGGGGCAAGAATAAGTTACTTGTTTTTTCCTATTGGTATAACGTCAGTGATTTTAGGCAGCTTTGGATTACCCATTATTTATGCAATCCATACGATTTACCATTTCTAACTAATATAAGAACATATTGAAGATCATTTGGTATTGCCATCATGTATATTAGTGCTTAACTCTCTGTGATTAAATCCTTTGCATGTGTACCGTAAAGTGCCCTAATTCAGCGCATTGCCTAATTCCGCGCATTTCATACAAAATTATTTACATATGGAAATACACATCAATACTGCAGCAACTTTTAACGCCATTTGATGCTACTTTGATTTAGAATAAGTTTGAATTACAAATAAAAGCAAATAGAGCAATTTTTCGCGGCGTAAAAAAATAATCAGTGGAGGCCCGTCTGAGTAGACGCCATTTTTTCAATTTCCTTAGCGTCCGTGCTAAGACTGTAGGACACAAACAAACGTGATTTCTATATTGAAAATGTTTCGTTATTTATGCAATATTCTATGAAACTACTTGCTACAGATGTGTTTCATGAGGCTTCTATGAAATCTTATCAAATATTAGCATAATTATTGAGATTTATCCCAAAAAGTATTGCGCGGCATTAGGGCACGTCATTTTTCATAAGTCCCTAATTCCGCGCACTGCTATATACAGAACAACAAACAAGTAAAACATGCTATATTGGTCTTCACAGCTGAATATTTATCTGAGGAAGTATTTTCATGCATAAATACGTTTCGCAAACAACCGGAATATCGGGAAAGCCCACTTACAGGAAAACTAGCGGCCGTTCAGAAACCACGTGGTCATTCATGGTGGGAGGAAAAGTTTGTCCAAAACCAAGGTCCATAAACATTTGTTATTGCATGAACAGTGCAGAATACGAATATACAGACTTACATTATTTTACAGGAATCCGTGAAATTCAACGTAATACCAACAGCTGAAAATTTCGGTGAAATAAATTAACGGAGTATGGTAATTTTTTACAGTTTTCGGTAAAATTTTACCGCAATCCGTTGAATTTCGACGGAATTACGGTGTTTTATTTTACCGGACTGATCAGCTGTTGAGATTACGGTGAAATTCATGGATTACGGTAAAATAATTTAAGTGTGTAGAGGTAGTCGGGGCGATTTCGCCAAACTGCCTATTTTTTGAAATTTCTTCTGGAATAACATGCAACCCCAAAGCTGACAAGGGAAAGGAAAAAATATCAACGTCTCCGCAGTCGCGAAACGTCCAAATGCTGAAAAATTGAAAAGTATTGTTTGAATACAAATAAACTGAATAAACGGTTATAAAATCCTCAGTGTTCGGAGCAGTTTTTCCAAAGCTGCTGATAAATCTAAACATAAGACTATAGTTATTTCAAATGTCTGCAACTTTTCCTGGCATAAAATTTCACTTCAAAGGCTTTTTATGTTTCGGTGTGATGCAATCGCAATTGCATATTTGCTGGGATGTTCATGTGAGGGTTTGATTGATTGATTGATACAAACACAGAGGAATAAGTAAAAAACTCAGCAACGACAGAATAAGAAGACCGTCTTCGCGAGTCTCGTCTCAGGAAAAGACTATAACAAATGTTTATCCTTATTTCATGTGATAGTCAAAAAATTATAAAAAGTCTACGTTACGGATCATACAAAACTTTACTTTTTTTTCATACAAAAAGTGTTGTGGAGGGGGGTAGGGGGTTGAAAATGTTCAATTTCAGCGTTACGTAATGAATGGATGCTGCCTTATACAAAATTAATGTTAATTTGATTGTTTTGCAAGTGCGCGGAATTAGGCATTCTTCTGCGCGGAATATGGAAAAGCGTTAAAAAAATGCGCGGAATTAGGCAATTTCAACGAGTGAACTATTTAAAAAAAAATCACAATTGTAACGTGTGAATACAGTCTAGTTTATATTTTTGCCATAATCTAAAATAGATTTGCTAGCGATCCACCCATAAAGCTTTTTTGTTGATGCAATACTAATTTTTAATTAAGCATTTGAAATGTTTTATTCGTTAACTGCGCTGAATTACGGCACTTTACGGTACATTGATTCACACAAGATCCTTGAAGTGTCGAGACCTTTCCTCTCAAGTTTGTGTAGCAAGTGTTAAGTTTGAAGAAAAGCAGACAGGCTGATTAAAAAAATGCGTTCGTTTACTGACTACAAACCACATAATTGATTTTCATCTTAAAGCCTGATTCGCTGTTGACAAGTAATTTCTTGGCATATCTCGATGCATGGAAAATATCTGCAAGGAATCGATCAAGGAAGCGCTTTTTTTCTGATCGCAGTACGCAGTTGAAAAAAGATGTCAGTTCAAACGGGAGTCGCAGTAGAAAATTTGTGCAAGGAATCGGCGAGAAATTTCTTTAGCGATTCCTGTTCAGCAGCAAATTAGGCTTAAAGGCTGATTTGCTGCTGACAAGAAAAGTAATCGCCTATTTCGATGCGTGGGGAATTTCTTCCAAGAAATGATCAAGAAAATCAATTTTCTTTGATCGCACTACGCAGTCTAAAGCTAAGTATGCTGTTTCGCTCAAGAAAAGTAAATAAATTCCTTGACTGAATGGGCCAAGAATTTTTTTACAGAGAGCCCCCTTTGAAATGCCATTTTTCCTCAACTGTGTACTGCGATCAGAAAAATGTGATTTTCTGGACCATTTCCGGGAAGAAATTTTCCACGCATCGAGATAGGCGATTCCTTTTCTTGTCAGTAGCAAACCAGCCTTAAGTTTCTATAAAATTTCTACAGTTTTTGATTTTTCTAATCTTTATTTTTGAACGTCTCTACCCTTTTTCATTTTTCCTTGCAGCCTTTTCTGGTTACAGTCATTCTATTCACAGTCTGGCGAAATGAAAATCCTAAGAATAGGCAACTGAACGCCTTCAAGCCTTCAACAATGACAAATTAATATGTTTTCTCGATCAACCAATGAGTTTCATTAAGGTCAAATTTCGCCGAATATTTTTTTAAACTGCACTTTGCTTTAACACCAATAAAGTTTTGTTATTTTTTCCTGTAATGCTATTTATTTCATGCTTTTATTTTATTGATTTGAATATTTCTACGTGTACAATACTGCTCACCAATTCAAGCACTTTCTACCTGTCATGTTCGATTGGCTCGAATGGCTCGAATGGCTCCAATAGTCCTATCCGTCTGACTATGAATAGAGTGACTGTACTTCTGGTTACTGATTTTTGGCAATAATACAAATTTTAGTTTTACCGTTATTTTTCAAAAATTCAATTTTTTATTTTTTTTGTGCATTTTTTATTTTCCGTCTAATTAACGGGAAAACAGATTAGAATTTTTTTTTAATACCACCAGGGATCTGTGATAAGTTCATTGTAGAAAAATATAAACACAATAAATAAACCCTAGGTATTTGAAGACAATTTTTCAAATTTTTTTTCAAAATCACGAAAAAGTTTCAAAATTTATAAAAAAGCCTGGTCTACAATTTAAGCCAAAAGTAAAACCATTACAATTTCCTACGAGCTACGAAAAAATAGACAAAATTCCAGAGTGTGTTGGGTATTAGAGGGTTAAGCATTGCTAGGAAGAGGTTTTTTTTAACAGTTGGGCTTGTAATGCTAAGAAAACGACAATTGTTTAAGAACAAGAGTCTTTGGCTGTGATCATGCATTTTCGTTCAGGGTGAATAGAGGCTGGTATCACCTTTAGTACTACAATCGGTCCCTAGGTGTCACATTTGGCAGCTAAATTTGACTGGTCGCATTCTTGTCTGTGTTCTAGATTTTGATCTATTACCTCATGCGGCTTGAAATATTGGACAACTGCAAGGGATAGGAACGTATTTATTTCGTCTCTGGTTTGCCTAGGAAGAAAAATCGAATCGTATTCGATTCGAATTGTGTATGCTGTGATGAAATGTTTTTAAAAATATAGGGATTGGGTGGACATGATGGGTCGTCTTTAATTTGATATTAAAAACAGTCTTAAGTCCGCTTAGTGTTTTATGAAAAAATTCACAGCTATCGACTGATGGCTTCATTTGCCAAATTGGTCATTTTTGCATTTGTATGCCGTTTTTTCAAGTATTCCACCGAAGTATAAATGGGCGGTGTTCAGACAGATTGAACCAAGTGATTTTCAATGATCTTAGAGGAACGTACCAAAAGCGTTCGTAATATAAAAAAAAATTTTTGCATTATTTGCTTTAACATAGAACTTATCTATTTGATGGAACATCCTCAGGCCAGTGTTGACCAGACTCATTTCCCCGAAATTCGAATTGTGAAGCCATGAACTGTTATAACTGTGCGTTGTATTCCTGAGATGGAGGGGGAGGTGGTTGGGCTTGAGTGTTGCACATGGGATCCGACAGTTTCGATCTCGGTGGGCCGCAATTCAAGTTTCGGTGAAATGATTCGCACTCACTCACTCACTCATTTCATTTCACCGAAACTTGAATTGTGGCTCTCTGGGATCAAAATTGATCGATTTTGTGTGCAGTACTCAAGCTTAACCATCTGCTTTTCTATCTTAGGAGGATAGAGCATGGTTGTAGTAGTTCGTGGCTTCGTAGTTCGGAAAATGTTATTTTCAGGGAAATGAGTCTGAGCAACACGGCCTCAGGCTCATTTTTCAACCGCCTGTATTTCTGTTCGAAGATAATTTGCCGGATAGTTGTGCTATTTATGATAACTTTAGGGATAGTACGGCCTCCTTACGATACGAAGTTTGTCACATTTAGGAAATCCAGACAAACGTTCGAGTAAATATGTTAAATTTTGAATCACAGCCCCTACCGAATAACAGTTTTTGAAATTGAAATTTCTGTTTGACATTGAGTTGAGTTGAACAACCTTCACCTAATTAGCAAACTTACACCAAAAACAAAAATGTGTAACATATTTGCAGAAAAAATGAATTAAAATGAATAACTGCTTCCAATAATTTAGTATACAAACAAATCTAATTTAGCGCACGGATTGTTGCATTAGATTGTTAAAATTTATCAGGATAATAAATATAATTGTCTTTACAGGTTCACAGCTTTTCATGGCAAATGACAAATAGGTTAGAAGTACCAATTTTGGCTATAGTAGCAACAGTGAGAACAAAAAGATTTTTCTTATTGTTCCACTAGAACCTAACGGCTAATATTTACAGGAATGATAAAACTATTCGTTTTTGATGATAACTAGGCCTTGATAAGAACATTCGAAAAATGAACATTTGAAAATCTTGCCTCACACATATGTCACTTCCTTGGGTATTTGCTAACGGACACCCGTTACGAAATTTACGTTTTTATCCAGTAAAACACTTCAACCGATGTATGTATGAATGCCTAGTGGGAACAAATGAACAAATTTAGCTGGTGAGCAATCAAATTGTCCGTTTTATGTTGGAAATCGTGTTATTTACACTATGGTGATCATTATGATTATCAATTTTGTAGTTTTGGGGACAAAGATGAACTTTAAGTGTATCAACATGCCTGTTGTTAGCAGGCATATGTTCCGATAGATCACCGAATGACCGATATGATATAAAACAGAAATATTTTCTTTTCAACGATAGTTTTAACATAGATTGTTCATGGATACCACAACGAGTTTATCGTGTGTTACCTTAAGTTCGTTGATGTAGAAGAGGAAATTAAACGTAGCTTTCTGTCTGATTTTTATCGTGATGCACATGACTTCTACCCGGTTTTCGCTTATTATGACCTTCTTGTGTATTTTCAGAGTTTGCTACGAACTGCGGAACAGTTGAAAATAAAAGGATTATGTGAAGTAAGTGAACCGCAATACGAACAGGATTTTTCACCATCCGTCAAACGGTACAAACCCTACAGTTCTCGATCACCTGACAGTCGCCATCCTCCGCCTCCGTCTGGCTCGCAGCCATTGTCAAACACAAGAAACGCTCATTCTTCATCCTCGCAAATCAACAATAACCAAAGTGGACAGGATTCCAAAAGTGGCCATAATTCTTCATCATCTGGTAGAAATCATAACAGTAATTTAGAGACGGTTGTATCTGATGATGGATCCTCGCCTATAGTTGTGTTGGAGTCACACGATTTAACTTCAACACCAGGCAAAGAAGGAAAAACCAAAATGACCAGCCTTGGAATGGGGGTTGGAATAGTGAGTAAAATATCAAATGATTACTCATTAATAAGCTAATAAATTAATTTTCCATCCAAACTTTACAGAATGGCTCCGTTATGGGTGTTCCAATGGGATATTTGGACTTTGCTCCTGAGCCACCGGCTCCAACGGCAACTCCAGTGACAGAACATCATGATATTAGTTGTGCTCCTAGCCATGATACTCGTGATCTGTCTAGTAAGTGTTAGTAGCCCTTTTTTATCTAGTCTTATACCAGTGGTTTATCTTTCGCATTGCAAGATGAATCACGCTGTTTTCAGGTTGATAACTTATTTTTGCTTTATTAGATTCAATTTCTAATAATGGTGACATACGGGTCAAATTTGAAACCCTCCGGTCATTAGATCCTCAGGATGCTATTCAACTGGATAATCAAGTCGCGCATCCAATGCATAATCAACCGCAACAGCAGCACATACATCACCAGCAAATTATGCATCAGCAACAACAGACACATTTAATGCAACAGCAGCAGCAACAACAACAACAGCAGCAGCATCAACAGCAAGTACAGCGACAGACACCTCAACCCCAACAAGCAGATCAACGACTTTCGCCTCATCAACCTCATACACAGCAGCAAACACCTCAACATCAACAGCACGTGTTGCTGATCGATCAACAATCGCAACACTCCCACCATTCTACTCACAGTCCAGTATCCAATGCTTCAAGCACGTCTAGCCAACACCATCCGGAGAACTTGGTGACAGTTGCAACCACTGCTGTTGACAACGGCACTGTTTCGGAAATGAAATCGAGGATTGCGTTAAAACAAGAGATTATGACTGAAGTTGAACAACAAACCCAGCAACAGCACCAACAGCAGCAGCAGCAACAACAACAACAGATGGAGCTAGAACCAGATCAATCGTCAATGCACGGAATGGTTGTTACCCCTGAGATTTCTGGAATGATGAGTCAGAGCCAAATGAGTGGTAAGTTGGTTAATGTATTAACTAAAAGTGTATAAAAAGTCCGAAACGCAAAAACAATCCGATGACTATTATTTCTCGCGTTGAGTATCATACTCTCTTTTGATTAATGCACGAAGTTCAATCGATTTTGGTAACATTTTACGATGTAACATGATGAAGGACAATGTGTTCTTTCTACTGAAACGAAAAAAGCAGTCAAAAACAGGCACCCGGCTGAGTAATTGGCTAAAGAAAAAATCGATGAAGAGAAATCGATCATTGCATTTACGCCCTTATGATACTGAACGCGAGATTTGTATTATTCTCGCGTTCAGTAGCATATAGGCGTATCTGCAGTGATCGACTTCTCTTCGTCGATTTTCTCTATGGATTAGAACACAAAATTCAATCGATTTTCATAACATTTTACGATGTAGCATAACGATGGACGATGAGTAGCTTCTATTAAATAAAAAATAGCACTTAAAAATATTCGTTCGGCCAAATTATTAGCTAAAAAGAAAATCGATTAAGAGAAATCGATCATTACAGTTACGCCCTTATGATACTGAACGCGAGAATTGTGTCTCAACGGAGCTTTTGATAATAGATTTTACAAGCATTTTCTTAATTGTAAAAAAATGTATAACGTATTCCTTTTCCTTTCATGCAGATATATATCAATCCGATGCTAGTGAGGATTCTAAAGTAGGTATCTTGGATGGATCATCAACGCAATACACAAACCTGACGAGTCCAAACGCAGGTGATCCCAAAACTCCAAGTGGGCCCAAGACGTGGACGGCTGAAGACATGGAATCTGCGTTGGAAGCTCTACGTACGCATAATATGAGTTTAACAAAGGTTTGTATCGTCATCAACCATTCCTATAAGCATAGTTCATAATGTGCAAATTATACATAGGGTAGGTGTACCAGTTATGGACATAGTAGTTCCCTATTTCGCCATATGAGATTACTTTAATGTCTTCAAATTTTAAAAAGTTTTATGTGTTGTAGTAGTTAGATTTAAGATATATCTTGATGTTAAAACATTCAAAAAGATTTAAAATGTGAAAGTTATCAAAATGTCATATATGGCCCAATAGGGAACCACTATGGCAATAACTGGTACACTTTCCCTAGATGTCAATTTTGATGGAAACCTACAATTTCAAAATTATTCCGATTACAAAATTATTCTAATTTTTGGAATCGCTCCAGAAATTATATTAGTTCTGGATTTATCTTAAGGTGTACTAGGATCCCGAGCAGGGAATATAATGTAAAGTCTCATATTTAGTTGTTTTGATATGTTTTTCCTCCCCTTGGTTATGCAACCTTGCCGCGATGGGAGGGCATAATCCATTAGCCCATATGATGGAAACCAAAGGCGTAACCTGTAGTGGTGGTATCCCGTTTTGACATTTTTTGCCTAAAGCCGCGTCATAATTTATATGGCATAGACGCAATAATATTTCGGATGTGATGCACGACGTAGGGAATATTACTCTGAGAAAAATGACTAGTAGATTCACTGAGTAGAAATAAGTGGCGACAATCTTATTTTAATATGGTTTTTACATTGCCATAATAAGAAATATCTCTTTTGTAACAAAGGTATGAATAATCTAATTCCAGCTTCATTTCCGCAAAATTTACAAGTAGAAAGTAGGCGTTGTGAAGCATTACATTTGCCACCGAAAAGTGAATCTTGTAGAAGACTGTAATAGAAGCCTAAGGTAACTTTACTCTTAAATATTCACTATAATAATGACTATGGAAAGTAAGACGCTGAGATCGATCATTAGGGTACCCTTGCTAGTTTCGAGAAATTGTTGAACAGACAAGGAAAGTGACTTTTTTCTTTAAGAATATATGAACGTAATGACCAATAAATACTTTTAGCAACAAGAAACGAAATTAACTAGAATCACTACTAAACAGTCTAATTTTGTTAAGACTTGACGACAATTGACATTTAAGACTCTTCATTCTTTTATTTAGTTAACATCTACACATATAACACTGAATCAACAATTTCACGCCACAATACTCGGTACGTGGCCGCATTTCTCCATACTCGGTTCTGCCCCACGCTCGCCAAATCGATATGCACTTGATCCGCCCACCTAGCTCGCTGCGTTCCACGCCTTCTTGTACCAACCGGATCCGAAGCAAACACCATCTTTGCAGGGTTGCTGTCCGGCATTCTTGCAACATGCCCTGCCCATCGTATCCTTCCAGCTTTGGCCACCTTCTGGATACTGGCTTCGCCGTAGAGTTGGGCGAGCTCGTGGTTCATCCTTCGCCGCCACACACCGTTCTCCTGCACACCGCCGAAGATCGTCCTAAGCACCCGACGTTCGAAGACTCCAAGTGCTTGCAGGTCCTCCTCGAGCATCGTCCACGTTTCATGCCCGTAGAGGACTACCGGCCTTATGAGCGTTTTGTAAATGGTACATTTGGTGCGGGCGTGAATCTTTTTTGACCGCAGCTTCTTCTGGAGGCCATAGTAGGCCCGACTTCCACTGATGATGCGCCTCCGTATTTCACGGCTAACGTTATTGTCAGCCGTCAGCAAGGATCCAAGGTAGACGAACTCGTCGACCACCTCGAAAGTATCCCCGTCTATCGTAACACTGCTACCTAGGCGAGCCCTGTCGCGCTCGCCCCCACCAGCTAGCATGTACTTTGTCTTGGCCGCATTCACCACCAGTCCAACTTTTGCTGCCTCGCGTTTCAGGCGGGTCTACAGGTCTGCCACCTTTTCAAATGTTTGGCTGACGATGTCCATATCATCCGCGAAGCAAACAAATTGACTGGATCTCGTAAAAATCGTACCCCGGCTGTTTAACCCCGGCTCTCCGCATAACACCTTCTAGCGCAATATTGAACAACAGGCATGAAAGTCCATCACCTTGTCGTAGTCCCCGGTGGGATCCAAACGAACTGGAGTGTTCACCTGAAACCTTCACACAATTTTGCACACCTTCCATCGTCGCTCTTATCAGTCTCGTGAGCTTCCCGGGAAAGCTGTTCTCATTTATTTATTTACCGCTTTAGTCAACAGGTGAAGTTCCCACCCCAATGACAATTGATCTTAAGTCTAAAACCACAAAAAATCTAAACAAACATTTCACATGAATTAACATAAAAATTGTCTAAAATTACACTTATTTGTTCCACGCGATACATTAAAATTAAACACATGATAACAACTATTAAACACACGGGTCATGCTACGCATTGGTTCGTGAAGGTCATAATTTGTTCTGGCGGAAGGAATGTTCAGAAATGGATGAAACCGGAGATTTCGGCGACGAGTGTTGATGTTCAATGAACTGAGCAGCAGAGGGCTGTCTATTGATCCTTGCAAAAGGTCAGAGATGAAGCACGCTTTTGCTACATTGTGTCTAGGTTCAAGAAGGTCCAGATCAATAACTTTGCAGCGGCTTTCATAGCTTGGCAAGTTCAGTGGATCTCTCCACCTAAGTCGGCGAAGGGCGAAGCGCACGAATTTGCGTTGAACGGCCTCAATTCGTTAAATCTCGTTCCTGTAGAATGGTGACCATACAACCGATGAGTATTCCAGGATAGGGCGTACAATTGAGCAGTATAAAGCTTTCAGGCAATACACATCGGTGAACTTTTTGCTGAAGCGGAACAGAAACCCAGCTGCGCAGAAGCTTTCGAGACGATGTAAGCAACATGATCCTTAAACGTCAGCTTAGTGTCCAATAGAACGCCTAAGTCCTTCACCGTAGTTACACGTTGCAGTTCGACACCAGCCAAACCATAATTAAACTGTAGAAGTGTGCGTCTGCGGCCAAATAAAATCACTGAGCACTTGGGGAACAGACGCTGTTGTGAGCCGCTCCTGACATGGAGTACAGACGCTCAAGGTTTGTAGAAGCAAACCACCAACCCCCCCTTCCCTGTCAGCATACGACCAAAGTTCCCACCGGGGGTTGGTTACCCGATCTTCCCTAAGGTTACTCGTACCCCGGCCAGTACCGCGAGGAGGTAGGGATAGAAGTTGCTGGGCAAGAGGCTAAGGACCGCACAGAGGGGTCTATTTTATTCCTTCAGGTACGCGAGGTACCAATGGTACGCCATGCCCAGCCATTTACCAACCTCTTATCTAACGTAAAAGACAGGAGTAATTAGAATAGCACTTAAATGACAAATTATTCAAAATCATTTCAACTAGACAGTATTAATAATGACACTACTACACTACTATTTCAAACAAATTCTGATGTAGCTGCTGATTTTCACAATGCTTTATTTTCTCAGAAGCAAGGGAATATGGATATTTTTCAAAAACTGCCACGTCACAATACGAATATAAAAAACAATGTTCTTGTGGACACCATAGCATACTCCGTCTGAGTATTGGTCCTGGTAGTGGGTCATGTACAAATTACGTCACGCTCCAAAGGGGGGGGGTGTGGGTCGAGCCAAGCGTGACAAGCCTTACAAAATTTTCGGAGGACTCATAAAAAAAAGTGTGCCAAAGGGGGGGGGGGGGGAGGGGGTCCAAAAAGTTGAAATTTAGCGTGACATAATTTGTGTACCATCCCTAGAGGGTAAACTTGACAAAAGCCAGACCGAGGGTTCAGCCTTGACAAATTAAGCTGTCAGGCAGCTCCATCTAAATACCGTAACTTAAAAAAATTAGTTGTTTAGATATTTTGGGGGTTGATTACATAATAAGATTTCGTTTTGTTTGACATAAGCGTTGACGTAACAAAAATAACCTAAAACATTATATTTGAAACATCGTAGTGGTAACATGACAAGTTTTCAGTTATTTATTTCTTTGACTATCTTTATTAACAAGATTTGTAGCTCTGGGCTAGTTCATCTTATATGGGATAATCAAGTTTTTGAGTCAATATCATACACAGTTATTAGGAAGATATTACACTAAGGTTTTGTTTACGTCGGTTGCGTAAAAAACGCTTTATTTAACCCGTTAGTGTTTCATTTATTTTGGTCAGTAGTATGCTTGTACACTTATCTGGTTTCTAAAAATTGCAAGAGGACCTCGAGAATATTTCTGTGGCCGGAGTTATTCCGGTAGGTCACTGAGTCAGGTCGGATAGAAAAGGGCTATTTTTTTAGACATGCCATGTTATCTTTATTTACTTGCAATGACATTCATTTTAATTTGCATAAACCTATAAAATCCGATATTCAACCGACCGTTGAGACTGTATCGGACTTCTTCTAATACCCCATTTTTTTTTTGATCTACCCTAATATCAATTTACACTACCATAAAAGCACAGCATTCTTTTCACCCGTTTTACCCATTGACCCACCGGAAAGACTCCGGCCACAGGAACATTCTCGAGATCATTTGACCACATATATAAATTAGATATGTGTACGAGTATATGTACTGACAAAAAGTACCTAATAAAAATCCAATATTATAATAAAAATTACGCGACATATTAGTAAGCTCAGAGACGACTTTTGTAATTGCAATTGTAAATTTTTCCTAGTTAAGTTCAAGGTCGACTATTGTATGTCACTTTTTAGAGTGAAGCGTGAACCAATGACCTTCCATTTCACCTTCAAGTGCTCACCACAAGCACAACACATTTTCCCAGTCAACATTTTGGCTGGTATATTTTTTGCTATACATCATTATATGTGAATCAAATGACTCGTATAAAATGCATGAAAACGCTATATACACACCAAAGTGGAGGCCATATACGCACTTCCCACGACTTTTTCAGATTTTCCATGGTCAGCAATACGATGCCACAAAATTCCGATAAAAATAAAAAAAAGTTTCCAGCGAGACTCAAACACCAGACCTGTGTATCCCTAACCCAGTACCATACCACTACACCACAGACCGCTTCATAAATGAGGAGTGATTATTTGCCAATATGAAAGGAAGTTTGCTCTACAACACACACGCTTTGTTTTTCTTTGAAGCCCACCGCTAGAAGATACCAACCTCGGGTGGCAAATTTTGCTAAGTTATTGCGATTTCATTTGATGCCAGTCTGCATTGATATATGATCTGTCAGTTTATACAACTTGACGCGATTCTAGATTATACTATTTACGGCATGATTTGTTGTCAACAAAGTTTGTCGACAATGAATCGTAGTGGAGAATTATATACAATTTGTGTTAACATTTATTCGTTTTGATTTGGCATATTGTGCGATTCTGATATTTGACGTATGAATATGAGATTTTTGGCACACATTCTCATACGATACGTGGTTCACTGGGTTGGCACTTTAGAACGTCCATGTTGAAACTTATTCACACAAGAAATGTGCCTCGATGGAGTTCGCAGTACGCGCCCATACTTCTTTCTGAACTAAAGGGCAGGGTTAAGCGATTATAAAATCTAGACATTTTCGGTATAACCTATTCACTTATCATATTTCCAAATTTATTTTAAAGGCTTCTGCAACATATGGTATCCCTTCGACAACATTATGGCAACGGGCACATAGACTCGGCATCGATACGCCAAAGAAGGAGGGACCATCTAAAACATGGAACGAGGACTCGCTTAATAGCGCGTTAGAGGCACTGCGCACCGGAACGATATCTGCAAACAAAGCATCAAAAGCATTCGGCATTCCGTCTTCCACACTATACAAAATTGCTCGCCGCGAAGGAATTCGATTGGCTGCTCCCTTCAATGCTGCACCTACAACATGGTCCGCGGAAGATCTCGATCGTGCCTTGGAAGCTATACGTGCTGGTCAAACATCGGTGCAGAAAGCTAGCACAGAGTTCGGCATTCCTACTGGCACATTGTATGGTCGCTGTAAACGAGAAGGAATAGAGCTCTCACGATCTAATCCAACTCCTTGGTCTGAGGACGCAATGATGGAAGCCTTAGAATCTGTCAAGTAAGTATAGATATTCTTTTCTTTCCCACACATCTTAACGCTCGCACCCTGCTCAATTATTCTATACAGATTTTGATATAAAATTTTCAGTTGATTGGTACATATTATGCATAAATGATTATGCAAAATATAGCGCAATGGGCAAAATATGTATTAACACATATTATTGAAATGGCGGTCTAATGGCTATCGCTTCTGCTTCATAAGCAGAAGGACATGGGTTCAATCCAGGCCTTTCCTCGTTCTTCGTAGTAGCATCTTTCACTTGCTTTTATCTTCCACTCTTCACCCTTGAAAGCCCGAGACGAACCTTGAATTTTTAAATAGCCACAACTCGGAGACTAGTAGATTGAATAATTTAAAAATAAATTTTGAAGTAAATGCGCTCAGTTGGTCTCACAATCCTTGGGTAAGGAGTGAGGGTGAGGATAAAGCGTGGACACGAGGGGTCCGAAATTCCCCCAAACGGATATCTCAACATACAAATGAGCTAGAAGGTTGATGTCTTCGGCAAAGTTATTCAGCATATTGAGGGCTATCTGGCGGTGAAGAGTCTGATTGGGAATCCATCCCCTAGGTGGCTTCTTCAATCTTCTCTACCTCAAGATTCTTGTAAGATAAAATGTTGGTGTCTTCGGCAAAGATATTGAGAAGATTTAGTGCTATCTGGCGGTGAAAAATATTGGCGCTAATGTATGGCCGACTAGACATTTTTACTAATGCGTTACTCAAACAGTTATGAAGAAGAACGCTAATCTGATTTGGAATGGCTGTTCAAAACCATACGGACACATGACCTTTCAAATCAGAAACAATATTGCACAATATTAGCTTAGCTTAGCTTAGACTGACTACACATATCAATTGTTGCTATTCCGTGATTGGCCGAAGTCAGCGAAGATGCACAAAGAATCAACTAGAAGTTCGGCTGGGATTGGTCATAATCTTCTTCAGTGTGCATAATGCAGTGCCTCTATCTATACAAGGTCATTAACGGCACCGGCCACGTCCTTGTAGTCAGGTGGGATTGGAGGAAGGAATGTGTGTGTAACCTTTGCTATTTGGAGACCGTGTTTACGGGGGAACGCCATTTGGCATAAATCCGTTTGGCATACAATAATTTGGCATAACGGTCGTTTGGCATAATAGTTATTTGGCATAATAATTGAAAACTGAGTTGCTATGTTTTTGGCGTTACCATTGCTAACATTCTCATATATGATTTTCCCTTGTTTTGGTCATAAGCTGTTCTTTCTCATTACGTTGTTAAACTAGTGGTTTGCATTGTAACTAATAACATTTTCATTGACAATTTTGCCTTCTTTCCTACGTTGGCGTTATGACTACTAACATTTTCATCGACGATTTTCCCTTCTTTTGATCACCAGATCTTCTTTTAAGTAGCACTATTTAAATTTATAATTTCTTTTCTTTTATGCCAAATGACCATTATGCCAAACGACTTTATGCCAAATGGTTTTATGCCAAATGACTTCATGCCAAACGGGGTAGCCCCATACAAGTACTAGGTAACAGTTGCAAAAAGAGGGTCTACCTCGTTTGGCATAATGCCATTTGGCATAATGCCGTCTGGCATACAGTCGTTTGGTATAAAGTCATTTCGCATAACAGTTGTTTGGCATAATAGTCGATTGGCATAATGGTCGTTTGGCATAATTTGAAAAAGAAGATACTGCAGTGGTACAAAAATATCCGTCATAAAATATCATGTTCCTTTTTTTCAAATATCATGGCAAAACTTAGGTGTGGGACACATTTTTTTTCTTTAAAATGCCTCATAATATCCCGGACATAATGACTCCCGGAAGCCATGTGTGATGTTATTCTAAAAGAGTTTTATTGGATATTGGTTTCCTTGAAAAATGAAGATTACAAGTATGTCCTATCAATAACTGACAACGGAATGTACGATCGTGAGCAATTTATCAACATCCCTTTGCTTAATGGAAGGAATTTGATCAAATTCAATGTTTTTCACAATTATGCCAAATGACATTATGCCAAACAACTATTATACCAAACGACTGTATGCCAAACGGCATTATGCCATATGTCATTATGCCAAACGGGGTAGACGCAAAAAGATAAATGCTTTGGAATCTATTGCCAACTTGAATATAAATGTGTCAATATGCGCGAGAACAAAGTAAGCGAGATCCAAGTAATGGGACTGGTATGCGGGTATATTTGTGTTTGGTGAGTGATACACTGCAATTTTAGAGACAACTTTCCGTTCTACGGTTGAACAGAAAGCTACCACAGCAGTCACATTACTGATTTTCCCAAAGCATCATCGATCGGTTGCGAAGACACCTTGGAAACCACGCTGATGACTGTTGTTTTCTGATTTTTTTCAAAGTTTTGGACTCTAATAGCATATTTTGATTAGATGTTTTTGTTCAATGATACAATGATTCTCAAGCCTGCGGTAGAACTTTGACAGCTGCGGTAGAACTTCGCGGCTACTGCAGAACGGAAAATTTTCTAAAGAACCGCAATACATACTCGGATAACGAGTTCCATTGGTTTGTATCTTATATTTGGAAATTAATTACAATCAGTTTAACTGTATTTTAGTTGTTAAATACATTATAGTAATGCAATGAGAATGTGTTGTGTAATGCCACTACTATTAGCTACTTTCAGCACTGGGGAAACGAAAATAGTTATGTTTGGAAGCGTTTTTCTCGACATGCTGATTTTTCTAATGGGACTGTATTGCGAGTATGGGCAGTTAATACGAAAAAGTATCACTATAGATGCTGATACTTTTTCAGCTGCATCACAGCAATACCAACTGATTTTCTTTAATTCGAAATTGTAACATGATTCAGCAACAATCATCAACGACGGGTACAAATTTCAATGACGGTCTATTTCGCCTTAAATCATCGGCTATTTTTCCAAAATTTATTTATCACCTTTGACGACTTTTGGCGCCATCAGTAACTAATGTTTTAGCAGAAATCATTCCTTCGTAACTAACAATCGAACTTCTCATATTCGAGCACGTGAGATTCGGGCTAGTGGCGCATTTGGGCATATGTTATTCGAACTAGTGTCATTCGAGCTAATGTTATAGAATCGCAATTAGAAAGAAATTTGGCCAAGTTCCATCAGGGCAACAGTAGCCTCTCATCCCCCTATTACCGCTCACTAGTGCAAAAACTGATTTTTCATATAAAAATGAAATCTCTTTCGTACGGATATTTTCGCAACATTAACAGATTTCAAATGAAGTCGTCGAACATGATTTTAATTTGTTAAAATAATTCTTCATATTGAAACATAAGTATGTATTGTTGTGTGTTCCAATATCCGCTCATGCAAACAATATGACAAAAATATCAGGATAAACAACGAGATTCGTCATAACGCGTATTTTAGTATGTTCGTCATGAAATCTGTTTATCGTGAGCGAAAATAGGGGCACTGAGATCCAAAAACAAACGAAATTAAATAATTTTTGATTATAGTTTTTCGAATTCACTTAAATTTGCCACTGATTGTCTATACTTTGAGCTACATTTTCGCATAAAAATAGTATGAATCGACTGAACAGTATTGCGGGGAGATTTAAAAATCTGGATTGCTTCGCGCAAATAACGCGCAGTGAGCAATCCCTGCATAGAGGAAATGCACCAAAGTAAGCATGGATCAATGCACGAGTTCACTAATATGACGTTTGAGCCACGGTAGACACAACAAGGTAGGCTATTCCCACGTGTAAACAACGATTTTCCATCAAAACATGTGTCGTCATTCCTATCGTCAAGCATGAGGCCTTGAGGAGTAAAGGAGAGCAGGCCTTGCTTTCTTTTGCACTCGTTCCAGTTCGCGATAGGAATGACGTCACTGCCAAATGTCATTTTTCGGAGTATGGACCGATGCACGAGTTCACTAATTTGACGTTTGAGCGGTGCCGAATTCACTGGTTTCCATGGTAACATAAATAACACGGCACCGCTAAAACGTCAAATAATAAACCCGTGCATGGACCTATGCACGCGTTCATTATTTGACGTTTTAGCGGTGCCGTGTTATTTATGTAACCATGGAAATCAGTGAATTCAGCACCGCTCAAACGTCAAATTAGTGAACTCGTGCATTGGTCCATTGGTCCATAATACCTTGCTTCTATGGACCGATGCACGAGTTCACTATTTGACGTTTGAGCGGTGCCGTGTTATTTATGTGACCATGGCAACGAGTGAATTCGGCACCGCTCAAACGTCAAATTAGTGAACTCGTGCATCGGTCCATTTACCGTGGTTTGAGCGGTGCCGAATTCACTGGTTGCTATGGTCACTTAAATAACACGGCACAGCTCAAACGTCAACGAGTGAACTCGTGCATTGGTCCATGGATCAATCCACGAGTTCACTAATTTGACGTTTGAGCGGTGCCGAATTCACTCGTTGCCATGGTCACGTAAATGGCACCGCTCAAACGTCACATAGTGAACTCGTGCATCGGTCCATTGCGGTTTGAAGCACAAGCACAAGCTTATTGACAATTTGCAGCAAACGGCATGTGAAGTTCGGAATGTTGTTTCAAAAACATTCTCTGAGAGATTCTACAAAATTAAAACTTTTGATGGATGTGAATCATTTTTCGTAGATGCTCGAATCTTGTGAATCACGGTCCGCTATGCATACGGTTTAAACATGGGTAACAGCGTGCGAGACCAATGTAGTTGGAAACCGCACTTTACATGAGGAATTGTGTTCACTTTATCAGAACGGTTCCCAATGGCCTCTTCTGCGTAATTTTCAGCTACCCGGTATCAATTAGCGTCTCACATGTAGCTGTATTTAAGATTCAAACAGTTTTAATCGAAGATCGACAAAAATGAAAGATAAACATTCGATTATGCTACATTAATCAAATTAAGCTGTAGAGCGTAATGGTACATTATTATTTAAGGGTTCTAAATTAGCGGGATCTTCAGGCAAAATTCACGTGAAAACCGAGGAATTCAACGAAATCCGTTGAAATCATACATTTCACGGTGATAGCAGATGCAACATAAACAGCTTCAAAGTCATCGGTGACTATGATATTCTTATGGAAAAATGTTGGTGATCAATACTGCCGTTATACGCATAATTGTCCCATGTTCCAAAATATGCAAGCCTCGTATTGACCAGGTCTGTGGTAAATTAAATTAAAATCTTTACAATAGTATGAAAAATAGCGTGTTTATTAGAGTCAAAAGTTTGTATTATGGAAATAAAGTAAATTTAACTACGAAATTCAAAGTGGGACTGTTATGCCTAGAAATGGGATTATCACAAAAGGACGAATACATTCTAGGCTGCCACAAAAGGCCGAATGCACAGAAGGCCGAATGCACAGAAGGCCGAATCACAAAAGGCCGAATCACAGAAGGCCGAATCACAGAAGGCCGAATCACAGAAGGCCGACTCACAAAAAGCCGAATCACAGAAGGTCGAATTAAAGTTACAAACATAAACAATAAAGCTTGAAAATGAAAAGAACAAGTCCATGCTTTGTTAAATGCAGTCATGTCAGTAAACAGTGTAAAATTTACATGCGGCGAAGCCGCATTGAGGATAAAGCAACTGAGGCGGCAGAAGGCCGCCGAAGTCTCTGATATCCGAAGGGTGTGTATAGCATCTATTCGGTGTCATGCAAACAGCAAATCCAGGCGTTTGCCCGGTATAATGCAAACAGAGGATGTTTTTCCATTTTTAGGCCCGAAGAGCGACAGCGAGTTCGTACAGCAAGCGTTTGCTCGGTATAATACCAACATAGTCTTTTACGAAACAAGCAGGAGAATAATTGCTGAGATAGGGTATAATGCCCGTTCGATTCTGACTTGGCTTGAATTTGGCAACACGGAAATCCATGTACACGAAAAAATGGATCATGATCAGTCACAAATCTTAACATATTCAAAATAAGTAAATTTAATTCGTGGTCATTATTACGGTGATAAAAGATATAATAAAAACAATCGTTAAATTTTGGAACGGTTCAATTTAGGCAACATGATTTTTTTTGGCATGTTGCCAAAATCGAACAGGCACTGTATAACCACAGACAAACAGACGTAACACTCTAATTATTTTCATCGCACAGAAGAATGACGCCCAATTCTAATATTTGGTAGTTGGCCGACGAGCCACTCATGGCGCTCAGATCACTTTTGTTCGAGTTTGACGTTTGCTCACTACCGCCACCTAGTTCACGGTTGGCCAAATGAAGTATTTTTAGCATTGGGCGTAAATGTTCACGTGACTATTTTAAATTGATAATTGTTTTAGATGTTACGTCTGTTTGTCTGTGGTATAACCTTCCAGTTTTCGCGAAGTTTCTACACTTCTGTAGTGCAAAATACAACAGCTCCAATTATAGATTTGTTTTTGGGTGTGTAAGCCAAGAATAGACCAGCTCACACACCCAAAAAACTCTAACGATATTTTAGCTGGATAAACTGTTATTCAGCTAGTAATGTTACTTGTGCATCTTGTCCTGTCTTACCCTACTGTAAAAATACTCATAATATTGTAGAAAAATGTGCTGAATGTTTGGCTTTCACTAAAATTTGTTTTAACCCTCTCCCGCCCATGGTGTCTGTAGAGCACCAAAACTTCTAACCTTTATATCTTGAAAAATAACGAACAAAATTATATTGTTTTCATGTTACTTCATAATTACACATCTCCGCTCTCACTTCAATGCCTTATTTTCGGGATGCGAACACATTTAACATGTTTCTTTACGAAAAATATGTATGAAGGTATGGGTTTTACTGGTCGAAAAATAGTACATGGTTTCGAAGCCTGATATTACAAAGAGAATTGATTCCCATGGTAGCAATAAAAATATTTCCCAATAGATTTACTCTTTATTTGCTCTAACATATGTTCAGAAATGCTCAATTTAGTTTCGCCATCATTGAATTTGATGGAACTTGTATGGTGCACATATGCACCACTGGGCGCACGGCACACAAAAAAGCGTAATATCGAAATTGTTTTTATCAGCTCAGTTTACAAATTTTACTGAAAAATCGTCAAGAAATAAGACAACTTTACGAAAGCGGTGCAGAAAAAGATTTTATCGGATTTATGGATGAAGATTCTGATGCTTTGAATGGATATGACGAAGTTACTAATGAAGCAGCGAAAATCTATAAGCGTACTACGAAATCGATTAGATCCAGAAGTAAGTTCAAAATTAGAATCGTATTGTAAGCAGAATATATAGACTCTATATATTATAGAGCTATATTACAGATTCCGATATCGTACACTTTATCATTGTCCCGATCCCGAAGGAGATGAAACGGAAGTGGAGAATTTGGATATGAGTAATGATGAAGCTAAATTAATCCAGTTTACGGTTCTTCTACTGTCAGAAAACATCGAAGAATTGGATTATACTCATGTAACGATTTAGGTAAATGAAAAGATAAGAAACGACAATAACAAAAGCGCTTGAAGAAAGCTCATCTGAAAAAATACGTTGGAGCCATAAAGTACTCTAAATTCCTGGTGGTGCATCAGAGCACCACCTCATATTTGATTTTAAGTTACCTTGAACACTAATTCATAGTTCAAAAACAAGGTTTTGTTCTACGATTTTGCGCAAAAATGTACATTTCTATTTTTAATCATGAAAAAAAGTCATGGGCGGGATAGGGTTAAAATTTTGGCTTTCCGTGAGTCGGCCTTTTGTTATTCGGCTTTTTTCGATTCTGCCTTTTGCGATTCGGCCTTTTGTGATTCGGCCTTCTGTGATTCGGCCTTCTGTGATTCGGCCTTCTGTGATTCGGCCTTCTGTGATTCGGCCTTTTGTGTTTTCGGCCTTTTGTGGTAGACCCCTAGAAATACCGGGTTTTTGGTGAATTTCGACGCATAACAGTCCCACTGATAGTAGTGACCAATTATGTGCTAGGCATACGGCTGTAGATGACCGTTCTTACGTATAAATTGTACCGAATGTAGAGGACGTATATCCTCAAGACTATGTTAAGGCACCTAATGAAGGCTCAAGTGACATGTGCCAAACGGAGCCACGTGTGGGGAAGTGAAGAAATACGATTTTATAGTTTGGGATGGAAAGCAAAGTTTTATGTATGTGTGATAATGAGAAAATGTATGAAATAGTGAAAGAAAGAGTGGATGAGTAAGTTAGAGAGTTCATAAGATGTAATAAATTCCTATATCGACTCTTCCAGCTGTCAAGCCTGCAGAAACTTGTCTGCGAGTTCAAGGTTATTATGCGGAGTAAATATTTAACTTAAAATTCACGACACAAATCTTCACACGATTTGACATTTCTTTGGACTTTGTTTGCAAATCATGATGCATCGCAAATTAAGTTTTAGAACCACCAACATATTTGCCACTAGCACCGAAGAGCCAATTATGCGGAATAACCCAGTATGTGACCAGGTCATCCAAAATCTTTTGAACTATTCTTCTTTTGACTAGAATTTGACTTCATCAAGTTTGATATATGGCAAGATAGGTCTCAGGACCGCCAATATAATGGCCACTTTCTCTGGGGAACAGGGTATCCAAAACAACCTGACATGTTATCAAGTCATCCAAGAACCTTTGAATTACCCTTCTTTAGCCTTGATTTGTGAATTTATGAAGTTTGATGTTGCTAGCTAGGTTTCAGAACCGACAGTTTAGAGGCCATTTTTTCCAGGGATCTGGGAATTCGGAACAATCCGACATGTGGTCAAGTCATTTAAATACATTTGAACAAGAAAATTGATAACGTTGCGAATGCATGTCGATGTATAATGGTCACTTCCACCAGTGAACCTGTATTCGGAACAACCCAGCATGTGGCCAAGTCATCCAAAAACGGTGGAACTATTTTTATTTAGACTTGGTTTGCTAAATCATGAAGTTGATTTATCGCAAGCCATGGACTCGAAATTAAAGTGGTTACTGATTCTTCAAGTGGGATTATTTCAGTACTCCCCGTGATGAATCCAAAATTACAGTGAATTTCTAATCGTTGACCGCGATTCCAAAACTAGAAGAATTTTGTGATCGACCCTGAAAATTCAACTGAAATTAATTGAAAAACGAATGTGAAATAATATTTTGATATTGAAAATTTCAATCAAATTTGACGTCAGGCTCGCATGAATGATGAATGCATCCCGATAATACAAACACATAAAACAGGTTGTGTTCCACATGGAAAGCCAACGAAAAAAGATGTTCAAAACGATTTTTCCAAACATTAGCTAATTCAAAATTAACAACAGAATATTTTGTTCGAGATCAGCGCAGCGAATTGTATAGTGTGACAGTTAAGCGTAGAAATACAGTAGGCGGACAGTTATGCGTGGAAATTCAACAATGGGACAAATTGACTTGGCTTGCTTTTCATTGAGTTTCCGAACAAAGTTAATTTTTGGTAAGTGTTTTCTAAAACTGTACGTAAAAATAAACTGTTTGATGACAAAAAGTCAAAATGCACAATAAGTAACATGGGACAATTATGCGTATAACGGCAGAATAGCTCTGGATTTTTCGGGAATCTTAATTTTTCTTGCAACACGTAATAATATTTTAATAAACATTTCAACACATAACACATAATGAGCGGAATATTAGGGAGTAGGCGTTGTGAAGCAGTTTTGTAATGGGGCTCTGCACTGTTTTGATTTTGCATTGGATTTTGACGTTTACTGGCCTTGTTGTTTACAAATTTTATGTAAGAGTAAAAGAGAGAGGAAGATTTTTGTGCAGTGACCCATTCGGCTCTTGGCTGTTTTGAAAACCTTTTAAGGTGAAACATCTTGGAGTTTAAAGATGGCCGTCACAATGGCCGACTTGTGATCCTACACCTTGTTGTCATAAAAGCTGCTTTTAAACTACATGAATTCCACTTGGCTTCTGCTAACTTACCTTATTTACACCTAGGGGTGCGAACTGGATATCAACAAGCAGCCAGGCTGCTTTCAAGCTAAATTTTTCATGAAAATGATCCGAGTATGCCTAGGAGTGTGCGGTCATAACTTAGTCACGCTAAAAATAAGTTATGCGTTTCATGTGACACAAGAACTTCCAACTTTTGAAAAATTGTTATACTTGGTCTTATTTTTGCATAAGTTTATCAAAAGTCTGGTAAAATATATTTCTTGCTAATGTACGGTTAGAAACTATCCGATTCAACCGATTTATTGGACTTATTACCAGCATCAATCTGTAGTAGTTTTGTGTTAAGTATGTTAAGTGTGCACCTTGAAAATGGTTTCCTGCGAGACAAACAAGTAACGGTTAGCACCTGGGAGGGAGAAACCGATACGAAATTTATGTACGTCAAGGTGAGCCGAGATTCTGCTGTCACGAACTGTCACTGTGAGCCCAGATCTAAAACAATGGACAAACATGATAAAAGCGCGTAATTGATTAAAACATATTTTTGCATTTTATCAAATGTGACAAAAAATCGGTTGAAAAGCTATTCATGCTTATTCAAACGTAATGTCACAATAGCAACTTTTATTCTGATTGAATATAAAGTATTCAAATACACATTATTTTACTTTTTCCAATAAAAACGAAAATTAAATGCATAGAAAATTGCAAGAAATGCTTAAAAAAAAAACATTTTTTTTATCGCAGTACGCAGTTGAAAAGAAATGTCAATTTAAATGGAGCTCACTGTACGAAATTTCTTGACCATTTCTTAGGCAGAAATTTTTACTTTTCTTGAGCGGAACAGCATATTTAGCTTAAGATGCGAAAACACCATTAGCATTGCAAATTTATTACTTGCCACACCAATATAACATCGCTAATATTGCGTTATTACTCTTTTACTCTTATTCCTAACAGGAAAATGCAAAACTAATATCTGTTTCCATTGTTTTTGCGTATATTCTCCAAAACATCACCCTCAAACTGTCAAACTTTGTTGAATGCTGCTTAGCTATCATAAAAAGCGAAAAAAAGCTGAGTCATTGATCAGCATTTATTAAGGCAATTTTACATCCACAAATGCCAAATCATAACAGTGTGCTCTTATTTGTGTATTTATGACGACAAAACAGCATTTGTCGATGACAATCGATCAATTATGGTTCCGCCATATTAATTTCACTCCGATTGCCTCAATTTCACTTTTTTCAAATCATATTATCTCCATGAATTCGCTCATAAGATGCTATTGTATGATGATTAAACTGGATAAATTTAATTTACAGCACAATTACTGCCCAATGTATCCAAGAAATGTTGAATATGTTTTATTCTTCACCTGGCGGTTTATTTTAGCAAATGCTAAATAACTAGATATATACCACTTTGAGGGGGCACAGGCAAATTTACTTATTTTTCATCACATTTCACAATAAATCTCACACGGCACTAAAGATTTGAGCACTATATCAAAATTTATCACTTCAAATAACAAGCACTACAACATAAATTATCACAGATTCAATCTTATTTTGTTTTGTTTACATTGGAATAAATCCGGCAAGATCGACGTTATGATAAAATTATTGTAACGATGAAGCGACATTCATCTAGAACAGGTGGCCTCAAAATAGCTACCAAGGCCCAAGTAAAAATGGTGCAAAAGTCAAAACTGAAAAAGCAGTTTTCTCATTCTAAATAGACAAATTGAAGAAAATAAAAACACACAAGCTCTTTTATTTGCAAAATAAAAAGGCTGTGTGTTTTTATTTTCATCAATTTGTTGTTTTAAAAGAAGAAAACTGCTTTTTCAGTTCTGACTTTTGTGCCATTTTTTCTTGCGTCTTAATGTTATTTTGCTTTATTTGTGTCACATAGCTATACACTTCATAGCCTCTTTTAGAGTGGGTCAACTGTACACATTCTAGTCTACAAGAGGTTTTGGGGGATGCGATGAAGGCAAAAGTACATTGACTCTTTTATGGGCGTTTATTTAAAGCACCCTGGAAGTATTTCATAAAACTTAAATTGTTACTTAGGAGCTGTAAATACCTACCATTAGTCATTTCGTAGCATTCCATTACGTGCATCAAGTGTGAAAACTTTTTCCCAAAAACGAAATGTGTAAATAAACAAACGTCAAATCGTGTTCCTCTTGAATAAAACGAACAAATCTTATCACGTTCTTCAAGAAGATCAGTTTGTCTTCATCAAGATCGCCTTGAGTCTAAGAACTCTCAAGTGATACTTGTTACACTTGCCCGAGTTCAGCAATAGTAGTTTACGGAACAAGTTGCAGAATGATGATTTTTACAGCACGAGTCGTAAATTAATCCTACGATGCTTGCCGAGTAGAATAATTACGACGAGTGCTGTAAAAATCGAGTTCTGTAACGAGTTACGTACAACATTTTTTGCAATTGCGTAGAAGACCTCTTGAGTTTATCAGAAATTATCACCCCTATTCTCGTTTACGTTCGAATTCGCTTTCGATCGAAAACCGTTTTGGATTCTCGTTTACGCCAGCAAAATCAAGTGGGCCGTAGATTCGAACGAATAGGATTCGATCGAAAGTAGGATCCGCCGTAAACAAGAATGAGGGTGTATTATATGCGTAATGAATCATTACAGCACTGGTTACTGTTGCGCAATGACTATTCCCGCACTGCATACAGGAAAGTAGGCCGTTTCATGGCAGATTGGCGTGATGAAAAACAGCGATGAGAAATTGCAAAAAAAATATTATGGTTCTATTGTCTGTGGTTCTATGATGGTGTTGAGTAAAACTACAGCCATGATTGTGATTATCGATGCTTTGGGATGGAAGCCATGATAGGAGAATCCATGTATGCTGGAATGTTCAACATTTTCGGGCATCAAATTGATGAAAATGTTTTTCTGATAATGCAATATTATCAAAGCGCATTGCGCTTTTCGGATGTTTCATGCATAATATTCACGATGTAATAAGCGTGACAAGCGAAAATAAAGGTAGGTATCGAAAATACGGAAAGTCATCATCACAGATGTTTTTATTTGCGATTGTTGTTATTTATAATATGCAATATTATCAAACAGTTTATATTGATTCGTTAACCAAATCAACAACATGAAATATTGTGAGTTCAACTTATCTTGAACAGTGTTGTGAAAAACTCAATTTCTCACAACTCACGCTTGAGATTTTTCATGGGTGAGTTGTCAATCATGCAACTCAGCAGTCAAAAAATCATGGGTGAGTTGGCTCACCTTTTTGACTCATTGTCTCGTATTTCCACAGTTTACTCACACACGGCAATAATTTCTTGTTAGTCTGGTAAAATTATAGTAATCCCTTCTAACGTAAACAACAACATTCGGGTTTCACGAGTTTTTGCCGGGTTTTGCGACTGAATCATTTTTTACGGTTTGAGTTGATTTTGCATCAAAATCTCATGCGTGAGATTTGCGAAGCAGATCTCAAATGAGTTTGCTCTCACGGGAGAGCGTATTGATTGAAATTTTGAGTGTGAGTCTATCAACACTGATCTTGAATACTACTTGTGGAAGGTTTATTGCAGTTTTGAGGACTGTCAAAAATGCATGATCACAAGTTTTAGTAGGTACCTTAAATTTGCTCTCCAATACCGTCTCTAGTATGGGCCTCTTTTGTCTTATGAGAGGTTTATGATTGGGCTAGCATAGGTTTGAAGAATTACTGGTTTTATTCCTGGTTTTATATAATTGGTGTTAGAAAACACATTTCCAGAACAGCATAAAATTTACTTTTCTACTGGCTATCTAGTGAACAGAGAGTCATAAGTTCGATTCTCACCGAGAAGAAGTGTAACTTTTTCGAAAATTCACATCAATTTGTCCATTTATTTCACAGTGTATGTAATGTTTAGTTTTACAGTAGCTGTTCAAAATTTGCCTTAAATGGGCGGAATCTGGTGCAATGATGGTATTAGTAAATTGACAAACAAATTTTGACTTTGGTGGTGGATATCTTATGGGTAATTATTTCTCTTGTTTCTTGCGATATTCTTTTTAATCTACAGACAGGGACACATGTCGATCAACCAGGCTGCCATCCATTATAATTTGCCGTACAGTTCGCTATATGGTCGATTCAAGCGCGGTAAATACGACACTCCAAACAGCGCCAATCCATCGCATTCGAATCACGGTGCAGGAAGTGTAGGCGGGGGCGGTAACATCGGAGGCAACGTAGGGGTTTCCGCAGTAACAATGGCCGGCGTTACTAGCAGCCCACAGATGGAATTTAAAATAGAACCTCAACACAATGAACATAGTCCTGAGAACACGGTAAATTACAGTTATTATTAATTCGCAGTAGAAACCAGTAAGAACTATCATGTAGAAACAATACACTCTAAACTTCTCCAGTAATAATTTCTTTTAGTAGTCACATATTTTATTATACATAACATTAGCATGAAAGGCTAAATAACTTGGATAAATCACCAGAGATAGTACTGACATTTCTACAGTAAAGCAAAATGATAGCAAAAATCAATCAATCTACTATCTAATAGCTTGAATATGGTAGTTACATCTATATTATTGAAATATAATGAAATGAATCAAACAATCAATTTTTCAAACAAAACAGACAACAGAAGAAATCGGAACAAATGATTTAATAACGATATTCCAGCAACATTATAACCCTGCGCTATCAACGTCGTCAATGCCGCCTTCGACACAAACCCACCACATCGTTCCGTCGCCATCGCCCGTCAATATCCACATCATAAATTCCAATCACCACCACCATCAACTGCAGCAGACTCCGCCACCACCGCATCAAACAGTTGCAACGCATCACACGGCAATACAGGGACAACCGCAGTTGATACAGCATCACATCATTCCGCAGCAGCACCACATCATCTATCAGCAGCCTTTGCAACAGTTGCAGCAACAGCCGCAGTATCATCCTATGTATCACATTATCAAACAGGAGAACGATAGAAGTTGAAGATATCGTTATCCTCCTCCGTCATCAGTCGCAACGCTCCCGCAATCAACTTCTTCCACAGACAACTAAAGTGTTAGTAGACAACAAAGTTTAAAATCCTTGCACTACGAGTATCAACCACCAAAAAACGGCATGATATAAGTACCTGTCCCTCGAATTTGTCTCTGTCATAGTTGTACTATGTCAAGGGCAGATTTGATTGGATTCTTCTCAAATATCGATCCGATAACATCACCGATGATCAGTGCCAATAGACACCATTGCTGTTTTTTCAGTAATTGCATGTCAATACTCTAAACTGAACATTTTGTGGATTTCGCATCAGATAAGACTCTCCTAAAAGTGTGCACTTTTTTGAAAACATTCACACAATTGTTAAAAGTGCGCACAGTTGTGTGTAATTCTTGTTCGATGCGAAATACACAATATTTTTATCAGGCGTAACTTTCTACCATACTTCCATTAACCACATAGTTAACATCGATTAAAATATATCATATCGTATTAGCACAGACAAAGAGACGTACAGCCAACTCTCCCTTACTCGATATTTCATATTTCGATATAGATTTAGAGAACCATAGTAAACGTTGGTTTTCATGGCTATTTCGATAGTCCCTTGGATCGCACTGGTTTTGTGTTCTATAACTCCATATCTCCCTTACTCGATGGTTCCTTCAATATCAAGCTATGGAGATTTTACTGTACTTAAAACAAATCGCGATCAAGTTGCAAGGACATATATGTCCAATGTTAAAATCACTATTTGACCGATGCGTCGTGCGATGGTAGTGTTTAAAAGTTAAACACGAATAAAAACGATGCCAGCGCTGCGGGTGGTGAATTGTCCATCTAACCGTTAGAAAGCTGGTCGCTGGACAGTGATGAGTGTTCATAATTTAACCTTTGAATACTACAGCAACATGTTACCCGACTTGTTGAACAGTGTTTTAACATTGGGCGAACGTGTTTTCGCTGCGATGATTCCGTCTGTTTCTACAGTCTATTAGTCGGTGTTCGGAATCAACTCATATGAGAAAGCATCAAAGACCGTTTTAGTGAATCGATCATGCAGGAAAAGATACAAGTGGTAAAAAAGATACATCATGAAAACGATTATTATTGTAATAACAAAATTTATAATGATGAGAACAAGGATAATATCTTAACTGGAAGTGATAGAACGATTGAAAAATAAAATGTTTTGAACATAATTCTTCCATTTGTATTGAATTTTTAATTACAGTTTCAATTTTATGTTGACTATCAATCAAAGAAAAATCAGCCTTAAAATCAGTGGCTCTCAGGATTTACTTATGATTTTGTATCAATCATAACGCATTTCTACTTTCTAAGAACAAAATGTGTAAAAACAACTGAACTTGCGAATGCTAAAAAGTTTGTAATTAAATCAGGTTATTATTTCATTAACTAAATTATGCTGATTAAAAGACATCTACTTATGTTAAGTTTTAGTGGCTTACTTGATAAATGCGTAAAACGTTACATACATACAAACACGTGTTTGCACTCGATCGAGAAATATAACACGAACATAGATAAATCTTCGACAATGGACATTACTCTAGGATATTAGGTTTTGAACATTTACAATGTTATGTTCATGTTTCTTTAATATTTTGCGTTGCACTCAAATTGTTTTTGTGGTCCACAATTGATTCATTATCTACGCACAGCGCCGAACCAACCGTATTTAGTAAAGAATTTGGACAATTGTATTGTGATATTGGTTAATGCAAAAGTGTAGTTTTTCATTTAGATACTTGTGATGAATAATTTTCAATGAAGCCTTATTCCCTATTACGAACAATCCCTAATTTTGAGCATCTTTTCAGAAGCCAAAAAGATCCTAAATGCGCAAAGATGGTCAAAGTATGGTACACGATACGCATTGAAACGAGACACGAAACAATAAAAACTTATGATTCATTCAACATTTCAGGTTTGTTGGTCTCGTAATTACAGATCTGAACCACACATGAATTGATGTGCGTCTACTCAAGTGACAGATCACAGAAAATTTCGTTACTCAAAAAGCATCAGAAAGAAATCGAATATTAGTTTTGCTATCAGTAAAAGCAAATTGAAATGAAGGGCAAATTGAGAGCTCTTTAAGATATACATATTTTCGTTTGATATTCATTGTGCTTATACCGCGGCGTGTGAGGTGAGACGAATCGAATGTGGTGACAATTATGGACTCGCTCCCATTTGATTAACATTAGTCGTCTCACGTCACTTGAGAAGACAGCGTACTAAGTGGACACGTGCCTACAGCAGCACTGTTTCTATTTTCTGTTCCTATAGTAGCACTAACTTCACGACGTAAACAAAATACAAATCAAATCAAATACAAATCATTTTCTACAAATCTTTCATATATTTGCTTTGATGAATGGATCAAAAACTTCTGAATAATGTAAAAAAGTTCTTAATTTTTTTGTTTAGTTTTTTTTAAATAGTTTTTTCAGTAGTGCTACAATACAATGAAGCTTAAATTTTAATCGAAACTATTAATTTCGATAATTTTTTTTAATAAAATCGAGCTGTGAATCAATAATACCAAGATGTTAAACATTTTGCATCGATTTATAAGTAGCAAAATGGGGTTGTCCGGCATTTTGCAATAAAACATTTCGTAGTGTACCGTTTCGCGGTTTGTGTAATTTGCGGTTTTTCGTTTTGCGAGTAGTATCATTTTGCGGTATGGCATTTCGCGGTGTGGGTTTTCCTATGAGTTGCACTGAAATCTGTTGGCATTATCACTAAAAACATTTTTATCGGTGATTTACTCTTCTTTTGAACATAGGCAATCCTTCAAGTTTCACTGTTAAAAAGATCTCGGTACAAACCGCGAAATGGTACTGATCGCGTAATGACATGCCGCCAAATGGTACTAACCGCGAAATGTCGTACCGCGAAGTGAATTACCGCAAAATGTTACACAATCACAAAACGGCCGTAAAATGCGTTTAGTGCGACTATAGGGGACTGTCTGCTAACGGTACACCGACTCTATGAAACAAACTACTTTCTTTGCAGTAATCTATAATTTAAACTCTGAATGCGTCATGAACTTTTGGGCCCTCAGAAATTGGGAAAACTGTCGACGGGATTTGACAAATTTGGAAAGTAAGATCAACAAATACTAATCGTTGTTCCATGTCTGAGAGATTACCTATTGTAAATTTGATGGAAGAGGATTGATTCGAATTAAAAATGAATTGTGAACCATGGGTCTTTGAATATTAGGTAGGGAAAAAGCACTAATTTTCGACCTACGAAAATTCGGGCACCAATTTTCGGATTTTCATACAAAGTAGGACAAACTTGTACGAATGGGTCAAAATTTGGTGCTCTTTCCCTACATAAAGATTGATCAAAAGACCTTTCCGTTTCATAGCACTGTTGCAATGATGCCTCTGGAAAGATATCTGGTGGTTGTTAAATGGATTCACATTTGATACAGGAATAAGCAACGCGCATGCTGGAATGCAACCACACTTATGGGGATAACTGTTTTGTTATACCGTGATGCTACCATATTTCGCGCACGCTCCTATTTTCGCTCACTGTCATTTTATCCATATTTTTTATACATATTGATTGATTCAACTGCATGTTATGTATGTACAGTTAAACCTCCATGAGTCGATGTTCCATTACTCGATATCGACTCATGGAACCATACTAAAAATCAAATTTCATGGATACTATGATGGTCCCCTCAAACAGCATTCCATAGTATTGCTGATCCATGACTCGATATATCCATGAGTCGATGGTCCCTTCAATATCGACTCATGGAGGTTGACTGTATAATACTAGCCAACACAAGTTTCTTCCGTTAACATATTTATAATTTCAGTGAGCGAAATTAGGAGCGCGCCCGATGGGTACATTGCGGTAGTATCTCGATTGAATTCTTATTTGGTTCGTCTGTTTGAACTCCCTGAATAATCCAAAGAGAAAATCGATGAAGAGAAATCGACCACTGCATTTACCATCTTATAATACTAAACGTAAGTAATGATTCTGTTCTCTGCATTTTTTTTTCATTTATCACCCAAAATCATGGAGCTCGGTAATTCCTTACTTATCAGGCAAGTTCATCTAAGTGCAATGGTAAATTTGTTGTAAAACAAAAAAAAAACACGAAAATCTTTTAAATTCAAAACAAGTGTGAATTACTTAAGTAGACTAGAACAGACTAAAACCAAAACAGTTGAACAGATTGAAAACTGTGGCTAAACATGGCGAGTAAACTAGCAAGTTTTTGAGATTGAACATTTAGGAATCAAATAAATTCTTAGAATAGCTAGGCAGATTCCGTTTGACACAGAATGGTCGTATATTTTAGAATGGCAGACGAAAACATATTGTTATGTGTTGCATAACACATTGAAACAAAACTTAAACCTTTCATCTTACAAGAATCCATTGAATGATCTTATGATTTCGATCAGTATCAATCCAATGTAAATATATTGGTTGAATAAAAATTTCCGAATCATAGAGGCCGTTTAGTTTTGTTTTTTCATGTCGATCCTTGCCTTCCCCATCCCTTCAAACAATAATCGAAAAGGTGAGACAAGTAATATTTAGTTTTTAGATATTAATCAAGAACAACTCTTTGTTTATATCAGGAAATTTTGTGTATTAGTTTAAATTGTTCGCAAGCAAGGAAAGATATTAAATACAACGTAAACATGTCGACAATTGGACATTTACCTTAAACTTGTGTTTTATTTGCATTGTCAACGTCCCTTCATTGTCCTGTTCAATATTTAAAAGCAAGTCATTTTAAATTATTTGTTGGATAAGTTCGTGTTTACGGTTCGTTTAGCGGACGCAAGAGTGGATAACAAGTCTTGGACTACTTCTTAATTATTATTATTTTCACTTTTTTCGCCGACAATAACAGCTATCACATAATTACAAATGAAAAATAGCTATACTATTCAAAAGCAAAATCGATCAACAAATCAAAGTAGATTCCGAAAGCAGTTTTAACATCAGTAATTATCGATTAAAAACCAAATAGCGAAAAATTACTAAAACAACATATAAAGAATAAACTGTGCAGAACTCTGTAGATAAAATATCGTGTAGATTTTAATATGGAAAATCGATGGTGAAAATAGACGAAACATAACATACAACTGATATGTGTACAAAATTAAGCAAAAAGGATATACATACATGCATTATATTATATACATACTACATGTGAAAATTAAAACAGGATATTTTAAATGAAATTTTGTGCTTTTTTAATAAAATATCACTTCCATATGGCAGAACGAAAACAAATGTGAGCGGAATGTTTTGCTTGTACAATTTAGAATCTTCACGGTATTACTAATTCAATTGGTAATTCATTTAATTTTAAGACGGTTCTGAATCCAAGCTCAAATTTCCTGAATGTGCGAATCAAGTCTTAGGAATAATGGTTTAATCCTTTTAGCTTGGTCACATGTCACGTTTATCCGGGTACCAGTTCCTCGGAGGAACATTGACGGTTCTGAAACATAGTTTGCAATATACCAAACTTCATGATTTTGCAAAGGATGGTCCAAGCCTTTTTGCATGGCTTGGTCTGGTACAAACCGGGATGTGACCAAATCATCTCAATCGCTAGAACCATCGTTTTTTAGATTTGTTTTGCAAATTCGTAAAGTTTGATATATTACAGGCTGCGGTTTAGAACATCTACATCAAATGATCGAGGAAAACGGGTATCCTCTGGAAGAAATAACCACTAATATAGCCTTCCTTAGCCGAGTGGTTAGAGTCCGCGGTTACAAAGCATAGCCAAGCAGAAGGTGTCTGGGTTCGATTCCCGGTCGGTCCAAGATCTTTTCGTAATGGAAATTTCCTTGACGTACCTGCCACACGATAGACGAATGCGAAAATGGCAACTTTTGAAAAACGGCTTTTGAAGTATGTAACGGTGTTTGGGCACACTCAAAACTAAAATTATATTTGAATAAATTCATATGGGTTTTACAATATTGTTACTTAAAAATCTAGTCTTCAATTCAGCTATTCAGCCCACGAACATTCCAAATCTCCTACTACGTAACCCTGTACCACATTTCGCCATCAGTATTCAATATTACTCATAATTACCTACGGTAAGTTCAATCAGTCAACACCCACTATAGTTATTGTCTTCTCTCTGCTGGCAATTCTGCGCCTATTGTAAGTGATGTATGTAATAAAGAATTGATAATAGTTTTCCTTTTACTTACTATTTCCAGTGCATTAATTTTAGTTAGGGGGCGATGGAGTCAAACAGATATTCCAGCTTGCTTCAAAAAATCGAAAACGAGCTTCATATAACCAAGATCAAGCTTACCCAGGACATCTCTAATGTCTTCCTTTTCTGGTTTCCCTTGGGCCCTGAGGGATGCACACAAATCGGATCTGGCAATACCGTGTTCGGGGCAGTACCATACCACATGGTTGGCGTCTTGATAGCCTGCACCACAGCTGCAGCGATTGCTCTCTGTGAACCCTATTCGATAAAAATGTGAGCCTAGGGAATAGTGATTGGACATAAGACGACACATTACCTTGATAAATTCTCGACTTATGTCCAAACCCTTGAATCCACTGTAACACTTCGATCATATCTCCGACCTCGTTGGTTAAATTATCCATCGAAAGATATGAACGAGTCAAGAATCGGCCATTTTGAAGATAGTTGCTTCAGAAAAGGTTTCACCAAAGAAAACGCCATGTTGATGAGGCTTCTTGTTGAGGGTGAAACTTCCAACATTTCGAAGATGAAATCCACTAACCCAGAAAGAGTCATTTTTCCGGAAGCATCAATATGCTCCTGCTGACGTGTTTATGGAGTTTCTGGACAAGAAACTGGAACAACTGGGGTTTTACATGTTCCCGGAAGGGACGGAAAGTCTCTAGTTGAGAATTTAAAACCTGGAGGTGAAGCCTTTTTCGTATTTCCGCCAATTCTTCAATTTATCAGAGGGTTTGTAAAGTTTGTTGAACAATGGGGCTCTGCACTGTTTTGAATTTGCATGAGATTTTGACGTTTACTGGCCTTGTTGTTAAAATTTCATGAAAGGATGAAAGGGATAGGTAATTTTTTATGCAGAGTTCCATAGGAATTTTAGGCGAAGCCTGCTGTTGCGAGTGCCGTTTTGCAACAGCTCGCTTCCTCTTCGTTCATGTCTCAATCACGGTATAGTGGTTATCACGCCCAATGGTATGGGTGCCCTAGTGTAGATGTAGTTGTGAACCTTAGAGGAAAACAATATGCACTCTGTCTCGAAAAACACTCAGAATCCGGGTGTAAATTTTTCAAATTGGGTATTTCCATATGTATTTTGATGAGTCTGGAAAGCGTGTGCAAGTTTCTTTGAGGAAAACAAAAACAAACTGTGTATGACGAGCGTATGCTAGTCTACGTGTGTTCAAATGTCACTTAAGTGCTAATTAGCTCTATACTCTTCTTCAGCTTCTTCACCCTCAAGGTCAGAGCCTTGGTCATTATCCGACAGGGACGTGAAGATATTATTGCTTGCGTTAGAATGGGCCGATGGAGCAATGGTCGGAGCAATCTTTTTGAGAATTTCTGCATAAGATCGCTTCGACCGTTGTTTCAAGGAATTTATTCTATGTTTCTTCCGCTCTATGTACTTCTGGCATGCGGTAAGCTCATGGGGAGCCTGGCTACAGGAGGTACATTTAGGTTCCGTATTGCAGGAACCTTCGGCATGTTGATCACCGCACTTACTACAACCCGGTTTGTTGCTGCAGTAGAGTGCAGTGTGGTCCAACTGCCGACATTTTTTCGCAATGCATTACCGTCGTCACATAGAGACGAACAGGTAAACGAAGAAGACCTATCACCAGTACACTTGGTAGAGCCGAGCCAGCGAAAGTCACCCGAAAGGAATTTGACGGCTTTTTCGAGCCGTCAGGGAAAGCCTTGTTCATTTGGCTAACCTCAAGCACCGGTACAAATGGAACGGCACGATTTTTAAATCCACCGGCTCCTGACATGATGTCAGCGTCAGTTAAATTGTGTTCAGTGACCACTCCGTAGCACTCTACCACATGACTTGGAATATAGACCCTGTACTCTAACGAAAAAAGCTCAAAGGAACAATCTTGATCGCCTGTTCACGATCACTAACAGTGACGCGCAATTCATCTCGGCTGGGTGAGTCTACCTCAAGGATGCCTCGAAACGATTTTGTCAGATCTTTTGCGATTTGTAACTTGTTAAGAGGTTTTCCATTAGCTTTGGGCCGAAAGAAAACCAGAAAGGGACCCTTAGATCTGGGCGGATAAGCTTTCGAGGCTTAAGGTCGCCGGCTTAAGGTGACACATCTCGGAATCCAAACATGTCAGACACAATGGCCGGCTTGTGCCCATACTCACGATTTCAAAGGCACTAATCTGCTGAAAAAATGAAAGTACAAAGTCAATCTTCTTATTTTAAGCTTTCTGCTAGTGCACAAAGCTAAAATAGAAATTGCAATGTAGTTTGATGCTTCTTTCGCGAGATTTGTACCTACAAAGTTTTGGTACATTATCGAATGTTGATTCCAAGCTGTTTCACCTTAAGGTGAAAGTTCATTGAGCACGTAAACATAATGTTACCACCCACTCAAGCCACCCGCTAAAGCACCCTCTCGAGCCACCCAATAAGGCGGAGCACAATGTCATGTGAGTCGGCCAAAAATAAATCAAAATCACAATTTATTTCATTTGGTAGTGAAAACATGTTTTTTGACCAAAATTATAAGCATTTTTTACACCATGCGTGTGTTGTTTACTTTTTTTGGCAGTTTTATCCTCTCTTCTCTCGCTTCTCACGGACGGAGAAAGTTGTCATCAGTATGCATTTGAATCCTACAGTCAATTGTACTGTATAATATTTAATAGTCATTTTTGCAGTTAAATTGCGTTGTACATTGTTTTTCTCACGCATAAAAATGTTTTGCAACGCTTGTGACATTATACACCTTTTGAGTGTTATGAAATTGTAAAATACGTGGTTGTAGCAAGTGTATGAATATCCAAACGATTTTAATTCCAAACATAAAAACTGACATCACTTCCAATCAGTGAGAGCTGCGCATCCGATTCATAAACAATGTTGCCTCAGTGAATTCGCGTACCGGTGATGTTTTTCGAGCACAAATCGATTAATTTAAGTGATTTATTGCTCCCAGGAGCACGGCGCGAGGAAAATTATAGTGTTTTACGTATCGCATCAGATTTTTGAATTGCTACGGTGAGTAGAAGAACCATTAAAAGTGAGTTTAAGAATGGGCACCGAAAAGCCAGCAAATAATATCTCGGTGCGTGAAGAAGAAGTGATTCGGTAGTGCATGGTATTTTACAACACAAATCACAGCAATAACTAAGTGTTTGCATTCAAAAACTGGTAATTTATGTAAAACACATTTTGGAATGCTTTCAGTTAAGAAACCACCCCTCTACAATAAGGTTAGTAACTTCAAATAATCATGTTTTGTGATCGATCTCAAAAACACTGTGAGAAGCGTGGGAGGAGGGAGCGGAAAGTGTAGGGGGAAGTAAGGGGCCATATTAGAGGCCATTTTGGTACTCAAGGGGATATGTCCTTAACAAAGGTACCAGAAGACGAGGGAAGTACAGGGAATTTGTTTGAACTGCTAGGCTGACCACTATCGGAGACCATTTGTTTGTGAGTTCGTGAGGGAATAGCCGAGTCTGTTTGCTCTTGGAAAACTACGGTAGCTGATAAAGGGGACACGTTTTCCTCAACATTAGTCTCCATGGATTCGATTTGCTTGTTTTGATGTACTAGAGCAGTGGTCTGCCCTGAGACTGACTCAAAAGTAAACGAAGGTAAAAAGTTTTAACAAAAAAAAAAAGAACGATCGGGAATCACTACTATTTGAGAACCACTGGGTGTCGAGCGACGAGATAGAAGCGAACGAGAAGATCCAAACAATATTTACCCATAGGGGGGTCCGTAGCCTTGAGGTTACGCTTTCGCTTAATAAGCGGAAGGTCATGGATTCAATTCCCAGCCCCTCCAAAAAATAACCCGTCCAGCCACCAGAAGACGCCGCACGGAGGACCGTGCTTAGGGGAACACATCCATCCTCCGTCAGTATCAGATGGTAACTGAGACAAACTGACCCACTTCGCAGGCAGCTAGCCTCAAACGACTCAGGAACACGGCAAAACGAACCACCGCAAGAGCAATGGACTATGGCTTATGGAAATCGATTGGACCAACAGCAGAGCACTCTCCTACCTGCTCGGTGTGAGAGTAAAAGAGTAAAAGAGAGTGAAAGCTGATGTAAATATAGATTAGTTAAAAATAGAACTGTATCGGTAAGGAAGATACAGATAAACTGATTCCGGCACAGTAGTGGCCACGAGCACGGAGTGCCTTAAAAAAACAAAAACAAAAAATATATGGGCTGCCCGATGAACCAATTATTCACCAATTTTTGGTTTTTGGCGATTTTGGTTTCGGGTGACAAAATGATGAAAAGTCTATCCACAGAACTATGCTGTGGATAGCTTCTTCCTGCGGTGCACGTAGGAACTCGCGTGACTACTCGAATCAAAAAACCACAACGGTGTGGGAAAAAAGATCGATGATAGCGCAACATGGAGTACCGGGTACCCCCGTTGGTTTGGCCACATTTAATCTGAACACTTTTTAATTTGTACCCCGCTAATTTGCACATCGTTCAGATTAAAAATGGTTCAAACGTCATTTAGCTCATGGAACGGAGTAAAGTGGAATGGAACGCTGTGGAACGGAACGCAGAATCAAAACAAAACGGTGAAAGCGGTGACCAGAAACACGGTTCTAGGGTGACTAGATGTTCAAATTAAAAATGAACCCCGAAGTATCGTTCAAATTAACGGGGGTGTACGGTACAAGTGAAAGGCGGCTTCACTCGACGAGTGCACGACTAGGAATGCCCCGTAAGCCCTGTTGTTGACTGTTGACCACAGTGCTTACTATACTATACTCCAAATTCCAATATTGCTAGTTTCGCAACTGCTCGCCTCTCCAATGCTGTTTTGGTACGCACCATCGCCGAACGTATTTGTCCATCATCTCCTGTGAAGACCTCTTCGATCACTCCACGCTCCCAAGACCTCATCAGTGGTAGATATTGACTTCGCAGCACCAATCTGGAGTTCGCCGGTTGGACTTCCGAAGCGAAGTTTTGAACAAACTAACTGTCATTGCTCTGCCGGCTCGGCTCTTATCTCGACTGTTTTTGAAAACAGTCCAACATCACGTTGACGGATGAAGTTTCACCAGAACGGAGGATTTGTCAGTTAGAGCGCGCCAAAATCCTTCCGATTGAAAATGTGTTGGCGGTGCTTAAGGTGCAACTATTTGCTATCCATAAATGATGATCAATTTTGTTGTTTTGGGGATGTGATATCGGTTCTACCGGACAGAGATGAACTGAAAGTGTATCAACATGCCTGTTGTTAGCAAGCATATGATCCGATAGATCACCAAATGACCGATATGATATAAAACAGAAAAAATTTATTTTCAACGATAGTTTGAACATAGATTGTTCATGGATGCCAAGATGAGTCTATCGTGTGTTACCTTAAGTTCGTTGATAAAGAAGAGGAAATTGAGCGAAGTCCTCTTTCTGAATTTTATCGGGATGTACAATATTATCGCTACCAACGACTCCACAACTTTTCCGCTAAATATTGGGCTTGACAATAGCTGTTTCGTAGTCTATCCGACAATTGCATTGCGTTTCTAGACGGCATACACTCTATCAAAGGGCAGCTTGTCAGAAAATGAATGGGTGTAAGTGCTTCTTTATCTTCTTGTACGTTGGTGGAAACATAGGTCAACGGGCATGAGTTGATCAGGTGCTCCACTTCTGTTAGAGAAGTGTGTGTGTGTGTGTGTGTGATACAATCCACCTCCCACTGGCCGGCAGTGCTTTTATGGAAGAAAATTGTATGCATGTATTTAATGATACCCTTCGATATCTTTATATCTGCAGACAATTTTAGCCCAGGAGATGAAAGGTGATAGCTCTACTGAAATTCCAACGACCCATTTCAAGAATGGCAGTAAATACACACACATTCTGAGGTCATTTTTATTTACAGTAAGCCCCGCATAAAAACATCCAGATATCAAATGGATATATGCAATGTTTTTACACTTCCCGAATCGAAAATTATATTTTCGACCCTGGCACGTATTTAGTTTGAATTGGTAATAAGTGAGTAAAGTAAACAATAATAAAGAACGATTTTACCAGGATGTGAAGCAGTTTTTCTCCGTCGCTGCACTGGGGTTTCCGTAAAACACTATACACATTTTCACTGCACTCCACGCGTAACACGTTCGATCCTGACCGCATCACCCGCCCCGCAGGAGCAAGCGTCGCAGTCAAAGGAACACACACTACTGCAAAACAGGGGAAAAAATTCTCCGGCAACGAAAATACGCGCGAATCCGTCAGAAAAATCAATCGGACGACGCAAAACCGAACTGTCCTGCTTGGGCTTCACGAAGCACTACCCAGCAAGGCGCTCCAAAACAGGGAAAAAAAAATCCAGCAACGAAAATACGCGCGAATCCGTCAGAAAAATCAATCGGACGACGCAAAACCGAACTGTCCTGCTTGGGCTTCACGAAGCACTACCCAGCAAGGCGCTCCAAAACAGGGGAAAAAATTCTCCGGCAACGAAAATACGCGCGAATCCGTCAGAAAAATCAATCGGACGACGCAAAACCGAACTGTCCTGCTTGGGCTTCACGAAGCACTACCCAGCAAGGCGCTCCAAAACAGGGGAAAAATTCTCCGGCAACGAAAATACGCGCGAATCCGTCAGAAAAATCAATCGGACGACGCAAAACCGAACTGTCCTGCTTGGGCTTCACGAAGCACTCCTCCACTTCTGTTAGAGAAGTCTGCAGAATTTCATCTGTTTACCTTTTTCCGTTTGCAAATACAGACATTGTCGCCTTGACTGATCGAACCATTCGTTCCCATACGCCTCCCATGTTTGGGGCTGAAGGGGGATTGAACGTCCATTTAGTTTTCGCTCCCGTAAACGTATCAGCGCATTCTACATTGATGATTCGTATATGTGCTTCCAAGTCTTTGCTTGCGCTGACAAAGTTAGTCCCATTATCGAAAAAAATGTCAATGGGGCTTCCTCGACGTTTCACAAATCTACGAATAGCCATTTCACATGACTGCGTTGATAAACTGTACACTTCCTCATGGTGGAAGGCACGCACTGTCTTGCACGTGAATAATGCCACCCACCGTTTTTCTCGTCTTCGTCCGACTACCACTTCGATAGGGCCAAAGTAATCCACACCGACGTATGAGAGAGGATGTTCGCTTACATCCATTCTAGATTCGGGAAGCGGTGCCATTCTAGGTACAACTGGTTTTGCTTTCTGTACCTTGAACCACAAGCAATCTCGTGAAACTCTTTCAACCAAGGACCTTAATCCTGGAATGTAAAACCACTGAAGTACCACATTCACTACCATTTCTCGACTGCCGTGACCACATTGTTGATGGTAGAATTCCACTAACTTCTTAACAATCAAATGCTCTTTTGGCAGAATAACTGGAAGAATGAACCATTCATAGACTCTAATCAAATGCAGCATAATCAGCCGCTACCGTCCTTCCTTCCATTCGCACAACAGTACATTCATCTAAAAATGACAGCAGATACAACGGACTACTCTTTTCGATCATTCTCGGTTGACTCTTGGGAGAATCTTGGTTTTTGATCAACTTCTTCACTTCATCCGCAAATTCTGCACCCTGCGCTACGCGCCATAGATAATTTTCTGCTAATAAATATTCCTCTTGCCGCAAAGGAACTTGTTTAACCGAGACGGTTATAGCTCCTTTCTTAGAATACGGTAAAGCTTCAATTGATTGTTTCTTGATCTTACGGCGACAGTTCGTTAGGAAACGAAACATAGTTGCCACCATTCGTACAAGGACTTTCCACTTCGAAATGTGCTCTATTCTGGATAGAACTACATCTGGAAGTACGATATCATGGAACAAAACACTAGCTCGTAGCTCTTCTTTAATTTCAATGGATTTATGCTTTTGTTCCGGCCAGTTTGGCGCTGTACGGAAAGTCAGGATCCCGAAACCATCGATTATCGGAACTAACTTGTGTCGCATTCCCCCATTTTGTTAAATCATCAGCAGCGTTGTCTAGTATAGGAACCCAGCGCCAATTACACTGCGGAACATGGTTTTGTCTCAAGCACCAAAATACCGTTATTTACTTAATTAAGGGTTGCTGAATCCATTGCCGTTTTCAGCAGAAACATCATAGCACGTCTAGGTTTTGAGATATTGGATGTTGAAAATACTAAATTTGACTATTTCAGTTAACTTGAATGCAAGTTTGTCAGCTTGTATGGTAATTTAATTGCTTGATTTGACTCAGAACTCATACTTCATGTGTATTACAATATTTATCAACAAATTTCATAATATTTTTAATGCTCAAAAGTTATTTTTTTCTATGGTTTAGAAAAGTATTGTATATTGCCATATAAGAGAAACGAAGAGTTTTGTATGGAGACTGTTAGTAGGTTGAAAAAATCGATTACATTTATTTATGCGATTTTTTCCCGGAATTCCAAAAATATTCCCGGTTTCATTAAAAGCAAAAAAAAATGTTAATTACGATTTTTTTATCATTTCAAATGAATTCAAGTACGACTTATTTTGGCGATACACCAGAGCATTACTACTGTCCGTAAGTAAATCCGAAAAGTAAAACAGAAATCAGATTTGTTGCCGCGACTTCAAAATTTCTTTTCAGAAATGACCAACAAAATCTTCTTTTTTTATTGCGGTACGCAGTTGAGGTGAAATTTAATTTCATATCGCAGTAGAAAATTTCTTGGCCAATTCTGTCACAGAACAGCATACTTCACCGTGGAATTTATTATTTTTATGAAAATGTTTAGTGCCGTTAAAAGTTTGACCCCGGCTTGTATGATGATCTAGCCAACCTTAGAATAAACCATAGTTTTAATTTTTAACAGCCACACAGTTTTGGTATACTTTAAAAAGAGTTTATCAATTGTCGAAAATTTCGTTCATCAGCATGGTCATTCATAAAGCATTCGAAATTAATTCAATATATTGTATGCCCCCAAAAACATAGAAGTTTTTCTCAGGGCAATTATTTCTGACAAAATAACACAGATAGTTATAATTCTGGAATGGATTAGAGTTTTATAATATGTTTTAGCATTATCAAACTAGAAGCGATGCCACGATCATATGTTTGAATATTCCAAATATATTCGGAAAGATATTTTTTTCAAAATTCCAAAAAGAAGCGTTGTTATTTCTATATTTATATGTCAAATTCATAGAAATGATGTTTTTGAAAAGTTAGGTAAACTTTCCTATAAGTTGGTTCCAATAAGATTCATAGAAAGTTTGTTTTGCAAAGTTGGAGCTTCGCGAATTGCAAGCTTGCTTAGACAAATTTAATTGATAACACCCTAACATTGTAGTTTGTAACATTAAATGCTATTTGGAACTTCATGAAAACACTATTTGCAAGTTTCATAAGTACTAGTATGCAACATTTTCCCGGCGTTGATTGAAATTCCCGTATATTTCCCGGTTTTCTCCCGGTGATTTGAAATTCCTGGCATTTTACCGGTTTTCCCGATTTCCCGGTACGCTGGTCACCCTGTTTGTTGTCAAATCATAAAATTAACACGCATATAAAGAAAATGCCTGATTTATCGCAAATTTATATTGCAAATTGCGTAAATTTACATTACTTACATGAATTTGGGTCCATGCTCGATTACGCGATGTATAGCGGAAATGTAGTACAGATAACTCTCCCTTACTCGATATTCCGTATCTCGATATCGAGTTAGAGAACCATAGTAAAAGTTGGTTTTCATGGCAACTCGATGGTCCCTTAGATCGCAGTTGCACTGGTTTTGTGTTCTGTAACTCGATACCTCCCTAACTCGATGGTCCCTTCGTAAAATTTTAACAGATAAGCTGATATTCTTTGACAATGTAGGGAAAGTGTACCAGTTATAGCCATAATGGTTCCCTATTTGGCCATATGTGACATTTTAATAACATTCACATTTTAAGTCTATTTGAATGCTTTAACATCAAGATATATCTTAACTCTAACTACTACAACACACAACAATTTTCAAAATTTGAAGACATTAAAGTGATAACGTATGGCGAAATAGGGAGCCACTATGTCCATAACTGGTACATTTACCCTAGCCGGCACTTTGATCTTTTGCCGAGATCTCAGCTGTTGGATGACGCTGTGCAATTAATTAATTGCCCAAGTAACATTAGTAGCTGTACAATAGTTTATTAAACTGAAATAAGCTTTAGCGTGATTCGTTCAACTCTTATTCAGCAAAAATGTTCGTTGGGTGGGACAAAAAACTAAGATCACTTCCTTAGGGGGTCCAAAATACAGTTAACTCTCCCTTACTCGATATTCCGTATCTTGATATCGAGTTAGAGAACCATAGTAAAAGTTGGTTTTCATGGCTAACTCGATGGTCCCTTGGATCGCAGTTGCACTGGTTTTGTGTTCTGTAAGTCGATACCTCCCTAACTCGATGGTCCCTTCAATATAGAGTCAGGGAGAGTTGACTGTACGACCGTTGTCCTATTTATGCTCAATTTGTACAAATGATCCACTTACCTCACTGATACATTTCCTCCACTGTACTTTATATTTGCCGTCAATTCATTTATTTAGTTAACATCTAAACAGATAACACTGAATCAACAATTTCACGCCACAATACTCGGTTCGTGGCCGCATCTCTCCATCCACGGTTCTGCCCCACGCTCGCCAAATCGATACGCACTTTATCCGTCCACCTAGCTCGCTGCGCTACACGCCTTCTTGTACCGACCGGATCCGAAGCGAACACCATCTCTGCAGGGTTGTTATCCGACATTCTTGCAACATGCCCTGCCCATCGTATCCTTCCAGCTTTGGCCACCTTCTGGATACTGGGTTCGTCGTAGAGTTGGGAGAGCTCGTGGTTCATCCTTCGCCGCCACACACCGTTTTCCTGCACACCGCCAAATATCGTACTAAGCACCCGACGTTCGAAGACTCCTAGTGCTTGCATGTCCTCCTCGAGCATCGTCCATCTTTCATGCCCGTAGAGGACTACCGGCCTTATGAGCGTTTTGTACATGGTACATTTGGTGCGGGCGTGAATCTTTTTTGACCGCACCTTCTTGTGGAGGCCATAGTAGGCCCGACTTCCACTGATGATGCGCCTCCGTATTTCACGGCTAACGTTATTGTCAGCCGTCAGCAGGGATCCAAGGTAGACGAACTCGTCGACCACTTCGAACGTATCCCCGTCTATCGTAACACTGCACAGTTCGAACGAAACGTGTAAATTTCTGAGACATATAATGCACATAATTGGAGCGTGGAGTATCATGGATATTTACATGATATGTCATGTAAACTTCAATTATATGTCATGTAATCCAGCAGGATCCTGAGTGGTTACATGACATATAACACATTTTTACATGATATCAGACTTAAATTTACATGACGTCATGTTTACATGACATAAATGAAGTTTACATGACGTGTAATCATCATTATTTTTAACAGTGTGCTACCTAGGCGAGCCCTGTCGCGCTCGGCCCCACCAGCTAACATGTACTTTGTCTTGGCCGCATTTGCCACCAGTCCAACTTTTGCTGTCTCGCGTTTCAGGCGGGTGTGGGTGTGTCTGCCACTTTTTCAAATGTTCGGCCGGCGGGATCTAAACGAACTGGAATGTTCGCCTGAAACCTTCACACAATTTTGCACACCTTCCATCGTCGTTCTTATCAGTCTCGTAAGCTGCCCGGGAAAGCTGTTCTCGTCCATGATTTTCCACAGCTCTACGCGGTCCATACTATCGTATGCCGCCTTGAAATTGATGACAAGGTGATGCGTTAGGATCTGGTATTCACGACATTTTTGGAGGATTTGTCGTACAGTAAAGATTTGGTCCGTTGTCGATCGGCCGTCAACGAAGCCGGCTTGATAACTTCCCACGAACTCGCTTACTATACGTGACAGACGACGGAAGATGATCTGGGATAATACTTTGTAGGTCGCATTAAGAATGGTGATCGCTCGAAAGTTCCCACAATCTAACTTATCGCCTTTCTTGTAGTTGGGGCATATTACCCTTTCCTTCCACTTCTCCCATAGTTGTTCTGTTTCCCAGATTGTTTCTATCAGCCGGTGGAGACAAATGGCCAGCCTCTCCGGGTCCATCTTTATGAGTTCAGCTCCGATACCATCCTTACCAGCAGCTTTATTGATCTTGAGCTGGTGAATGGTATTCTTAACCTCCCTCAAAGTGGGGGCTGGTGGGTTTCCTTCCTCCGCAGTACCGACGAAGGCATTTCCTTCGTTGTCCTGACCTTCATTGCCTGTGCTCTCAGCGCCATTCAGATATTCGTCGAAGTGCTGCTTTCATCTTTCGATCAGAATCTGCCAGAATCCAGAATCTGCCTACATTCCTCGTCGAACCAATCGTTCCGTCGGGTACGTGGGACGGAGTCGACGGAACGATTGGTTCGACGAGGAATGTAGGCAGATTCTGGATTCTGGCAGATTCAGCATTGTTGATGGCTGCCTTCACTGTTCTCCAGCAGTCCTCAAGAGGGGCTTCATCCAGCTCATCCTCTTCTGGTAATGCAGCCTCGAGGTACTGCGCGTATGCCGCTGCGACATCCTTGCGACGACAGCTTGAGCCGCTCTATGTCGTACCGGGGCGGCCGTCGGTACCGTACGTTGTTAACGACGGAGAGTTTAGGGCGCAGTTTAACCATCACCAGATAGTGGTCAGAGTCGATGTTAGCGCCACGATAGGTCCTGACGTCGATAATGTCGGAGAAGTGCCGTCCATCAATCAGAACGTGGTCGCTTTGTGATTCTGTTTGCTGTGGTGATCTCCAGGTGCATCGGTATGGAAGGCTATGCTGGAAGTAGGTGCTACGAATGGCCATGTTCTTAGAGGCGGCGAAATCAATTAGTCGTAAGCCGTTTTCGTTCGTCAGCCGGTGGGCGCTGAACTTTCCAATAGTCGGTTTAAACTCCTCCTCCTGGCCAACCTGCGCGTTTAGATCTCCTATGATGATTTTGACGTCATGGCTTGTGCAGCTGTCGTACTCGCGTTCGAGCCAGTGCTTCCGGAGTGAGGCCTGTGCACGTTTATTATGCTAAAGTTGAAGAACCTGGCTTTTGAGCCTCAACTTGTACATTCTCTCATTGATCGGTCACCACCCGATCACGTGCCTCTGCATATCACCCATCACTATGAAAACTGTACCAATGAAAACTGTACCAATGGTACGCCATGCCCAGCCATTTACCAACCCTTATATTTGCCGGTTTGTCTTAAATTCCGAACATTCAACTTTTTATAGCGATTTTTCAAGAAAACCCATAAGTTTTCCTCACAGTATGATCGATTCTTCCATGACTCGAGTCCTCTACATTTAAAAGTTGTGAACGTATTGTAAGTTCAGTCAATCGTTAGAAAATGCAGTTTACCCAGACAACCAAAATGTACGTATAACGAAATCACCTGGAGGCTTTATATGTGCAAAATTTCACGACATAAGATGTCGCGAAAAGGCCTTCTACGTACAAAAGTGGAGGCGATATACGTGCATATATTATGTGATGAATAATAACATACAATGCGAGTGTATAAATATTCTACTGAACTAACCTATGATCTTATGCGACTTAACTTATGATAACAAATGTTGATTTGACAGCTGCTACGGATTGATCCGACTTACTTACGAGACGAAACAAAATGTACAAATGAACTCAGAAAAGAAGTGTTTTATGCGATGAAACTCATCAATCTGACGAGTTTATCCACGTTTTTTTGCGGGTTTGATGTAATTAGTATGAATAAACGAGTTGTAACGTGAACTTTCATGCGATTTCTAGTTGTCTGGGTTGTCGAAAATGAATTTTTCTCGGCATCCATGCGAGACCTTTGTTCAACGATGACGATCGCCAACGATTCAAAACGAATCGATATCGATCGCTATCGACAATCACTGACTGGTTGATCGGGTAAGAGCGCATCCGGATGCGAATCGAATGCACCACTACCGAAGTTATGTAACCCCTATAGGTATCTCGCTTAGATTCTGAGATAAAACCAACTTCGTCGAGAACCCGGTTCAAACTTTTTATTATGTATCCGGTAGAAATCAAGACCAACATTTATTTATAATTATTGTTTTCTCGGACCCCGTGCGACGCAGCTAATATGTGAATAGTGCGCTGTGTTCATAAAAATCGTAACAATGCAGCGCCACACTAAAAAACTGATTTCAAAATCGCGCGAGTTGAGGCGCGTCGCGAGTCTCACTGGCGCGATCCGGTTTGGTGGCGGTGCGACAATACCGCGCCACCAGTATCAAACCTAACTTTTGAAATCACCACTGTTAGGAATATGAGTCATGTTCGGAATTTGAGACAAAACGGTATTTTCCGTCTCTCCTGATCCCATGAAACCAAATTATGATAGGGTAGAAGTACCAATTATGGCTATAGTACCAATTATGGCAATAGTGGGAACCAAAAGAGATGTTTTCTTAATGTTTTACTAGAATATACCGGCTTATATTCACAGGAATGATAAACCTATTTGTTTTTGATGATAACTAAGCCTTGATAAGAACATTCGTGCAATAAGCTTCGAAGAATGAACATTTGGAAATTTTGCCTCACACATATGTCACCTTCTTAGCACCTTCTCACACGTTCGAAAATGTTCTCAAGCGGCAGCTGCTGATTTCATGGTAGGATTGTTTCAGCGATACTCGATTTTTGAGTTTTCGCTCTTTTTTCCCCAAAATTGGGCACTGGAGAGGTAATGTGAGTTAATTAATGCTGTTTTGTATAATATTTTCAATTTTCACTACAATTTGACTCCTTTAACAAAAAAAAAAAAAAAAAACAGTTGCTCCCTTCAACTCATTACAATAACTTGATTTATTGGCTACATTACACAAAATTTCTGGAAAATTTGATGAGCAATCACTCCATTACTTGTTAGCGTTGCATTATCATTCACTCTGGACTGCATTTAAGTCGATTTCGATAGTTCATAATTGGTATACTTTTATGTCGAATGCTAGGAACACTATTGCCATAATTGGTACAAAGACAACGCTTTTTAAAATCAACTTTTAGTAGCTTTAAGTCATTTTTTTCAAACTGTTTAATTCAATTCAGCTGTTTCGCAAGTCTTCAAACTAGTAATTAACATCCACAAGTCATGTTTACGTTTTAGAAACGCGGGTAAAATCTGATTTCTATCCATACGGTTGACCTATTGCATCCATAATTGGTAACATACCCTATAATAAATACCGCATAGTATTCTTTACGTGGCGATTAGAATACCAGATGGGGTTTGACTCATCTAAATCCTTCAAATTTTTATCATTACATAGCTTTGAAGGTGAATTAATTCTGCTTTCAATTGCATATTGTTCCTAATATGTTTTATAAAGTTAAAAGTTTATTTGATATGCCTTGACATGTAATTTTTTTGAGTTTTTCCTCATCAAATAAATTTTTCTCGAATGGCTGCTTCGTACCATCGTGAACGTGAATTGGACTAGATATGTTTATCATTAAAAGAAGGACACGCATATTACAGCAGAATGGTACATTTTCCACCCTTTACTCTCTCGTGTGCTTTCTGATCTGCTTTGAGTTCATTCTAGCATCAGAGTTTTCCTTGCTTTCCTGAGAGCACCAAACACCGTATGGTGACGTGAGTAGTTATGACGAAACACGAAGATTTTCATTAACTTCGACTTTGTTGAAGCGCATTCAGTCTTGTAAAAACAGTCGAGGGAGCACGTGTTGCACATGTATACAGTCCTATTTTCATCGAACTTTAAAATTTGCACAGAGTTATACTTCCCATGTGTGTGTGTTTTCAAAGGTAACATGAATTGCAATTACACGTTTTAAGAATAAACAATTGTCGCTAATTTTCAATTAAAATGTAATTGTCGTATCACATTTGCATTTCATTAGTTACAGTGTTACATTACAGTCAAAACAATCATATATTTGGTACAAGATCTGTGGAATCTAAATGTGAAAATCAGCATCGCTAAATTTTCTCTAACCACTACATATGAGTGAATGGGAAGACTGAGCTAAAAATATCGTATCCAGTGAATGTTTTACTTTCTCTTTGAAGTGAAACATCCGTGAAAATGATACACGCTCTACTTTTATATGTAATATAAGTATACGAAAGCATGTGAATGTGTAAATGCAAGCAAAAGTAATAGTTTGTGAAAAGTAAAATGTCCACTCACAGCTGTTAAAACAAGAAGGGAGACTGTTTGCGGGTTTGCTAAAAAAAAAATAGTCGAGGGTGACTCTCACAAAATGCAATAATCCTTTTCTTCCACAGAACTCAACTATGTACGACAAATCCGATATTGAAATGATAGCACATTGAATCCTAGAGAAGAGTACCAGTACGCATTGAAAGTGTGAAATGCGAGTTTGCTTCAAACCATTGCGGCGTATACTTGTTGTTTGAACTACAAGGGCCGGAACACCAGGCAGGTTTGACGTAACCCTGAACCTTAATGACGGCTTGAAGGAGTGGTCAAACTTTAGTTACGGTACAACATGGTATGAAATCAGCAACAATGGTTTTGTGTTTATATTGTGATAAATAAAACGTAAAAATGCAAGACACAAAACCTGAGTAACAGATGAAAAACAGCTGGTGGGTTCGAATAATCCATAATACGCTTCTCACAAGTAGTGTCGAAAACTATAGACAAATAAAAGAGAGGTTTAACTTTTCCTTTTTTTTTAAATTCAGAATTGGCGTTTTTCAAACAACTTTCATTATGATGAAAATGTAGGAAATTACATCATTTAGACGACAGTAAGTCATAATTGGATTGTTAGTGAAGAAAAATTCAGTTTTTCGTAGCTATTTCAATCTAGCTCATATTGTATGTATTACATGATTTTATTGCACTTCAATATCTTTATGATATTACGAATGATTAAAACAGATTTCAATACTTTTCAATTTACATAATGACAGCTCGTCCCGAATTAACCCTCAAAGCCCCGGGACAGACCTTTCATTTTCAATCGACTGGTGCTCAAAAATAAATAAGTTTAACGAAATGTGGTTTTCACTACGATCGATGGGATGAGTTAGACTTCCTGCGAGTGGGGTTTTCAAACCAGAAGTTCAGGTCTAGACATGTTTTTCAACCGGAAATAAGTGTTCCCTAGTCACATATTTTACAAATTTAACAACGAAACAAATGTCAAACGTTAGGTTTTAGCTATTTTTAGACATTATGTATCGGACCAAGGCAAGAATGCATCATTTGGTTAATTTTCTTGCATGGGACGAAAACCGGAACCGGGTTCCGGAAGTTACGGGTTGGTGCCGCGGTCAAGAAACATCCCACAGCGACAATGCGGCTACTTGAACGTCATGAAATCATCTCAGAAAACCAATGTACGACATCAACTCTCATTATTGTCAATTTTACCATGTGGCCAAGGCTGGGTTGTAGGGTCACTACACTACTACGGTGAACCACGGGACAAACATGAATGAAGTCAAAACTAAGCATGCGACTGCTCGAACGCCATGAAATAGTCTAAGCGTTGCTGTAAGAATATGATGACACTTCGGCCAGATTGCCAAACATTCATGAAAGAACCTCAGCATTGCTGTAAGATCATGCTTTTTGCCTGTATGGACACTTTGGCCAGATGACCAGACAATGGCCGGTTTCTGAAGTCTCTTCCGGTGATTCAGGGAACAAACAGGAATAAAAAGTAAAACTAGAAATGCGACTATTCAAACTTCATAAAACAACCTCAGCGTTGCTGTATGGACCTTTCTTTTACATGTACTGATACTTCGGCCATATAACCAGACAATATCCAGATTTTGAGTTCACTTCCGGTGAATCAAGAGAACATGTTTATTGTATGTATCAAAACTTCAGCCAAATGTCCGGATTTTAAGATCCGTTCTGCTGAATCAGGAAACAATTATGAAAAAAGAAATCAGGTCTCTTTTATCAAAAAATGTGTACAAAAGTCTTATAGCTTGTGTATTTGACTGTATTTGACAATTGCAAACAGCAAAGCAGAGCTTGGGCGATTTGATGAAGTTGGAATAGCCGCGCTCCTCTTTTTATACTTTATTCATGTGTGTCTTCTGGTTCACCGAAAGTGGCCTCAAAATCCGGTCATTGTCTGTTCGTCTGGCCGAAGTGTCTCTACAGGCAAGGATCATGTTTTTACAGCAATGCTGAGGTTATTTCATAAAGTTTGAGCAGTCGCAAGCTTAGTTTAGAGCTTCATCCATGTTTGTTTCCTGATTCACCAGAAGTGGCCTCAGAATTCGGTCTTTTCCTGATCAACTTGACGAAAAGTCAATGAAGATATAAAGCATGTTCCAGCATCTAGTCTGAGTTTACTTCATGAAGATTGGAGTCGCACGTCTGGTCTTACAGTTCCGTTACAGTTACAGTCTTACATGCCTAGTTTTGCCAATTATGTTTGTTTCTGATTCACCGGAAGTGACCTCAAAATCCGGACATTGTCTGATCATCTGGCCGAAGTGTCCATACAGGCAAGAATCATGTTCTTACAGCTACGCTTGAGTTCTTTCATGAAGTCTGAACGGTCACATGTCTAGTTTTACCTGTTATTTATGTTTGTCTACAGATTCACCGGAAGTGACCTCAGCATCCGGACAACGTTTGACAATCTGGTCGAAGTGTCCATATAGGAAAGAAGCATGTTATTACAGCAACGCTGAGACTATTTCATGAAGTTTGAGCAGTCGCATGCCTAGTTTTGAGCTTCATCCATATTTGTCTCCTGGTTCACCGGAAGTGACCCTACATTCCAGCCTTGGTCATATGGTACAATTGACAATATTGAGAGTTGATGTCTTGCATTGGCTTACTGAGATGATTTCATGACATTCAAGTAGCCGCATATGTTGCTTCAGGTCAAATTTACATGTGTTCCTTTGCCTCGGCTCCTACTCATAAAGTACTTCCGGAACCAGGTTCCGGTTTTCGTCCCATGCAAGAAAATAAACCAAATAGTGTATTCTTGCCTTGGTCCGTTACATAATGTCAAAAACGAGCTAAAACTTATCGTTAAAGATTGGTTTCGTTGTCAAAGTTATAAAATATGTGGCTAGGGAACACTTATTTCCGGTTGAAAAACATGTCCAGACTTGAACTTCCGGTTTGAAAACACCACTGGCAGGAAGTCTAACTCATCCCATCGATCGTAGTGAAAACCGCATTTCGTTAAACTTATTTGCTCCTGAGCACCAGTCAATTGAAAATGAAAGGTCTGTCCCGGGGCTTTGAGGGTTAAAAACGGCCGAGGGGTGATTCAAAAGAGATTTCCATACGTTTTAAAAATAGTTCCAGGTCACAGAAAATAATAAAACATTGGATTCTAGTTCAATTTTTAACGTAGATTAAGAACATGTAAGAAACTGGATACCACTAAACAAGTGGATTAGCAAGGTGGCTACTACCTGGAAAAAAATTGAAATTATCAAAAAATTGAAATTATCAAAAAATTTCGGCCATCATCAGGGAAATCATTTTGAATTAGTAATAGGTACGTACATGGTAGAATATGTCCTTTTTGTGACGAAATATGTTTTCTATTAAAACACATTTTCGGTTGCGCTCAAATCAAAACGCTATACTTACTTACAGTCCTCAATTTGTTTAGTGATTTTTATTTATTCAGCATAGTAACATGTTTAGACAAGGAAGCATAACTTAAGATTTCCAAGTTGCAAAAACAAGATTCAAATATGACGTCCATCGTTCCACGGGATTTTAACGCTTTTTTCAATACCTTTTACATGCACTGTCACACTTTCGAAGACCCCCTCCCCCCAAATGATGGACGTCAATTTTGAATGGCCCCTAAAGGCAAGTACACTGAAATAATTAGAACATTTGAATTTATCAGAAAATGCATATACAGTCATCTCTCCCTTACTCGATATTGAAGGGACCATCGAGTTAGGGAGGTATCGAGTTATAGAACACAAAAGCAGAGCAACTGCGTCCCAAGGGACCATCGAGTTAGCCATGAAAATCAACTTTTACTATGGTTCTCTAACTCGATATCGAGATAAGGAATATCGAGTAAGGGATAGTTAACTGTAAAATCTAATCCCTGTGTAACACGTTTATTCCAATAGCATTCTTATGCTTATTGCCAAGAAAACCATTCCGATTTAGCAAGCTTCAAATAAAAAGTAGACATCAGTTTTCATACAAAAGCCATTTGTTCCTAGCATACATCCGGTGGGTGCTTTGCATATAACTTTCACAGACTGCTCACCTATGTAAATTGTATATGCCAGTATGTCCTATCAATAGCATCATTGTTGAGATGACGACAGATTAGTAACTTTCTGATTAAGTACGGATCTGAAACGTAAATCACTCAAGTAAAATTTCTCCTTTTTACCAAAGTAATTTTGACAGCTGATTCAGTATGAGCGAAATGTCACTATTACTTGCGGAATAATTGAGCGGCACATTTTTCCGTTCGGAAAAGTGACAGCTCCCTTTGATTTGTACGGCAGGCGTTACCGACGTACAGCTAAAGTAATTTCGGTAGTGGAATCATTCCTTGACCGTTTCTTGTCCTATCCTTTTGCACAGTACTTATTATGCATCCGGTAGAAATCAAGACCAACATTTATTTATAATTATTGTTTTCTCGGACCCCGTGCGACGCAGCTAATAAGCTGTGTTCATAAAAATCGTAAGAATGCAGCGCCACACTAAAAAACTGATTTCAAAATCGCGCGAGTTGAGGCGCGTCGCGAGTCTCACTGGCGCGATCCGGTTTGGTGGCGGTGCGACAATATGATCAGCGTACCGGCCATTCATATCACCCATTGGGCCGTATGAATAAAATGTAGTAAAGTTGAGTTTACTACATTCTCGGTAGTAAACGCTATATGTGGAACAGGAGTGGAACATGTTTGTGTCATTTTCCTTTCTACACCTTTCGAACATACTGCAAACAACGCATTGCTATGAATAAAGGTAGCATTTACCTGGGAGGGAGAAACCGATACAAACTTTATGTACGTCATAGTGAGCCGAGATTGTGCTGTCACGAACTGTCACTGTGAGCCCAGATCTTAAAGAATGGACAAACATGAAAAAAGCGCGTAATTGATCAAAACATATTTTTGCATTTCAACAAAGTTGACACCAATCGATTGAAAATTAATTCCTGCACATCCAAAAGCAATGCCACGATAGCACCTTCTTATTTGATTGAATATAATGTATTGAAAAACGCATCTTTTTATTTTTTTTCCAATCAAAATTAAAATTAAATGCACATCAAACTATGGCCCTTTTTCCAAATTTGTCCAGAAAGATCGAAGGTACACAACAAAAGAAAACTAGCGATTTTTCCCAAGCCTGCCTTGATTGTCGTTGGTGAGCGGGAGTTATCTTGAAATTTGGAAAAGTGTTGTTCAATATTTCGTGTGTAGTATCGGTGCCTCCCTCCCAGGCATTTACTACAAAGCTACTGATAGTTAGCTTCAGAGGTTGCTACACATGCTTTGAGATTGCGGAATTGAATGAAATAATTTACTTTTGAGTAAAAATCATGGGAAAACAATATGAGTTTTGATATTTCGGAAGGTATTTTGATTTTTGCTTAGGAATTATGAGGTTACAAAACATTCACCCCGGCAATTCTGAGATTCCGGTAAGATTATCCGTGTGAATTCTGGCATTACGACAATTATGTTATTTTCTAGGAATTTTGGGATTTCGGTAGGAATTCAGATATTTATAATGTAATTCTGAATTTTACATGTAAATTCCGGAATTCCTGTAGGAACTTTGGGATTTCGATAGAGATGTCGGTTTTTTTATGATAATTCTGGAAGTTTAAATACCATTCTAGGAATATTGCGGAAACATTAGAAATCTGGTAAAAACTCTGGAAGTGCAGTGGGACTTCCGGTTATTAATCTCTTGGTATCTTTGAGACGGTATTTCTGTAAGAATCTCTGATATTGCGGTGGTATTACTGCGAATTATTGTGTGAATATTTGTAATTCTGAAAATCAATCTTTGTAATTATTGTAAAAACCTTTAAGATTTAGTTGATTTCCAGTTCCGTTGGAATTTCAAAGCAAAGCTTTGATAAGGACTGTTCATTTTATAAAGTGGACACTTTGTGCATGCTGTATCTTTTTAATTTATCAATTAAATTTCAATCGGTTTTCTGTACATCGTTCGACTAGTATTGTACAATGTTGTAATAATAAAATATTCTCCAAAATAATTTAATTGCACACGAATATAGAACAACGTTTAGAACGGTCGATTTTTTGAGGTTTTCAAAATCAATGATTGGTATAAATTGGCTGGAAAATTCTTCTATCTATATTTTTTATTTTCAAAAAAAGCTTGTTCTTCGAAAGCAACATCAATCAGAAGTTTGATGGAAAAAATCAAGTTGAGCAACAATTTTACAGATATAATATAATCATTATTCCTCAATATTTTTGGAGAAAAATATTTGAAATTTGAAGGGAACTAATATGAGTAGATTTTTTTAGTTTAAAGCACGTCCTGACGGAAGTGCTTATATAGTATTAATATTCGAAATAATTTACGTCTTCAAAGATTCACTTAATTAGTCCCCACGTCACATTTAAATCACATTAGAAAAACAATTGCTTTATTCTTAGAAGACCTTTCAAAGCACAATGACAATAATTAAAATTGGCAACACTGCTGTTATAAAATCGATTTTATTTTCCACATATTATTTTCATAATGTGTTATTCTGAGATAACCAATTGAAACATTCGGAGAAAAACGTTTACAATTTGCTGTAGATCGATAAATATGCGTACATGATTTTAAAAGTATGAGACTTTTTAGTAAAACGACCATAAAGTGAAGAACTTATACTGAAGGCTGTGGTTTAAACTCACGATTAAGCTCTCGTTTATACAAATATAGTTTCTTTGGTAATCTAAACTAGTTTTGAACACACTTTTTACTTTACTCTTTTGCTGGGAGTGAAAAGATGATGTATCAACAAATTTGGACATATATGGATAAATCACTAATGTTACCTAATGTCAGTGAATGGTGGAATATAATTCATTTTTTTGAAGCTACGCCTTTAGTAGAATAGTAAACGATACAAACATACAATTTGTTCATAAAAATTAGGATTTTTGTTTTGCTTAAAATAGTGTTAAACTTTGACAATCAGCTTTTCTTAAGAGTTTTTGGAAAAACTATTTAGCTCTTCAACCAAAAGCATTTTCTAGGATATTAAATTTTTATAGCATTGTAGAATAATAGTTGAACGATGCACAGAAAACCGATTACAATTCTATCAATAAATAAAAAAGATATAGCATAAACAAAGTGACCACTTTATAAAATGAACAGTCCTTATGAACCTTTTGAATGTCGGTAAATATGTTATAGATTTCAATGGGATTTTTTTGTGAAATCGATAAGAATTTTAATAATTTCAAAGGGAATCCTGGTGTTTTAGGGGAGATCCTCATTGAATTTTAACGACTACCAATGGCATCACTACAATTCCCATAAAAATCTCTACATTCTAAGTTCTAGAATTTCCAAGGATACTATCAGAAACCCTACCAAAATAACGAGAATATCACAGAAACACTTCCAGAAGAACTTCCGGAATTCAACATGATGTTAAGAAAACACGTGGGGATCATCAAAATTCTACCGCAATTTCACCAGAATCTCAGTACTGGTGCTAGAAAATATGTGGTTCTTAATTTGATAGCTGTAATCTCAAGATCTCTTCATAGATGTTAAGCTAATATTAAGAAAAATCTTCAATCACTGGCGTTGGCGAAGACCGAAAACCATTCAGAAAATTCTTTGATGTACCATCATCTTAAAATCATAGACATAAAGAGAATACCAGACTAATCGCAATATTACACTACAAATCTTGTCAAATTACAGCATCTTTATGATTTTGTGCAAATTGTCGCGTAATCGATTAGATTCCATGCATTTCCTTCATATGCATGATTGTATTAATTTTAAGCGTCACTCTGAATAGATTGCTATTTACGTGCAGAATCACTCTGCTCTCTGAATGGAAATTTCTTAACGTGCAGCTTCAGTCACTGCTCATGTTCGAAAGTAGTAAGTACTACATGTTCGAAAAGTTTTTTATTCATACCAAAAGTGTAGTAAACTTTGTGGATTTTGTTTTTGAGTAGATGCTACATGTAGTAAAGTTTAAAGTTTTTTATTCATATCACCCATTGGGTCGTATGAATAAAAATCGTTGAACTTTACTACATGTAGCATCTACTCAAAAACAAAATCCACAAAGTTTACTACACTTTTGGTATGAATAAAAAACTTTTCGAACATGTAGTACTTTTACTTTCGAACATGAGCTGTGACTGAAGCTGCACGTTAAGAAATTTCCATTCAGAGGGCAGAGTGATTCTGCACGTAAAGAACAATCTATTCAGAGTGACGCTTAAAATTAATACAATCATGCATATGAAGAAAATGCATGGAATCTAATCGATTACGCGTCAATTTGCACAAATCATGAAGGTGCTGTTATTTGACAAGATTTGTAGTGTAATTTTGCGATTAGTCTGGTATTCTCTTTATGTCTATGATTTTATGATGATGGTACATCAAAGAATTTTCTGGGTGGTTTTCGGCATTCGCCAACGCCAGTGATTGATGATTTTTTAAATACTAGCTTAACATCTATGAAGAGATCTTGAGATTACAGCTATCAAATTTGGAACCACATATTTTCTAGCATCAGTAGAGATTCTGGTGAAATTGCGGTAGAATTTTGATGCTCCCCGTGTGTTTTCTTAACAGCATCTTGAATTCCGAAAGTTCTAAGTATTTCTGTGATATTCTCGTTATTTTGATGGGGTTTCTGATAGTATCCTTGGAATGTCTAGAACTTAGAATGTCGAGATTTTTATGGGAATTGTAGTGATTCTTTTGGTAGTCTTTAGAATTCAATGAGGATTTCCCCTAAAACACCAGGGTTCCCTTTGAAATTATTAAAATTCTTATCGATTTCACAAAAAAAACCCATTGGAATCTATAAAATATTTACCGACATTCAAAACGTTTATATTAAAGCTTTGCTTTGAAATTCCAACGGAACTGGAGATCAACTGAATCTTAAAAGTGTTTACAATAATTACAAAGATTGATTTTCAGAATATTTGTATTCACATAATAATTCGCAGGAATCCCACCGCAATCTCATAGATTTTTACAGAAATACCGTCTCAAAGACACCCACAGAATTCCAAGAGATTAATATTCGAAATCCCATTCTCACCCCAATTCTAGAGTTTTTACCAGATTCCTAATATTTCCGCAATATTCCTAGAATGGTATTTAAACTTCCAGAATTATCATAAAAAATCCGGCATCCCTATCGGAATCTCAAAGTTCCTACAGGAATTCCGGAATTCAAAAGGAAATCTGAGATGTCAGAATTTACACGTAAAATTCAGAATTGCATTATAAATATCTGAATTCCCACCGACATCCTAAAATTCCTAGAAAAAACATAATTATCGTAATGCCAGAATTCACACGGTTATTACAAATTGCTACTGCCGGTAATCTTACCGGAATCTCAACATTGGCGGGGCGAATGTTTCCGTAACCTCAGAATTCCTAAGCAAAACTCAAATACCATCCGAAATATCAAAACTTATATCGTTTTCCCATGATTTTTACTCAAAAGTAAATTATTCCATTCAATTCCGCAATCTCAAAGCATGTGTAGCAACCTCTGAAGCTAACTACCAGTAGCTTTGTAGTAAATGCTACCTTTATTCATAGCAATGCGTTGTTTGTAGTATGTTCGAAAGGTGTAGAAAGGAAAATGACACAAACATGTTCCACTCGTGTTCCACATATAGCGTTTACTACCGAGAATGTAGTAAACTCAACTTTACTACATTTTATTCATACGGCCCATTGGGTGATATGAATAAAAAACGTTGAACTTTACTACATGTAGCATCTACTCAAAAACAAAATCCACAAAGTTTACTACACTTTTGGTATGAATAAAAATCTTTTGAGCAACATTGCGTAGGAACGTCTGTGTGATGAACGCAATAGAGGCTTATAAAAGCAAATGCTGGGAAGGAGCTTAGGGCAGATTAAGAGTGCCAGTACTACCCCTATCGCTACCGAAAAAAAAAAAAATAAAATAAAAATCTTTTCGAACATGTAGTACTTACTACTTTCGAACATGAGCAGTGACTGAAGCTGCACGTTAAGAAATTTCCATTCAGAGTGCAGAGTGACTCTGCACGTAAAGAACAATCTATTCAGAGTGACGCTTAAAATTAATACAATCATGCATATGACGGAAATGCATGGAATCTAATCGATTACATGACAATTTGCACAAAATCATGAAGGTGCTGTAGTTTGACAAGATTTGTAGTGTAATTTTGCGATTAGTCTGGTATTCTATTTACGTCTATGATTTTATGATGATGGTACATCAAAGAATTTTCTGAGTGGTTTTCGGTCTTCGCCAACGCCAGTGATTGATGATTTTTTTTTTTAAAGGGTTTATTCATAAATTTCATAACGCCAAAAATGGCCATTTTCGACACCCACCCACCCCCTCGTAACGCTTTTTGTATGAATATTTTACAAATTTTGTATGAGCCGTAACACCACGAGGACACCCACCCACCCCCTTTAGCGTTATGAAATTTGTGAATGGGCCCTTAGCTTAACATCTATGAAGAGATCTTGAGACTACAGCTATCAAATTAGGAATCACATATTTTCTAGCACCAGTACTGAGATTCTGGTGAAATTGCGGTAGAATTTTGATGCTCCTCGTGTGTTTTCTTAACAGCATGTTGAATTCCGGAAGTTCTAAGTTCTTCTGTGATATTCTCGTTGTTTTGGTGAGGCTTCTGATAGTATCCTTGGAATTTCTAGAACTTAGAATGTTGAGATTTTTATGGGAATTGTAGTGATTCCATTGGTAGTCGTTAGAATTCAATGAGGATCTCTCCTAAAACTCCAGGGTTCCCTTTTAAATCATTAAAATTCTTATCGATAACACAAAAAATTCCATTGAAATCTATAAAATATTTATCGACATTCAAAAGGTTTATATTAAAGCTTTGCTTTGAAATTCCAACGGAACTGGAGATCAACGGAATCTTAAAGGTTTTTACAATAATTACAAAGATTGATTTTCAGAATTACAAATATTTACACAATAATTCGCAGGAATCCCACCGCAATCTCATAGATTCTTACAGAAATACCGTCTCAAAGATAACCACAGAGTTCTAAGAGAATAATATCCGGAATCCCAATCCCATCCCATTTCTAGAGTTTTTACCAGATTTCTAATATTTCCGCAATATTCCTAGAATGGTATTTAAACTTCCAGAATTATCATAACAAACCCGACATCCCTATCGGAATCCTAAAGTTCCTACAGGAATTGCGGAATTCCAAAGGAAATCTGTGAATCTGAGATGGCAGAATTTACACGTAAAATTCAGAGTTACATTATAAATATCTGAATTCCTACCGACATCCTAAAATTCCTAGAAAATAACATAATTATCGTAATGCCAAAAATCACACGGATATTACAAATTGCTACTGCCGGTAATCTTACCGGAATCTCAGAATTGGCGGGGCGAATGTTTTCGTAACCTCAGAATTCTTAAGCAAAACTCAAAATACCTTCCGAAATATCAAAACTTATATCGTTTTCCCATGATTTTTACTCAAAAGTAAATTATTCCATTCAATTCCGCAATCTCAAAGCATGAGTAGCAACCTCTGAAACTAACTACCAGTAGCTTTGTAGTAAATGCTACCTTTATTCATAGCAATGCGTTGTTTGTAGTATGTTCGAAAGGTGTAGAAAGGAAAATGACACAAACATGTTCCACTCGTGTTCCACATATAGCGTTTACTACCGAGAATGTAGTAAACTCAACTTTACTACATTTTATTCATACGGCCCAATGGGCTTGCTTCAGAGGTTGCTACACATGCTTTGAGATTGCGGAATTGAATGGAATAATTTACTTTTGAGTAAAAATCATGGGAAAACGATATGAGTTTTGATATTTCGGAAGGTATTTTGAGTTTTGCTTAGGAATTCTGAGGTTACGAAAACATTCGCCCCGCCAATGCTGAGATTCCGGTAAGATTACCGGCAGTAGCAATCGTAATATCCGTGTGAATTCTGGCATTACGATAATTATGTTATTTTCTAGGAATTTTAGGATGTCGGTAGGAATTCAGATATTTATAATGTAATTTGGAATTTTACTTGTAAACTCTGACATCTCAGATTTCCTTTTGAATTCCGGAATTCCTGTAGGAACTTTGGGATTCCGATAGGGATGTCGGATTTTTTATGATAATTCTGGAAGTTTAAATACCATTCTAGGAATATTGCGGAAATATTAGGAATCTGGTAAAAACTTAAGAATTGGGGTGGGAATGGGATTCCGAATATTGATCTCTTGGAATTCTGTGGGTATCTTTGAAACGGTATTTCTGTAAGAATCCATGAGATTGCGGTGGGATTCCTGCGAATTATTGTGTGAATATTTGTAATTCTGAAAATCAATCTTCGTAATTATTGTAAAAACCTTTAAGATTCCGTTGATCTCCAGTTCCGTTGGAATTTCAAAGCAAAGCTGGTGTCCCTGGTGTCGGTAAATATTTTATAGATTTCAATGGGATTTTTTGTTAAATCGACAAGAATTTTGATAATTTCAAAGGGAACCCTGGTGTTTTAGGGGAGATCCTCATTCAATTCTAACGACTACCAATGGAATCACTACAATTCTCATAAAAATCTCGACATTCTAAGTTCTAGACATTCCAAGGATACTATCAGAAAACCCACCAAAATAACGAGAATATTGCAGAAACACTTAGAACTTCCGGAATTCAACATGCTGTTAAGAAAACACACGGGGAGCATCAAAATTCTACCGCAATTTCACCAGAATCTCAGTACTGGTGCTAGAAGTGCTAGAAAATATGTGGTTCCAAATTTTATGGCTGTAATCTCAAGATCTCTTCATAGATGTTAAGCTAGCATTCAAAAAATCATCAATCACTGGCGTTTGCGAAGGCCGAAAACCACCCAGAAAATTCTTTGATTTATTTATTTATTTATTTATTTATTCTTCATGTTTATCGGACTTCATGGTCTACATAAACTTATTACGACTAACATACTAATAAAAGGACGAAATCTATTACACACCACATTACATCACATGGGAAAACAAAAAAAAAACACTATAAACGTTAAATTAATCTCGAACGGTTGATTCTATTGGCGAAATGGCTGGACGGTTCGTCAAACTCGAACAGATCTTCCACTATGCTGAACGTTCTAACACAAGCTGCAATCGGTTCGTTGTACCCAAACAGGGTCCTGTGGTATCTGTTTTCAAGCAGAGTTGTATTCCGCAGCATCCTACTCGGAATCCGAAAATTCACCATTGAGCGCAGTTCGGGGGAATCTATTTCACCATTGATTAACTTTGCAATTAACAAGGCTTGCTGGATTTTCCGTCGACGTTGCAAAGTATCTATTCCAAGTAATTGACACCTCTCCGGGTACGGTGGTAGATTGACTGGGTCTCGCCATGGTAAATTTCGTAGCGCCATGCGGACAAAACTTTTTTGCACCCGTTCAATCCTCAAACACCATGATACCATACAACTGAGGCATTTTCAAGAATCGGACGGACGAGCGAACAATACAATGCCTTTAGGCAATGCGGATCATCGAAATCTTTCGCTATTTTAAAGATGAATCCCAAACGTTGTGTGGCTTTGGAGATAACCATCGATCGTTGGCTGTCAAACGCAAGTTTTGTATCCAACTGGACACCTAAATCAAGAACTTCGGTTACTCTTGTCAGGACGGCTCCGTCAATGTTATAGTCATACATAATAGGACGTTGGGTACAATGAAACGACATAACATTTTACAACACTGATGACGAGCTTGTTCTTGTTACACCATTCAACAAACAGTTGTAGACGATTTTGCAGACGCAAACAATCATCAATGGATCGTACCTCGATAAACAGTTTGAAATCGTCCGCATAACCATCATCATAAAATCATAGACATAAAGAGAATACCAGACTAATCGCAAAATTACACTACAAATTTTGTCGAATAACAGCACCTTCATGATTTGTGCAAATTGTCGCGTAATCGATTAGATTCCATGCATTTTCTTCATATGCATGATTGTATTAATTTTAGGCGTCACTCTGAATAGATTGTTCTTTACGTGCAGAATCACTCTGCACTCTGAATGGAAATTTCTTAACGTGCAGCTTCAGTCACTGCTCATGTTCGAAAGTAGTAAGTACTACATGTTCGAAAAGTTTTTTATTCATACCAAAAGTATAGTAAACTTTGTGGATTTTGTTTTTGAGTAGATGCTACATGTAGTAAAGTTCAAAGTTTTTTATTCATATCACCCATTGTCTTTGCATATATAATCACTGTGGAACACGGTTTTGTCTCAAGCACTAAAATACCGCTATTTACTTAATTAAGGGTTGCTGAATCCATTTCCGTTTTCAGAAACATCATAGCACGTCAAGATTTTGAGATATTGGATGTTGAAAATGCTAAATATGACTATTTTAACCAACTTACATGCAAGTTTGCCAGCTTGTAAGGTAATTTATTTGCTTGATTTGCCTCAGAAATCATACTTCATGTGTATAACATTACTTATCAACAAAGTTCATAATATTTTTGATTCTCAATATTTATTTTTTGACGGTTTAGAAAAGTATTGTATATTGCCATATAAAAGAAACGAAGAGTTTTGTATAGAGATTGTTGAGTATGTTGAAAAAATCGATTTAATCGAAATTTAATCGTGCGATTTCAACTTAATTATATTTGAAAAGAAAGTTAAAGGCCTATTTTGCATGCTTAATGGCCTTATATGGCAAAATCACGAAAAATTTTGATAAATCATACCTTAAATTTCAAGTAAACATCAATTAAACCAGTGTGTTAAACAACTTTGACGACTTGTAGCTAAAAATCCTGACGTGCTGGAACATTTCTGAGAACGGCATTAGATGCAGCAACCCCATATCTACTAGGGACACATAATTTCATCCTTGAGACACGCAAAGATGTCATTTTTGTTACGCTGTGATAACCTATGCATTCGCTCTGTGTGTAGAAATCAAATGTTCAGCATATAACATCTTCATTGAGACTTCCAAAGCACGTCATATGAGCTGCATATAATATGCAATTAGCTTTTCCGTACTGAGGTGAATGTTATATGAGAATCCAATAGTGCAAAATTATATGCCTACCATATAGCTTGAAACAAGGATATTGGCTCAGACAGTTCCCAGTTCCAACTGGGTGTCGTTCATGAGCATATGCAACATAGATGAGTATATCCCAGTTTTTTTTCGATAAAAATGTTTTTTTTTGCCTTGTCCACTAAAATAATGAACTTTGGAGGAAAAAAAATATTACAAATCTGGAAAATGTCCTAAACATTTCCATGGAGAATTTGCTTGATGAATGGCTGGACAAATTCTTTGAAGAAGGAACATGTTTTTTTCGCGTCGTCGCGTCACCGAAGTTCTTTTTTCTCGTTTTACTTTGCACGCGTTCTGAGGCAATCGTGTTCAAGTTTTCTCGTCGCCGGAGTGACATTTTGCTTTTGTGAAATGAGTATGCTGATTGAAGTAGCTACAGCATGCATACAGCATACAGGATGCATGATCAATTTGGTGAGCTCGTTTCATGGTTTTATTTTAAATGTACAATATATGTATTATGAAACGTATTGTTATCATGACAACGGTGGAAATGTTACTTAAATGAATTGATTAAACAAAATACAAACAGTTCGTCACTATAAGTGTCGACATAGAATCTTGTACATTAACATTAAAAACCTTCTTTTAACCTGATTTTTATCATTATTAAAAAAAAACCTTTGAATGGTTCGACGCCAAAGGTGTCGACATACCGTATTTTCATGTTGTCTTTAGAGTACTGATAGGTGAATGTTTGAACTGAGATTGCATGAAGGTGAATCCTGATCATGCAGCTATAATCCCTCCTCACTAACAAAACTCCTTCCCATGACAACCATGGAGATGCTGAGGTGATCTCGGTCTCTAGTAACAATGGATGTCACACTAACATTCCTACCCTTCTCCGATGATTGTAAGGACGTGGCCGACTTCGTTATTGAGAAAAAACTACTAATTGAACTTTAACACTTCAAGTCGAGCACTCGACACTGAAGAAGTCTGTAAGTCGCAGACGAAATATGCCTATTTGTCAAGATAAGCAACATATTGAAGTTTAAAGGTATTTGCTCGCCTTACTAGTGATTTTATTATTTAATTTTTTTTTTCAAAAGTCAAGTGTTGAAGTTCAATTAGTAGTTTTTTCTCTTAAACATACTAAATTGAATAAAAAAGTGTAGTCGTTATTGACTTTTTAAGGTTTGGAGTTCTCGAAAGTGTACATTGCAGATGTAAAACTACTCATAAGCTAAATACATCTCTTGGTTCCTTGTGCAACTTCGATTGTTCTGGTCAATCACGGAGTACCAACTACGAATAGGGTCCTAAAGTCATATTCCAATTTTAGTACCAAACGCTTAAGTTTAGACCAGAAACACATATTTACATGTTTAAATGATTTTCGTTGGTTTAACCTTCAGGCTGTTGTACTTTGTACAACAGTTGTGATTTATACACGGGAAAAAAATCTGTGGTAAAAATTACTACTTTAGCTGACTACGCCCATTCTTGAAACTACCATGGAATTTCAGACAAATTTACCATGTTTACGGTACATCCCACCACATTCCTGGTCCATTTGACAGACATACTTTACAACAATCTGATTTCGACAACAGACATGGTAAAATCAAGCGCATTTCTGGTCTGCTGAAAATTGTCGGTGCGAGCGCTTAAGTTAACCCCCTAAAATGGTAGTTTTTACTGCACAATTTTTTTGCGTGTATGCTATGATTTTGTAACAAAGATATCTATCGAAACCAAACCAAAATGTATTTCTCGAGAATCTTCTTAAGAACAATACTCAACAGTTTTTGTTTACAGTATGGCTCTTTATAATGCGGTAAAATCAACAAAAATAAAATAAATAAAACAAAACGGTACATCTCAAAATCCAGATAATTTCGAAACATGGTGTCTTCAGCAAAGTTGGACAAAGGTAATCCTTATGCGTCGGCGAAGCACCAAATTAGAATGCCAACGCCGAAGTTTTTACTATCGAACTTCTAATCATCACACGAATTGTCAATATTCCAACAAAAAAGCACTCAAATGTCACCAGAAAATGTCAAACTGACTTTGACGTCTGAGTACCGCGTAGCATTGAAGTCTCCATATATACAGCGTTGCCAACTTTCAGATTTGTCTGGAATATTCCAGATTTCGCAAAAATCTGGAAGATCCAGATAAAATTTGTGATGAATTTGTAAGGTTTTGTAAATAATTTGTAAGGTTCTCCATATACGACATTAGAGATCCAGACTTTTCCAGACAAATTTTCAATATCTTCCAGAGTTTTGAAAAATTGACTTGGCATCCCTGCATATATAGACCAATCCAGTTGCCTGCGTAGTAGTGTAATGTTGACAAAATTTTCTTTGTTTGCTGTGAGAACCGTCACAACATTGCTTTTGTTTGCTGTGAGAATGCAAATATAAACACGGAGAAAACGGAAAACCTATATTTGAGTATTTTTTAACTTACTTTTGAGTTATTTTTCTCTCCCTATTTCATTCGCTCCTTCTGTTGTTGTCAGAGAGCGAAGAGCAAAACAACCCAAAAACCGAACCTTAGTGCGTTACCTCAAATTTGAGTAAGTGGCACAGTACTGGAAGTTGAGTTATTTGATCTGCCGATTGAGTGAAAAGAACTTAGCCAGTAGGTATTTTTTCGCATGGCTGCAAATGAAAACAACTTCTACCCCATCAACTCAAAATTAGGTTAACGCACGAACCCCCGGAATTGAGTGGAATTAACTCACTTTTGAGTACTTCATTTTCTCCGTGAACAGAATTGCTGCAAAACACCACTTCCTTGTTGGACTGACGTTGACCGAAAATTCAATGACGTCAAACAAACATAGATACGTTTTCATTCTGAGGAAATCGACTTGTGTAAGATTGATTGTGCGTTGGTATTCGTGGAAGTTTGCTTAGAGACCTCTATGTATATGTGCGTTTCGTGACAATTTGCTCTCCAGATGCGTTAGTGTGGAGCATTTTCACCAGCTTTCAGTCGTTCCAACTAACGGGTCGAATTCGCTATGGACTTCGCAGCACCAATCGGGAGTTCGCCGGTTGGACTTCCGAAGCGATGTTTTGAACGAACTAACTGTCATTGCTTTGCCGGCTCGACTTTTATCTCGACTGTTTTTGAAAACAGTCCAACATCACGTCGACAGAAGAAGTTCCACCACAACGGAGGATTTGTCAGTTCGAGCGCGCCAAAATCCTTCCGATTGAAAATGTGATGGCGGCGCTTAAGGTGCAACTGTTTGCTATCCATAAATGATGATGAATTTTGTAGTTTTGGGGATGTGATATCGGTTCTACCGGACAGAGATGAACAGAAAGTGTATCAACATGCTTGTTGTTAGCAAGCATATGATCCGATAGATCACCAAATGACCGATATGATATAAAACAGAAACATTTTCTTTTCAACGATAGTTTGAACATAGATTGTTCATGGATGCCAAGATGAGTCTATCGTGTGTTACCTTAAGTTCGTTGATAAAGAAGAGGAAATTGAGCGAAGTTTTCTTTCTGAATTTTATCGGAATGCACAATTCGTCATCAAACGTCAACATCCCACCGCAAAATCGCTAGTGTTTGGAGGGGATTTTAACCTCCAAATTGACAAATAACCTTTAGTTCTAATACACTCCGTTATATGAAATATGGTGGCGCGTCGATCGTCGCAAGTTTATCGTTAAACAGTCAATAGATGGAAGGCAGTCGTGTTCCAACACCGCTGTATCAACTAATCGATTAATTGAGATTTTGCGACATCCCTACATATGCCTTTATAATGGGTAAGTTGAATGTGTTCAAAGCAGCGATTACTAGTATAGAATAAAATTCACGGGATCATGAAATTGCAGGATAATCCTTGAATAAATTTCGGTTGTTAAGTCCCCCAGCATAGTCCAGCGATTTGTCCACCTTATTCGTCTTTGAAATTCACAAAAAATAACATAGGGAGTCGATGCCGATTATGGACCCTTTGCGTATTATGGACCCCCACCATAAACACATAAAATTTACACTCAAAGCAACCTTGTTCCTATGAAAATCCACCGGGGGAACTTCGCTTGCATTGTTAGTCAGCAGTTTCAGGCAAAATATTTGGTTTGATACGCATAAATACAGATATTGGTACCGTTTTGTAAATGAAACCACACAAGAGGGTCCATAATACGCGTTTCCAGGTGGGTCCATAATAGGCACGTCGGCAGCGAGCCAGATTACATGGGAATCAAATGGAGGATCCATAATAGGAAACGTCAAATTTGTAAACATTCCTATTATGAACCCCGGGAGGGTCCATGATAGGCATTCGGACAACAGTTTTCCAAATGCATGTTTCGCTGGAAAAATCGAATGATTTTGTATGTTTCATAGACGTACTATGAAGTAAAAATATTGAGCTTGTTGTTAGACTCCACAAAACGTATATCCGTCTGAGATATCATTGCTGAAAAGCGTCGAGAATGAATTTCAGCTATTAAGGGGTCCATTACTAGTATTGAAACCTTAATTTAAAAGTTGCCCCAGAACAAACGTCTATGTTAAATGAGCCCTTTTGCACCTGTTTGTTTAATGCTGGGAAAATGGTCGAAATTGCACACGGAAAACAAAATATCACAGTTTTCTCTTGCGCCATTTTGTTTTATCTACCGTAAAATGAAGCGAATAGAAACACTTTCCGACATGTTTGAATGTGTGCAACTTAAACCGTGTGGATAAAAACCAATTTTATTAGCCTTAAATAATAAAAAATAAAAATTATATCGTACAAAGATTTATGAAAATGTTGTATGTTTTTATTCACCCGCAATGGGGCGAATAGAGACACTGCTCAGTAAATATCAATACTTTTTTTCATTTTAATGGAAAAATAATCACATTTTTAAGTGCATCTTGAAGAAATATCAACATTTACTTAGTGAAGAAAAAAATTAAAATTTTCAAAACTAAGTTCAATTATCGATCATTTTTAAAATCAGCCAGAATGGCGGATGATTCAAGCTATCAAAAATGATTGAGATTTCAATTTTTTCTTCTCAATTTTTCAATGAGAAATGTAGCGAAATTTTTAATTTGAAAACAGTCTAGCGATACTCGATTACGATAGCGATACGATTTTTTGTTGACATTTGAGTGCTTTTTATTGGAGTATGCAATGATTGTGCCTCGTATGCAAAGCGGCAGCACTGGATGTGTTTAGCTGTATGAGTGAGGCGGCGCTGAAGGCAGTCGCAGCGGCGCCAGCGAGAGCGCCAAATAGAAGGAAGAAAGGGAGAATGGAAAGTTTTGCCATTCATCCGTAATGTGATGTTCAATCCGTACAGACGTGTGTTTATTAAAGCTTTCTCTTGCGTACAGTAGTTGATTAGTTGTGTTTCTTTCCTACCGAAATCCTGGTTCCGCGTTCCGCTTCGGTGACCCTGTTCTGCGTTGTGGTATGTCCACCTCTGCCCAACAGGTTATGGGCCCAGCAGTGCCGAAAGGAAGGTTCCGGATTGCATAGGAAAAAGGTTCCGAGAGAGTGAAAGTGATCACGCCGTGTGTGAGTGTGTGTGCGTTGTTTCTCCGCGGTGGTGATTTTGCGTGGACAAAATGGCGGATGTGAACAAGTTTGCGTTTGCCAGACTGAACAATCAGAACTGGCAAATATGGAAGTTCCGGATGGAGATGCTCCTGACCAGGGAGGAGCTGTGGTATGTGGTCGGTGATGCGAGGCCGGCTGTAGTGACCGATCAGTGGACGAAAGACGACCGGAAAGCTCGTGCCACTATCGGATTGTGTATTGATGATAACCAGTTTGCACTGGTGAAGGAAGCAAACAGTGCAAAAGCGTTTTGGGATCAGTTGCGTGCTTATCACGAGAAGAACACGGTAACGTCACGTGTATCTTTGCTGAAGAAACTGTGCTCGTTAAATCTCGCGGAAGAAGGTGACCTTGAGAGTCATCTGGTGGTGTTGGACGATTTGTTCGACCGTTTGACGAATGCAGGCCAACAGCTGGAGGAATCGCTGCGGATTGCGATGATCCTGCGTAGCTTGCCTGATTCGTACGGTGGTTTGGTCACGGCGTTAGAGAGTCGTGCCGATGTGGACATCACGATGCAGCTTGTGAAATCGAAGCTGATCGATGAGTTCGAGCGTCGGAGAGAGCGATCCGGCGAAATAAGTGAAATGCAATGTGAAACGAAAGCGTTGAAAAGTGCGGTAGTGCAAAGCGTGGGTGGACTCGGCAATAGAGCACCGGTGAGAAGATGCTTCTTTTGCGACAAGCCTGGTCATTTGCGTCGCAACTGTCGTTCGTTTATGCTAGCGAAGCAGGAGCTAGAAAGTGAGTGCGAAGATAAGAAGAAGCCGGACGACAGAGTGCGTGTGCGGCAAAACGCGAGACAAGCGAAGGACGAAAATTGTGGTGCCAGAAGTGTGTGTTTTATGGCTGGAGTGGATCAGCGAAAGTGCTGGTACATTGACAGTGGAGCAAGTCGGCACATGACGAGCGACAGAAATTTCTTCAAATCGCTGAAAGAACAAAAAGGTCCAAGTGTAGTGTTGGCGAACGGTAAAGTGGTTACCGCCGCTGGTTGTGGCGAAGGTGTTGTGTATGGCGTGGACGGAAACGGAAGTAAAATTGAAGTGAAACTAACCGACGTGTTGTACATTCCGTCATTGGCAAGTGGACTCGTGTCAGTGGACAGATTGACGGCGAAAGCGTTTTCAGTGACATTTAAGAAGGATGGTTGCGATATTTGCGATGCATCTGGTAAGAAAGTGGTTATAGGAGAAAAGTCGGGGTCATTGTATCGGCTGAAGTTGGCGAACGCTGTGAAGAAAGTGGAGGGCCAACGGCCGATAATTGGCGAGAAGAAGACGACGAAGCTAAGAAGTTCACCAGTCAGTGTGGTGAGCTGGTATTCGGAGAAGAAGCCGAATAGAGCCGAAGAACGTGAAGAGGAAGAATACTTCGATGCGGACACTTCAAGCGAGGAAGTGGAGCCGCTGCATGTGGCGGAGTCCAACAGTGGAAGCCCAGATTCGGATGCTGATAACTGGAGGGAAGTTCGGCGATCCAGGAGGAGCAATCGAGGAGTACGACCCAGCCGGTTGGTAGATTACGTTTTCGATGCTTGAAGCAGGAGGAGATCAACCCGGCATGGAACGAAGATATGATGAGGACGAATACGAGGACAACATTGAGGAGGAGTATTGGAGTATGCAATGATTGTGCCTCGTATGCAAAGCGGCAGCACTGGATGTGTTTAGCTGTATGAGTGAGGCGGCGCTGAAGGCAGTCGCAGCGGCGCCAGCGAGAGCGCCAAATAGAAGGAAGAAAGGGAGAATGGAAAGTTTTGCCATTCATCCGTAATGTGATGTTCAATCCGTACAGACGTGTGTTTATTAAAGCTTTCTCTTGCGTACAGTAGTTGATTAGTTGTGTTTCTTTCCTACCGAAATCCTGGTTCCGCGTTCCGCTTCGGTGACCCTGTTCTGCGTTGTGGTATGTCCACCTCTGCCCAACACTTTTTAGTTGGAATATTTTCCAACCAGCGAACATCCAACCATCGAGTCATGTAGCGGATCCCCAACGAGCGAATACCCACTGTACGTCTGCTAGACGATTCGATTCCAAGTCAGAATCCTTTACCAAAATCGGATTTGGAACATCCGACGGATGTAGAATCCGAAGCTAGTTGATGAAGTCATTGAGAAATCCACACGGAGAACAAAATATAGTGTTTGTAATCATTTTTCCGGTCAAATTAACTATATTTTAAGGTTAATTAAGAAATATAGTTTAGTTGACTCAAAGTAAATTTGATTGAGTTTACAATAATTTGCAATATTCACTCAACATTTTGTTCTGCTTTATCATCATATCTGAACAGATTTCGTCGCTGCTTTATCTATCTAAAAAAAACCATTGCAAAAATCAAAGTGCGCGTCGGTAAACTTGATACGTGGTCTCCTGCGTGCAAAGTGGTAATCTTAGCACCTACACTATTCCTTGCAAGTTTAAAGTAAGTAAATAGGTTTGTAAGCATGACTTGAAGTCTAGGGATGTGAGTGTTTTCGGATAGCGGTAAATATCCAAACTAGAATTGATTTAAATGCAAGTGTGTACGGAGATGAACCAGCCATAGGGCTGAAAATGTCCTTAATAAAGATAATAATAATAATAATAAAATGCAAGTGGATAGCTGAATCAATGGAGTGTATGTAAATAGTAATCATTGTTAATGAAGTTAACTTGAAAAAATTACGTTATTGTTCGACTTACTAGATTGTTTTTAGCAAAAACATTTGAAAAGTGATATTTTTCTTAAATTTACCGTTTTGACTCCTATTCCGAACACTTAAAGCCAACAGTGACTTCAAATACAACTGATTGGCATGAATTGGCTGATATTTGTGTAAATTTTTATTTCTTCGTAAAGTCTAATTGTTAGCTGCTGGGTGTACCAATAATAATGTTGATTTAAGTAGTTTTAGCACAGGTTTTAGTATTGTTTTTACCTAAAAGTATGGAACAACATTTTGTTTCAAATGCCGAACACTGAGTTTATTCTGTCTCATATTCCGAACACCTTGACTCAAATTCCGAACAGCACGAATAAATCGTATTCAAATGAATAATATCGCATATAAATTTATCTGAGCTTGTTTTACTGGTCTCAAACTAGAGAATCATCACTACTCCTACGGTATAAAATATATTGGAGACGTTGAAATTGAACTGCAATCGACTACCATTTCCTTGTTATTTGGTGACATATTTCAGCGAAACATTTCAACCAAATCGCCATACAAAAACCGTGTGTTCGGAATATGAGTCTGTTCGGAATTTGAGACAAAACGGTACTTATGTTTCAAATATGTCCGCTTATATTTTTTCCAAATGTATATACTACATCTGAATTCAGATCTGAACAACGTAATGAAAACATTGAGCAATCATCTAGCACATAACATATTAGTTTTGAATGTTGTATGTTTGTTTTTTCTTAGGTGTATGAATATGGAATTGGCTCGATTTTAGACGCAAATTCAATACTTTTCCATTATTCCAAAGATTTTAGCAAATTAATAGAGTTTATGATTGCCGAGCAATAGATGACACCTACGACCTTCGTAATTGATAAAGTATATCGAAGTCCTTAAATCATTTAATAGTTTTAAACCTACTTGAGGTGGAAACAGTGCCCCGTACGAAAATGAGGTTGAGTCACTGTAGCTTGATTGTCTATTCACTTAGACTTTTCCCGCTTTTCCCCTACCGATCATTTAACAACCTACATATTCAAAAAACGCAAATTTGTAGAAGACGAAACTGTACCTCATGCAAAACAACTTACACCATTGATTACGCCTTTGTTTTTGTTTATCAAAGTGATGGGCGCATCATCATATTAATTTACTCCAATTCGTTTTTTTTTTCTAAGCATTCAACTTACATTTCGTTATCAAAAATTACAATTCACGTCGCTCTGACTAGATGAACCCGAAATTTTCAATAAAATTCTGAAACGCATACTAAAAGATAATTGTGCTTAGTTATTTGGCATTTTAAGAAATTTACATTTAAAAGCTTACCATGAAATCTCCGAGAATCCCAGATCTGCTAAGAGTGAATCAAAAAGATGCGCCATCTTGAAACTCTGCTATAAGTTTTGACATGTGCACATCACATAGACTTTATCGGGTAACATCCATAACACTTGGTCATGTATAATTTATTTATTATCGTCAATCAAAGTAGACTACATGTTAACACTTAAATCTACACACTGCTATATCTTACAGAGTTAAAGTATATTCTTAGGTTACTACGCGACATTGTTAAGTCTATTGTTTCGCAATGTTGATTATATAAACTCATCATTCGGTTTAGAGGAGAAAATTTTGCATAATTAGTACGACGGTGATTAATAAAAAACAAGTTACGATTCCTCAATTGCCGGGAAGGAGTATAAACATTTAAACTGTTTAATAGGTTAGGAGAATCAATACGGTGCGAAACAATATCGATTTCACGATAATTACGAATATCAGTTTTCTTCCCTGATTTGTAAATAGGTACTAGAATGATTTCTTCCAGATTTTAGGAAATTTGCCGGATTTTAGTGACATTGAACAGCCAAAACAAAGGAGAAATTCAACAGCAAGCTTCTTCATAAATACTGGAGGGATTTCATCAGGTCCTGCACTTTTTGTGGCATCCAATCCTTTCAAGCCTGATAAGATGTCTTGTACTCTGGTGCACACTAATGTCATTTGAGGGAGCAGAGAAGAATGAAAAATAATTTAGGTCCCGATCCTCTTCTGAAAATGTCGTATAGATTTCTTGGAAAAACGTTGAAAAGAGGTGGCAAATTTCTCCCGGGTTGTTAGCGTCTTTATCGTCAAGTTGCATTTTTGATGGTAGATTGTTTGATTTTAATTTTGTTTTAGTATAATTAAAGAAACTTCTTGGGCATGACTTTATATCGCTCTCAATTTTTCAATTCTACTCTTCAAGTGCAGAATTTATAGCAATGTTCAACTGTTCACATAAGTCCAGGTATTTCTGCATATTATCATCACTTCCATGTTTTTTATAAATTTTGTGAGCCTTTTGCTTTTGATTTTTTTAAATTCCTGATATTTCTATTGAACCAGATGGGATTTTTTGAATTACCAAAAAGTTTTTTCCTTTTGAGAGGTACCTCTTCACGAATAATTTCCATTAGTAAACTGTAAAATATATCAACAGCTTTTTCGACATTATTTTCTTCTCTGATCAGTGATTGCCAGTCAATTAAATTTATTCTATTTTTTATGTTTTCATAATTTGCATTATCGTATTCATAGATATCCTCATATTCGCACACTGTGGGTCTGCAGTTATTGTGAATAAATAATGAGTATTCTAATGCTGTATGAAATGCTTCATTTTTCCACAAGGGTGCAATACTTTCATTAACGTAGAAATCTTCTTGGATGTTTGTCAAAAGAAAGTCAAGGTAACAATTTTGCCGATTTTTTACATGATTAGTTTGGTTCAAGCCCAAAATTGCAATTTTGTCGAAAATTAATTGTAACGTTTCATTTTCTCCGCCCACTGGAAGCATAATCCCCTTATTTTCAAAATCATTTACCGGTATAACAGATAAATATTATTAGGTATCATATTGATTTTTACGTGTTTTGTACATAAAATTCGATGGATACACATAAGATGAATGTGAATTCGATAATCGTTCAAGTATGTGACGTTTTTAATACTATTTATGATATTTCTTCGTTCAGTGAAGAGAAAAAAATTCCCTTACATTACATTTAAGGCTTAAGAATCCATCATTCAATCATCAGCAATCATCAAAAATAGAAAACCAGTTTTTTCGTTCAATTTTAGAAATATTCACATGACAATCTAACACTGCATTACAGATAGCAAGTGCAATGCAATGATGGATTTTCATAAACATTGCTTCGGCTTTGAGCAAAAAAACTGGTTTTGAAAATTTGTAAAACGATGATGGTTATTTTCCTCTTAACGTGATGTTTATGTTCTGTCAACTTCTGTTTCTGTTTTTCAGATATGCCATTCATTGACCAGAGACGTGGTAAAATCTATTGAATTGAAGAGGTGGACGGTGGTAACATTTTAGTATATGACAATGGCCGACGACAACCCTCCGAGTAAACGTCCTCCTTACAAAAAGCGTAGTTCATCAATATCTGCACCTGCATGTGCAAGCTTGGAAACTATTGTAAACCCTCCATCGGAGAGTGGCACACCCGACAGTGGAACTCCAGGTAATAGACGTCGTAGACCAGCCACTCGATCTCAAAGTGCGCGCATTACTGCTCCAAGATCGGTAAGTCAAATTAGATGAATTAAAATCTGGACAAACATTTCAAAAGGGCACATCGACATTGGTAAACATTGGCTTTGCAAGACGCTGTTGAGCCAAAGACGAGCTAAGCGCTAACACCAATCTTTCTGATAGTGGTGTTAGTTTGCGTGGGCGGGCTAAAAAGGGCTCAACAGCAACGTTTCTGACAAAAAAAGGCTTAAAACCTCTTGGGCCCTTTTCAAATGTTTGTCCAGAAATATCCTGTGAAATAGTTCATTTTACGAAACGACAACACTGATGATATTGCTGTTACTTTCACACGTTACGACACCGCCTTCTGTCAAAATTTCATTCATAAAATAAGCGATCGGCTGTACAAAAACGTCTCGTAACATGGACTATTCGGTTCCTACTGGGAAGTGGTTCCCTGTAGGGTTACCAGTCGTACTCTTTTTAGAGTACATGTACTCTTTTTTGTCCATAAATTTTCTGTACTATTCTTTTTTATAAAACGAGTTAAGTGTACTCTTACCCAGATATAGATTGACAACTGCTGAGCAAATTGTTAACCTGTTAAAGAAACCAGATCAACTTCCACTGATTTTCGACAAAAACTGGCTAAATCGAGGCGATACGATAAGCTCAAAAATGGGTTGAAAGAATTTATACGCTAATTTATCTCAAACAATGCAGAAATAAGTGACCAAATGGTAATACTATCCATCTATCAAAGCAAATTACAAACTATTGATTTTAAGCTAAAAATGGTTCGAGTTGAATTTGAAATACTAGATTTTGTAAAGAACATTCATGCTAAATACCTTAAAAAGTTTTTCTAAGCGAACCTTGTATGAAATGCAATATTATTACAAAAAATTTAACAACTTTTTGTGTTATATCCGTTATATATATATATATATATATATATATATATATATATATATATATATATATATATATATATATATATATATATATATATATATATATATATATATATATATATATATATATATATATATATATATATATATATATATATGAAAAAAAATTAAAAATAGGTTTTGAAATGTAGGAAAAGTGGCTGTGATTATGAATCTGACATATGTTTGCATGAGTTAGGCGAGAACAAGCCGTCAATAACAATATTTCCATTCCTTGTCATCGAAATCTAACTTTTGTATGTCAATAAGTTTAATGCGACCAACGACTTTAGAATTCCAAAAACAATAATAAAAATGGCCAACACACGAAAATAAGGACGAACACATTGATAATATTACAATTTTTGTTTGTCAAGTTAGACGAATTGTACTTTTTTATACTCTTTTAAAGAGCTGAAAAAATGTACTCTTTCCAATGAGAGCAAATATGGTAACCCTTGTTGAATCCCAGGCACAGTGAACACGGTTACACTAGAAAACCGACCGACTGGACATTTACCGTCCCGGGATTCGCGTGATAGAAGAAAATGAAAGCCAACTACACGAAATGCGTTTCACTTCTTTATTGCTCAAAGAGCTAGTACGGACTAATATATAAACAAACAATCCGTAGTCAAAACACATCAACATTATTGCTTCGTCAGTCTGAAACGCATACTGAAACACTTATCTACATACACTCTCAATTGTCAACATTGTTCAAGGGGCTAACTCTATCACAATTACCAGGGGGCTGACACTACTTATCTCCAACACTCCTCCTTAGTGTAGCCCACACAAACATACAGCTCAAAATTCTACCAATGTTCTTCTTCTCCTGACTCGAAGCACTACATCTACTGCGTCAAATAATATAAGCCGTTGTTTTTCTCACCCACAGCAATCACAGTGTCGCCATCCATTATGTGACAATCACTCAAACCAAATCGTACAGTATATCCTTTATCAGTGATCCTGCTGACCGACAACACATTAGCGGATAATCCAGGAACGTACAACAACTCCTTCACTTTAATTTCCACTGACATGCCTCGTAATCCGCGTCCAGTTATTCTTCCTTGTCCAATTCCTCTGGCCGTTACTGTTTTCCCATCTGCTAATGAAACCTTCTCAGCACAAGGATTCCACCAGCCTAAACTTCCTGTGTTCTCGTCATATGCTTCGTACAACCAGAGTCTATTATCCACCTTACATCGCTTGACTTATCACTTCCGGTAGTTGTCGTAAAGCAGACTCCTCGATTATTACTTCCTCCGCTTCTCGGATCCAGATCTTGTTGTACACTGACAAAAACGGACGTAAGACTGTCATAAGATTTGCTTATGGAATTACGACACAAGAAAAATCTTTGAAATTCATAAGACCATCGTATGATTTCCGGCAGATGTTGTTTCCATAACACACCTTTTAGGAATTTCGTAAGATAATCTTATGAACCAGCATTGACATGATAACAAAATCCATAGATAGTCTTATGAATTAACGTTCTATTCCATTCTTGGTTTCATAAGACTATCTTGTGTAATTTGAGCTTTAGATTATAAATTACAATATATGAATTATACTAATCCGCGTTGAAAAATAGGTTAACCAACTTGCGAAAATCAAATTTTCATCCATTTTGTCACGCCGCAATTCGATTAAAGCACTTTACTGTAAGCATAAGAATCGACTTGCGATATACGACAAAGTGGATAAAAAATCGATTTTCTCGAGTTGGCTCACCTATTTTTAACGAGAAGCTGTATATCATAGCCGCGAAAAAATATTGAGAAAAGTTGTGAAGAACACTTCAATTGGTGCAGGTTTTACGTTAGGGGCGGTCAATGAATTACGAAGGGATTGATTGATGAGGGGGATTCGGATTTCTTACGCGTCATACAAATTGTCTTCAATTTTCATACAACAATCTTCCTGCTCGGATCTAATTTCACAATCTGTTCAAAATAAAGTATTAGTAACAGCGGATTTGATGACAAATAGAAAATATTTACCCTTTAATGCATTTAAAACGCAATTAGCCAACGGAAAATCAGCAAACACGTGTCAATTTCGGAAGCCATATTGAATTTCTGATAGTGAAATGCCTGTACCGAGAAAATTTGCCTCTCGTGGTTTTTCACAATGATGAGCAATGGGGTTCATAAGCGTTCTTATGACATTGGCAATTGATTGTTATGAAAACATTATGCTAGTCGTATAAATCTCAAAATCGTCGTATGAAATACACAAGTGTCTTATAAACAAACGGAAACCATATGATTCGAAACGTCTCATAAAATGGCTTATATATAAAAAAACATGGCTATAGCCACTCAGAAATCACGAAATTCACCCAGTGACATAATTTCATTCATTTATGAACTTAACATGATTTATTTATTAATCGTTCTACAATATATGCATTTTTTGGCTATTTTTTAGAATTATTTTTACTATACTAATTAAAGCAAAAAATGGATACTTTTTAGATAGGCAATCAAATTTTGAATCTGGTCAGGCCGCCATTTTATAAAGTGTTCCGCAGTGAAAACAAGGTTTTATAAATGTGAAACATTAATATGGTTGACAAACAGCACAAAATTGCAATCAAAATGGTGAGACAAATATTGCGCATTTCTTTAATCACTGGACTATCGCAGAAGTTTTTACAAGTGCGGAAACGTCAACGAAAGTGCGCGATTGCATCAAATCGATTCGATGTCTTCAGCGGGCTTATTCTTCGCAATCCTAAGAATAAGTGCTCTGAAGACGCCAAAATGATTCGATGCAATCCCGCACTTTTATTCGCATTTTCGCACTTATGAAGCCGCACTTCGCAGTCCAGTAGTGAAAGAAATACACAATAATTAAATTTATTTCCTGTGAAATCCTGGATAACAAAACAGCTTATTTTCCAGGAATCCTCTTGAAGTGTGCATCTTCGATGCAAAGTAAATACAACTTTTCAAAAGAGCCAGTCTGTCGATCCGCTATGGACCAATGCACGCGTTCACTTGTTGACGTTTGAGCGGTGCCGTGTTATTTACGTGACCATGGAAACAAGTGAATTCGGCACCGCTCAAACGTCAAATTAGTGAACTCGTGCATTGGTCCATATGTACCCCGATGATCATCCGGTGCGAGGAACGGGATCTTATATTATGAGAGAAATGATCGTCCCAAGGACTAACGCTGCCACCAGTTTGACGGAAAAGTTGCCGAGATACGGCACTTGGATTTTTATAATCGCCAGGCTATGTTCCGTCGTCCAAGTTATTGGAAAAAGAACTGCTGACTGGCGGTTGAATTAAAGTGATGAAAAATTTGTCTATTTATTTTGTTAATTTCTGAATTGTGTTTTGAACCAATAAAAATATAGTTTGACCCATGGTTGATTCTACGTAAAAGTATTTAAAATTTGGCACTTTTAATTTCGCATTTAATACCAATTTCAAGCAGCTCGAAAATAGTCTGAAAATGCATAAAAAGTATGCATTTTCGAACGACTGTCAAATCTACGTTTTAGATTGAAAATTACTAAAAAATAGACATTGCTGAACTAAACTGCATAAAGTTTTCTGTGTCTTCTCGCATTTTAGATATTTTATGCATGAACCCAGGCAAACCGGGATTATGCATGAAAAATAGTCATTTATGACTTTATTTATTTCTGAGTGACTTAGCAGTGGGCTGATTACTACAGAATTGTAACATAAAATATGTTGATACTCATTTCGCACGTTTTCTCTAACAACATATTTTGGCTGGTTAGTAGTTGAAATATAACAAAATAACCTTTACATTGAATAAAATTGATACGAAATATGTTATAGTTTAAACAAAAATATACTGCCCATAAAAACATAACTGTCCCATATGGATTTCCTCAACATTTTTTTGCGGTTTACATTTATTTTTATGTAAATTTACATATGCGCACATAAAATTAAGCAGTTTGTTTGAACGCAATGCGAACAAATTTCAAACTTATAATGTAGAATATCTTATAGATTTGACCTCAAAACAGCCGCATCATGTAATTAACTCTCAAATCATAACTTGGCCAATAGGGTAACGACTGTTTATTTCGTTCTTAAGCCTGGTATCCACATCCTAAGTAGAGCGGTCAAGTACAATTTGTTGCTAATTATTGCGCATTTTTTTCACTACTGGACTATCGCAGAAGTTTTTACAAGTGCGGAAACGCTAATAAAAGTGCGCAATTGCGTCAAATCGGGTAGGTGTCTTTGGGGGACTTATTCTTCGTAAATCGAAGAATAAGTGCTCTGAAGACACCAACAGGATTCATTGCAATCCCGCACTTTTATTCGCACTTTCGCACTTATGGGACCGCACTTCGCAGTCCAGTAGTGAAAGAAATACACAATACCAAAGTAATTTTGACAAGTGATCCAGAATGAGCGAAGTGTCACTTTTACTTGCGGAATAATTGAACAGCACATTTTTCCGTACGGAATAGTGACAGCTCCATTTGATTTGTACGGCAGGCGTTACCAATGTTACGAAATCAGCTCTACTTGTCAACTGGATACAGGTCAAGTAATTTGGACAGCTGCAGTATTTCTTGGCCATTACTTGTCCTATCCTTTTGCACAGTACTTACGAAGTGGATACTACCCATTAAATGCTAACAGTTCGCGCCAGCGTCAAAAAGTACAGGCAACCAGAGTCTATGAATTAAGAGTTGCGCGAAGAGTGAAACCAAATCTACCTATCGAACTGTCAAACCGTGACCTATCAAGCAGCCCAGCAAAGGGCCCATTCATAAATTTCATAACGCTAGAGGGGGTGGGTGGGTGTCCTGAGGATGTTACGGCCCATACAAAAATTGAATAATGTTCATACAAAAAGCGTTACAAGGGGGTGGGTGGGTGTCAAAAATGGTCAATTTTAGCGTTATGAAATAAATGAATGAGCCCAAAACAGATAGGGGCTGTTTTCGAAGACAAAGAACAACAAGCAACAACAAGTCTCTTCGCGCAACTCTGTGTATATAGACTCTGCAGGCAACAACCTTTTGAACATTCAGTTTCTTTCACTGGCCGCCAAGCAACGACACTGTTGTTTGTATTCCACCCATTTCTTGTATTGTGCATTCAGATTAACTTTAGACCGAAGTTCATAAGATAAATGAAATATCACCGAAAGTTCGCCGAAGTTCGGCGTCGGCATTCTACCGAAGTGCTACGCCGACAAAGGCAATCCTTATGCGTCGGCGAAGCACCAAATTAGAATGACGACGCCGAACTTCGCCGAAGTTTTGACTGCCGAACTTCTAATTGTCACTCGAATTGTCAATATCTAGGTGTTCTGTGTTAGACAACACTATCATCCTAATTTGGTATAACAAATTTAAGATTTTATTAACATTTTGTTAACAGCATATTACGTTTCATTTGCCGTAGCAGTTCAGATTATTTACAGGTGAGTAGATTTCACCTGCTTATAAGAGAAAAAAAAACACCTTTTCAATTTACTTAACCTAATTTAACTTAAATATATAACGCATTTATCGTTTCAATAGAAGATTTTAACGATTTTGCCTGAAATTATTAATTCTTATTTTATTTGACATTTGTTCCAATGTTTCAACATTGGATATTTGATAGAGACGTCTAGTCAAGTTAGAGGGCAAGTAACTAATGAGGTTTATTAATCCAATTTAAATCGTCTCTTACTATGATCTAACATCCCCCCTTAAGCGGCAATTTTCTGAATACCTAACATTTTTCTATCTTCAAACAGCTTTGTGTTTGGTATCGGTTTGGTAAAAATATCTGCTGCCTGAAGATCCGATGATACATGGTTCAAGCAAATGGCCCTAGATGCTAATTGTTCCCGTACATAATGGTGTCTTATATCTATGTGCTTGCTCCTTGAAGAGTAGCCCATGTCCTTCTCCGCCAGGTTGATGGCGCTCTTGTTATCGCATTTGATCGGCACTGGCATTTCCGCACCATGGAGTTCTTGACGGAATCCTCTCCACCATGCCGCTTCCTGGGTAGCCGAAGAAAGTGCCATGTATTCAGCTTCGGTAGTGGACAGTGCTACGGTGGACTGCCTCTTCGAGCTCCACGAAACTGCACCGCCGCTCTGCATGAACACGTACCCAGAGATTGAACGCCGAGTCTCGACATCATTCGCCCAATCCGCATCGCTGTAGCCTTGGAAATCCTGTTCTGGGTCAGCTCGGTACACTAGCTTGTGATCCTTCGTCCCCTTCAAATATCGTAGAATTCGCTTTGCTGCCGTCCAGTGTGCTGATCCCGGGTCACTACTAAAGCTGCTGACAACACTCACCGCGTAGCTGATATCCGGCCGAGAGCATTGGGCAACGAATTGCAAACCACCAACTAGCTCCTTGAACGGAATACTGCTCATCTTTTCTCTTTCTTCCGCAGATGCCGGCTTCATCGCTTTGGTCAGCTTCTGATTGACGTCCAAGGGTGTCGCCACAGGGTTTGACTCCTCCATCCGGAACCGTTTCAGAAGCTCCTCGATATAATGCTCCTGATCAATAGCCACCATGCCATTGGATCGCGTAACCTGCAGTCCCAAGATCTGCTTGACCTGCCCCCTGCACAGCTGCTGCTTCACCTCGTCCACCAGCGCTTGATTGTTGGAAAACAGCAGGAAATCGTCAACATAAACCGTTATGATGATCGCCTTCCCATCTTCGAATCGGTAATAAACGCACGAGTCATACTGCGATCTCTGGAATCCAATCGCCTTGAGCTTTTGATCGAGCTTCTGATTCCAGACGCGACTGGCCTGCTTCAAGCCATACAAGGCCTTCTTGAGACGGCATACCTTCTTCGGAGCTCGTGCGTCCCGGAATCCCTCCGGCTGCTCCATATAAATCTCCTCTTCCTGCAGCTCGCCCTGCAGGAATGCAGTCACCGCATCCATTTGGTACACCAGGAGATCGTACTTGGCTGCCATCGCCAAGAGGTACCGCACGGTCGCATACCGTACGACGGGAGAGTAGGTCGCATCGTAGTCCACGCCTTTGACTTGTGAGTATCCCTTTATCACGAGTCGGGCCTTATGCCGCTGGATGGAGCCATCCGCACTGGTCTTCAGTTTGTACACCCACTTGCTCTTGAGTGCTTTCCGACCTGCCGGTAGATCGACGAGGGACCACGTGTCGTTGTCGCACAACGATCGATGCTCGGACTGCATAGCTTCGATCCAGCAGCTACGGTCTGGTCGGTCCAACGCCTGTTGGAAGGTGTCCGGCTCTCCAGAAATCTGTGGGATACCGAAAGCATACCACTGCAGATCGAATTATTATTCCACTTGCCTCCGACTGGGCGCTCCCAGTCACTGTGCCCAGAATCGTGTTGCGGCCCAACATCTTCTTCCTTTTCGTGTGACGGGAGCGCAGTGATGGACGACCACGCTAGGTCTGGACGATTCTCTGAAAGTGCAAGTTTCTGAGGAAGGATACTGTACGTCACCTTGAATTCAGAATACTTGCCTGGTACCTTGCGCTCCCTCGCGCTACGCCTCGTGGTAGGTTGTGAAACGTTCCGAGTTAATTGCGGAGGGAGCGCAGTGGGTTGCTGCACTACAACTGGAACGGGAACCTCTTCATTCTCTTCGAAGATGGCCACCGGGGATGGCACTGTTGTCGGATCCAGATCATCAATCATCTCGTCATCTTCACGCTTCACATCTTCACTCAGGATAACCACGTCGCGGTTGACGAACACTTGTTTAGTCGCCGGGTCGTACACTCTGTAGCCTTTGGAACAGTCGGCGTAGCCAACTAGAATACACGGCCTTGATTTCGGATCCCATTTCTTCCGATTCACTTTCGGAACATAGGCCATCGCACTCGATCCGAACACCCGCAGGTTTGAAACATCTGGCTTCCGTCCGGTGAATTCTTCAATCGGTGTGACTTGCTTGCCTTTTGTCGGCGATCGGTTGATCAAATGCACAGCCGTGGACGCCGCTTCAGCCCAAAATCGCTTGTCTAGACCAGAATCGAACAACATGCATCTGGCACGTTCTTCAATCGTCCGATTCATCCGCTCTGCTAGCCCGTTCTGCTGCGGATTGTAGGCCACAGATGTCTCATGACGGATGCCGCTTGCCTTCAGGAACTGTTCAAACTTATTACCGACATATTCGGTTCCGTTGTCGGTCCGGAAGCGTTTGATGGACCTACCAGTCTGCTTCTCGACGTACGTCTTGAACTCCACAAATGCGTCAAAAACTTCTCCTTTGGACTTGAGAAAATACACGTGCGTCATACGGCTGGCATCGTCAATGAACGTGACGAAATATTTGCTTCCTCCTATCGATGGCTTCTCCATCGGTCCGCATAGGTCCGAATGAACCAGATCCAGCAGCTCACTCGACCGGTTGCCCGTTGCCTTGAATGGAAGTTTGTGGTGCTTACCTTCAGCACACCGGCCACATGCGGGGATATCCTTCCCACGGACGTCGATACCAGTCACCATTGACGGCAGACGCTTCACGCTGTCCAAGTTGAGATGTCCGTATCGTCTGTGCCACAGCTCAAGGTTCTCTCCAGGTTTTGCAACGCACGCCTTTGGTCGGTCGTATTGCTTCAGCTTGTACAAACCGTCCTCCTCTGTACCGGTTGCGATGGTTTCACCGGTGGATTCGCTGCTAACCTCGCAAGAGTCCTTCGAAAAGCTTACACGGAACCCTTTGTTGCATATACGGCTTACCGAAAGCAAGTTGACCGCCAGGTCTGGAACATACAGAACATCAGCAATATCTAAAGTGCTACACGTACCTTCAACATCAGCATCAAGTTTGACCCTGCCGACGGCCGGAACGGGAACTTCGGTGGCATTCGCTACAAAGATGCTCTCCGTGACTTCTCTCTTGTCAATAAGCGCCCGCTCAGTCGAACACATGTGCCGACCTGCTCCAGAGTCCAGAATCCAGTCTTCCCCTTCGAGCTTCGGTTTCTTGCACGCCAACAACGCCGTTTGCTTTCCGTGGAATCCTTTTTCGGGCTTCGACTTCGGCTTCGCTTGACATTCGGACGCGTAGTGCCCGAGCTTGTCGCACCTGAAGCATTTCACGCTGGACTTATCCTTCTTCTTCTGGACCTTCTTCGGACGAGTGGCCAGCGCACCGACAGCACCACTTGACTTACAATCGGTATCCATGGAAACGTCCTGCAGAATTTTTGATTTTACCATGTCCGCTGTGAGCTTGATCCCTGAGGCGTCGAGCCCCATGATCATTGGCTCGTACTGCTTCGGTAGTCCCATGAGCAGGATCAAAGACAGCCATTCATCGTCCAACACGAAACCGATTTCTTCCAGCTTGTGGCTTGTCGACATGATCTCATCAACGTACTCCTCGACTGACGAGCAATCCTCCAACTCCAGCCTGGTCAATTTCCGCAGCAAACTTATTTTCCTGGACCGTCCACAATCTTGAAACGCTGTTTTCAAGCTGTTCCAGGCTTCCTTTGCTGTCTTGGACCGCTGGACGAGGCTATAATTATACGGCTCAATGCTGAGGCATATGGTTGCCAGCGCCCTGTCTGACAAATCCGGATCCACTTGATAATCCTCCGGGTGATCCACCGCGCGCCAGGTGCCCTCGCGGATCATCACCATGCGCATCGCAAAGGTCCACGTGACATAGTTCTCCCGTCCTTTTTAGTTTAGGCACTGCCGGAAGCGAAATGCTGCTGCTCGCGATTTTCGGTACACTCACCATCTGCACATGCTGATTCCCATCTTCATGTCCTGCAGCCTGGTTTCCTGGAGGATCCATATTCTCCACGGAACGCCGGATCCGTGGCATCGCTTCTGTTCTTCAGTGGCTTCGAGAGAAAAAAATACTTTCGGCCGATAACAACTTCCGTTGCTATGGAAACATGGCCGGGCTCATAACCTGATAGAGACGTATAGTCAAGTTAGAGGGCAAGTAACTAATGAGGTTTATTAATCCAATTTAAATCGTCGCTTACTATGATCTAACAATATTCTATGTAACTAATTGGTAATATACCAGCGAGGAAGCTTCAGAATCATTTTCAAAATTTTATTTTGAACTAGTGGTCCCGGCAAACTTCGTCTTGCCATCAAGTCATCATGTCATGGTATCTCCTATACAAAATTACATATTAGTACTCCCCCGTTTTACCAAATTTTCCGATAACTTTCCTAAACTTTTTCGTCACACGAACACGTCGGAGCCCTTCAAGAAGACAACAGTGAAAGAATTGTGTAAATTGGATGTCCTGTTCTCAAGTTATTTCGTGACATACAAACACCACTTCATTTTTATATATATATATATATATATTATATATATATATATATATATATATATATATATATATATATATATATATATATATATATATATATATATATATATATATATATATATATATATATATATATTATATATATATATATATATATATATATATATATATATATATATATATATATATATATATAGTATATATATATATATATATATATATATATATATATATATATATATATATATATATATATATATATATATATATATATATATATTTTTTTTTTTTTTTTTTGCTTTGAGGGACTCTGTCAGAGTGCCAACGCGAACCCGTGGGGTGATGCCTACAGGATCGGCGAAGACAAGAGGTGCAATTGCTCCTACGGAGCAATCTCCACAGATGCTGGAGGGGATCATCGAGGGGCTCTTTCCGCGCCACAACTCTAGCCCATGGCCTCCTTTTGTAGGACAGCCGGGGATTGGGGCTGGCGATGAGGATAGAGTAACCGATGAGGAACTTGTAGGGATTGCAAAATCCCTAAGCATGGGGAAGGCACCAGGTCCGGACGGAGTTCCAAACCTGGTCCTCAAAGTCGCAATCTTGGAGGCTCCCGGTATGTTCAGATCTGCTATGCAGATATGCCTGGAACGAGGGAGTATTTCCAGATGCGTGGAAGAGGCAGAGCCTGGTACTATTGCCAAAGGCGGGGAAACCACCTGGTGACCCGTCGGCGTATAGACCAATATGCTTGATTGACACGGCGGGCAAGGTGCTCGAGAAGATCATCCTCAACAGACTGTTGAGGTACACTGAGAGTGTAAATGGTCTCTCAAGCAACCAGTTCGGCTTCCGGAAAGGGAAGTCCACCGTAGACGCTATTCTGACGGTTAAGAAAACCGCTGAGATAGCACTCCAGCGTAAGAGGAGGGGGATTTGCTACTGCGCAGTAGTGACTCTGGATGTAAGGAACGCATTTAATAGTGCCAGTTGGGCGGCTATTGCCGATGCGCTCCTGCGTCTGGGGATACCCGAGTACCTGTACAAGATTCTCGGAAGTTACTTCCAGAATCGGGTATTAGTCTATGACACAGAGGTGGGTCGGAAGTGCTTTCACATAACCTCAGGAGTCCCGCAAGGTTCCATCCTGGGTCCTTTGGTACACAATTGATTTTTTTGATTGTCGAGGATTGTGATACTCGTATTTAAATACGTTGGACAGCGTGTCCACACTCCAAGGGTTCAGGTCACTAGACTGTGTCTTCGTTTATTTACCTAAGGTCTTAAATACTAGATTACATTTGTTCAGGTAACTGTTTATTGTGTATTGTTTGTGTTTATAAATAACGGTGCTCAAGAGCGGGTAGCTCTTGGCATTGGATGGATGGTTTGGGTTTTTTCTTGAGGCTGTCATAAACAAGCGGTTTATGGCGGTCGGGGTTTTTGGTAGTTTGCAAAAAAATGGTTTGTTGCTGATGGCTTGGAAATTACTGACCTAAACGAGGTAATTAGTGTTTGCTAAAACTAATCAGTATTTATTGATGCTAAACAGTATTTATTACTCTACTTGGTATACTACACCTCCCCCCTTTAGGAGAATGGTGTAACCATTCGGAAAAAAGAAAATATAAGTCTTAATGTATCGGTAAAAGTATTTAACTAGCTTTTAAGCTTTTATTAATCTATTTTTATGGACTTTGGTAACTTTATTCGTTACAGTATGTTTGATGAAGCAATTTGGCTCTTCTAATTTTACAATTTCGTATGGACCTATATAAAAGGGATCTAGTTTCTTCCTGTTTTCGTTTGTGATGTATACTTTATCTCCTGCATTCAATGTGATGGGGTTTACATTTGTATTTGCTGTATTTTGCCTTTTGTGTTTATTTTTAATTAAATTGTTTCTTGCTATTTTGTTTGAATTTTGAAGTCTAAATTTTAGTTCTGCATCATATTGTTCGAAGTTATACATTGGTTCGACTTCTAAACTTAAGTTTTTAGACTCTTGCGGTAATCTTGCCTTTCTTCCAAAAATTAATTCATAAGGAGTATAACCATGTTCTGTGTGAGGTGTTGTATTAAATGAAAATTCATAGAATTTGACCCAATCATCCCAGTCTGTTTGATGAGCATTAGTAAAACATCTCAGATATTCGTTTAAACATCTGTGATTTCTTTCTAATGTTCCAATAGACTGTGGGTGATATGCGGTGGAAAAATTTTGTTTTATTTCTAGGAGTTTACAAATCCGTTCAAGAATCTCGTTGTTATATTCTGATCCTTGATCGGTTCTGAGCTCCAAGAATGTCCCATAAATCAAAATAAAATTGTATACCAATGCTCTAGCTAATACTGCTGCTTCTTTGGTTGGTACCGGTACTAGTACAATGTACTTGGTAAGGTTGCATTGTATTGTTAAAATATATCGGTTACCATTATTTGTTCTTGTCAGTGGTCCTGCAGTGTCCACTGAAAGTACTTCAAATGGTTTAGATGGAGTTGTAGTGACAACTTCTGGTTCCTTAGTGTGTCTTGTTATTTTGTTGATTTTGCATTTTTCACAATTTCTGACGAACTTGGATATTATATGTTTCATGTTTTTAAATTTGTAAATTTCTCTTAATTTCAAATAGAGCCGATGTTGGCCTACATGACCTCCCGTAGGTGTCATGTGATACTGTGATAAGATTTTAATAATTTCTTCTTCGTTCTCTATAAACGTCGGAGGTTTATAAAGAATTATCTCATACGTGGAAATGGCATTGTTTGCGATTTCCTTTAGTGTATGTAAAGAGATGAATTTGAAGATTTCGTTTTCCATTGACAATGCAAGCTTGTCTCTTTTGTAAAATTTCATATATTTCATTAATTCTAGAAGAGCAAACTCTAAGGCTTGACTTCCATTATCGCGCGTAAATTTTGTTGTAAATTGCTTGAGTATCTTTCTGCTGTTATGATTTAATAATATTATCGTTAATTGATTATGGTGTACTACACAATCAAGTTTTAAAAGTTTCTGGACCTCAGAAGGATTTTCAGTTTCACGCACAACCAGGTGATCAGTCTGTAAATGTGGTTCCACTAATTTTTTAGGTGTCACTTTATCTTGCCCTAAATTTTGTTTCTTAACCATGGATCTAGTATTTACAAATAAAATGGATAGTTGCTTAAGTTCTTCGGAGTTTAGGACAATTCGTGAAAGTGCATCTGCACCCACGTTTGCTTTTCCAGGAACGAATTCTATATCGAATTCAAATTCCTCCAAATCTAATCGTATTCTAGTCAGCTTAGATGTAGGTTTTTTCATATTAAATAAATAAACTAATGGACGATGGTCTGTACGGACCTTAAATCTTCGTCCATATAAATAAGGTCTAAAGTAAGCGATTGCCCAATGAATGGCGGTTAATTCTTTTTCTATAATTGGTTTATTTCTTTCGCCTTTTGTAAAACTTTTACTGGCGTATGCTATGGGTAAGTCTCCTTCTTCGTAGCGTTGCGAGAGGATTGCTCCGCACGCCACGTCTGAAGCATTCGCTGCGCTTAAATTTAGTGCATATATTGTCCCAGATTGGCTTGGGATGCCAATCCCCTAAAAAAGAGTTGTTGTTTGTTACAGGTTGAGATTGCGGGATTTGTGCAGAATTTGTAAATTGTTGTTGCATTTGTGGTTGATTTTGATCTGTTTCTATGTTTGTGGCATATATCCGACGGAAGGAGTTATGTCCGCCTCTGCCGTGATAATTGCGATTGGATTGTACGTTTTGTGGGTGATGTGAGGATCCATTACCTCTTTGATAATTTCTGCCAAAATTTTCCCTTTCTTGAGGTTGTTGACGTCTAAAATCGTTATTACGAAATTCACGTCTGTTATTGTTGTAATTATTGTTGTAGTTAGAATTGTAATTATCATTATAATTGTAATTGCCGTTAGAATTGTAATTACCTCGGCTCCGATTAGTGACACTCCGGTTCCTATTGAACTGCCGATTGGTATGAAAGTTTAATATTTGGGAGTTGTTTAGTGTTGCTGTTTGCATTTTCAGCAACTTTCTGTATTGCCTGTTTCACGTCTGTGAAATTTCCGGCTTTTAAAATAATTCTGGTCTCGTGGTTGGTTACTCCGGTTGCGAGTGCATCTACGCCTGCTTTTGTAGCCATTTTCTTTGCTACGTTGTCGGGAACTCCGCTTGCTATGTAAGTCGCACGGAGTTGACTGCAGAGGGAATCGACATCATTACAAAGACTGTCGATATCCCCTTTTTGTTTTATTGTTTTTAGTTTTGCCAAAACACTTTCAGGTGTTACTATTTCTTCGCACCTTGACTTTACGTTGTCAATTAAAGCATCGATGGTTGTAAGATTGTCAGGCAGACCTAGTCTTGCCTTGCCAGTTAGTCTGGTACGTAAAAATTTTATTGCTGTTTGTAAATTTGTTCCGTCGACCGATTCTTTTAATAGATTGGCCGAGTCTATGAATGTATCTAGTCCATTGGGCGAACCATCATACGGCTGTACAATGGCGGTAGCCAATTTGATATCGAGAGGCATGGTGGTGGTAGTAACCGTTACGTTAACTTCTTGATTTTTGAGGCTCAATCGATTGCAAATAATTGCTGCTTTGGCTATTGCCTTAAATGTTGGTAGTATTTTGGATCTGTCTAGAATTGTGTGACATTCCTCAAATATTAACTTTAGTTTCTCGTAGTTTGTTACTTCAAGGTCCCAAACTTTTGGTGTTAGTCTATATTCGTATGACTTTAAAATGGTTTTGTACTCGTTACGAAAATCTTTTAATTTTTCGGATTTTTGTAAGATTCCTTGGAGAGTTCTAGCCCTGTTAATACTTTTCTTTAGGTTTTGGTGTTCCCTCTTTGTTTCTTCTTCAATATCTCTTAACCTATTCATTCAAGAGGCTTTTAATTTACTGAGTTTCTCGTTAGGCTAGTTTGCAATTATTATTATTGTCGTTTTTTTTTTGTTATAATACTAATAGTTATTCAATCCGTTTAATAAAACATACCGTTTTCTGCCAGTCTCATCCGGGTTGCTCATTGCTCATTCCTCTGCTAGCTGGTTAAAACATGCCTGTTTCTGTTTGTCTCGTCTGGTTTGCTTATTGCTCATTTTGCTGCTCGTTTGTGACATCTACGATAATCGATCGATGCGCTGTCGCGATGATGATCTGCATTAATTTCCTGTTCGCACTTTGCTTCTTTCTTCTTTGTCTGTCATAGTATACTAGCGCAATTGCTAAACAAGCTAGTGCTATCACTATTATTACCGTTAGCACAAGATCACTGTTAATGTTCGATTCAATTTCGTGCACTGTGGTCGTTTCGATCGAGGTGCTGCTCCACGATGTTGTTGGTATCGTCGTTGTCGTCGTTGTCGTCGTTGCAGAAATTGGCCAGCAGCCACTCATTCCACACACTATTTCGAACATTTGCGTATTTTACGGGTTTGGTCACTTTAAACTTTAGCCTGCCACTTCGTTTCCATATTGTTCATGCGGATTTCTTGTTGCATAGTGTTTTGTAACGATTTCTTCTGATATTGTTGTATAGACGTAGGATCAGGTATCCAACAAGCACGACACTGATGGTAATGGCAACACCGACCATAATTCGGATTTCTGTTGTCGGTATTTCGACGGTGTTCGAAATGAAATTATCCGACGTGAACCATCCCATTGTGTTTGACTTTCTTTGCACACAAATCACTGGAGTTGGGAGTTTATTGTTGCGACGATAATTGTTCAAAGTCGTGATGTTCACTTCACTTCACTATTCCTCGAGCTGTGTTGAGAAGAGGCTCAAGTCACAGGTCGCCATTTGGTACACAATTGATTTTTTTGATTGTCGAGGATTGTGATACTCGTATTTAAATACGTTGGACAGCGTGTCCACACTCCAAGGGTTCAGGTCACTAGACTGTGTCTTCGTTTATTTACCTAAGGTCTTAAATACTAGATTACATTTGTTCAGGTAACTGTTTATTGTGTATTGTTTGTGTTTATAAATAACGGTGCTCAAGAGCGGGTAGCTCTTGGCATTGGATGGATGGTTTGGGTTTTTTCTTGAGGCTGTCATAAACAAGCGGTTTATGGCGGTCGGGGTTTTTGGTAGTTTGCAAAAAAATGGTTTGTTGCTGATGGCTTGGAAATTACTGACCTAAACGAGGTAATTAGTGTTTGCTAAAACTAATCAGTATTTATTGATGCTAAACAGTATTTATTACTCTACTTGGTATACTACAGTCCGGTGTTATGGAATGTCATGTACGACGAGGTGTTGAGATTAAAATTCCCGGCGGGTGTGGTCATCGTTGGCTTTGCCGACGATATTACGCTGGAGGTCTACGGTGAATCGATCGAAGAAGTGGAATTGACTGCAGCCCACTCGATCGCAATTGTGGAGGAGTGGATGAGCTCCAGGAAACTGGAATTGGCTCACCACAAAACTGAGGCGGTTGTTGTCAACAACCGAAAGTCGGTGCAGCAAGCGGTGATCAGTGTAGGCGACTGCACGATCACTTCGAAGCGCTCCGTCAAACACTTGGGAGTGATGATCGACGATAAGCTTACCTTCGGTAGCCACGTCGATTATGCCTGCAAGAGAGCCTCCACAGCTATTGTGGCACTGTCCCGGATGATGTCCAATAGCTCTGCGGTGTACGCCAGCAAGCGAAAAGCTTCTGGCCAGTGTCGCCTCGTCCATACTGAGGTATGGTGGCCCGGCTTGGGGCACGGCTTTAAGTACCAAGAGCTACCGTAGCAAGCTAGAGAGTACTTATAGGCTAATGTGCCTGAGGGTTGCGAGCGCGTACCGTACCGTGTCACACGATGCACTCTGCGTCATCACCGGTATGGTGCCTATTGGTATTCTTATCATGGAAGACATAGAGTGCTTCGAAATGCGCGGCACAAGAGGCATACGCAGGACTGCCAGACTGGCCTCCATGGTCAAATGGCAGCGTGCGTGGGACAGTTCCACCAAGGGAGTGGTGGACTCACAGGTTGATTCCGAGGTTGGATATCTGGGTCAATAGGCGCCATGGGGAACTAACATTCCACCTGACACAGGTCTTTTCGGGCCATGGTTGCTTTAGACAGTATCTACACCGTTTCGGTCATGCGGGTTCTCCCGAATGTCCAGTTTGTGCAGGTTTTGAAGGAAACGGCGGAACACGTTTTGTTCGTGTGCCCGCGTTTCCGCACAATGCGTGACCGCATGTTAGCCACATGCGGTCGGGACACGACTCCGGACAATTTGGTCCAGAGGATGTGTGAAGACGAGTTTGGCTGGAATGCCGTTTCATCGGCTATCACCCACATCGTCTCGGAACTGCAAAGGAGGTGGCGAGTGGACTCGAGGAGTGGCTAGTGCAGACGCTAAACAACAGGTGGTCCAAGGGTTCGCAAGTCGGCTACGTAGGTCATACCGGTGCCCTACGGTCGAAATCGACCCTTACAAGCGATTAAGTGGCCGCGGGGAGAACATCCTGGTAGCGTTGCTGTCGTGGCGCCGGCCTACTGGGTTGGTACGAGCCTCTGGTTGTTCGGGGCAGGTGGAGGCCCCTTCGTCAGCATCCCAGCTGGTGCTAGCTGATAGGGCCTGAGCCTTCAGTAGGTCAAATTGCGAAGCCCGCAGTATCAGTTCTTGATACCTGCGGTGCAGCTGGGCGCGGGCGTAGTGGTCGACCCTGCCCGTCTTCAGCGGACAACGGGAGGTGAGGACCACCTGGGAAGCTGGCAAAGCGCCAAGCATGCTACCTTGGTGGACCCCCCTAAGCGTGTCATCGATGTGCGTTGCTGCATGGCTACGCAGCTAACCTGGAGGATGCGATGTGCAATAGCCCCTCTCCGAAGCAATGCCTTCTTGGTGGTCCCGGAGAGACGAAGGGTTTGGCGGCAATGGAAATGGTTAGTGGGTCGGGGGTGTAGTCCTGTTTACTGCTTGCATGTAGTAAATTGTCCCCAACCCCACACGGCGTCTGTTGAGCAGATTTATCCCCCCATTGCTTAGAAGAAAAAAAAAAAAAAAAAATATATATATAATATATATATATATATATATCATATATATATATATATATATATATATATATATATATATATATATATATTTAAAAAAAAAAAAATAAATGCGTTCCTTACATCCAGAGTCACTACTGCGCAGTAGCGAATCCCCCTCCTCTTACGCTGGAGTGCTATCTCAGCGGTTTTCTTAACCGTCAGAATAGCGTCTACGGTGGACTTCCCTTTCCGGAAGCCGAACTGGTTGCTTGAGAGACCATTTACACTCTCAGTGTACCTCAACAGTCTGTTAAGGATGATCTTCTCGAGCACCTTGCCCGCCGTGTTAATCAAGCATATTGGTCTATACGCCGACGGGTCACCAGGTGGTTTCCCCGCCTTTGGCAATAGTACCAGGCTCTGCCTCTTCCACGCATCTGGAAATACTCCCTCGTCCAGGCATATCTGCATAGCAGATCTGAACATACCGGGAGCCTCCAAGATTGCGACTTTGAGGACCAGGTTTGGAACTCCGTCCGGACCTGGTGCCTTCCCCATGCTTAGGGATTTTGCAATCCCTACAAGTTCCTCATTGGTTACTCTATCCTCATCGCCAGCCCCAATCCCCGGCTGTCCTACAAAAGGAGGCCATGGGCTAGGGTTGTGGCGCGGAAAGAGCCCCTCGATGATCCCCTCCAGCATCTGTGGAGATTGCTCCGTAGGAGCAATTGCACCTCTTGTCTTCGCCATAACGATCCTGTAGGCATCACCCCACGGGTTCGCGGTTGGCACTCTGACAGAGTCCCTCAAAGCAAAATATATATATATATATATATATATATATATATATATATATATATATATATATATATATATATATATATATATATATATATATATATATATATATATATATATATATATATATATATATATATATATATATATATAAATGAAGTGGTGTTTGTATGTCACGAAATAACTTGAGAACAGGACATCCAATTTACACAATTCTTTCACTGTTGTCTTCTTGAAGGGCTCCGACGTGTTCGTGTGACGAAAAAGTTTAGGAAAGTTATCGGAAAATTTGGTAAAACGGGGGAGTACTAATATGTAATTTTGTATAGGAGATACCATGACATGATGACTTGATGGCAAGACGAAGTTTGCCGGGACCACTAGTTCAAAATAAAATTTTGAAAATGATTCTGAAGCTTCCTCGCTGGTATATTACCAATTAGTTACATAGAATATTGTTAGATCATAGTAAGCGACGATTTAAATTGGATTAATAAACCTCATTAGTTACTTGCCCTCTAACTTGACTATACGTCTCTATCAGGTTATGAGCCCGGCCATGTTTCCATAGCAACGGAAGTTGTTATCGGCCGAAAGTATTTTTTTCTCTCGAAGCCACTGAAGAACAGAAGCGATGCCACGGATCCGGCGTTCCGTGGAGAATATGGATCCTCCAGGAAACCAGGCTGCAGGACATGAAGATGGGAATCAGCATGTGCAGATGGTGAGTGTACCGAAAATCGCGAGCAGCAGCATTTCGCTTCCGGCAGTGCCTAAACTAAAAGGACGGGAGAACTATGTCACGTGGACCTTTGCGATGCGCATGGTGATGATCCGCGAGGGCACCTGGCGCGCGGTGGATCACCCCGGAGGATTATCAAGTGGATCCGGATTTGTCAGACAGGGCGCTGGCAACCATATGCCTCAGCATTGAGCCGTATAATTATAGCCTCGTCCAGCGGTCCAAGACAGCAAATGAAGCCTGGAACAGCTTGAAAACAGCGTTTCAAGATTGTGGACGGTCCAGGAAAATAAGTTTGCTGCGGAAATTGACCAGGCTGGAGTTGGAGGATTGCTCGTCAGTCGAGGAGTACGTTGATGAGATCATGTCGACAAGCCACAAGCTGGAAGAAATCGGTTTCGTGTTGGACGATGAATGGCTGTCTTTGATCCTGCTCATGGGACTACCGAAGCAGTACGAGCCAATGATCATGGGGCTCGACGCCTCAGGGATCAAGCTCACAGCGGACATGGTAAAATCAAAAATTCTGCAGGACGTTTCCATGGATACCGATTGTAAGTCAAGTGGTGCTGTCGGTGCGCTGGCCACTCGTCCGAAGAAGGTCCAGAAGAAGAAGGATAAGTCCAGCGTGAAATGCTTCAGGTGCGACAAGCTCGGGCACTACGCGTCCGAATGTCAAGCGAAGCCGAAGTCGAAGCCCGAAAAAGGATTCCACGGAAAGCAAACGGCGTTGTTGGCGTGCAAGAAACCGAAGCTCGAAGGGGAAGACTGGATTCTGGACTCTGGAGCAGGTCGGCACATGTGTTCGACTGAGCGGGCGCTTATTGACAAGAGAGAAGTCACGGAGAGCATCTTTGTAGCGAATGCCACCGAAGTTCCCGTTCCGGCCGTCGGCAGGGTCAAACTTGATGCTGATGTTGAAGGTACGTGTAGCACTTTAGATATTGCTGATGTTCTGTATGTTCCAGACCTGGCGGTCAACTTGCTTTCGGTAAGCCGTATATGCAACAAAGGGTTCCGTGTAAGCTTTTCGAAGGACTCTTGCGAGGTTAGCAGCGAATCCACCGGTGAAACCATCGCAAACCGGTACAGAGGAGGACGGTTTGTACAAGCTGAAGCAATACGACCGACCAAAGGCGTGCGTTGCAAAACCTGGAGAGAACCTTGAGCTGTGGCACAGACGATACGGACATCTCAACTTGGACAGCGTGAAGCGTCTGCCGTCAATGGTGACTGGTATCGACGTCCGTGGGAAGGATATCCCCGCATGTGGCCGGTGTGCTGAAGGTAAGCACCACAAACTTCCATTCAAGGCAACGGGCAACCGGTCGAGTGAGCTGCTGGATCTGGTTCATTCGGACCTATGCGGACCGATGGAGAAGCCATCGATAGGAGGAAGCAAATATTTCGTCACGTTCATTGACGATGCCAGCCGTATGACGCACGTGTATTTTCTCAAGTCCAAAGGAGAAGTTTTTGACGCATTTGTGGAGTTCAAGACGTACGTCGAGAAGCAGACTGGTAGGTCCATCAAACGCTTCCGGACCGACAACGGAACCGAATATGTCGGTAATAAGTTTGAACAGTTCCTGAAGGCAAGCGGCATCCGTCATGAGACATCTGTGGCCTACAATCCGCAGCAGAACGGGCTAGCAGAGCGGATGAATCGGACGATTGAAGAACGTGCCAGATGCATGTTGTTCGATTCTGGTCTAGACAAGCGATTTTGGGCTGAAGCGGCGTCCACGGCTGTGCATTTGATCAACCGATCGCCGACAAAAGGCAAGCAAGTCACACCGATTGAAGAATTCACCGGACGGAAGCCAGATGTTTCAAACCTGCGGGTGTTCGGATCGAGTGCGATGGCCTATGTTCCGAAAGTGAATCGGAAGAAATGGGATCCGAAATCAAGGCCGTGTATTCTAGTTGGCTACGCCGACTGTTCCAAAGGCTACAGAGTGTACGACCCGGCGACCAAACAAGTGTTCGTCAACCGCGACGTGGTTATCCTGAGTGAAGATGTGAAGCGTGAAGATGACGAGATGATTGATGATCTGGATCCGACAACAGTGCCATCCCCGGTGGCCATCTTCGAAGAGAATGAAAGAGGTTCCCGTTCCAGTTGTAGTGCAGCAACCCACTGCGCTCCCTCCGCAATTAACTCGGAACGTTTCACAACCTACCACGAGGCGTAGCGCGAGGGAGCGCAAGGTACCAGGCAAGTATTCTGAATTCAAGGTGACGTACAGTATCCTTCCTCAGAAACTTGCACTTTCAGAGAATCGTCCAGACCTAGCGTGGTCGTCCATCACTGCGCTCCCGTCACACGAAAAGGAAGAAGATGTTGGGCCGCAACACGATTCTGGGCACAGTGACTGGGAGCGCCCAGTCGGAGGCAAGTGGAATAATAATTCGATCTGCAGTGGTATGCTTTCGTCGTCATATATCCCACAGATTTCTGGAGAGCCGGACACCTTCCAACAGGCGTTGGACCGACCAGACCGTAGCTGCTGGATCGAAGCTATGCAGTCCGAGCATCGATCGTTATGCGACAACGACACGTGGTCCCTCGTCGATCTACCGGCAGGTCGGAAAGCACTCAAGAGCAAGTGGGTGTACAAACTGAAGACCAGTGCGGATGGCTCCATCCAGCGGCATAAGGCTCGACTCGTGATAAAGGGATACTCACAAGTCAAAGGCGTGGACTACGATGCGACCTACTCTCCCGTCGTACGGTATGCGACCGTGCGGTACCTCTTGGCGATGGCAGCCAAGTACGATCTCCTGGTGTACCAAATGGATGCGGTGACTGCATTCCTGCAGGGCGAGCTGCAGGAAGAGGAGATTTATATGGAGCAGCCGGAGGGATTCCGGGACGCACGAGCTCCGAAGAAGGTATGCCGTCTCAAGAAGGCCTTGTATGGCTTGAAGCAGGCCAGTCGCGTCTGGAATCAGAAGCTCGATCAAAAGCTCAAGGCGATTGGATTCCAGAGATCGCAGTATGACTCGTGCGTTTATTACCGATTCGAAGATGGGAAGGCGATCATCATAACGGTTTATGTTGACGATTTCCTGCTGTTTTCCAACAATCAAGCGCTGGTGGACGAGGTGAAGCAGCAGCTGTGCTCCGAATTCCAAATGAAGGACCTGGGGCAGGTCAAGCAGATCTTGGGACTGCAGGTTACGCGATCCAATGGCATGGTGGCTATTGATCAGGAGCATTATATCGAGGAGCTTCTCAAACGGTTCCGGATGGAGGAGTCAAACCAGGTTTTGAGGAAACGGCGGAACACGTTTTGTTCGTGTGCCCGCGTTTCCGCACAATGCGTGACCGCATGTTAGCCACATGCGGTCGGGACACGACTCCGGACAATTTGGTCCAGAGGATGTGTGAAGACGAGTTTGGCTGGAATGCCGTTTCATCGGCTATCACCCACATCGTCTCGGAACTGCAAAGGAGGTGGCGAGTGGACTCGAGGAGTGGCTAGTGCAGACGCTAAACAACAGGTGGTCCAAGGGTTCGCAGTCGGCTACGTAGGTCATACCGGTGCCCTACGGTCGAAATCGACCCTTACAGCGATTAAGTGGCCGCGGGGAGAACATCCTGGTAGCGTTGCTGTCGTGGCGCCGGCCTACTGGGTTGGTACGAGCCTCTGGTTGTTCGGGGCAGGTGGAGGCCCCTTCGTCAGCAATCCCAGCTGGTGCTAGCTGATAGGGCCTGAGCCTTCAGTAGGTCAAATTGCGAAGCCCGCAGTATCAGTTCTTGATACCTGCGGTGCAGCTGGGCGCGGGCGTAGTGGTCGACCCTGCCCGTCTTCAGCGGACAACGGGAGGTGAGGACCATCTGGGAAGCAGGCAAAGCGCCAGCATGCTACCTTGGTGGACCCCCCTAAGCGTGTCATCGATGTTCGTTGCTGCATGGCTACGCAGCTAACCTGGAGGATGCGATGTGCAATAGCCCCTCTCCGAAGCAATGCCTTCTTGGTGGTCCCGGAGAGACGAAGGGTTTGGCGGCAATGGAAATGGTTTAGTGGGTCGGGGGTGTAGTCCTGTTTACTGCTTGCATGTAGTAAATTGTCCCCAACCCCACACGGCGTCTGTTGAGCAGATTATCCCCCCATTGCTTAGAAGAAAAAAAAAAAAAAAAAAAAATATATATATATATATATATTATATATATATATATATATATATATATATATATATATATATATATATATATATATATATATATATATATATATATATATATATATATATATATATATATATATATATATATATATATATATATATATATATATATATATATATATATATATATATATATATATATATATAGATTCTCTGTAGAGCTTTCTTCCTGGTATTACAACAGCTAGTCCATATTGGTACAGCATACAACATGGCTGGCCTGAAAATTTGTTTGAATATCAAAAGCTTGTTCTTAAGACAAGATATTTTACATATTTGTTACATTTGGCTTGAATGCCCTCAATGTAATTTTTGAACGTTAAATTCTTATCTAGCATGAGATCCTAGATACTTAACTTCATCTGACCAATTTATTGGAATCCCTCTCATCGTGACAACATGTCTACTTAAAGGTTTCAAATATAGAGCTTTTAGTTTATGTGGGAATAAACCCGTAACACGGGTAGATCACCTTTTCGTGGTGCGTTACGGGGTAAGATCAACCAATTTGAACCTTAGTCTCATCTTGTTTGTCGGGCTAGGGTAATATGTTCTGGTAATTCAATGATTCGCGGTACAAAGTCCTTGTTACTGGCAACAGTTTCTGAAAATTAATCTATTTATTTTACCTAGCAGATGGTTAAAGACTCGGAGTTGGTCAGTCCCGAGACTACACTTGAAGCCAGGATAACAATCATGAGTATTAACTCAACAAGGACTGTAAGTACTGGTAATTCAAGGACTCATGTGAATTCTGATTACTAAACAAATTTTCTAGCTTGATTCGGTTTTGCTGAGCTCCGTTGCATGATCAAATATCAGTAGTATCGATTTGGTTTCTCAGAAATTTAATCGATTATGTTTGCTGAGGGGCGCGCCTTCGCGATTTGTATTAATATCTGAGGAATCAAAACAAGAACTGTACAGAAATCGATGCTTCATTACCTATCAATGGAAATTGAGTAATGCGACATGCACTATACACTAAGGATACGGGTAATGCCACAATAGATCTAAATACTGGTCGCAGTGGCGCATCCGAACAAAAAAAAAGTATGAAGAAAAAATATCCAAACTTTTTTGCAATCGACTACAGATGACTCGCAGGGTTCGTCCTTTGGCGCCCCATTAAACATTTGACAGTTCAACAGCCTACTAAATTGGTTGAACAATCGTTCGATTGTTGCACCGACGCTTATGGAAGATTAACACAGGGATCAACCGATTTAATAGGGTGGGCCGACGCAATCCTACTAAATAGGTGGATAAATCGGTATTTTAAGTAAAATCCAAGCCAGTTTACCTACTAAACATCAGATTTCCTCGGTCACCCGATTTAATCTAGCGATTAGTCAGTTGACCGCTGTGTTATACTTCCATAAGCGTCGGTGCAACAATCGACCGATTTTTCAACCAATTTAGTCGGCTGTTGAACTGTCAAATGTTTAATGGGACGGAGAGGCCTGCGTCATCCGCAAACAAAGATTTTTGACATCCCTGGTAACTAAGGTAAGTCAGATGCAGTAGCGTAGCTAGGGGGGTGCGGTCCACACCGGGCCCCGGGTTCTTGAAGGCCCCGAAATCGAAGTGAAAATTTATCATACCATTAGAAATTGAGTTTTTTACACATTGAAATGTATCGAGGAAAGGCAAATTAGGTTTGGAGAGGCCCTTAATTGGTAATGATTAGGGGCCCTTATATCATCTAGTATATTGATAAAGATAGCGTTTATTTCAACACTATAGAACAGTACTTTTGAAAAGACATTGTGGGTTTGGGTTCCAAAAATACATTGTTCTGTTAATCATCGAATATCAGGGGCCCTCTATAACTTGAGCCTGAGGAAGCCATGGACGGGTTTGGAAACATTTAATCATGAGTCAAATCAAAAGCCGAGTCAAGCCGAAATGAATATTTTAACACAATATATATTTTATACATTCTTGAAAAGTATCAAAGCATATTTCGATAACGCAAACAAAGGTGAACAGAGGTCTCTAAAGGCTCTTTTTTACGCAAAACATTTAATCTATCTGTAGTCTCTTTTTCCTTTTTTCACATTGCAATGAATCTTTATGTAAATGCTTGAGGCTCCACTGATTACTACGCGACTAATTTATAGGTTCATAGATTTTCATCTTCAGGTATTCTTCTAGAGAGTCATTCAGAGCTTTCTTCAGGAATACATAAAAAGACTTCTGCAGGAATCCCTCCAAGTATTCTTATTCTCCTCCTTAGATTCTCCTAGCACTTCGCCAAGGAATTTGTCTTGAAATTTTCTCAATGATTTTAATAGGAATTCCTTCAAAATTTGCTCTAGCAACAACGGAATAACTACGAAAATACTTTCAAAAAATCTTGTAATGATTTCTCCAGGTATTACACTGAGCTATCTTTACATCTTTACATCGCTTACAGACGAAAATACTTTCAAAAAATTTTGTGACGATTTCTCCACGTATTACACTGAGATTTCTTTAAAATATTCTTACAGATTTTTTTCAGGAAACTAACGAAGGTTTAGGATTCATGTAATTCGGGCAAAACTTATTTACATACAAAAATGTCTAGAAAATCTCTCATGTCAATTTTTCAGAAATACTTCTAGCCGTTTTCAGAACCAATCTTTCAGTAATTACCCCACTGATTATCCCAGGAAATGCTCCATAAATTTTTCCTAAGATTATTCCACAAAATCTTGAAGATTTTTTTTTCATTTCACTATAAATTCAACTAAGGATTCCTTATATATGTCTCCATTAATAAGGATTCCATTGAAAGATTTTTGGAATATTTTATTTGATTTGTTTTTGAAGTAAATTCTACTTGGTTTCTTCAATTAAAAAAAAAGTATTTAGTAATCAAAACCACAAAAACCTAAAGCAATTATTCCTGTACATCTTCAAAGAGTTACAATCAAAGTTTTCCAGGGGTTTTCTCTAGCAAATTTTGATTAGGGAATTTTTCAATTATTTCATTATTAGTTTCTCTGAAGGCTCATCAAAGACATTCTCAAGAGTGCAGAAGAGATCTGGAGTTTTTTAAAAGACTTCTCTCTTAGGATTATCATACATTTCATCAGTGATATCTTTACAATATCGTTTGGAAATATGCATAGTTTTTAAGGAATCCCCTCCCATAATATCTGAAAAAGATCCTTGGCATATTTTTGGACAAATTCCTTGAGAAATCTTGTAACAATTCTCTGAGGATTCGTTTGGGTAATTTTCTGAGGAAAGCATTGGAAAATAAATTCTGTGGTTATCATTGGGAAAAGTTCTGATTGAGCTTTTCAAGGTAACACGAATGGTAAATTTGAAGGAAATTCTTAAAAAGTCTATGAAGGAATCGTTTAATGTACTCCTGAAGAAATCTTCGAATAAATAGTTGTCGCAAACTTTTAGCAAATACCTAAATTACATTCTAATGAAATTTCTGAAGAAAATCATTAAAACCCACATAAACTTTGAGAGCTGCCTGGTTGGATTACTTGGAGAACCCTAATTGAAATGTGGTTCCTGTTCAGTTTTATTTTGGTTTCATGTTCCAGGCACGAGGTAAGTTCCTTTTTTAGATACTTAGCCACTATCAGCCCTGAAGTGATTGCATTAGTATATTACACTTCATTAATTGACATTTTGATTACTTAATAAAGATGAAAACGACTCCAACATTAGATGAACACAAGGTCCATTATTTTCAATCCCAAATATTAATGTTGAAAGAAGGTATATCTTTGTTTCGATTAATTGACTAGTAAATTGGCACATACCCCTATTCGGATCATTAAAATAATCAAAACGGCCGCTATGGAAAGTATAGATAGCGCCACCGTAGCCTTGTGTGTTTGACAGAACAGCAATGCTGTCACAATGTTAAATCCCATATACAGTGGCGCCTTTGTTTTGATGCGGTGAGCACTTGCAAAAACTACATTCAATGATCCATTAATCTGAAGTGTACGATTCCTTTTGCATAGTACCTATGATCATCGTACCGGCCATAAGAATCGCTAATATATTTTCAATCGTAAGAATTTTGGCCTATTTCCGCTCACTTGTGTTAACATTGATTTTTCGTGTCAAAAACCAATATTTTTCGCACGGATATATTCTAACAATATTAACAACTTTCAAATGAAGTCGTCTGACATTACTTTCATTTGATAAAATAATTCTTTATATTAAGAACACAAGACCTCGTGGGCGTTTATTGGATCACTAGGAGTTTTTGTGTGTTCCAATAACCACTCATGCAAAAAAATATTTTTTTTTTTAAAGAAATGTCGTATTTAGTATACAGCCTTCTTTATTGCAGAAGTAGCTATGGTTTGACCATAAAAATATCAGGATAAATAACAAAATTCGAAATAATGGATTTTTAGTAAGTTCGTCACGAAATCTGTTTACCGTGAGCGGAAATAGGAACACTTAGAATCAGTAACAAATACAATTAAATCATTTTTTATAAAAGTTTTTCAAATTCTTTTTATTTTGCCGCTGATTACATATACTTGGAGCTACATTGTGCCATAAAAATAGTATTGATCGACACAATAGTTATTTTATACTAAACATTTGAACACATAACTTCCCTTAAATGAGCGGAATCTGGTGCGCTGATGGTATAAGCTCTGTAGCTTTCAAAAAACCATACTGCCGAAGTGAATCAAAAGTGCCAAGACTAGGCTCCGGCACACTATATAATGCAACCTCTACCAGAAGCAAGTCATTGTTAGTTATATTTATCAATTTAGAGTTAAGGCTTAGTAGCCCGTCATTCGTTTTGGCAACAACGATGACTTTTCAGCTTGCATTTCAAAGTGATAAAACTCAGTCTTGATAGTTTATATTGACTTGAAAAAGTATCACTGTATGCGCTAACATTCATGAAGTATGCTGATACTTTTTCAGCTGTGTCAGTGCTAAACCAACTAATAATCGAAATCGTGAGATGAATTAGCAACAATCATCAACGACGCGTACAAACTTCAATGACGGCCTACTTCGCCTTAAAAGTACCATCAGTGCACCAGATTCCGCTCATTTAAGGGAAGTTTTGTGTTCAAATGTTAATTATAAAATAACTATTGTGTCGATCAATACTATTTTTATGTCACAAGGTAACTCCAAGTATAGGTAATCATCGGCAAAATAAAAAGAATTTGAAAAATTTTCATAAAAAATTATTTAATTGCATTTGTTACTGCATCTAAGTGTTCCTATTTCCGCTCACGGCAAACAGATTTCGTGACGAACTTACTAAAAAATGCATTATTTCGAATTTAGTTATTTATCCTGATATTTTTTATGGTCAAACCATAGCTACTACTGCAATAAAGAAAACTGTATACTAAAATCGAAATTTCTTTAAAATTTTGTTTAATTTTTTGCATGAGCGGTTATTGGAACACACAAAGTACCTAGTGATCCAATAACCGCTCATGAGGTCTTGTGTTTTCAATATAAAGAATAATTTTATCAAATAAAAATAATGTCAGACGACTTCATTTGAAAGTTGTTAATATTGCTAGAATATGTCCGTGCGAAAAACGTTGGTTTTTGACACAAAAAAAAAAAATGTTTACACTAGTGAGCGGAAATAGGGGCATGAGCGGATACTGGTGCACTGATGGTAACTCCCTTAAATTTTAAAACTTATTTATTTCGTGCTGTCTTGGGCTGAGATAGTTGCGTCCAATGCCAAGGGGTTCTTCAAATGAGTTCGTTAGTGTGGACTATCCCCTAGATCATAGGTTCCCAAACTTTTCGAGTGCACGACCCACCTAGCCCTCTGGCGTGTTCTTCGCGACCCACCAGGTGAAAAATGTTGATACATTAGTTTTCCACCTAAACTTTCGAAGTCTATCGTTACTTTATTGGAAACGATATGTACCTAGAACGTTTAAATTACAGAGTTTTCGATGTTGCCAACATTTCAATGTCACTAATTCTGGTTCAAATAATATTGTTCACATCGAAATATTATATTCAACCTTAATACATTTTTTATGGAAATATAAACTTTACATAGAATTTCAGGAATCAAGAAAAAAAAGTTTTTCTAAACTAAAGTTATCAATTTTGTGATATTTTCGATGGTTAATTTTTGCTCGACTAGAAATTTTAGCAGTAAGAGTGCAGTTTATTATTAAAAATCACTGACTCCCAGTATTTGTGATAAAATTTGCTGAACAAATATTGTAAAATTTCATTTTTGGCTAAATTTCATGTTTCATGAATTTATGTTTCAGAATTTTGACACAGAAATATAGTATGTAAATCTATGCATTTAACCAAACTCCTTGCACATTAGCGTTGATGTAAAATAGTTCACCATATTTACGCAAAACTTTTATTATATGAAAAATTAAGTTTGTTTTGAACAAAATATTTGACAGCTTCAATTTTTTAATATTGTTCCAAGAAAATTTGAAATGCCATGTCAAGCTGTGATCATCAGTAGGTACCTAACCATTTTTACTTCAATTCGGGGAGACATTTGAAAATGTAGAAAAAAAATCTAAGGCAATTAATACAAATTGAGTTTTTTTTCGCGACCCACCAGAGTGCAGCTCACGACCCCCCTGGGGGTCGCGACCCACAGTTTGGGAAACTATGCCTAGATAAAAAAATGGACGACTTCTGTTCAGGTATACGTACTTTTTTATTCTTGTTCTCAGCGAAAGCAACTTCTACACGTATTTGATTTGTTTGAATCACGAGTCACTTGTTTTTTCTCATAATAAATTATATATTTATATTTTTTTAGGTGCGACGAAAACCTCAGTTATCTCCATCAACACTTCAAGATTCAAGAAACCATTGCACTAGTGAGCCAAGGTTGAACGATAGCGAAACACCTCCACCACAAAAGCGACGCGGCTCACAAAGACGATCTACACAAAACACTGGTAAATATGTTTTATACCCTTTTGTTGGAATGATAATATAACGTGAATGGTCTTTCGGTCACAGTTAGGTTTAGTCAGACGGGGTTGGTGGTCTAATGGCTACCACTTCTGCTTTACGTGCAGAAGGTCTTGGATTCAATCCCAGACCCCTCTTTTTTGTACTATGTAGTTGTATTTTCACTTGCTTCTATTTTCCACTCTTAATATGTTCATTTATAGCAATTGCTAGAATTAGAGACGAACAAGAAACCGTTTATACGCTTTCATCTTTCATTTTTTCATCATTATAGCACGCCTTTCCTTACACCTGATAACGTAAGGACGCCATTCACCGCTCATTTAACAGCATTTCAACACATTAAATTATGTCAAAAATCGGTTTTTCGATATTTTTCGCAATTTTTTGCGCTAGACGTAAGATAAAACCACAGACAAAGTCTGTGATAAAACATTTGTTTTTGTAGGAAAAAAGTTGAAATGTGAACAACGTATAATGGTACCGAATAACATGAATGCCAATGATATATGTGTAGGGCGCCATTCACCGCTCATCATAAGTATGAGGCTCTATACAAACAACTAGTTGAAATTAATTCACTTTTATTAGCTGGTTGTTATCTTTGTACTATAGCACAACAACATATTAAAGTGAAGTAGCTAAGAAGCATTTTTCGATATGCCATAATAATGACTTTTATTGCGAAAATTTTTTTCAGATTTTTCAGAATAATTCAATGAGCGGTGAATGGCGTCCTTACGGTACATAGGCAGTCTGCAAACAAAAGCAAATCTCTCTGTCATACCTTGGAGGTAAGGTACCCAATCCTTACACTCCCGCATGAACTGGCGTAGATGCAGTCGGACTTCACGGACTATAGTAGGACAGTATACTGCCCATAAACACATAATTGTCCCATGTGATTAGGAAATCCAGCAGACATGGGACTGATATGCTTTTATGGGCAGTATAAGTGCAACGTCAATTCCTCTCCCTTCCCCTCATTGGTTTTACGATCTTGACTTTTTTATATTCAATGTTTTGTCACGTTTGTTTTGTTATATAATGTATTTTTGTTTTTCTTTTTAATATCATTGAGACTACACATAGTCTGTTGATGTAAACCTAAATAATTAAATAAATAAATAAATTGGTCAGCATTCTGACGTGGCAAGCGCCATTGTTACCTAAAAATAGAAGATAACCAGCACATACACACTGAGGATGCCTGTTATTTCCATGCAGTCATGTTGTTCGTTCCTTGTGTAATTGCAGTTGTTCTGGCAACCACGGGCGGCCAATCAAGCTCAAGTCCAATCTTTTGGTCACAATTAGGTTATGATGGGACACTAACTTGATGACTTATAGACCATTTCCATTAGATCTAAACTTCAAATTTTTTGCACAGTAAATTAATGATCATGTAGGCAATTCCCGCCTAAGGAAACTTACTGTTATAAGGTTTTAACGTTTTGAAGTTTACATGTACACGACGAAACACGTGTCAAATGTACAAATTAAAATTGAAACTGCGAAAAAAAAAACACGTGCTCCGGTGGGGATCGAACCCATCGCTAGATGGGCGCTTCAACCTACAAGCTGCGGAGCCCCTTGAGAGACCCCGACGCTCGAAGGCGAACTGAACTCGATTACCCCAAAGCACATGGGATCATCATTTCGCAGTCTAAACTTCGTTCGGATATATGAGATGTACATTTGACACATATTGCTGTTTGCATTTGAGATGCAAATCTTGACTAAACGTCCGCCAAATGCGGTAACACAAAACAATCAAAGGACACCTAGCAACGATTATATAAATCACCGCCACCCTAGCAAGAAAAATCTATCTTTGACATCGCATTTCTTGTGAAATAATCTTACCGCGTTTGGTGTTCCCGCATTTGATATTTGCATTTCAAACGCACACAGCAATACATCGTCGTGCACATGTATACATCGAAGCGAGCGAGTTATTTTTAGACATCGGCTTCGTGACCAAATCGCTTGCTACCAATCACTTATTATTATTATTATTATACTTTATTATAGACACTTTACCACATATCTGAGTGGCATTCGTGTCTACACCAATCACTTATGAACCAATGCACGAGTTCACTAATTTGACGTTTGAGCGGTGCCGAATACACTCGTTGCCATGGTCACGTAAATAACACGGCACCGCTCAAACGTCAAATAGTGAACCCGTGCATAGGTCCATTGGTCAGGCAATTTAGTGCGTGGTCGTCGTCCGACGAGATCGGTTCTCGGCCGATCGATTACGGTAGAGCCGTGGTCACCAAAGTGCGGGCCGCACGTGATGTCTACATCTCTTAAATCTGATATGTTTTACATATGTTTTCTTCGGGAAGCTGTTCTACTCCCAAAGTTATTAAGAAAATCAAACTAGATTATTACAAAAACTATTCACTATCAGAAATAGAAATGATTGAAAAAACAGGGCTGAGGATCACTGCGGTAGAGAGACATAGTTAATTAATGATCATGTAGGCAATTTCCGCCTAAAGAAACTTGCTGTTATAAGGTTTTAACGTTATGAAGTTTACATGTACACGACGAAACACGTGTCAAATGTACAAGTTGAAATTGAAACTGCGAAAACGACTTTAGTCTTTAGTCTTTAGACTTTAGTGGGCTTCTTAGCCATGCGATTAGTGTCACCAGGCATTTAGGCGCATCGTGCTAGGGAGTGTGGGTTCGATTCCCGCCTCAGGCCGGAAAACTTTTCGTAAGGAATGTTTTCCGACTGCGCTACTGGGCGTTGACTGGAAGCATTAACGTGTCAGCGTCTTTAAAAAACAAAGGTCCGATCTGTAAGTCTTTGGAGCTACCATGAGACAGAGAGGGTAAAATTATTGATAAACAATAAATTTACTAAAGAAAAACAACTATTTTTTTAAACTGATTTTGAAAAAAGCTTGTTTAAGAATGGACAAAACCCTTGCTCCCCAAAATATGGATGCGAGGCATCTGTCGCAAGTTTACTTGAATGTCTTTTTTACAAACAAATGAGCCCGCATATTCCATTTTATTTGAAGCTGAAAACTAGGGACATATGTTAGTGGAATCCGATTTTTCTCGTAAACCATACATTATATTCAATGTTGGATGTAATGCATGGTTTTTAAAGAAAGATACATTGCACTCCTCTTATTTCAGACATCATGCAATAATGAAAGAAAAAAAACGAAAGCGCAACTTTTCAACTACCTACTTACCTATTTTTTTTGCTAAAAATTTGCTTCTTCTGTTGAAGCATGATGATGACTGTCGATCGACCCGAGGTCCGACCGCAATTTAAGCTATCAGTACACACTTTACAAAGTGTGCAAATATTTGACTATTTCTCGATTATTTTTTTCAAATCGACGTAAGTAACTTCCATACGGTTTTGAGAAAATTATTGTCTGTCTCAAGATAAATCCAATTATAGCGATTATCTGCCCATGTCTCCAAATATGAGCGCAGCGGTCACAGATCATACGCAGAGCCGTAGCGTGGCCTCATGGCGCCCTTGGCGAACTGCGATTTTAGCGCCCTTTGTTCAAAGTTCTTTATTTTCCGTAGGTTTACGTAAAGTTCCAGCAAATTTTGAGAGATTTTTTTTTTCAAAATTTGAGCGCGTTTCCTGAAAATATTGTTCATCGAAATTCTCAAAAAAATAATAAGATATAGCTCAAGTAATACTCAAACATTAGCTTACTTTGGTAAGGCTTGTGCAAGAAGGCATATTCAATTTGTCACATCTCTTTTAAAGGAAAAATGTCTAAATAACCAGAGGTTTTTGAAGATTATTAAAAAAATTCAAATGAAATTTAAACATTGGCCAGACATGAAAGAAACTACTGGATTCATTGTCCACTTGGCGTCACGTCAATTAGGTGCTTTTATTATAGTTTCAATGAAATGCATACTCCTGAAAAGATATTTGTAGATATTGTTTATTCATTTATTTCTCCATAAGTTTTTAAATACATTTGTCCAATATTTCAATGGAAATGTTCAATCAATTGCTAAATAATGCTATTTATTAGTAATATTCAAAAAAGTGCTTGATCAAGTCCTATAATAATCAAGAGTTTGTCGAATATTTTTGCCATCATACATACATCATACAAGAATAATTTTAAAGAATTTTCGTCAAAGTAGCGCAATGAATTTGCATGTAGAAGTTTAATATTTTTTTATCTTTATTAACAATATTCTTAGCCCTGGGCTAGTTCATCTCGGGACCAACGGCTTTTTGTCATAAGTGACTATCTCGGGGCTGGTACTCGATCCCAGGTCCTCGGCGTGGGAGGCATGTGTTCTAACCACTACACCAGGTCCGTTCCCATCGAAAGTTTAAAGTTTACGCAATAAATTTGTACAAAAAGTTTGATACTTTATTCTCAGAAATTACTCAAAAAAAAACTACAGAAGATTGTTAAGAAAATATTACCAAGATTTAACTAAAAATAGCAAAAGAAACCTAATGAAATTAATGTCTCAAAAAGTTCTGTACGCATTCAATCATTTATCAGTCAGTTCGGAGAAAAAAAAAGTATATTTGGTAGCAAAAACAAATCTGGTGTTACAAACCTACCCTATACCATTTTTTTACGGGTCTAGGGCATTTGGCATAAAGCCATGTATCATAAGGTAATTTGGCATAACGCCATTCGGCATAAAGGACATTTGGTTTGCTCAGGATTAAATCAAAATTGTCTTTAAGATTCTATGCAAATCAGGCTTGAGGTTTAAAATCCTGCCTAAAACCCTAACTTTATGATATTGGTTTTTATTGGGAGTTATTAGGAGTCCGTACCTCAAGAATTTTCTATTGGCGAATTATCCAGATGATTCCATTTTTTTGTTAAAGTCGTTTAAATCTACCATATTTATGAATAGAGCCAAAAATTTATAAAAGAGGAATGATGGAACTGTGTTTTTGACGCAACATTAGCCCTCTATCGCTATTTGTTGATGTCTATGATTGTTTTTCTAGATACTGTGACTCCAGAAACGCCATTACTAAATATGTATCTCAAAAGAATCTAAGGTTTGTCACGTTTTTTGGCGCCCCCTGAAGCCTGGCGCCCTTGGCGGGTGCCAACCTGGCCAACCGCACGCTACGGCACTGATCATACGTTTCAACTTCGAAGCACAGTACATGAACTATGTGGTAGCCGCGTGTTCTTTGGTCAAGCGTGTATACAAGACTGACTGCTGTGCTACCGAGCGTGTGCTGGTTGCGTACCACGACTGTGCGTTGGATCCAGAGTATAATACATATGCACTGAACGAGTAAGGCGCTCATCACCACATCCCCCTTTCTTTAATCTAAATGTTCTCATTTCAATACTTGGCTGAATGATGCTTTTGAACTACAAATCAGTATTAACTTTAGGACATAAGAAAACTACCTTCGCTTAGTACAATTTATTGTGCACCTTCATAGACATACATTCTTTAAGCGGATGCGAGTTAGTATTTATTTTATTTAATATTTGAATTTAATAATATTTAATTCACGATACTATTTGTTTGTTAACTTTAATGCTCTCTAGTAGTACATAAAGAACGTGCACTAGCCACCTCTCCCATTTCTTCCGTCAAACATACTTCTTCCATAAGCTTGGTCTTTTCAACCAACTAGTGTGAAAGTTTCTTTATAGATTTTGTCTAACGACAGCGGGTCCTTGTTGCTGAATGGCGGCGCATGTTCAGAGTAGCATGCATTATGCCTAGAGAATTAAAAATGTCCTCTCGAAGAAATGAGCATACTACTAGGAGGCGATCGCCACCAGATGAACGATTTTTGCCTTCCATGAACAATTTGCTTCCTGCTGTTCATAACGCTGCTCACCATTACATATTCTTTTAATCAACAAACGTGAATTTGTCATTTTTTCATGTTTTCTTTGTAAATTAATTCGAAGAATGGCATTTCAGAGGCTTGTTGCTTCTAGTTAACACACGCGTTTAAATATAAAGCCTTTTTTACTCATTTTGATGATAGTTATAGTTCTAACAGAACGAAATCATATATCTTAGCTTATTTAGTTTCAATCTTCTACTATGTGTCTGTTGATGCATAAAGAAAAACAATGTACGAAATAATCTGCTTGCATTCGGGCTTGTAATACATATTGAATTTACTTATATGTTTGATACTCATGAATGTTCTTATTATTGCGTTGTTTTGCCATATTTTAAAACTTATTTATAGCGATTTGTGATCTTAACCTTTTAGTAATTTATATATTTATTATTCTGAACATAAATCGATACTTTATTATCTATCAATGGATCGAGAAGGATACGGGTAATCCCACAATAGGTCAACAGAATAGTCGCACTGTCTTATCCGAACAGAAAAGAATGTTTTACTGGCAGTAGAACATAGCGTGCAATCATTTTTTTTTTTCTGACTCACTTGAGTGATAGAATATAACGGGTGTCAATGATTTTTTTTACGCTAGTCGTCGAGAATCGAAAAAGACCTCAATGCATTCAGACCTACATAGATGTATTATTAAATATATGTTATCATATTCGAGATATAGCTTTTACCAATAATAGTGTAATAAATCTTTACCTTTACTGATCATTCCTCAAAGTTTCTTACAACATCAATTTGCAATCTGAATCTCACTAGTGTTGTTAAACAGCTACTCTTTCATTATTCATAAGACTTGATAACTGTTTCAGTACATGTCCACAGCACGTTTGATGAGTTGTGACTTACTTGATCATCATATGTTCGTACACATAAAATTTACTGTAAATTATTACAATAAGGTTAATAGTCATTCATTGAATCACTTCCTGAGTATTCTTTTCATTGTTGTGGTTCTTCCTTTATGTTCAAGTACATTTCATCACATCGCTATATATGTATCCCCAAAGAACTTAATTGCAATGTTTTATCATTCTCACTAAATGTAACCAATTATGGTTTTTCAAATTCACTTTTCTTACGAGAACTATAATATAAACATTTTTTTTTGTGTTTGTTCAGCATCATCGATGAAATCAACCTGAAACAAACATACCATGGACAGATACACGTCGTATTTTTCATAATAAGTTAGGTTTTATCTTCTACAAACTACCAAAACAAGATGAACGCTTTCAGATGCACATTTACCATTACAGTTCAATGATCAAGCAGTGAATTCGAAAGTGATTTATCACATGAATTTTATTGCAATTCAATATACTCTCTCAGTGAATTTATTGTTGTTACTTCAATTACATATTTTCCTAGCACTTTCGAATTTCCACGCTCTCAGCCTAAATGGTCTCTGTGCTTTCTGTGCGCTTTTGGTGAATTTAATTACAACTGCTTCTTATCTGATTTGATTACTGTCTCAGTAAATTTAATCGCAATTCATCCCTGCGCTCTCAATTAGTTCTATGTACATGTGCACACTTTAGTCACAGTATTTGCTTCACTATTTTTTTTTATTTCTTTCACATCTAAACAGATAACACTCAATAAACGATTTCACTCGTTGATATTTTTCATAACTGTCTTGCAGGACCTGATATTCTAATATTCCGAGAGCAATAGTGCACAGTTTAGCTTAGAGTTCTTCACTGGTTCTCAAACGATGATCAGAACAGACGCATTTTCTTCACTCCCGAGAATTCAATCGCAGTGATTTTTTTTTGCACTTTCAGTGAACTTTATCACAGTACTTTCTGTACACTCCAAGTGAATATGTTCAGCTTCTGATGTCCTATGAATTCAATCATTTTTTTTTATCTACGTGAATTTAATCTCTGTGTGTTCTTAGTGAATTTAATCACAGTGCATTTTCACACTTTCACCTAATAAATCACTGTGCACTCCTAGTGAAGATAATCACAACAGCTTCAGGCATCCTTCGAATTCAATCACTTTTCTTTATTTCAGTGAATCTAATCACAACGCTTTCTGTGCGTTCTCAGTGCATTTGCACACTCTCACCTAATAAATCACAGCGCTTCATGTAGGCTCATAGTGCAGATAATCACAACAGCTCCGGACATCCTGCGAATTCAATCACTTTTATTTATTTCAGTGAATTTAATCACAACGCTTTCTGTGCGTTCTCAGTGAATTTAATCACAGTGCATTCCTGCACTCTCAGTGAATTTAATCACAGCGCTTCTTGTGCACTCCAACTGCAGATAATCAAAACAACGACTACTGGAATCCTGTGAATTTATTCACATCCTTTATTTCCGTGAATTTAATCACAACGCATTCTATGCGTTCTCAGTGAATTTAATCACAGTGCATTTGCGCACTCTCAGTGAATTTAATCACAACGCTTCCTGCGCGCTCTCAGTAAATAATCACAGCCCAACTAGAGTGAGTTTCATGTTCTGTCGGTTAGTTCAGCACAAGATTCCAGTGAATTTTATGTATACATTATTTCATATTCAATTCGATCGAACTGTTACACTTATCTACGTTAACGTTAATATTATAACGATTATATGTATTTCCCCCTAATTCATTCAATTAATCCTCTTATATCTGTGTTTTTTTTCCTTCAGATCATATTTTTCATCATTAGTTATGCGTAAAATTGTACGTTTTAAGATAATATTGTTGAACTAAATCTCAGCACTGAATGAAGTTCATTTGACATCAACCTCAAATGTAATCATTGATCATATGATTTTTCAAATAATGTAAAGTTGACTATCAGACTTTAACATATTTTTCTACAGACTCACACTCTTTTTGGATCTCGTCAAATGAAATACATAAAAACAAGCTAAAACTCAATGGTACTCAATGCTAAAAATATTGTTTCGAGCCAACCGTGTGTGCAAACGACAAATTAGAAGTAAAGTAGAACAAGCGCCATCACTAGCCGATCATCTTGTAGCAAATATATGAATTGATCGCCAAATATGTTTCCTATTTTTAGCTTTAATAGGTAGTGTTACATCTCAATCAGAATAGAAGGAAGCTATTACTATCTAGAGCCCATACTACACAAGTTTGCCGATCTAAGCGTTCTGATCGTCATAGTTTCTCAACCAACATTTATCACTAATCCCTTGATGTGTACAAACTGTCATGTCAAAATACGCATAATTTTCCGTAGTGCAACAAAACAAACATCATATTGTAACTTTTACATCAGACTTGCGTTATAAAAGGCTAATACTATTTCATCATTGAATTATTTCGTTGTCTGAATGAAGAATACAATAATTGTTATCATCAATGAACCGGTCTATTAAGTGCCTCACAATGCACATATCCTCGATTGAAAGGAGGCAAAACCATTTTCTTCATACGAGAAACAAACCTACATGTAAATGTAAAATATGTGTCCTTTATTATTATTTCAACGTATTAGAATGCGTCGATGTAAAGCACTTAAAAGAGCAATGTACCAAAGTTGCAACTTCTCTTAGCTTAAAGAAAACAGATTATTGTGCTTTGCAACCTAAGAGACAATTTTAACATACACTTCCATGATAATACAGGCTAGTAACATGACATCATCATGGCTCTGTTGTATTTTGTACAACACTGATGGAAAAACTTTACTTTTATTCCACAGCATCACTGCGCTTCTGCGGCCCTGATACTGATACCAGAGATACTGGATTGCGCGTCATTATTTTCCAAAAAATGTTACAGTGAATATGCATAACTGGCTTTGATTAGCACGTTGATAAATTAATTATTTCATAATGACTCATATCAGTTGATTCACCGCAATCAACCGCAAATCGTTTGCATTCAAACCAAACTCCTGTTGTCACACTTACTTCTCCATGCACTATTAACAGCTTATCTCCTTATCAATACCTATTGAGTTCTTATCTATTTAACTTGCCCTTGCAAAATTCACAAACATTAATTTGGACGCCAAGTAAACGAAGTGTCCAAAAAATGCAAATGGAATGGAGCTCTTGACTAAACGGCAGATCACATCAATGCCTGCTCCTGACGCACATCATGATGCACCGCACATACCTGCCATCAGATCTGAAAATCTCCTCATCACACGTTGGATGTGCTCGAAACGCGTGCATCGCACCATCGGCACAAAATCACAAAAGCGCTTTCTCTTCTTCCATTCTTTTCTTCGATTTTTTTTATTTGTTTCCCTTATTTCAAGGTCACCGATAACCGTGCTTCCACTAAAGGAGAACAATGCCGATATGAAGCCGCATGCCTCCCTACTTATGACACTACTGATAAAACGATCTGAATAACCGCGGCAGCAGAGCAAAATCTTTTCTTTCGCACTCTTTTTCCACTTTTCTTCTGATTGATTATTTTCATTTTCGATTAAACGTATTCTTCCTAATAGCACATTTTAACATAACAACATAAAGTACTTCATATCACTCCACTACTACTTTTTTTTTCCTCGTCGCCACTTGTGGTAGCCGCGTGTTCTTTGGTCAAGCGTGTATACAAGACTGACTGCTGTGCTACCGAGCGTGTGCTGGTTGCGTACCACGACTGTGCGTTGGATCCAGAGTATAATACATATGCACTGAACGAGTAAGGCGCTCATCACCACAAACTAGACAGCAAGTACACTCATCGTATTCAGTGACTCCTGATATCTACACGGCAAAGCGGATCTACTCAAATTTGAGTTGTTTCAACGTAAAACCGTAGTTGAGACCAATAACCAAAATTTGGCTAAATTTCCAAGGCCTCCATTAGGTACTTTGCCTTTAAAGCTATAGTAAAAATTTACTTAAATTTGGTTTGATTCAACGCAAAATTGAGTTCATTCAACCCAAGCTTGAGAATAATGCATTTTACCCAAATTTGGCTTATTGGGCCAAACTACCCCCATTAGGTAGGTGCAGCTCTCTCTATTTTTGACAACATTGGTGGGGAAGAGAGAGAATACCGAGAGATTTTGGGTTGAGAGAATAATCGATATACTTAATTTTGGGTCGTTTTGTAAATGCGGAAATGAAACGTTCTAAAAGGGAAAAATCGAGTTGGTTCAGAGCTAAGTGTGTAGAATTTCGTCTGCGAAACACGTAGAATCGATAAAGTAAGTTTGTATACTTTTTTGACTTGAGTCTGTTTGAATAAGTTTTCGAGATTTGATGTTTCAGACGTTTGCCTACACGCAGAGAAAACATTTTTAATATCAAAAATATTCTGTATCATTACAACCATTTTTCTGTATTATTTGCCGGCTTATAATTGTGGGAGTATAAAATGACCACCTTTTTGCCTACTCTCCGTTCAGCGTGTACTCACCACCAATGTTGACACCAATACCAACAAGACAGCTGCGAACTGATGATGCACCAATGTGATGGATTTTACTAAGGTGGCGCAGATGATTGATGCGTGCCATTAGTTCTCTCTTTTGTTCTCCCGCTGTTCTTATGCAGCGCAAATAGTGACGTCACTATTTGCGCTGCATAAGAACAGCGGGAGAATGAAAGTGAGAACTAGTGGCACGCTTCAATCATCTGCGCCACCTTAGTAAAATCCATCACATTGATGATGCACTTCGTCGCTACCTATTCATAAGCACGGTGTACTCGGTGTACTATATTAAGAAGGTGATATATTCCGAAAACTGACAGCTGCTTGACGACGTCATTCCTATCCACCTCGAACAAATTTGCGAAAAAAATGATCTAGTGATCCGGAAAGTATATGGTACGTTAGGAGTGACGTCACATGTTTACAATCAAACTTGATATTTACATCAGTAAAGAGCCTGCCTTGTTAATTTTTATGCCGTGTTCACAAGTATTCCATCCTTTGTAGAGAACAGATAATAAACGAGTTTCATTCCCGTGTAGTTAACCGTCGCGTTTTTTACTTCTGCTGGTGTTTCCCAGAGTCTATGAATGGAGAGTTGCGCGAAGAGACTTCTTTGAATGGTTGTTCTTCTTCGTCTTCGAAAATAGCCCCTATCTGTTTTGCTGGTCTGCTCGATAGGTAGACGGTTTGACAGTTCGATAGGTAGATTTGGTTTCACTCTTCGCGCAACTCTCCATTCATAAACTCTGGTGTTTCCTTTTTTCGGACTTTTCGCTTATCGTTTCCGCGCCCTGTTGGCCGTAATTCCATCACAGGTTATGGGCCCAGCAAGTGACAGTGAAAAAGTGAACAAGCACAGAAAAATCGCTTGAGACGGTGAAAATTCGGTTGGACATTTTCCGTGAATTCTTCCACGCGGTCGCGATCGGTACAAAATGGCGGACGCTGCAAAAGTTTCCTTCCCGAAGCTGAACCAACAAAATTGGGCTTCATGGAAACAACGAATGGAGTGGTTGTTGGAAAAAGAAGACTTGTGGGAAGTGGTTAGCGGTACATTGCCGGAACCGATTGATGTGACGGATTAGTGGCGGAATAAGGAACGGAAGGCTCGGGCGAATATTGGACTGTTCTTGGATGAGAGCCAGTTCAAGTTCGTGAAGGATGCAGCCAGTGCCAAGGGAATGTGGAACGCTCTCAAGGAAAAGCATGAAAAAGCAACGATGTCCACGATTGTGCATTAATTGAGCCCAGACCTACTCCACCTCACCATACCAACCCCCCTCCTCTCCCATTATCCCCTGCCTTCGCTCTTATTTTGAAATAAAGAAAACGGTTACAACTTTGAATACCTTATATTTTTGTATTTATCATACATAAAACATTTTACGTACTTGGCTTGGCTGTAATTTCTTATAATGGCTTGTCCCTTCCATGAGTTGTTTATAGGTGGCCGTGCATGAACCCGCAGCGTTTCAATCGTGTTCCTACAATCACGAAAAAAGGCTGATGAGAATCTAAATTCTACTAAAGAATAGCCAAAACTTACCAATAAAGCTTCAATTTTGGTTTCGATTATTATGAAACTTGAGTTTTATTGAACAATTCAATGATTTTCTCCACAGTTATTTTTTACACTTCGAGTTCTTCAGTTTACAGCGCGAAATAAAATGGCGGGCCACACGTTGCCTTATACGCACTCATTTTAAGGTGAAGCGGCGTGTAACTCAAAGAATCATTAGAATCATCATTGATGTAATAGTAGTAGTGTCGCCTTTCCATGTATATTTTCAAAACAAACAAACAAAAAATATAACATTTGTGTTAAGCATATTTTTTTTTGTAAACACATGGGAAATTTAGTAGATTGACTAGTATTGGAAATCAAAATCAACTATTCAATAGTAAATATCAAAAGAAAACATTACAATTTAATGAAGGGCAACGGAATTTCTCTGTTTTTAATAGGATTTATCGCATATTTTTGTTATTCATCGGTACGGTTTATGTTTGCAAGGGATGACGGTGTTGCCAGGTGATTGGTGACAGATTTTTCTAGCAATTGTTATATGCTTGTTTTCGGAACATTTGCTGCATATTTTAAAAACTTATCATTTTGCAAATAGTTTTCCATCACAAGATCACTGATTCAATAAAATTTTAATGATTTTTGTGATCAATCCACATTAAATGCTATGATTTAACAGATAGCAACTCTGACATCACTGCGCTTGTTGCAAGTTTCCCGGAAGGAGTAGAGCAGTACTACCGAAGCGAACTACAAAGCAGACACTGAAAGGCTAAGACACCAACGAAATCACAAAACGCAAGATTCATTTTAACAAACTGTATTGCTCAACATTTTTTCCTCGACCTAGCTTTCCTATTCTCTGATAGGCCTATCGATCTTAGTTTCTTAGGTGGTAATTTTTGATCTTAAGTTCTAACTTAGGGGTACTCACGGTACCGGAACTACCACATCTTGGCCACATCGAATCTCGACATCTCCACTATCCAGCCCACCGGTTGCTTGCTTGCTGGTGCGACCATGTCGCGATCAGGCTAGAAGGATCCTATCGGCGCAGTTCGGAATCTGCCTTCGAAACTCGGTCTCGGCTGCGGCGATCGGCCCCTTGTCGCTTGGGAACTCCTGTTCGTCCAACGGTTTGCTAATGGTAGCTGAAATTCCAAATAAGAACAAAAACCCTGTCGTGCGGAGCATTAGCATTTTGCTTTGCGGACCCGTTTGCAGACATCTTACCCGTGAAAGGGGTTTTTGTTTCTCCACGAGGGTGGATTTGAGCGAGATGGACGATCTTGATGCTCTCGTCCTTATTGTCTTCGATCGCTTCGTTTCAGAGGTTCGCTTGGGTCACAGTCTACCTGGTAAAGATCAAAGCATTACGATCTTGCTCTTCGCGGCACTGTGGATCCTTACTCACCAATATTCGCAGCGAACAACGGCCGATTATGTTTTTGACACCGAGGAACGTCGTCAGCGATTCCGTTTTGACTTCTCAAACGCCGCTTGCCTAATGATGAGTGTGAGGTTAATTTCCGGTTACGTTAACCTGGGCTTGGCTGTACTCACCGATTGAGGTTGGTTAGCCTGACTCAATGGCATCCACCGGATGGAAATCCCCTTGCTGGTACAATTAGCGTTCCGATTGTGAGCGTTCCGATTGTGGGCGTTCTGCTGATGATTGGGCGATTTTCGGAATTCCGACAATGCAAACTACCGTTTTTTCACGATGGCTGACAAGTGCGGAATGAGCCAAATGCTGACTCATATACTCTGGCAAGATTTTCATCTCCGAGCGTCGAACACTTGCTCATGTATGTGTGCCAGATGAGATAGGATCGCAAGCAAGGAATGACAGTTGTGGCGGTTGTCGGTTTCGATCGATTGTTGGCAATGTGCGAGGGGTGATTCGAATAGGCCGATACGGGCGAATTTACACGGAGCGAAAAATTACTTATGTTGGTGATTTTCACCTTTTGCTTACAATGTTTTTTTTTTCAAATATCAATTCTAACTATAATACAGTAACGAATCTAACTTAAACGTAACACAACTCTACCGTAGCGGAAGAATTTTTCATAAATCGATTAACTAACGATTTATGAAAAATTCACAAATCTTCAATCATCCTCCTGGGATGATGGTCAGAGACAAGTCGGTCAACTAAACCCTTGAGCAGACCTCAAGTTACAACAGGTTCCTCAACCTTATACAGCCTAACTAAACTCATATACGCAAGCCTTGATTGCTTGCCAGATCAAATCTCCACTATCGCCTGAACTACATGATCTTAATCCTAGACTCAATATCGCGCCAGCTGCTCCTGGCAGAATCTATGACCTCTCAAATCGTCTCTGACCAAAGTCCTTGTCCAGCTTCCACAAATCCGAGCAACTACGGCAAAACATTCTAATCGGATTCTAGCCTATTATATTGACTAAAATAGGCTTAATCGCACACTAAACATAGAAGCTATATTTACAGACTTTTTTACAAGGACTAAGTTGGTTTGTATTGGTTTGTGCATAAAACTGAGAAAAGAAGCATTTCCGCGACTAAATCGTCATGAGCCCGAGAATGGAGTTTTACCGCGCCCCTGGTCGCGTTACCTTGGGATGAAAATTTCATGACGACCCCCAGATCTTTAACCCTTGGCCACGCATTTGAATTGACTGGAAACACTTGAGGGTTTGTGTGCACTCATCCAGTCTTGGATGTGCTTGGTTTAATGAGATCGTGTTTTGTGTCTTTGTAGTAGTGCCGCTCAAAGCTCTGTGTAGTGGGTGGTCGAATCTTGATGGTGGGCTCGATTTATCTCGTTTGGCGAACGGCATTGCTGTGGGGTTTCCTCTACTTGGCTGGCAGCTCGCTGCGGACATAGCTTGATGATGTTGCTTGCGTTTGATCGCGGTCTACGGTGCGCTTCACTCGTTGTCTATTTCTGGTGTCTGGAGTCTCCCTATTGTGAACTTCGGGGTCACAGTCTCCCATGCCTTCCGCAGGCTGCTTGCTTGACCGCTTCTTCACGATGGTATTTGGAGCCTCCCTACTCACGGTGGTTTTCAGGGTTCCAATCTCCCGTGCCTTCCGTAGGCTGCTTGCTTGACCACTTCTCACGATGGTATTTGGAGCCTCCCTACTCACGGTGGTTTTCAGGGTTCCAATCTCCCGTGCCTTCCGTAGGCTGCTTGCTTGACCGCTTCTTCACGATGGTATTTGGAGCCTCCCTACTCACGGTGGTTTTCAGGATTCCAATCTCCCGTGCCTTCGTAGGCTCTAGTTACGTCCTCTTTCTCTCAATGCCCTCCAGCTGCTGTCTCACTGCGCCCGATAGTGGCCGTAAGCTTCAACTCCGCGTCGAACCGATTTTTGGTCGTCGATCTCCGGGTCTCCACTCCTCCTATCAGAGAATACATCTGGTGCATTGCCGAGATCCCTACTCCCCGTTTCCAGTGACGTAGGGTGCGATTTCTCCCGCTTCGCGAACGGCGCGCGGTACACCTCCTGGCGCGATGGAAGTGTTTGAGTACCGCTTGTTGGTTCTCTTCTCTGAATGACGCCGCAAATCGAGTTCAAATTCTGATCATGGTCTACAACGAAGCTTACGAATTATCGAGGTGGAGAGGTAGTCTTTAAGAAGTTGTTGCTCATCACACCTGATTTTTGCCATTTTCCCGCTTGGTACGTGTTTTGAAGTATGCTACAAATGGTTGACAGGCTTTGCCTGTGGACATAGCTTTATCGTTGTGGAACCTCGTTCGGATGAACGGAAATCCTTGCCATAGTCTTGTTCGGTGTTGCTGAAGTGGAGCGTTGTTGTAGCGGGTTCTCGCACTCAGCATTCGTGGTCAAATCTCCCGATGATTGGTGTTTCCGACTGCTACTGATTCTGGTTAACAGACACCGCCTGTGTACATAGCTTGAACGTTTCGGAACCTCGTTCGGGTGGACGGAAATCCTTACAGAAATCTCCCAATCGGTATAGCTGAGGCGAAGCGGAATTGTGGATACTGTGTTCGCCTCTGCTCGTTGTCACTGCTCCCATTTGGTGTTTTTGTCAGCTTTCGCTTCCTGGTTGACAGGCACTGCCTGCGTACATAGCTTTACACTTTTTACGCTTAGTCTGCTTTGATGTCCTTCGCGTGGAATCTTCCTTTCTTACCACTCAGAACATCTTCCAACAGATACAGGTTCGTCCCGAGGATGTCCTTCACGATGGCCGGAACAAATTTCGGCTCTAGCTTACTAGTAATCTGATCCACTTTTGAGGAGAGAACGAATGTACGGCGCCACACCAGATCTCCAACCTTGAACGCTATCGATCTTGTACGAAGATTGTACCGCTGCTTCGCCCGCTGGTGGCTGTTCTTGATTCGCTCGATTATGAGCTTCTGGATTCGACGAATTGCCGACAGCCTGAGATCTTGTGCTACCTTCGGATCGTCTGGTGTGTTGAGTTCTTGTTGCGTATAGAGATCCGTGTGCAACAGCAGGTTTCGTCCGAAGTTTGCTTCGTGAGGACTTACTCCCGTTGCTTCGTGCTTCGCTCCGTTTATCGCTGCTGTGATTGCCGGCAACTTTTCGTCCCACTCACGATGGTCGCCATCTAGTAATGCTCGGATACAAGTTACTACGACGCGGTTTACGCGCTCGGCGTTGTTGACCTGCGGACAGTAGAACGCTGTTTTCATGTGGCCAATCCTGTGCTTTGCTAGCCATGATTTGAACACCATCGATTCGAACTGCTTCCCGTTATCGGACAGTATCAGCCTTGGACGAGAGAACTTCAGACAAACTTCTTCTTCCAGAAACTCCACCATCTTCTGGGAATCCGCTGTGCGCATGGGCTTGACGATCACATACTTGCTGACCCAGTCTACTATCACCAACAGCACTGTGTTTCCTCGCTTGGAACGTGTGAGCGGACCGACAAAGTCCACCGATATCATTTCCCACGGAGTCTTCGCTGGCTTGGGGTTTCCCATCTGCGGCATCATCTTCCTTCCTGGCGCTTTACATGCCTTGCAGGTCACACAGCTCCTCACGTAATCGCCAATCTCCTGCTGCATTTGTGGCCAGTAGTAGTGGGCTTGAATTTTGTGCCACGTCTTGTAGAAGCCAAGGTGCGCTGCTGCAGGTTCATCGTGGTATCGACGGATCAGCTGCAACCTCTCTTCTCTCGGAACGACTTGCTTCCACTTGTGGTATACTGCTCCGACTTCGTCCTTGCAGCGACAGTTTTTGTATAGGGTGTCGTTCGCAATGCGGAAGTCCGGAAACTGGTCGCCGTTGCTCTTCACTTTCTCAACCAGCTTTCTGTACCACGGATCCTGCACCTGGTCTACCACGAACACTGCTTCGGCTACCATTCGTGAGAGTGCGTCCGGTACGACGTTAATCGATCCTTTCCTGTACCGGATCTCGAAGTCGAACGCGTTCAGCCGCAACAGCCATCGGCTCATCAACGCTGTCGGATTCTTCATAGATTTTAGATAGCTGAGCGCCGCATGGTCGCAATAGACGATGAACCTTATTCCTTCTACATACCCTCTGAACTTCTCGATCGCTCGGATCACCGCGAGACACTCTCGCTCCGTGACCGAATACTTCCTCTCGGACGCTGACAGCTTCTGCGAAAAGTAGCTGATCGGATGTTCATCGCCTTCATTGTCCTGCGTTAGTACTGCTCCAATCGCTGTGTCGCTGGCGTCGCACGCTATTGCGAACGGTCTGCTGTAGTCCGGCATCGCTAGCACAGGTGCCGACACCAGAGCGGCTTTTAGCTTGAGGAAAGCTTCTTCAGCAATGGGATTCCAACGGAACTTGATCTTACCAGACGTCAGGTTTGTCAACGGTGCCGCTAGCTGTGAAAATCCGGCGATGAATCGGCGGTACCAGTTGCAAACGCCCAGGAATCGCTGAACTTCTTTTCGTGTTGTTGGAGTCGGAAACTGTACTATTGCTTGGATCTTCTCTTCATCTACTCGCCAGCCTTGTTCGTCGACCACGTAGCCGAGATACTTCATGCTCTTTCTGCAGAACTTGGATTTCTCCGACGATATCGTGAGATTCGCCTGTCGCAGTCGGCGGGCCACTTCTTCCAGCAGAGCGATATGCTCCTCGAAGGTTTCCGAGCAGATGATGATGTCGTCCAGGTAATGGAATACCAACGGCTCCAAATCGGCGAACAAATGAGTCATGAGTCTCGCTAGGGCTTGGCTCGCTGTACACAGTCCAAAAGGCACAACTTTGAACTGGAAGTGGCCTCTGGATGGAACTGTGAACGCTGTCAATGGTCTTGAGGTCTGATGAAGTGGCAACTGCCAGAAAGCGTCCTTGAGATCGATCGATGAAGATGTATTTGCTGCTTCGAAGATTGTTTGTGATCGCTGCTATCTGCGGGATAGGATATCCCTCGTTCACCATGATGGAGTTGAGGTGACGAGCATCCAAGCAGACGCGATACTGACCGGTTTTCTTCTTGACAGCAACCAATGGGTTGTTCCATGGAGAGAACTGTGCCTCCTCGATGACGTCGAGGGCGATCATCCGGTCGATCTCCTTGTTCACCTCCTGCAGAACATACGGTGACATTGGGTAATGCCGTTGCTTGCGAGGTGGGGCGTTACCCACATCAATGCGATGCTCATACAGCTTTGTACGGCCTAGCTTGCCCTATACCGCTTTTGGGAACTTCCGGATCGCTTATTCTAATTGCTTCTGCTGTTCGGACGTCAGTTGCTTCATCTCATGATCCTCGACGACTTCTTCGTCCTGCTTTGCTTCCATAGTGCAGCACACAGCCTTTACTCCAAACTTGTCCCAGAAGTTCATTCCTAGGATGATGCAGTCTGGAATCGAAGGTACTAGCAGTACTGGAAGGACTTCGTTTCGATTATTGTAGACTATGGGAAGGTACACGAAATTGTTGATTTTGTGTTTCGTGCCGTCCGCCGTCTTTATTCCGCCAGAGACGGTTCCTCTCTGTAGTCCGCACTCCTCTGCCAGATTGACCTTATTTCCTCCTAACAGAGAGCAGTTCGCTCCACTGTCTAGCAAGGCGGTTAACTCCTTCCCCAACACAGATATGACGGCGTGCGGTCGATTGTCGCTTCCGGGATTGATGATTAACGAGTTCAGGTTTCGAAATTCTGGAATATCGGAGGGGTTTCCGATACTTTGCGGAGAGCTGCTCCCCTCTATTGCTGGTTCTCCGCTGGGTAATTTACCACACCTGAACGGCACGTGAAACAGCTGCGCAACGAGTAGCCTTTTCGTCCACATCGGTAGCAGAAAAGGATCGCTTGCGGCTTCGGACAATCCAGAAACCTATGACCTTCTTCGTCACAGTTCCAGCATACCAATGCCATTCGTTGCTGGGTTTCTGCTTCCTGTTCTTCCGATTGGCGTTCTACCAGTCTTGTTGGCTCTTGCTGAAAAGAGTTGCTTCGCTGGTTGTAGTTTTGCGACTCTTCCAGCGAACTTGGCCTCCATTGTCGCGTTTGCCAATTCTGCATCCTTTGTGGTTGCTCTTGCTGCTGCTCTGGTACGGAGTAGCTTGCGACCGTTGCTGCTGCACGGGTATGTGCGTGTCTCTCAACTGCTGTCGCATTACAGGTGGGCTGCCTCCCTCGGTACGATTGAACCTATCCGGAAACCGATGCTGCCTTTCGTTTCCTGGCGTGAAATTTTGTCGCGTAGTTCTCCGCTCAAAGTTCATCTTCAACGCGTTGACTTGCTCTGCCAACTCGTCGATGGTGTGCTGCCAATGGTCTTCGTCCTGATCTTCTGGTGTCTCGAAACTAGGAGCGCTATCTTGAATTTCCACCGCATGGACTCTGCTGAAGCGTTGAGGATGTTGTTGCTGCTGTATTGGAGCCGGTCTGTTGGTCGCCACAGGCGTAGCGAAGTTCGGTTCCAGCAACGCACTGTGTGGAATCGGAATCCTACGCTGTCTGTTCAGAAGCATCCTCGTCTCGTCGTATCCGGTACACACTTCAACCATTTCTTCCAATGAGCGGGGTCTGGCTGCTGTTACGATGGCCGCATAATTTTCGTTCATGTTCTTCTTCACCAGGAAGAACTTCTCATCGGCCGGAATCGGTGGATCCACAAAGCGAAAGAGCGCAGAAATGTCGCGATAGTATTTCGCAAACGATTCCTCTCTTCCTTGAAATCTGAAGCTGGCCTCCAATCGCAGAATTTGCGAGTAGCCACTAGGCAAGAACTCTCTTCGAATCTCTTTCTTGAAGTCGTCCCAGGTAGGCAGTAGTTGCTAAGAAGTTGCTCGTGCGTACCAATCAATGGCATCCTCTTGCAGCAGGTGCTTGATGGAGCTCAGAAGTGTGGCATCACTCATGCCTTCCGACCTTGCAAACGTCTCCACTCGATCCAGGAAAACGTTGAGTGAGGTTGTGTCCTTCTCGCCTCGGAACTTGAATGGCCAGTTATGCACTGCTTTCTGCATCCTTCTCTCGTCTGCTCGCTCCGGTGCTGGTCGTTCTCGCCGGATCAGCCGTTCCAGTTCTTCTCGCATCCTGTAGCATTCTTCTCGCATCCGCTCTTCTCTCTCCTGCATCTGCCTGATTCTCACTTCCAGCGCTTCTTGTGATGGGGTTTCTCTTGCCTGTTGATTCCATCCTGCATACTCCCTGGCCAGGTAGGGAGGGTTGGTGAGCTGCTTTGCCGTCTTGAATCCGCTTGTCGTCTGTCTTCGTGGTCTGCTTGGAAAGAACTGGAAAACAGTAGTCCTCTTCCTTGTCCACACGAAAACGATGACATCAGAGGTGGTTGCGGTGCTGGGGGTGGTGAATTGTCTTGGATGGAGGTGCTTCCAACTGGGATTGTGGCTTCCTCTGTTCCTCCAACAGCTCCTTCAGAGTCATTGTTGTTCCTCCTCACAGCTCCAGTTGATGTTGTGTTTCTCACCGCACCTTCACCCATTTGTACACCATTCACTACACTAGTACCATTCACTTTGCTTAACAGCACGTTAACATGCATGGACAACATGGCGTGTGTTTCCTGCAGTTCGACCGGAGGGCGGATCAATTGCAAACGGTCGCGATAATGATTAAGACGTGTCCGGATTTTATTCAAGGTTGCACTATCGTGAGTGCGAATAGCCGCTTCAGTGCTGATGTGCAACTGTTGTATTTGAGTTTCACAGTGCTCAATGTTTGACTGTGAACTCATTACATGGCATGAGCTAGTGGGCTGGTTGTCTCGTAAGGATTCCTCCTGCATTATTGCTTTGAGACGTAAGACCTTGCCTCTATGGGTGGTAGGTCCTAAATTAACTACATGACGTAGGGCCAATTCATACGTGACCTCTTCGTCCGTCAAATGTGTGTAATCCATATCTTAATTTATGCGTAGGGTTAAAAATTTTATTGATTATCAAGGCCGGATAATCAAAAGCACAAAACCAAAAAATCTCTGAATCACAAACCAAAAAAAATCTCAGTCGGTAGAGCATGAGACTCTTAATCTCAGGGTCGTGGGTTCGAGCCCCACGTTGGGCGCCAGTGTTGCAAGTTTCCCAAAAAAAATCTCAGTCGGTAGAGCATGAGACTCTTAATCTCAGGGTCGTGGGTTCGAGCCCCACGTTGGGCGCCAGTGTTGCAAGTTTCCCGGAAGGAGTAGAGCAGTACTACCGAAGCGAACTACAAAGCAGACACTGAAAGGCTAAGACACCAACGAAATCACAAAACGCAAGATTCATTTTAACAAACTGTATTGCTCAACATTTTTTCCTCGACCTAGCTTTCCTATTCTCTGAAAGGCCTATCGATCTTAGTTTCTTAGGTGGTAATTTTTGATCTTAAGTTCTAACTTAGGGGTACTCACGGTACCGGAACTACCACATCTTGGCCACATCGAATCTCGACATCTCCACTATCCAGCCCACCGGTTGCTTGCTTGCTGGTGCGACCATGTCGCGATCAGGCTAGAAGGATCGTATCGGCGCAGTTCGGAATCTGCCTTCGAAACTCGGTCTCGGCTGCGGCGATCGGCCCCTTGTCGCTTGGGAACTCCTGTTCGTCCAACGGTTTGCTGAGTGGTAGCTGAAATTCCAAATAAGAACAAAAACCCTGTCGTGCGGAGCATTAGCATTTTGCTTTGCGGACCCGTTTGCAGACATCTTACCCGTGAAAGGGGTTTTTGTTTCTCCACGAGGGTGGATTTGAGCGAGATGGACGATCTTGATGCTCTCGTCCTTATTGTCTTCGATCGCTTCGTTTCAGAGGTTCGCTTGGGTCACAGTCTACCTGGTAAAGATCAAAGCATTACGATCTTGCTCTTCGCGGCACTGTGGATCCTTACTCACCAATATTCGCAGCGAACAACGGCCGATTATGTTTTTTGACACCGAGGAACGTCGTCAGCGATTCCGTTTTGACTTCTCAAACGCCGCTTGCCTAATGATGAGTGTGAGGTTAATTTCCGGTTACGTTAACCTGGGCTTGGCTGTACTCACCGATTGAGGTTGGTTAGCCTGACTCAATGGCATCCACCGGATGGAAATCCCCTTGCTGGTACAATTAGCGTTCCGATTGTGAGCGTTCCGATTGTGGGCGTTCTGCTGATGATTGGGCGATTTTCGGAATTCCGACAATTCAAACTACCGTTTTTTCACGATGGCGGACAAGTGCGGAATGAGCCAAATGCTGACTCATATACTCTGGCAAGATTTTCATCTCCGAGCGTCGAACACTTGCTCATGTATGTGTGCCAGGTGAGATAGGATCGCAAGCAAGGAATGACAGTTGTGGCGGTTGTCGGTTTCGATCGATTGTTGGCAATGTGCGAGGGGTGATTCGAATAGGCCGATACGGGCGAATTTACACGGAGCGAAAAATTACTTATGTTGGTGATTTTCACCTTTTGCTTACAATGTTTTTTTTTTCAAATATCAATTCTAACTATAATACAGTAACGAATCTAACTTAAACTAACTTAACTAACAGATCAGGCCGCGTGCAAACGGCAACGTAGAGTAAACCTCCCACCAGGCTCTGGTACTTTTCGGCGGTGGTCATTTTCTTCTCCTCCTTTTTGCTCTGCGGTGACGTATCCTGGATCCATCGGAATTGGTGATGGTTTCGCTTGCTCCATTTCGAATTTGAAAAGCATTCTTTCGATGTAGCTTTCTTGACTGAGAAGAAAACTTCCATCCTCTTGCCGCTCGATGTGAATGCCAAGGTAATTCTTCACATTACCCAGACAACTATTTTTGAAATTTCTTTCCAGGTGCTTTCGTACTCGCTCATACTCCCTGTCCTCCTTGGTGACGATCAGCATGTCATCTACGTAGAGTAGGATGAACGATGATCCATCTGTCTTCGTGAAAAGGCAATTGTCGGCTTCCGTGGCTTCATATCCCAACTCCTTCAAAACGTCGGTGATAGTCCGGTTCCAGACCCTTCCAGCTTGCTTCAAGTCATACAAGCTCCTCCTCAAATGGCATACGTCGTCGGGATTTCCGGATTCGTATCCGGGCGGTTGACGCATGTAAATGGTCTCCGAAAGCTTGCCATTCAAATAAGCCGTCTTGATGTCGACATGCTTCACCTGCATCTTCTGGCGCGCTGCAATTGTCAAAAGTGCCCGCAACGTGGTGTGTTTGGCAATCGGCGCATTAGACCTCGTCATAGTCGGTTCCATATTTTTGGCTGCATCCCTGGGCAACTAATCGAGCCTTGTATCTTGCTACCTTTCCGTGTTCGTCAAACTTCTTCTGGAAAACCCACCGGCAGCCTATTGATTTGCGGTTAGCGGGGAGACGGACGATATCCCAGGTGGAGTTTTCTTGCTGTGCTGCATACTCCTCATCCATCGCGGTCTTCCATTGTTCCCGCTCTGCGCTCGCTAAAGCTTCTGCTAACGTCCTCGGCTCCATCGTACGCTGACTTGCTAGGCTGCTAGTTTCTCGGAAACGAAACGGTGGTACTCCTTTAGTTGCACGGCTTGACACACGAATCGGCGTACTCGTCGACAAAGGTCCTCTCGGTATCGCACTTGCACATGCGCCTACTTCAACATTCACCAGCTGTCAGTCGTTCCAACTAACGGGTCGGATTCGCTAGATGGAAGGCAGTCGTGTTCCAACCAGCGAACCCCCACTGTAATACATCGCATGACAGGTTTCGATGTTTTGATTTTCCAAAGATCCGAATATTTGAGACCGAATATAATTCTGCACGGTTTTTTTCGGATTTTTTCCTTCAGATCCTAAACATTGCTAATATTTAAGTATTTCGGATTATCACCGTACATAACCAGAAGGATGCTCTTAAATTGGTAGGTATTATCGCAAATATGTAAGGTACCACGGGGCAAGTGGGTAAATGGGTAAGTGAAAATAATTGGTATATTTTACTGAATATGTGAATTAACATTTAAAACTCATGCGTAAACCTTTGATGCCATTGAGAACATTACAATAGGTAAGAAATTGCTGAGATTGTTCAGCCATAATTGCATAATAGAGCGAAACATTGTTAACCTGTAAACTACCACTCCGTAACAAGTTGGCGACGTGCAATCCTATTTTAATATTTTCAGCGGAAAAAAGTTGCAGAAAATAATTTTCTGTACCACTTTTAAGTTGTCTCCTCTGACAGTTTTAAACTGCAACAAAAAAAGGTTAAGGAATAATTCGACATATACCTAAAAATAACTAAATTGAAACACCATCAATTTTCTAATCACGTGGGCAAGTGAAAAGTTTCTCATTAGAAATTGATTTTGTGTTTTCTCTTTAGGTAGCTATAAGTATACAATGTTCGCAATTATCATAGAACAACAGAACGTTCTGATAATTCAAGAAACGCTATACTCAAAGCGTTAAAAGCTATTAGAAATCATGGAACTTATCTAAAAGTGGTGGCCACATATTACGATATTAATATGTCTACTTTGGACAGCCGATTAAAAGGAAGGACGTTGATTGAAAACTTCCAATGTAAGAGAACTCACGGAAAACTCGTGGAATGTTTATGTAAAGCTAGTTCAAAACATAAAAATAGGGTATAAGTCTGTCCACATAAGAAAATTCTAAATACCTAATTGAATGATTTCGTTTGATTTCTCCCGAAGAATTATCCGACGTCATACCCGAATTTCTTAAAAACAAATAACGAGCGGTGGAAATTCTACAGAGCAGAGATGCAATTGATATCCCATGATGTAAGAACTAACATTGGAAATGTTGTAGTTATAATGTTGTCGAATCATTTCAACAAACATAACTGAACAGAAGAAAATTCAAGTGACAAGAATATATTTTTCTTTGTTTGCATGTTACTTATGTCGTTGTTCATAGGGACGCCTTAACATAAGTTAAAGTTAATAGAAATCGTGAATATAACTGTTAGTTTTGAATTTATTGTTCAAAACCATAAACTTTTCACTTGCCCCACTTGTGGGGCAAGTGAAAAGTAAGGAGACATTTTTCAAAAACTTTTTCTGTATTTTTTCCTTTAATTTCATATAAAAATCAATTTCAGCATACAGCTTATATTTGGTGGGAGTCAAGCTAAAAAATATACAGGACCTCATTTATTTAAATTTAAAGTCTCTAGAATTTGAAGAATCTCAACTATACGAATTCCATTACCCACTTGCCCCACGGTACCGTATGCTCAAAAAAATCTTAAGGCCAACTCTTCCCCTGCATTGAGACAACATATTGATCGCAGTAGCCATAGTTTATGAATGCCTCTTGCCACCCTTAGGTATGTGATATGGACTTATGCACGAGTTCATTATCTGACGTTTTAGCGGTGCCGTGTTATTTATGTGACCATGGAAACCAGTGTATTCGGCACCGCTCAAACGTCAAATTAATGAACTCGTGCATCGGTCCATGGACCAAAGCACGAGTTCACTATGTGACGTTTGAGCGGTGCCGTGTTATATATGTGGTCATGGTAACCAGTGAATTTGGCACCGCTCAAACGTCAAATTGATGAACTCGTGCATTGGTCCATAGTGTAGCATAGTTAATAAGTGTCCTTCGGCTTGCTATTCATCTAACAATTAGAGCTCAATTCCCAATCAAAAAGGTATTTATTGACAAAAAATCATAATAGGGAAGGTGTGCCGGTATTCGCCATGTATCAGTTATTCGCCACCACGGATTATATACTGTTTTACGACATATATGGCTGCCAATTGTTTAGTGTTCGCTTAATTGCTTTAAGATGATACGGAAACATTATTGGAAACCGCAAAATTTGCTCAGAAAATAATGGAAAAAATCAATTTCCTTAAAATTTTTGCTCCTTTGCACTTTTTTTTCGCCGTGGTGTTCCTGATTCGCAACCCTCCATAAGAAATCAACGTAGGTGGCGAATTCAGGAACCGAAATTAAAAACGTGGCGAATACTGGTGCAAGTGGTTCCCCGGATAAAAACGTATCATTCAGTGAATGGAATAAACCATTAATGTACAATATAACGTATTGGATACAATACAGCGTATTGTAATTGAATGTCGAAGCAATATTATTCTTGTTTGGATATACAATTCAAAAACAATATAATATATTGTAACAGAACATTGTATTGTTTTTAATTGGTTTTATACCTTACAATTTTGGTCAAATTCCTATTTTCGCGTAAAACAACTGTTGCTTTTTTCTATGTAGCTTTGCTGAAAGAAATGAACAAAACAAGTTCAGAAAGCAAGAAATGTTGGGTGAAAAATATTCAAAAAGTAAAAATAAGTAGTTTTTAAAGAAGTCACTTGACATTAGCTGGAACGACGAATGCAACCATGATACAGTTCGTTGAATTGTTTTTGTATTGTACAACAATACACGAATTGCTTATAAGGACAATACATGAACAACATATCGTATTGTATTTTCAAAATGTTTGTATGAGAAAATATCTATATTTGTATTGTTACGATACTTAACCACCCATACATTATATTGTAAAAATCTCATATACCATACAGTGTACTGTTCAAAACAATATATTGTACTGTAATTGTATTGTCATTTTACAATATACTGTATTGTATTTCCAATATATTGAATGGTACTGTTTCAATACGTTATATTGTTTTTGTATTGTATTTTTTTTCCGGGTCAGTATTTGCCACCCCCATTTTTAATACAAAAACAATGTTTCTGATTGGTTTTAATATGTTTCCTGCTGAGTATAAATTGAAAGCTTTCGTTTAATGTATTGACAGTAACCACAGGTCTTTTGATTTATGTATAAACAATATTTTTCCTTAGGGTGGCCAAAACTGGTACACCTCCCCAAAACATCAACGCGGGTTTAATTCTCTACACAGTAAAATCTCGAAAACTTATTCAAACAGACTCAAGTCAAAATAGTATACAAACTTACTTTATCGATTCTACGTGTTTCACAGGCGAAATTCTACACGTTTCGCTTTGAACAAGCTCTATTTTTCACTCTTAGAACGTTTAATTTCCTGATTTACAAAACGACGAAGTAAGATTTTCGACTCTCGTAACCTAACCACTACTTTCGTCGCTCCGCTGTATGGAGAGACAAAGTGACTTAACCACAAATCAAAACAAAACACTACTTGAGTCGATTTTACACTGGTAGAAAAACGTCGCAAGTAACTGAATAAAACGGCTTATCATTTTGTTATAAAAAAAAATGTGGGAAATAATAAGAACTCCCTAGTTTTTGAACGCGAGCTCATTGTGTGCAAAATTTAAGCAATGTACACGGCGAAAAAATGTTAAAAAGGTGATTCATTTTAAAGCAGTTTTAGAAGACAGGTTTTGATTCTTCTGAATTAATTTTCTCAAAACCGTATAGAAGCTACTTAAGTCGATTTGAAAAAGTTATCGAGAAATGCACACACCTTGATAAAAATCAACGGTCCGGTTCGCATGGAACCCCACAAATGTTTTTGATTAATGATTAATTTTCTGAAGGTCGGTAAAACAGAAGAAGTCCGCTTTTTTGGTATCGATATTTTGATAACATTTATCGAATATTATTTACGCACATTTATTTTTTTACGAATCGATGACGATCGCTATTGATTTGTTATATGAGCGGTATAAAGCGGTATAAATTCAAAGATATGGTTGACCGGGAGATCAAACGTGTAGATTTTTATCAGTGTATTAAACTTTATTTTCAAAAGCCAAGTGACTTTATTTTTGATTGAATATGTATTACAAAAGTCATCGATTTTTTTCTAGCAAATACATACAGCAATTATACGATTACACAAACAAAATAACTTTGATTAAATATAAAATATTATCACCTCCTCTATTTTCAGGTGGAAGGATTCAAAATGTTAGAATAAGATTAGGTATGATATCCCATAACCGTCATATTTTTCCCACACTTTAGAGGCAAAGATAAAGTAGCAAAGAGTGAAAAATAAAACAAACGAGTCGTCAACACTAAACTTTGTTTTGCCTCCATACTTTTCGCCACTCTACCTAGACATACTGCATGAGCCTATGCATGCCATAAAAAGTTTGACTTTTACTGTGCGCCCTGTTTTCAAGTTGCCCGTGAGAGAGAGCGAGACAGCACCAACACACGGCGCACAGTAAAAGTCAAAAGGCACGTACAGAGGCTCATAGGCCAGGGGAAGTGGTCCACCTCGAGTGAATTTATAGCAGAGAAAAAGTAGATTTTGTATGAAAATTCACAGGAAAATGAATGACAAGTTCATCCACTTCTCCTGGCCTATTACCCCTTATTTATTTTTTGCATCTGTTATTCAGATAGGTTAAGACCGTAAGCCATTTTAGGGACCGTTTATAAATGACGTAGCATTTTAGGGAGAGGGCGCTCCTTCCAAATGTAGCGATAGAAGAAACGTAAATAAATCAGCCCGCCAGAATCTTTCAAAGCTGGTATTTAAACAAACTTAAACTTAAACTTAAAATAATTTGAAACGTCTCATAAAATGGCTTATTACCCCCCCTTGAATATACTTGATGTCGTAATATCTTCCAATTGTGCAGTAATTCCATAGTTTACTACAGTAAACATTCGTTCATTGTAATTTAGTTAGTTGATATGCGTTTTGATGAACTATAGTCCATTTTACGAAACGGAGGGATTGTACACAAATTATGTCACGTTAAATTTCAACTTTTTCGACCTCCTCCCCCCCCCCCTTTGTCACACTTTTTGTATGAGTACTTCGAAAATTTTGTAAGACTTGTCACGCTTGGCTCGACCCCCTCCCCCCCTTGGAGCGTGACGTAATTTGTTCATGACCCCTGATCGCTTACCCCATTAAACATTTGACAGTTCAACAGCCGACTCGACAAATGGGTAAAGGCCCAAACGCAATGATAGCGGAACGGCAACGGAAAGCGGAACCGGTTCGCCAGCATGAACTACAACAAGCTTGTCTACTCAGTGTTTGTTCAATTTTATTCGTTGTCAGCTCAGTCGAGATGGTGTGCTTCATGCTGGCGAACCGGTACCGCATTCCGTTGCCGTTCCGCTATCATTGCGTTTGGGCCTTAAGTCTTGAGAAATCAAGTCCTCTATATAGGTTGTCCCCCTTCGCGGATCAGTTCGGAGTCATCCGCGTGGAAGGGCGAACAGCCAATGCAAGCTATGCAACGTTCGATGCACGCTTTCCAATAATACTACCAAAAGACCATCAAATTACAACATTGTTGCTGACTAGTTACCACTGTCGATATGGTCATGCTAACCGGGAAACAGTGGTGAATGAAGTACGCCAGCGGTTTGTAAGTGTTTGGTTTGTCAGTTGATAGTGTTAAGGTGATTTTGTATTTTGTTTGTACGTAGAAACGACAGGAAATATTCGTAGTAGGTGTCTAGGTTTTTTTCCCAGTAGCACTAGGCATACAACTAGGGCAGTAGTATGTCAAATCACCGTAACCACGCAGGCTACCACCCACCGAGCTCCCAAAACCCACTACCAGATGTCTGGTAGCATAACGTTCGGGCGGCCATGAGGGGTGGCGAAATGGGGGCCATCGTTGAAAACCAGAATGGGAAAGGGGAATGACCGACGACCTAGGTCAAGAACCTCTACGGTCAAAAATAAATTACTGGTCGTTCACTTGCCCGGTTACTGCTGAAGAAGCTAGTCGCAAAAACCCAAAGTGAATATTCAAAAAGTAAAGTTGAGAGAGAGCCAACGAAGAGTTGTGTGAGGAAGAAGTGAGTGGAAAGTGGACACCAGGTAACCATCAAAAAGCCACAATTTCTATTACCGTGGTTTAAAACCCTTTCCTATTCTACCAGGACCCCGCCGTTTTTGGTATAGAACCACAAAATTCTATTACCGCCCTACGCCGTCCTAGCGCCCTATTCCGGGTACATTCCGGCTCCTTCGTTGGCCGAAGACCGATCCGTCAACATATCGGTAGCTAGGTCGCATAGAAGGGTCCCGGAAGGCTGCAGCCGAAATCCCCCAAGCCAACCCGAGGAGAGCGTGGCCAGACGTGGCCGAGGAATTTGAGAGCGGTAGGAGAACACCGAAGGTCATTAACAAGCCGGAAAGCAGCCTGGAGTGTGGTGGTAGCTGCGAGAAGAAGGGGCCCCTATCAGGAAAAAGGTCAGATTAGCTAATAAGAAAGTGGGAAAGAAGTGGTTAGTGAGGAGAAAGTTGTAGCCCAATAAAGCTACCTAGTGAAGGAAATAAAGTAGGAGTTTTGATCAGTGAAGTGCTGTGGGTTTTCCTAAATTTCGAGTGCGAAGATTCCCTGTCCGCGGTAAATTACGGTAAGCATGCCGACCCTGAGGCAGTTGAGTCGGGGAGTCTCTAAGACGCTCCCGATTGGCTGACCGAAACTTACAGGTTTCATATTTTCAATCTACGTTCGGCCATAGACAAAGTGATGCGAAGCTGCCAGCGATGTAAATTGACGAAGTGCCAACCCCAGATCCCCCGAATGGCTCCGCTTCCTGAGGAGCGTTTAACGCCGTATGTCAGGCCTTTTAGTTACGTCGGTGTGGATTATCTTGGCCCGCTAGAGTCTTCCGTTGGGCGTCGCAAAGAAAAGCGATATGTTGCTGTCTTCAAATGCCTTGTAACGCGTGCCGTACATTTAGAAGTTGCACACAACTTGTCAACTGATTCATGCGTTATGGCAATAAGAAGATTCGTCCGCAGACGTGGACCCCCGATCGAAATATTCTCAGATAACGGCACTAATTTTGTTGGCGCGAATAACGAGTTGGTGAAGCAGATAAAAACCATAAATAGTGAGTGTGCCGAAACTTTTACCGACGCGCGCACCAAATGGTCCTTTAACCCATCGTCTGCACCACACATGGGTGGTGTGTGGGAAAGGATGGTGAGGAGTGTCAAAGAGGCGATTCGGGCTCTTGACGACGGGCGCAAATTAAAGGACGAGGTATTGATGACAGTGCTGGCTGAGGCAGAAGGATTTATTAATTCTCGATCGCTAACATATATGCCTCAGGAGTCAGCGGATAGTGAAGCCATTACACCGAACCACTTTCTCCTGGGGAATTCATCTGGAGCGCAAGACCCATTGCGAACCCCTGTTGACCTGGCTGCGACCTTGAGGAGTAGCTACCACACTGAACGAAATCCCCCGTCTCGAATTGAATGATTATTGACTCATCCGAGCCCCATACCTATTTTCAGACACAATCAAGATGATTTTCATCTTCGCGAAAATCAGTGGTTTACAAATCACTCCGAATGAAAATCATACAGTCTTGGAATGATTTTTATCATTCAAATAGATGCCTCTTATTGAATGATTATCATACATACATGTAAACAATCCCTTTTCCATAATAGTTATTAATTAAAAATAAATCAAATCAAAAGTTAAGCACTACAAAACCTTGTTGACATTGCTTTTTATTTCTTTAATGTGATTTAAACGCATTATTCTACGTCTTCAGTCTTAATGAACAGATGCCGTCATGTAACGAACATAATTGTATGATGTATAGCTCAATGGAACCTAAATACTCTCGGATGTTAGCGACCTGTGGTTAGTAGGCACCCTTAAGAAGTCTGAAAAAAGAAACCGAGAATAAGGCTATCCATTGAGCTCTCGCCGACCGGTGTCACGAACACAAGCGCAAATTTGCTGGTTGAAAATACTGCCATTTGATTTTGCTGGAAACAGCTGATCTTTGTTTATATTTTCAACCAGCAATTTTTAAGTAGTGTTGGTGACATGTACCGTGTATGTACACGAGCGCAGAAACCACTATGAGGACTTTCCGCGATAGGACTGACAGCTAAAAGTGTGAATGCAACCGAAACGAATGCGTAAACAAAGCATGCGAGTGTTGCCGGAGCTTTACATTTTCCTTTGTAATCGAACGGTCACTCCGATCGCAAAACGTCAAAAGCTCTTGGTAAACAAAAAAACCAGCTGATCGCAGCTGTCTCATGGATTGCCTTATGAGGATAAAATAAGATTCCATGTGAAATTACCTGTAATTTCCACGCAGCTATGTTTTTCAAACCACGCTGCCGCCACCATGATGTTCACGTTAGGTTTTTCCAGATTAATTTGACGTTTAGGAGCATTCCCTTTTCGTCTGATATATCAGACAGTAATTGAATGATTTTCGGTATGGGACATGGGAGAAATAATAATCCGTCATAAATTGCATGTTAATCATTTGTGTTATCATCATTCGATTATCTGCAGAATGTCATTCTATTATGTTCTAATATTCATCTCTAGTTCGGATGATTTTTGTTCAATAAACAGTGGATGCATCATATTCTTTCATAGTCATTCAAAATAAGGAATATGAAGTTTTTTAACCATGTGAATTACAAACCATTCAATGTGCGACCGGAGGTTTGGTTCAGTGCAGAGATCGCAATTTCTATCAGATGCAGTATGGAAACGGTGGCTAAAAGAATACTTCCCAACTTTGAATAAACGGTCCAAATGGTTCTCTGATGGTAAACCAGTGCAGGTCGGAGACTTGGTCTACGTTGCAGAAGGAAGCCGTCGTACATGGATGCGTGGTAAAGTTATGCAGGTGATCACCGGAAAAGACGGCAGAGTACGACAGGCGATCATACGAACGGCTGGGGACAAGGAACTGAAGCGCCCGGTAGCGAAATTAGCAGTGATGGAAGTAGGTGGTAGTGGATCCTGTACAGAACCCAGAGACCCTCATCAGGATCCACGGGGTGGGGGATGTTCTGGCACCACTGTAGCACCCAACCGGAGCGAACACGTCTGTCAGATTGACAGGAGTATAAAACGTCAATCACAAATGTGAATTGATGGTTGAGATCCACGGCAAAGATTAACAAAAGGACAGAAAAAGTTGCTAGTAAAAATCGAGAAGTCAGGTATTAATTTAGTGCTAAATTCGAGCCTATTAAGGTTAGAAACTATTGAATCATTCGTGGCAAGCATTATAAATTGAATTCGAGCTAAGTTGTGTAAGCAGCAAAAGTTGGTAAGATTTTGAACCAAAGTTAAGTGAGGTTAATAGAAAATGAGTGGCTAAAATATCACCTTTTCTCAGAATTCGAAGCAATCTAAAATACATCCATAGCGATACCCCGACGTTAAGTAAACGTTCAACATTAGCAGGTAACTTACTCACCTTTGCACCTTTGGTACTTTCAATCCTTTCTTTAAAAAAATACAATAAGCTTACGTTGAAATTATAGGGGAAATTCGGGCTCAGTTGGGCCATTCAGCCTTGGGAGAAGTTCGTTATAATAACTAGGAGAAGAACAAATGTAAGAAACGAATTACTGATCTGTAAATATTATCAATAATGGAATTAAATATTTTCAGCTTTGAGCTGCGTAAACCAAACGCTGCTGCAGAGAGTTTTTTACTCCCCTCCGAACAGGTGTGATTTTAAAAACTCTGACCATTTTTTAAACTGCTCTAAACCTAGCTGAAAAATTTGATTCTCACAGCATACAAAATTTTATAATCTGTAATACATATTTAATAACACAAAGAATGTTCTGCACTAGTTCAAACTTGTTTGGGTTAAAAAAAAATTAGTAGAAAGGTTGACTGTAGCTATTTAGACCTCTCCAACATTGTTGTTTAGATTTGACCACCTTTCAAAAAGATTGCCTGGTTGAGATTTTCCTTATTCATTTTTTGGTTTTTTATGTATATTTAATCGAACTGGTAAACTTATTTTTCATAGATCCTTGATTCTGATACTAAATTCTCTTCCACCGTGAAAGTGACTTCAAATATAACGTTCTTGGAAAAGAACTTGAAATGTAAATATTTCCATTTTCTGGTATCTTACTGTGAAAAAAATATCAATTTCAATGGTAACAGCAATTCCTTGTAAATTTATTGAAAACTCTTTGATATATCAAGTATTTTTTCAGTGAATATTGACAAAATTTGTGGTTTTCAACCTGCTATTTTGCAATCTATGCGTGATTTCTAAAATAAACCCCTTAAAATCTTAGAGAGTTTTTTTTATTTCTCTATAAAAAAATGAAATGAAAGAATTTAAACCATCCTATCCTATCTCAGAATCGTCCTATCCTGTCTTTGTAAATTATTCTTAATTTTGTAAGAAGTTGCTATGACATTCGAATCCTATTTCAGGCAAAAGCTCCTTCTTTCCAGTTCTTCAGGGCAACAAAAACTCTACCTGAAAACAAATTGTTCAGAGATGTGTAGGTGAATTTCTTAAAAAAAAATGTTATTCACTAAAATTTGCAACAAAAAACTTTGTTTGAAACATATAGTAGATTCAGTAGATTTGATTCTAGTCATATTAACTGTAAATTCCTTCGGAATTTTTCAAAGCATCTTTCAGGTAACATTCAGAAGTTCTCAGACAATTTTCATAAAAAAGAATATACATGTTTTCTTGCAGAAGTTTAGTCAGTAATTGAATGTGTTCTAAAGTTAAGAAAGTATATCAACTAGGGTAACGGTCGTATTTTGGACCCCCTAAGGAAGTGTTTTTAGTTTTGTGTCCCAATTAATTAATTGCACAGCGTAACCAAGTAAAAGAACATGTCAATATGTAGAGAAAAACTTCCTCTACGAGATAAAAATGCCCAAACGGTCATGTAGGATCCAAAAAACGTCGAAAATAATTGAATTGTCAAGCACTGTTTTTCATTATTTTGGACACACCAATACATTTTGGACCCTCAAAGTATATATTTTGGACCCCCGGCATTTTTTGTCGTTTGGCGTCAAAGTCCATGACACTGGATGTATAATATGCTTGCCCATAGTCTAATCAATCGATCGACAATGGAAAACAGAAGAAATTCTACGCTTTTTGTCCAGAAATTTGAAAAAAGTTTTTGTTTACATTTGAAAATTTTCTGACGGTTTCAATTTCTGTGTGTAACGTGTTGTAACGGTTGCATGGATGCATCGATAAAATTAAATTAATTTCAGATAAAATAAACACATTTTCTTTGTACAAACGGTTGATGCAAGTGCGGAATAGTCCTACCTTTCCAAATGACATGCAAATTGAGTTGGTCTTTCGATTTAAACTGGGAAATTTGCAGGAAAACGGCCAAGGGGGTCCAAAATATATAGGGGTCCAAAATATATTGGAGGGCGGCTGTCAACTGGGAGTAAAATTGAAAAGCCGCCAACCTAAGTCCAGAACCAGTTTTAAGGCTTAAGGCCCCAAGCACAATGTGAACGGCAACGCGGTACAACGGCAAAACGGCATGCTCATCTTGATCTACACTTTACTTATCAAACCCATGTTGACTAAATCCTTTTCAACATTGACTTGACAAGTATAGTGTAGCTCAAGATGGGCTTGCCGTTTTGCCGTTGTACCGCGCTGCCGCTCACATTGTGCTTGGGGCTTAACGCGGAAAAGTAAAAATCATTCTTCGCAAAATTACAGATAATCAATGCGCTTGAAAGAAATTGTTTGCAAGCAGTTATTTGCTACGTGCTATTGCAGTGCGCTGTAGGCAATTTAATCAGAAAATTCTGCTAAATTCCCAAAATAGATGTTTGCGATAAAATTGATTACGTCTTCACCATTGTTTGGTCGTTATTTTGTATGGTTGTTTATATATTAGAACCAGCGACACGTTGGGGTAGCAATAAAGAGCCGCCAGTACCACCCTTGAATAAATCGGCCCGCCAGAAACTTTCAAAGCTGGTAAACAAACGAAAACCATATGATTCGAAACGTCTCATAAAATGGCTTATTACATAATACGTCTTTCTTTTATGACGAGAAAATACAGAATAAAGTTTATTGCAAATCAACAACTTATGTTACTAGGATGTTGCTACCCGAACGATACTTGGCTTGCCACGTTAACAACGCTGTAGAACACGCGACAGCACACAATTAAAGAAGAGGTCGACGTTTATAGAGATCAACTAGGGAAAGTGTACCAGTTATGGCCATAATGGTTCCCTATTTGGCCATACGGGAAATTTCGATAACTTTCACTTTTTAAATCTTTTTGAATGTTTAAACATCAAGATTTATCTTAAATCTTACTACTACAACACACAAAATTTTCCAAAATGTGAAAACATTCAAGTAATCCCGTATGGCGAAATAGGGAACCACTATGTCCATAACTGGTACACCTACCCTAGCCATAAACATTTTTCTTTTCCATACTTTTTTTGAAATTAGAGTATTCTGCTTTCGTTCGAAGAGTCCGTTTTGTTCATATATGTTGGTCCAGTTGTGAACAGTGGATTTGTGCTTTCCGAATAATCTAGACAGCTCAGCTACGGAATGGCGGAGGAAATAATACCCGTATAAAGCGTGGTAAACGGTGTTTTTTTTATGCTAGTCGACGTTTTACTTCCGTAATTATCTTTCCCATCTCCTGAATTGAATGTGTTCTATTTATTGAACGAAACGAAAATTACGTTAAAAAGTGTTTTAAAAACTAATTAATTGTTCTCTTCACTGACCAGGTAGTTGTTTAGTTTATTTAAAACAGGTCGAACGAAACAAGATCACGACGATACTGACAGGAAATGCCATCAACAGGCTGACGTTTTGACGTTTTCTCAGATTTGACCGAAAGTCTAAAAATCTCTGAAAAACTCAATATTTGCCTGTGCGTCGCATTAGGGCTCATTCATTTATTTCATAACGCTGAAATTGGCCATTTTGGACACCCACCCACCCCCTTGTAACGCTTTTTGTATGAATATTATTCAATTTTTGTATGGGCCGTAACATCGTTAGTGATAACAGTGTAACTGGGTAAATATCAATTGAATTACCATAACCCTGATTAGCTGTGTATCGAACGTCAAATAAAATGTCATTCGTTGTTCTTGTGCCTACTGCGAAACACGCGTTTTATTTCACTCTGGTTAATAGGTTATGGTCCCAGCATAACCGCGTTTTTTTTTTCGATAAAGTTCCGCGAAAAGTGTTGAAATGGATGAAGAAGCCAGAAGTCTCCGGATTAAGCCGTTCGATGGGACCGGATTTAACAACTGGTGCTTCCGTATGAAAGCATATCTCCAGCAGCTGGAAGTGTTACGGTGCGTTGAGGTAGCGGCGGAGGATGAAGATTTCTGGATCATTCCGGGCACGGATGCGGCAGACGTGAAGGCGGTGAAGGAGGCGAAACAGAGAACGCGAATAAAGCAGGACAACAAGTGCCGCTCGGTGCTCATCCAAGCGATAGCTGACAGTCATCTCGAATACATCAAAGATAAACAGAGTCCGAAACAAATTTGGGACGGACTTCATGATGTGTTCGAAAGGAAGAGCATCACAAATCGTTTCCTGCTGAAGCGGCAGCTCCTTTCGATGCGGTACCAGGAAAACGATCGGCTTCAGGACCACTTTCTCCGCTTTGATAAGTTGGTCCGCGAGATCAAAGGTGCCGGTGCTCAGATGGACGAGGAAGACGTCATTTGTCATCTGATGTTGACAATGCCGTCGTCATACGACGCAGTCACCACTGCCATGGAGGCGGTGTCGGAAAAGCTCACCATGGATCTCGTTCGGCGTAAGTACCTGGATGTAGAGGCGAAGCGAAGAGGGCAGCAGCAGGAAGAAGTAGAAGAAGCGGCTTTTGCGGGAAAGAAGAACGCAAAATTCAAGTGTTTTGGTTGTGGGCAGCCGGGACATAAAAAAGCGCAGTGCCCCAAAAGTGGTGAAAACAAACCAGTATTTCCGAAGCAAGCGAAGAAAAGTGCGATGCAAAACGCGAACGTCGGTACGAAAGCGGTTTCGTTTATTGCGGCGGACAGTCGATCGAATGTTGTTGCGGCTAGTGCGGTGGCGGGTTCAAAGTGGTATTTGGACAGTGGTGCATCCGAACATATGTCGAACAACAAGGCACTTTTCGATTATTTGGAGAAAATTAAGCCGGTGGTGATTCAAACTGCCAAAAGTGGAGTGAACATGATTGCTCAATACAAAGGACGTATCACTGCTTGTGCGGTTGTGGGAGGAAGCGAAATTGAAATCCGGATCGAAGACGTTCTCTACATTCCGGAATTGTCGCTGAACTTGTTGTCGCTGAGGCGCCTCGAAAACTCTGGTAAGAAAGTGATTTTTTTCAGGGGGCGCGTGACGGTAGAAGCTGACAATGAAGTGGTGGCTACCGGCCGACAACACGGCAGGCTTTACGGTATGGACTTCGAGTGTGTGAAGGTGCGGAATGGGAGTGTGTCATCCAGTGCGTTGGTGACCGGTAGGGTGAACAAGCATCTGGAACTGTGGCACCAACGTTTCGGCCATCTCGGTAATGAAAACCTGCTGAAGCTAGTGAACAAGAGAATGGTGGAGGGCATGAAAATCGTGGATGCCGGTGAGAAAAACGAGAAGCTACTGTGTGAACCGTGTATCACCGCGAAACAAACCCGCGAACCGTTCAAACCGCGTAGTGATTCGAAGCGCGCGTCGCGTCCGCTCGAGATCGTACACAGTGACGTATGCGGGAAGATAACGCCAGTGTCGTGGGACGGAAATGAGTATTTCGTGTCGTTCACGGATGATTATACTCATGTTTCGGTAGTGTATTTGATGAAAACAAAGGACCAAGTGCTTGACTGTCTTAAGGAATATGAGGCCATGGCCAGTGCTCATTTCGGCTCGAAGATTTCTCGCCTCAGAACGGATAATGGGGGTGAGTATTCTGGCCGAGCAATAAAGGAGTTCTGTCGCAGCAAGGGTATTCGTATGGAGAAAACGGTGCCCTATACGCCAGAGCAAAACGGCGTGAGCGAGCGGCTCAATCGTACCATCGAAGAAAAGGCCAGAGCGATGCTGCAAGCGAGTGGCCTTCCGAAGTGCCTGTGGGGTGAAGCTGTGTACACCGCTGTGTATTTGATGAATCGGAGCCCTAGTGCTGCGGTTGCCGGAGATGTGACACCGTACGAGGCCTGGAATGGTCATAGGCCGGATGTTGCGAATTTGCGTGTCTTTGGTAGTGACTGCTACATTCACGTTCCGAAGCAGTTGCGCAAAAAGCTCGATGCCAAGAGCGAAAAGGTAAGCTTTGTAGGGTACGCTCCGAATGGTTTCCGATTGTGGAACGGAACCAAGGTTTTCGTGGGCCGTGACGTAATATTCAACGAGGATGAGTTGCGTCTGTGTACGGTGAAGTCTGGTAAGAAGACAAGCGAAAACGATAAGGTGGTTATCAAGGATCAGGTTGCTGACGAAAATTGTGAACCAGAACTAAGACTAGGAGAAAGTGATACAGAGCTAGGAAGTGATTCGGAAAACTTTTTCTCGGACGATGACAATGACGATAGTGGAAGAGAAAATTCCGGCGGTGCCTCGGGTGGTCCGGTAGTAGTTAACAGTGTTCGAAGAAGTGGTAGGAACATAGTCCCACCGAGTTGGCACAGTGACTACAATATGGACATAAGTGCGTTTGCTTTGAGTGCCGAAGAGTTTCTTGATAACATTCCGACTGATGTGGAAGAACTCAAACAGAGAGGTGACTGGCTGTCGTGGAAGAGTGCCATCAAGGACGAACTGGAATCACTTGAGAAGAATGATACCTGGCAACTTGTTGAATTACCCGCTGGCAAGAAGGTGATTGACAGCAAGTGGGTATTTAAGGTAAAGCGGAACAGTGAAGGCGAGGTGGAGCGGTATAAAGCCAGATTGGTTGCACGTGGCTTTACGCAGCGGCCGGGATTCGATTATACTGCCACCTACTCCCCTGTGGTGAAAATGGCGACGCTCCGGATTCTTCTAGCGATGGCGAACCAAAGAGGCTGGCACGTTCATCAGATGGACGTCAAATGTGCCTTCCTGAATGGCTCGCTTGATGAAGAGATTTTTATGCGGCAACCCGCTGGGTTTGAAAAGGGGGAAAAACCTGGTTTGCAGACTCCGGAAGGCTATATACGGTTTAAAGCAAGCTTCCCGGAATTGGAACCAACGGTTTCACGACTTTATGTGCAAACTAGGATTCAAACGCAGCGAGTATGATTTCTGTTTGTACCAGTGGTCGTGTGATGGAGTAATCGTGTTTGTGGTTATTTACGTGGACGATATTCTGATCGTGAGTAACTCGGAGAAGGCGATTGTCGGAATCAAGAAGAGGTTTTCAACCGAGTTCGAGATGACGGATCTACAGGATGTGAAGAGTTTTCTCGGGTTGAACATTCAGCGAGATCGGCAAGCGGGAACGATGACCATAGACCAGAAGGCGTACATCCAGAGCGTGCTAGAGCGGTTCGGAATGGACTGTTGCAAACCGTCGCCCATTCCAATGGAGCCGCACCTGAAGTTAATGAAAGGCAATAAGGAGCAGACTACAGACAAGCCGTACAGGGAGCTCATGGGGTGCCTCATGTACCTAATGGTGACTTCGAGACCGGACATCTGTGCGGCAGTGAGCTACTTCGCTGGATTTCAGTGCGGTGCAACCGAAGAACACTGGGTGCACCTCAAACGGATATTGAGGGTACTTGAAAGGCACTATGAATTACAAGCTGTTATATCGTCGAGCCGAATCAGCGGAGATGTTGGAAGCGTACGCGGACGCGGATTGGGGGAATGATCCCAATGATCGACGTTCGGTATCCGGATATGTTGTCAAGCTGTATGGATCAACGGTGACGTGGGCGACCAAGAAACAATCGTCTGTGGCCTTATCGACCACGGAAGCAGAGCTGATGGCCTTGTGTCAGGCCAGCTGCGAAGTCGTGTGGATCGTGAATGTGCTGAATTCTGTTGGAGTAAAGGTAGTAGAACCGATTACCGTTTACGAGGATAACCAACCTTGTATTGCGGTCACGGTGGAGCCACGAAAACATAAGCGAATGAAGCACGTCGAAATTCAAAACTTTTTTGTGCGAGAACTAGTTCAGAAAGGGACAGTAGAGTTGAAATATCTGGCGACCGAGGATCAAGTGGCAGATGTAATGACGAAGGGGCTGGCTTCGCCAAGATTTCATAAACTCAGAGACGTGCTTGGGGTAATTAATTGAGGGGGAATGATAACAGTGTAACTGGGTAAATATCAATTGAATTACCATAACCCTGATTAGCTGTGTATCGAACGTCAAATAAAATGTCATTCGTTGTTCTTGTGCCTACTGCGAAACACGCGTTTTATTTCACTCTGGTTAATAGTTAGGACACCCACCCACCCCCTCCAGCGTTATGAAATTTGTGAATGGGCCCTTAGGTGCAAGATCGTCGATATGGTGGATGGACAACCTGTATCCTGTAGGGGAAAAGCACTACTTTTCGGTCTACAAGGAATCGGCGTAAATTTTCAGTTTTCCATACAAAGGCCAATGGGTTGAAAATTCGTGCTGGGTCGGAAATTGGTACTTTTCTCCTACTGTTTTATTTTAGTTTTTAGTATAAACGTTTCAAATGATTCCTATAGAAATATATAGTTTCTCATGAGTTTTATTCTACAATATATAGAATAAATTGCTATGAAATGTAATATTTCTTATTAACCATTGAGAACCGTATGCATGGACTGTAAGGGGGCATGCACAAATTACGTCACGCTTCAAGGGGGGAGAGGGGGTCTAGCCAAGCGTGACAAGCCTTACAAAAAATTCGGAGGACTCATGCAAAAAACGTGACAAAGGGGGGGAGGGGGTCAAAAAACTTGAAATTTAGCCTGACATAATTTGTGTACCATCCCTAATATTGAGAATGAATGCACTAGAATTTAATTTACTACGCATCCAGTCCAAAATATATTGATTACCCTGCATTTATGTGCACTATCCAAAAGCACTGGTGTTGGCCAGTCTAAGAGAAAAAATTTTTTTCACGTCAATCGACGTCGACGTAAAAAAACGCGTGGTTTAAAATAAAACGACTTAAAACCACGTCATACTCTATGACGCATGTTTTCTGAATTCCGAAATGACGCGTTTTTTTACGCGGTACCGCATAAAAAACCGCACAAAAATGAGCCACGTAAAAAAATACTTCAATGTGTTTATAAAAATATATGAGCGGAACAGCATACTAAAAATATTGCAACTGAGCAGAAGCCTTATTTTTACATATACAATCACGATGGTCAAAATAGGCTTCCAGAACCAGTTTCTTTCGGCCGCATTTTTAACTGCGGTTCATAAACTGGGCAATCAAATTGATTTCTCATCTTCTTCTTCTTTCTGGCGTTACGTCCCAACTGGGACAAAGCCTGCTGCTCAGATTAGTTTTCTTATGAGCACTTCCACAGTTATTGCGCAGTTCCCACCTTATTGGACACCGCACTTCAGAAGTGCGGGCGGGTTCATAAGTGCGGAAACGTCAAACCCTTTGTTTTCGCCGTTGGCGGGCAAGAAAAGGCAGTGAATCGGTTTCGCGCCAACGAAAATTGTTTAAGTTTTATCAAAAGCATGTGCTCTCAGCAGGGTTGCTAGTTTGTTTGTTTCATTTGTTTCACGAAAACTTGCTTGTAAAACATTTGTAAAAGTATGTCAGCCATTTGAAATAGGCTTGTTCGATTATAATTAATTATGACAATGATGCAGTCAAGTGCAAATCTGCATTTGGATAGCAAAACCAGTGTAATTTGTCGCGTAAATGTACATTTGAAGAATTTTCCATTTGCTTAGAAATATATTGGAACCACTGCTTGGTGACCTTCGAAGTGCGATACACAACTTTCCCAATAATCCATTTATCAAAGCAAAGCACAATATTAACTGAGAGTTTTCTTTGCCGATTGACCATTTTTGCATGTGTATATCGTGTGGCAGGTACGAAGATACTATATGCCCTGGGAATCGAGAAAATTTCCTTTACGAAAAGATCTTCGACCAGCGGGATTCGAACCCACGACCCTCAGCATGGTCATGCTGAATCGCTGCGCGTTTACCGCTACGGCTATCTGGGCCTCATTTCTCATCATAGTGGCCAAATTAGGAATATTCTGGCCAAATAAGGTGTATGGAGGATAAATTTATACGTTTTTTTCCTTTAATGTTTGGATCAATTTGGGCAAATAAATGAATGTAGCTCTATCATATGAATGTGAAATGGTGTTTGGGGTCGTCCATTAATTACGTAAGGGATTATGGGGGGATCGGGGGTTCAAAATTTCTTACGCATCATACAAAAAGTTTTTAATTTTTATACAAAAAATCTTACCATGGGGGAGGGTTTGTTACAAAACCGCCAAAATGATCTTACGTAATTAATGGACTAATTAATCTACAATGGTTAGAGAGTGCTTCGGAGAGCCCAAGCAAGACGGTTCGTTTTCTGGACGCCGAGAACTTTTACGGTTCGCGTTGTGTGAGTGCGAAAAGATATCCTTGTTAAGTCGAGGATGGATTACCAACTGGTGAGCTCGTTTCATGCTTATAATGAAACATTTTTTCATGACAGCTTTAAGGTGAAACAGCTTGGAATTAACTTCTAAGATTGCACTGAAACTTCAAAGGCACAAATCTCGCGAAAGAAGCTTCCAACAACAATGTACTTTTTATTTTGGCTTTGTGCACTAGCAAAAAGCTTAAAATAAGAAGATCAGAAACGTTTGCCAACTATTTCTTTAGTTTTGTGCCCTTAAAAACGTGAGTAGGGGTACAAGTCGGCCATTTTGCCGGCCATCTTCGGATTTCGAGATGTTTCACCTTAATTTTTATGTAATATTCAAAGAAAACTTTGTATGGTTCGTCACTACAAGTGTATATTATTTCAATTAACATATATTTTCTCTCTTTAGCAGAAAAAAAAAAACATCTTTTGAATGAGTAGATGAAAAACCGAATTTAGTACTATACCACTTAATTCCACTAGAGTTTGTATCCTTTGACAGATACGCGTATTTCGACCTCAACTGTAAGGCCGTCTTCAGAGTCGTGTACTAGACTCGAAGTCGAGTCTAGTACACGACGCTGAAGACGGCCTTACAGTTGAGGGCGAAATACGCGTATCTGTCAAAGGATACAAACTCTAGTGGAATTAAATGGTATAGTACTCAATTCGGTTTTTTCATCTACCTATAGGTATTTTACTAAACAGCTCGAAGATTTATTATCATCTTTTGAATGGTTCGACATTATGGATGTTGACGTATATTTTAAAACTCCTATCAAAAACTTTTCATCTCGAGACAAAAATGTACAGCGTTACTCTTCTATAATTTTCAAACAAACTATGCATCATTACTGTTTCATATTATTTAAAATATATTCATATATTTTTCCCTTTTCGCTATTGCTAAAAACATCTTTTGAATGGTTCGGCATTATAGATGTTGAAGTATTTGTTAAATCTTCTACCAAAAACCGAAGGACAGGGTTAAATCTTCTACCAAAAACCTCTCGAGACAAAATGCAAAACTAGCTTTAAGTTTAAGTTGTATTTTTCTTTCTTGTTCATGGATCGCATCAATGGTGAGTCCCAGATCTTTTCCTCCCTCAATAATAAGCACCCTTCCCGTAGTATTGTGGAGATGCAGAGGTATTCTCGGTCTCTAGAAGCAACAATCATTACACCCTAACATTCCTTCCCCATCACAAATTATTATAAGGACTTGGCCGGCGCCGTTATTGATCATCCCTTATTAATTTGGATCGTAGTGCAATTCTTACCAGTTCCGATCAATCACGGAGTAGCAACCATTGACATGTAGAGTCAGTCTATGCTATGTTATGCTATGCTAATTAATCAACTGAGGTTAGAATTGTCGATATGGTGCAATGCCGGCAAAAACTGGTGCTTCTACCCTACTATCTAGCAGATGCATATTCAATGTTCGGACCCTTTTTTAACGCGAAGTATATTGTAGTAATCATAGTACCCTATATATATATATATATATATATATATATATATATATATATATATATATATATATATATATATATATATATATATATATATATATATATATATATATATATATATATATATATATATATATATATATATATATATATAATAAATGAAAATAATGATCTGCTATATCAGTTGTGTTTTTATTGCAGCTTCTCGAAAGTCAAATGCATTCTTGGACGTGCCACAGTTGAATATCCAAAATTTACAAATAGATGATAAAGATCAAGATGACAACTATAGGCTAAGAACATTTAGTTGTTCAAAACAGGGTAAGTAATTCATTATTATCTGGAAGATACCTTTCAATCGGGAGTTAATTTACAGTACTAATGAGAATAGAGTACAATAAAGAATGGTCAAGTTGAGAAATCCATAGTTTATTCTATTTATATTCCATAATTCCATAATTTATTCTATTCAAGACTTTTGAAGTTATTAAAGTAACACTATTTCGAAAAAATCTGAATTTTTCAAATTCGAATATTTTTTAAATGTAAATATTTAGAAGAAACACGCTTTTGACTTGACCGTTTGTATAAAAACCGGCCTCGGTGTACTGTATCTACACTCCCGTACAAAAGTTTGGGTTCATTCTCTAAAAACATACAAAAGTGTTTTGTCCATTTCTCTAAGATTACACGTCTATTGAACTCTCTATGGCTTAGAGAATAGTTCCAGCGATATTATGTTTTTGAATTTTTACTCTTTTTCCCCAAAATTGCGAATTGGGAGGACATATTTTGAATTTCCATAAAAATAATATTTGATGAAATAAGAACACATTTTGCAATCATATCTAGTTTTACCATTATTATGTTATTAATATATGACATTAAATATCTCATCAATAGCAAAAAATTAGTCATTGGTCTGTTATTTGTGAATGCTAAAATTTGTTATTTGAGCAAAAATACTAAAAAATGTTAAATATCTAAAGAATAACAAACTTCGCCATCCCAGTAAAATATGTCATTATTTTGATATTCGAAAACTGTTTAAAACTGTTAAGGGTAAGATGCATCGAAGCCAAACCTTAAATTTTCAAAAGCACAAATCTAGAGAACTAAACAGCCGTTCAAGCTGAAAACTTAATCGATTGGTCACCACCAGCGAGTGACCAATCGATTAAGTTTTCAGCTCAAAACGCTGTCTGGTTCTCTAGATTTGTGCTCTTGAAAATTTGAGGTTTGGCTTTGATGCATCTTCACCTTAACCTATTCAAACAAGTAAACCAACAAGCAGCGAAATGGACTATCGAAATTCATACATTTTGCCTTATGAAAGTTTGAACGATTATTGCAATGCGAGCGCTTTATGTACCGTTCCAGCATCCCTCCACATAAAGGCGTCGATAGGCGCGTGGTATACGCACGGGTCTATCGATCGCAAGGTTCTTGGTTCAATTCCAGGTTGCCGCGAAAATATTTTTTGTTTTGAAATTTTGGTTTCATAAGGCAAATTTATGAATTTCAACCCGATTCCTTGTGGCGAATTTTCATAAGGGGTTCTTATGTATTTCGATAGTCCATTTGCCTGAGTGAATATATGTCATGCCATAAATTATGGCCCATAATAGTTCATTTTACTTCTTCTTCTTGACATTACATCCTCACTGGGACAGAGCCTGCTTCTCAGCTTAGTGTTCAATGAGCACTTCCACAGTTATTAACTGAGGGCTTTCTTTGCCAAAGTTGCCATTTTCGCATTCGTATATCTTGTGACAAGTACGATGATACTCTATGCCCAGGGAAGTTAAGCAAATTTCCATCACGAAAAGATCCTGGACCGACCGGGATTCGAACCCAGACACCTTCAGCATGGCTTTGCTTTGTAGCCGCGTAGGGAAGTCAACCTGGGCATAGAGTATAATCGTACCTGCCACACGATATATGAATGCGAAAATGGCAACAATGGCAAAGAAAGCTCTCAGTCAATAACTGTGGAAGTGCTCATAAGAACACTAAGCTGAAGAGCAGGCTTTGTCCCAACGAGGACGTAAATGCCAAGAAGAAGAAGAACAATATTTATCAGAACAAAAAATTAGAGTAAAAAAAATGTCCGATAATGTACATATAAAATGCCCCAAAAACAATAAACTTCAAACAGCAGTACCTCCTCTATTTTTCAATCAATTGTTTTTATTTTTGAGTGACAAACTACAAATCAACCCTCTAATACCCAACCCCGCATTTAGACGGAATACCTTTTGGATTATTTGTTTCTTCACTCGAAAATTAAAATGATTTTATTTTTGGCTTAAACCTTGGGCCATAACACGCATATTAGGAAAATTATACGACTTTTGAAACATTTTTGTATATTTTTGAAAAATGTTTGGATATTTGTTTTATTTTATAAACTACAAATGCCTGGGTCTAATTTAACGTGTTGCGGCATGCAACTGGGACTTTGCTCGGGTGAGCGGGGACGGAAAGATCGGTTGATCATCCGCCAACCTGTTGCCGGGTGCAACAGGGCACAGGACCGATAGCTCGACTGGAGGGGGCACTTAACAACTCTAGCCTTCAAAAAGGCTGATTGGTTTCCACTGGTGGAGGGAAAGGCGGTTTGGAACTTTAACTAAACTTCTATATTGTCCTTAGTTGTTAATCGTATAAAGGTTGGAATGAAACTGAATAATTTCTTGCGCATGCAAGGTTCTTAAATAAGCCACAGGTAACGAAATTCTTGCATGCGCAGTGATGTGGGGACGATGGTGGAATTTTCCACTGCTATGTACCATACAGCGATGCTGCGATCGTTCTGCTCGCTGGTGATGGGTGTGGTGGTGGTAGTTGAAACTCTTCGCTGGGGTGCTCCTTCACGTTGTATATAGTTGGATGGATGGGTGGTCGGCTGGATTGCGTACATGCTTGATCATGTCATGTAGGTCGGAATGATGGGAAAGGGAGGCAAGCAAAACTAAGGGCGATGACATATTGCAGGAGTAGAGAAGGGATAAAAGGAGAGAAGAGAAAAGAGTCAAAGCTCTCTCAATGCAAACTATATGGAAAACGCGCTTACCTGGTATACTGAAGGCGAAGCAAAGAGGTTCAAAGAGATCTGTGGAAATCATTTGCTGCTTCGACGCGCAAGAACGCTAGTGAACGCTAGAGAAATATGATATGACTGCGCTCGTTTTTGGCGTAAATGGAGCACGGATCAGAACGTTTGCTAGTAAATTAAATCCACAAATAGGGAATTTTATAATTAAATGAATTAAGTTTAGTAACTTATCATAATTACAACTGATTTATTGATAAACTGTTACCGTGATAAATCAAAATCCGGACAGGACCAATATCCGGACACTCTGGTGAAATTCAATCATTTCAATGTTAAATATCCTTCCTAGTGTGAGAATATTATTCCTACTATTAATGTTAAATATTGTTGACCATTGTAACATGAATTGACATCAAGTTAGCCTTGTAAAACATAATTAAAGACAAAAACAAAAGTCGGTTCCGCTAGGACGCGTTTGCTTTCAAAATTAACGATAACCAAAGAAATTCTACTCAATGCACCATCGCGTTTCGGCGATTCATCACGCGTTTGTTACGTGCTTATCATATGTGATTCATGTTCTGTAGTGATTTGTTTGTATTTTGTTCTCGGTAAAGTCAATAGTTTCGAAGAAATTTATGAAATGCATGTAATTCTTTGCCAGAAGAAGACTGTCCGGATACTTATATGTGTGGTTTCGAATCCTGACACAGTGTGTTAGCATAAAATTTTTCAAAGTTCAAAAAGAAATACAACATCATAATTGTTCGAAAACCTAGAAAACTCGTTGAATGTTGAACCGTTGTGATTTTAAATAGTATTAACTGAAAATGTTTGTAAATTATTTGTAATTATTGGGGGAACGATGCACATATCACAAGTATTTTTTGAAGACTTCAAAACCTACGTTTTATGATGTTTCTGTATAATCCAACAGAGGAACAACATTAATTTTACAAATCCATGAATCTTTGTATCGTGATATCAAGGTATGTTTAATGTTTTTTTTTTAAGAACTACTGCGATTTTTTGACTGTCCGGAATTTGATGCACCGATGTCCGGATTTTGATTCATGTGTCCGGATTTATGGACACGACATGATGCAGAATTAACTCATTTTTCATTCAATTCATTGTAAATTTGGTGAAAATTATCAAGTTCTAACCTAAAAGCTATCATCTCAAAGTAATACATAATAAAATAACGATTAACGAATCGTATGCAAGCATTTGAATATGTGTATCATCTTAGGTGTCCGGGTTTTGATGCATCACAGTAATCAGTATTTTTGTTTTCTATATTATTTTATTGCTTTCTCCAGTTGATAACTACTTTAAAACATCTTTTATCATTAAATGTGGTGGAAGAATCCCTACTTGGTATTGTTGGCGAAAATGAAAAACTGTTTTCGATCGAAATGGCATTTGAATATAAACAAGAACAGGGGTGACTAATATTTTGCTTGTTCAGCACTAATCTCTCTTTTAAATATCTAGATTTTTCAACAATTTTATTACAATCATGAATAATTATAATTCGTCAATCATCTATTCCTTAGTTCTATTTGTCTTGTTTCCTGTATACATTTTCCTCATAAATCGAGATAAAAAGATGTCGAAGAATATGATCAGTTGATCATGTAAGCTCAGGCTTCGATTTAAACTTTCATCAGTTTGAACATTCACTCTTGTGTAATTTTCAGAGTACTCTTGGCTTTATGTGACTCCATTTTGCTGATTTGAAGAGCAGATTGTTTGCTGTTAGATGATTTGACAGCAAATAAACAGAAATACAGAATGATAATACTGACATCTAAATTTGAAAAAAAAAAAATATTCAGATGGATTTTCCATCGAAAATTGAAATTCATGGTAAAAGCAATATTCTCCGTCCCAACCTCACCTCCCAAATAATCTATCCAGCCCAATGTGAAACAAAACAACGCCATTATGGCTTCCGGGCAATTCGATCGGATAAGTACACACTTAAACAGACACTCGAAGTTCGGTAAAATAAATTACCGGAATAAATCGGTGAACTAGAAATTCACTGATGATTCGGTATTTGGTAGCCTGATTACCGACATCCGTAAATTAAAAGACGAACGGTCTGTGAATTCTCACGAATTTACCGAACACGGTGAAATATTTTACAGATTAACCTGTAAATCAGCCATTTTACCGAAATCCGTAAAACTAATAGCTGAGTTTCGGTAAATCGTGTCCACATTACCGAAATCGGTAACCTGTACAGCGAGAAACGTCAATTCCGCCATATTATGTTTTCTTTCAGCTCTCGTGTTTCGATCTGATGCTTTTGAGTGATAAAACCGGGTGTTAGAGGCAATTTTCTTTAATATCGTGAACAGAATATATGCCAAATATAAGCAGCTACGCTATACGGTAAGATTTCTTAGAGGGAAATTATTTGGTCCTATACTCACGAAGGTTAACATGTTTTTTCAGATGGGTGATGACCACTTGCACTCGACAAACGCTGTCTCTGCACATAATTGCGTATAGGGCAAAACAAATTCAAGCGCCCGGGTTTATGTCCTGCTCCGCAAACGCTATCTTTCTACATGCAATTTTACTGTAAAATGTAACCTTGGTATTAGCTGAAGCACGAGCAGATGGATGTATTGGCCACTGGATGATGATTTTGGGATTACCATAAGTTTCAACAAGAGCAAGATTAGGCCGAACAAGTGAATAATAAAATAGAAAACATGATTGTTTATCTTTTCTTGCGAATAGGAATCCACCGGTGATTTTTTATTTCCACAATAAAAATACAGCTTTTCTGTAAAATAAATTACAAACCACACTTTTTCTTTCGGTAAACGTTACCAATCAGTCGGTAAATTTGACAGTTGCAGCGCCAGTCCTAGCTTACAGACGTGTCGGTAAATTTTTCGTTTACCGAAACGATTACCGACTGTTCAGCTGTTGAGATTTCGGTAAACGAATCACCGAAGTCGGTAATTTTTCCTTAGTGTGTAACTGTTTGTAAAACGCCTCAAAAAACAGGAAATCTTCCTAGAGTTCTTGATTACGATTCAATATCAAGCATCAGTTCAATAAAATTTTGTGAAATATCTAGATATTTTGTGCAACACTATGGCTTACGTAAAACAAACTTGCTCCTTGTGGATCACTTGTCAATGCGGTATATAAAAAATCGACAAGGCATGTTTGATAAAATCTCAAACTATATTACTTAGTACAGACAGAAAGCGAGGATGTGAAAGAGGAGCGTACGCGTTGAAGGTCTCTCCATGCATGTTGTATGAAAATTGCGCTTACCTGGCATACTGAAGCGATGCGAAGAGGGATGGAAAGTGTGGTCAAGCGTGAAAGCAGTTCGTGTGGTGCTTCGACGCGTGAAAACGCTTGAAGATAATTTGAACTATTATTGGCAGCACTAATATTGCGCGTGAATTTCGAACTGATGAAAACAGTTGGGAGTAAACTAAATTAACAAACACAAAAAAAAGTTCTTTTTTATATTTGAAAAAAAAATGTGTGCTTTGTACCACTGAACTGATCTTATACAATAAAATTCCCCAACTCAAAATTATCACTCGGCCATTCCGTAGAAAAAAAAAAGAAAACCACAATGTTCCTTGACTTATAAATAAGAGAGTCGATTTGTTATCAATCATTAAAACCATAGCTTTTACTTTAATAAAGCGGGAAATTGCTCTCAAATTTGATCGATTATTACCCGTTCAGAAAATCAATATTTACTTAAAAATTAACTGCAATTGGAACCATTCGTGATCTTGTTTATAATATCGATGATTCAAGCTTAGAAAAGATTCCCATAAAACATTTACAGTACTCGTAGAAAAGGTATGCAATTAACATACTATTTCATTCCATAGATACAAACATGATATAATATCTATAACTAGTGTATTGTTTAAACTTCCAGTCGTCGCGCGGTTCACCGTCAAAACCACCACACTGCTGTTGAGGACGAAAAGCGAGTTTTTTTTTTCAAAAGTGTTGTGCAAAATACAACATCGCGACGACTGAAGTGTTAAGTGAATTTAAAGAAATTATTCGTTCATAACAGCAGAAGTTTAATAATTTAAATTTGTGTGGAAAAAGGCATTCAATTTCAAAATTCTCGAAAATTATAACCTTTTTTGAAAAAATATCCGGTAGGCTTGATAGATATCATTTTTTTAATTTCTTTATAAGTATCATTTCAAACATTACATTCAATTCTTCTGTGTGTTCTGTGTTATTAGACAACACTATCATCCTTACTTGGTAAAACAAATTTAAGATTTTAATAACATTTTATTAACAACATATTACATTTCATTTGCCGTAGCAGTTCAGATTTTTACAGGTGAGTTGATTTCACCTGCTTATAGAAGAAAAAAAAAAACACGTTTTCAATTTACTTAACTTAACTTAACCTTAATATATAACGCATTAATCGTGGCAATAGAAGATTGTAACTTTTTTGCCTGAAATTATTAATTATTTTATTTGACATTTGTTCCAATATTTCAACACTGGATATTTTATGTAACTCATTAGTACTATATGTACAAGGGAGGAAGCTTCAGAATCATTTTCAAAATTTTATTTTGAATTCTCTGAAGAGCTTTTTTCCTGGTTACAATTACAACAGCTAGTCCATATTGGTACAGCATATAACATGGTTGGCCAGAAAATTTGTTTGCATATCAAAAGCTTGTTCTTGAGACAAAGTTTTGATTTTCTATTAATAATGGGATAGAGACATTTTACATATTTGTTACATTTGACTTGAATGCCCTCAATGTGATTTTTGAAAGTTAACCCTCTAATACCCAAATTTTTATTTTCGATTTAAATATTATTTTTCGTTATCTAAAATCGTTCTAAACACGTTTTGGGCATTTATTTATTTTTATTCGCAAATTTTTAAATTTTGGTTTTTGATTTTTATAATTTTTATTTTTGAACATCCCTAGCTTTTTTCATTTTTTCTTGAAGCCTTCTCTAGTTGTTGATTTTTGGCAATAATAAAAATTTTAATTGTTACGGTATTTTGAAAAATATTAAATTTTTAATTTTTTTTCGGAGCGTATTTTATTTTCCGTGTAACTAACGGAAAAACAGGTTTGAAATGATTTTAATACCACCAGGCTCTTCGTTTGTGATAGGTTCATCGTAGAAAAATAAAAAAGGTACGATTTTTTATATTACACGTTAAATGAAGCCCAGGCATTTGTAGGTTATATAAGAATGCTATTTTTCAAACAATTTCTAAAAATACAAAAAAGTTTCAAAAGTCATAAAAAACTTTTCTGATATGCGTGTTATGCGTCAAGGTATAAGCCAAAAATAAAATCATTTTGATTTCCGAGCTACGAAAAAATACACAAAATTCCAAAGTGTACCCCGTCTAAAGGCGGGGTTGGGTATTAGAGGGTTAAATTCTTATCTAGCATGAGCCCTAGCTACTTACCTTCATCTGACCAATTTATTGGAACCCCTCTCATCGTGACAACATGTCTACTTGAAGGTTTCAAATAAAGAGCTTTTGGTTTATGTGGGAATATTATTAGTTGAGTTTTGGAAGCATTAGTAGAAATTTTCCATTTTTGCAAGTATGAAGAAGAAATATCCAAACTTTTTTGCAATCGACTACAGATGACACGCAGGCTTCGTCTTTTGGCGGAGAGGCCTGTGTCATCCGCAAACAAAGACTTTTGACATCCCTGAGTTAACTCAGGTAAGTCAGATGTGAAAATATTGTATAATATTGGTCCCAAAATGCTGCCTTGGGGAACACCAGCTCTTACAGGAAGTCTTTCAGACCTGGAGTTCTGATAATTAACCTTAAGTGTACGGTTTGACAGATAACTTTGAATTATTCTAACAATGTATGTTGGAAAATTATTTTTTTTTTTTCAATTTTACGATCAAGCCTTCAGTACCAAACACTGTCGAATGCTTTTTCTATATCTAGATAAGCAAGACCAGTAGAATAGGCTTCAGATTTGTTGGAATGTATCAAATTTGTTACACGTAAAAGTTGATGAGTGGTCGAATGTCCATGGCGGAATCCGAACTGTTCATTGGCAAAAATTGAATTTTCGTTGATGTGGGCCATCATTCTGTTCAAAATGACTTTTTCAAAATGTTTACTGATGAAGGAAAGCAAACTGATTGGACGATAGCTAGAAGCTTCTGCAGGATTTGTGTCTTGTTTTTAAATTGGTACAACCCTAGCATTTTTTCATTTGTCAGGAAAATATGCTAATTGAAAACATTTGTTAAAAATATCAACTAAGAATGATAAGCTACTTTCGGGAATTTTCTTGATGAGGATGTAAAAAATTCCATCATCGCCAGGAGCTTTCATATTTTTGAATTTTTAAATAATAGTACTCATTTCTTCCAAATCAGTATCCCAGTCTATTTTGAAGAACTTGATTTTCTATTGGACTAGTAAGTCCTTAATTAAAATTGTGCGCGCATTCAAACTGCATAGCAAGTTTTTGAGCTTTTTCGCAATTAGTTAGTAGTAATTTGTTTTCTTCTTCCAATGCCGGTATTGGCTTCTGAGGTTTTTTTTTCAAAATTTTAGATAATTTCCAAAAGGGCTTAGAGCCAAGGTACAATTGAGAAATTTTATTTTCAAAAGTTTTTGTTTCTTAATTGAGAAAAACGTTTCAGGAGTTCTGTTTGATCTTTCGACCTTGACACTTGCTTTTGCCGGAGCGAGCGACGAGGGCAGGATCAAACATGTCGCGCGTCGGTCTCGTAAGTGAAAAAGTGGCGTGATCGGTGAGTTCGGTTGGAGAAAGTGAAAAAGTGCCGCGATCGGTTAGTTCTGTTTGATCTTTCGACCTTGACACTTGCTTTTGCCGGGGCGAGCGACGAGGGCAGGATCAAACATGTCGCGCGTCGGTCTCGTAAGTGAAAAAGTGGCGTGATCGGTGAGTACGGTTTGAGTAAGTGAAAAAGTGCCGCGATCGGTTAGTTCTGTTTGACCCTTCGACCTTGACGCTTGCTCCTAAGCAGTGCGTCAAGAAAGCCTTAGCAGTTTTTTTTTTTCCTTTTCGGGTCGCGCGCCTATTTTTTTTTCCTGACTGCTTTTTTATAGCCGAGCAAACGAGTGAAGCCTAAAGTGGATTGTGGCTGCTCAGTCAAGGATAACGGATCAATTGGTGAGCTCGTTTCATGCTACTATTTCTAATCTATAAAATATGTATGACTGCACATTCAATCGTTACAATGGTGGGATGTAAATATGATTTTTCAACAAACTATGGATGGTTCGTCACTGTGAGTGTCGACACAAACTCTGATTCATGATTTATTTATGTTTAACATTTTTTTTTTCAGAACACCTCTTATATACCTTAATTTTTGTAATTAAAAAAAACTTTGAATGGTTCGACATTACAAGTGTAGACTTGCGAAAGGTTCACTTTATTCAACAAACTTTGGATGGTTCGCCACTGTAAGTGTCGGCATAAGAATAACAGTGTTCTATGATGTCCCAACCAATCGAGTTTTTTGTTTTTCTTTTCAAATGAGTAAAATATAATAACACATGCTTTCGTCCTGACATCAGGAATGTTAATTTAGGTATTTGTTCAACAAACTTTGAATGGTTCGTCACCTCAAGTGTCGGCATAATTTTCCTCTACATAGAAATTGTTCATATCAAATGAAAATATTATATTTACGTATAAGCATGTATATATCTCACAAATCATTGTTTATCATGGTCTAATCGCTTATCAAAGTGAATCCTATGACCCAACGATCCTCCCCATTAACAAACATCCCTCCCAGTAACCTTTGTGGAGATGCAGAGGCAAACACGGTCTCCAAAAAGCAAAGGTTACACACTAACATTCCTTCCCCCAATCCCACCTGACTGCAAGGACGTGGCCGGCGCCGTTATTGACCCTATATAAATAGAGGCACTGAATTATGCACACTGAAGAAGATTATGGCCAATTCCCAGAACTTCTAGTTGATTCTTTGTGCATTTTCACTGACTTCGGTCAATCACGGAATAGCAACCATTGATATGTGTAGTCAGTCTAAGCTAAGCTAAGCTAAGCTTAATTGAGAAAAACGTTTCTTGATTTCTTCCTGCAAATCCGGCCATATAATTTTCATAGCAGTATCGCGAGTGCGTTGAAATTGCCTTCTTCTCACGTTTTTTTTAAGACGGTTTATCATCATAGTCTATAATCACGTATTCAAATTTTACTTCACATTTTGGAACTGCAATGCTCCTGGCTTCAACAATGGAATTCGTTAAAGTTTCAAGAGTATTGTTTATATCAAGTTTTGTTCGAAAGAAATGTAAACAGATTAGAGTCAATTTATGTTCCATATATATACCAGTCGGCTTGATAGCTATCATCATTATACACAACCAGTACCATATATGTTTTGATATATTTTTGTTCTCTTGAATTAATTAATTTAACTTTTAAGTAGTTGTTTTGATAATATGTGATAGTGATTCATATTTAAAAACTATGTCACGAAAATCTATTCATTGGTTATTTAATTAATGTAGTCAATCATGTATTCAATCAGATTAACAACAACTTATTTATTCTGTTATATTTTTTCCAATTTTTATGTTGTACCATGCCCACACAGTTACGAATCATCCACAGTGACGGATCACTTTGGCGTTCAACATCGAATAACTTGCCTAAAACATAAACGTTGACGTAAAACATATTTTTCCCATGTTATACTATTTGTCTTCTACCATTTTTAATGTTAAGCACAACATTCAACCGCTAAATAACGGTGTATTTGACAAATGTTTAGTTGGTACCACACAGCTATCATTATAAGGTCGTTTTCTGTAAGAAGTGCCGTCAGCATTCATATGCTCCCACAGGTGGTAAAATTCAAATGTTATAGCATAAAACATGCTTGTTCGCCTTGATTCAGTATGAATTCATCATTGGAAAACATTTTTCTTGATTGTTGATTCTAAATACCAAATATTAGCACTTCTAACTAGTGATCCATAATATGGACCAGGAAATGATTGTTTACCACGGTTATGGATCACATCCAAAGAATGTAGATTTCTGCCATTTTAAGCATTGGATTCGACATTTTTAGACAAAAGCACTAAAAATAAAACTAATAAAACATCAAGGTTTGTCAATTTCGTTTTTTAGCAGACAAAAATGGGTGGAAAACTTGGTATGGAGCGAAAACAGTTCATGTCTCAGTTACTACAATGCAGTATCACAAAAAAGGGCATTTTACCCTTGTTTCCAGCACTAATACTGCTATTTTTTGCAGTAATATGTGACACATTGTTAACTTTCGCCAAATCAAGCAAAACAGATGCATTGAGTTGAAAATCTCTTGGTTTTGCGCACTGATCCGTAATATGTCACAATTTAATCCATAATATGAAAATTGATCCATAATATGGTTTTCAGAAACCGATACAATTTTTTAATTTTTATGCAATCCTATGTAAATATTACATTCAAAACTGTTTACTATATGAAGATCCAATTTGAAACGATTCAATTCGTGCTATTAAATTACGTTTACCATGTAGTTTTATTGAATTTTATAGGTTGGACTCCACACTATTTGATCCATAACTCCGAATGATAGCCTATGATTGCTATTTCTGCTTGTTTCATCCAAGTTGTATCGGCCCTACATTGTAATTTCTAGCGGACTTGAGTGCGGATGATGACGAAAAATAAACATGCTTAGTGATTTAAATGGTTTTCTTCGCACGCCATCGAGAAGCAGTCTTCCTGCTTGATGAGAAATGATTTTAACAAACTTGCTACATTCTACAGAGTCGCCTTTACAGGCCTCTGTTGATGCGAATGGGACATGGGAAAGGAGAAGAAACCGAATAAAGCAGCCGTGCGCGCTCTCTCTCTGGTCGCAGGCAGCATGCTGCTGCCGAAGCATAAAATCAATGAAAACACGGAGCGCATTGGAACTCTTTCGAAACCTCTCCCAATATGCCATACCATAGACCAATCCAGTTGCCTGCGTAGTAGTGCAATGTTGACAAAATTTTCTTTGTTTGCTGTGAGAATTGTCACAACATTGCTTTTGTTTGCTGTGAGAATCCAAATATAAACAGAATTGCTGCAAAACAACCACTTCCTTGTTGGCCTGCCGTTGACCGAAAGCTCAATAACATCAAACAAACATCGATACGTTTTCATTCTGAGGAAATCGACTTGTGTAAGATTGATTGTGCGTTGGTGTTCGTGGCGATTTGCTTGGGGACCTCTATTTTTACCTCTTCTCTTCTCTTTTCGCCAACACTTCACTTCACTTCTCTTCTCTTTCGGTATGTCATCGGCCTAACGACGTGGTGCGTGTGTGGGTTATTTGGGGTGGATGTTAGTTGTCGGGATTAGAGGCCGAAATACTCGCGGCGGCTCGAGGTTAGAATGGACAGGGGTGTGAGGGACACAAATTCAACACGGAAACTTCGCGTTGGCGCGAACATAACGTGCGTTAGAAGCCTGATTTGCTGCTGAACAGGAATTGCTAAAGAAATTTCTCGCCGATTCCTTGCAGAAATTTTCTACAGCGACTCCCGTTTGAACTGACATCTCTTTTCAACTGCGTACTGCGATCAGAAAAAAACGCTTCCTTGATCGATTCCTTGCAGGAATTTTCCATGCATCAAGATAGGCCAAGAAATTACTTGTCAGCAGCGAATCAGGCTTAATACAAAAATGTGTACATTTTATATTTTTCTACATTCAACCTATCATACATAAGAAGAGGTTGGTGGAATTGAAATAATTTCAAATTGTTTTTTCTGTTAGTTATGGCTGGTACGCTGATCATGTGTACTGTGCAAAAGGATAGGACAAGAAACGACCAAGGAATGATTCCTCTACCAAAATTACTTGAGCTGTACGCTGCTAAGAAGTAGAGCTGATTTCGTAACATCGGTAAAGCCTGTCATACAAATCAAATGGAGCTGTCACTTTGCCGTATACGGAAAAATGTTCCGCTCAATTATTCGACAAGTAAAAGTGACATTTCGCTCATACTGGATCAGTTGTCAAAATTACTTTGATAAAAAGGAGAAATTTTACTTTACGTTTCAGGTGCATACCACGCATTAAGCGAAGTATGCACTTCAACAGAAAAGTAATCGCCTATCTCGATGCGTGGAAAATTTCTTGCAAGAAACGCTCAAGAAAAGCATTTTTCTTTGATCGCAGTACGCAGTTGAAAAGAAATCTCGCGGAACATTACTAAAGGACCTATCTAACATTGAGAGGCTCTCTTTGTTTACTTTCTCTTTCATTAATAACTGAGTCACATTAACCTCTTCTGTTGCGTTTTTTGCATGAAACGCTAGTCAAGGGAATTGACTTTCGATCTATAGTGAAAAACTTCCCAAAATCATTAGTATTCCACTGTTATAATCGAAAGAGAACGAGAGAGGAGAGAATCTCTCATTTGTACATAGGTCCTTTAGTAATGTTCCGCGAGAAATGTCAATTCAAATGGAGCTCACTGTAGGAAATTACTTGACCATTTCTTGGGCAGAAATTTTTACTTTTCTTGAGCGGGACAGCATACTTAGCTTTACACGGGAAATAAAATATGTTCCAGAAAAAAAAAAAAAAAAAAAAAACAAAAAAAATGTTCTCAAAAACTCAATTTTTTATTATTGTCAAAAATCGGTACCCACAAGAGGCTTCAAGAAAAAATGAAAAACGATAAATAGGGTTGCTCCAAAATAAAAATTAGAAAAATCAAAAACCAAAATTCATAAATTTACAAAATAATTATTCAAAACGTGTTTAGATCGATTTTAGATAGCGAAAAATGATATGTGAAAAATGATCGAAAATAAAAATTTGGGTGATACAGGGTTAAACCAATTAAAAAAAATGAAAATCACTATTTAAGAACTATTGATCAACTGTGAAGATAGCAAAGCAGTTATTTCAATAGTATGTTTATAGAAATATTATTTGGTTTTCATTTTTCATAGGCCTCCAAGCGCGAAACGCAACATACTGTTAACCATCTATACTTAGGTAGCGCGACTAGTCAATGGATGAGAGATTTGATTTTTTACGCATCCATCACATGCCGCTGTGGGGAAAAATGTTTTATTTTCTTGATATAAGACGGTTCACATCGAAACAGTTAGGTGGAAAAGGTAGGAATATCCATTCTCTATGTTCTACATACGTTTGTTTTTTGGTATTATTGCACTACTTTCATAAAAATTGATATTCGGCTGGTAGGAGCACTAGTTTGAGGTTGGAAAACCAGGATATTTGAGGTTAGTTTCATTGGAACTTTCGCCTGAGCGATTTTTGCCCTTGAATAAAACACGTTTCGGAACATTCTCCGCTGCCTCTAAAAATACCATTGGATAGAGAAATGAGTTTTTCTACCATTGGATTTCATTCAATTTCATACATTACTTCACTTAAGCAGTGAAAATAAATATATTCCTCCGAATGTTTTGAAACCATGAATGGGTTTGACATTAGCTGTGATGGTAAATCCACCAAAATGGCTTTGGTGAGTGATTTTGACGGATAGCGCCGACAATTTTTGTCGCATATGATTCATCGAATGTAGCGCGGTTGTTGCACCATGGCCAGATTCATTTCCCGAGTGCGTGCACGGAAAGAAATAACAATTGTGATTTAAAAAAACAGTAGCGGAAAATCAACTGATGATCATTGTCGTTCTACCTGTGGTTCTACTATTATCAAACGTTTTAATAAAAATAAAATGCTTTTAGAAGTGCGCAGCAATGGTAAATCGGTCTGATGTATTCTGCGCAGTTCATATTTATTTTCCACACGTTCTCCAATATTTTTTTTAAATCCACTTCGATACCGTCAATCCGCCCCCAAACTGGATGGCGTACACTCAGCTCAACGCAATTTATAATTAAGTATTGAGTTGTATATATTAGTATATATTAGTTGTGGTGCTAGAGGACATTTTGAAAATCCACTGAGATTCTTTCAGAAACCCTTCTGAAATTATTATATGTAGTTATTTCTTTGATCGTTCTGATTTTTCCAATAACCTCCTTGGGACTTCCTATTGGATTATCCCAGAAACCCATCTTGGGTTATTATGGAAATCCTTTCAGGATTCTGCTGTAAAATTCTGGAATTCTGCCAAAAATGATTTAATGATTGCTTTCCAGTGTAATGGAATCTATTTTAAAAATCTGGGTTCGGGGATTCTCACAAAATTTCTCGGGATTTCTTCTGGAAATCCAATCGAAATTATTATTTAAATTCTAATATTTTCCTCGTAATCCTTCAGTATTTCTTCCGTGAAACTCTTTGAAAGTTCTTCAAAAATCCCTCAGAGATTCTTTCCGAAAAATGTCTTAGATTATACCTATTATTCTGAAATACTCTCGGAAAGACGCCTGAGACTATAATAAAAAAATATATATTATTTCACTTCACTTTCTTCCGTGCAAATTCTTGGGATTCTTTCGGAAATTCCTCTGGAATTATTTTGTAAATCCCAATGGAATTCTCCCAGAAATCCCTGTGGAATACTTCCAAAAATCCTGCTAAGAAGCTTCCAGATGTCGGGGATTTTTTTTTTAAATCTTTATTTATGGAAATCATCCGAAAATTCCTCTGTAATTGTTTGGAAATCCTCCTTATATTCTTACAGAAATCCTTCTTATATTCTTACAGATTTATTGCTATTGATTTTATAGTTTCTGCCTGAGATAATTTTGTATATCCAGAATTTTTCCGAAAATTCCTTCGTGATTCTTTAGAATTTTTTTCTAAGATTCTTTGAGAAAAAAAAACTTTGTGATTCTTCTGGAAATTCATAAGGAAGTGCTTTTGATTTTTTTCGTGATTTATCAGTGATTTTCCTTGGAAATTTTCTTAAATCCTTGGCGGAATTTTCTGAAAATCCCTCTTGAGTTCAAATGGAAATCCTCCAAGAAAACTACCGGACAGCCACTGGGACTTTAAAAAAATACCTATGAGATTCTTTAATTACTGATTTCTTTTCCTGAGCATCTTTTGAAAGTGACTTTTAAATGGTTCTGGAAATTCCATTAGAAATTATTCCGTAAATCTTTCTGGAGCTCTTCTGGACATCGTAATTATTCTGGAAAATATTCATGAAATCTTCTGGATGTCTGTGACTTTTCTTCTATCTTTCAGGGATTCTTGCGAAATAACTTCTGGGATTCTTTTGGATATCACTGTAAAAAAACATTCAAAATCCATTCGAAACTCTGCTGAGATTGTTTCAGATATTTACGAGAATCCTTGAAATAATTCCTTTAGAAATCTCCCTGATAATATTTTAGTGATTTCTCTGTGGTTCTTCTGTAAATTGATCGAATCCCAAATCCGGAAATCCTCCTTTAATTCTAAAGCAATTTCCAGAAGAATTTTCAGAAGGATATTTTTAAGAATCCTGGATATTTTTCCCTAAGAATCTCAATGTCATTTCTGGAAAAATACCAGAACAATTTACGGTTGAATCTCACGAAAACTTCCGGTAAAATTCTTGAATGCTTATCATTCAAGCAGAATTCCAGTCGTGTTTACGGATGAATCTCGGCAGGTTTTACGGAAGAATCCCAGCAGAATTTCTTGAAAAATTCGAGTGAGAACGACACGTTGATAGCCTTCCCATATCTTTACTCTTCCACAATACAGTTGTTGTGCAAGCGATGTAGGTACGATAGGCAAACAGTTTCAACACTATTGTGCATTCAGAATAACTTTGGACCGAAGTTCATAAGAGAAATGAAATATCACCGAAAGTTCGCCGAAGTTCGGCGTCGGCATTCTACCGAAGTGCTACACCGACAAAGGCAATCCTTATGCGTCGGCAAAGCACCAAATTAGAATGCCGACGCCGAACGTCGCCGAAGTTTTGACTGCCGAACTTCTAATTGTCACTCGAATTGTCAATAAATAAATCGCACTCGCTCGTTCCGCGTGTGTAGTGAAATGAGATGGATGGATATGGGTTATGAAAGGGGTCCGCGTGGTCTGTAGGGATTTGAATTCTAAACTTGTAACCAACTCAGTTATTGGGTCACCAAGTGGCTCGGTAGCTAGTGATCCTTTATATGCGAGATACGCGGAAGTAAAATGGAATGATTTGGCAACAGATTAGCAGTGCTGAGTTTGCTTGGCGTCGATAATAATATTGTAACACGGACATGACTTCCTCATTGGTAAAAATTGTATTTTGTTTCGTTATAGATCTTTGAGCTACATTTCAAAATTAATAAACAGCAGAAAAAATCACCAACTAAATATTGCATTGACAAAAGTTAAAAAAAGGGAAATATTTCACATTTTTGCTCTATGCAAAGCAACTTTTACCCAAATAATTTCAAGCGGATTACATTACTCCTCCAGAAAATTTCGAAACAAACATAACGCATGTTCGTTTGGCTCACGCTTTGACAGCTCTCGCTGCTCGATTGGCTCACACTTTGACAGAAATGTCAGCTTCCGCGAATCTCTCTTATAAAGGATCGCTATCGGTAGCTTAGTTGGTAAAGCGCTCGTCTAGCATACAAGAGTCCTGGGTTCGAATCCCAGCCGAGCACGTGGATTTTTTTCATAATTTCACCCATAATTTGTCCATCTTTACCAGGCGTAATGAGTTAATTAATTTAATAACCATGCGGATTGGATTACCGAACAGCTCAATATAAGCGTCAATTTGTATTGAGAATATTAATTTTTTGTATTCATCTTCCGTTGTGCTTTTTTTGCTTCGAGATTTCATTTTTACTACCACTGAAAAAGCCATCTAATTCCTTTTTCAGTTTTGAATATCGTCCTATAAATTAAATTCAACAATTTATTAACTCTTTTTTTTCTATTGCAGGTATTGTTAATCGCGGAGATTCTTTTAGAAGAAGAAGGTCAAGAAGTAACAGTCTTGCTCCAACCAGTCCTGTATATGCTCCAGAAGAGGTGCTTCCTCCAAATAACGGACCAATTGATTCTTTTTACGTAGCTATGATTGGCGCAGCAGGTGTTGGTAAAGCGGCTCTCTTGTCACAATTTCGGTCCTCTGAATGCATAAATGCATATGATACACGAGGTATGTATCAGACATATAATTAAGATAGTAGCCACGGAAATAACATCATAACATACGCTTTCAGAATCTACAGGGCCGCAAAGCATATCCATAATATTGAATGGAGAAGAATCTGAACTGAAAATTTTCACCGACTGCACTGGGAACAAGGTAATTAGAGTGAAACGGAACAAACGTACGAGTGGGCAAAAACTTTTTTTTTAAGGTTTTTAGCTCAGTTCAAATGCTATAAATGCCATAGTTGTTCAAATGCTATTCAAGCAAGAGACTTTCACTTCAATGTTATAACAATAACAATCGATTAAGAATTGAAAAGTTGTGGCTGTTCGTTGTTTTTTTTTACATGAAAATAGTAACTTTCAGTTGAATTTTCTTTGAATAAAACAGAATAAAAATATTTTTTTCATTTTTTTTATCAAGGCGTTCCTAGTCCTATCATAAGGATGCTTTGATATCTTTGATATGTATTAGTTTTTCCATAAATACTTGGAAATCATTTTTGGCCCATAGTGGGGCAAAAAGCTCGAAACAGGCAATTGTTCGAGCCAAATACCGTGGAAAAATTTGGACATGGCCTAAAACCCACATATGTATTATCTATAAATTTAGCGATATTTGACTAAACGTGCAAGAAAAGTCTTCAAAATTTTACGTTTCTTCTTAGTTATAAGAGCTATTGTTTTGGGTACATATATAACAATTAACACGCTAAGTACCGACATGGTCAAAAAATGTGAACGGTAATCTTTGCACGTATTACTAAATTTAAAAAGAGGAATTACTGGAAAAATATTTATTATTTTATTAATTATAAAGAAACATCTTTATCAACATAGTGGTCTGTTGCAAGAAATTTGAGGAATCGAGATAATTCTTCGCCTATTGTATTGGAATATTCTGATAATTGGATTGATCAGTTTGCATCTAAAATTTGTCCTGATTTTGTACCTCGTCCTGTTAATTTTAAAAATAATCATATCAATTAGTTTCCTGAGTTACATTTACATTAGAAGAATTAAATTTGGCTTTATCTATTACTAATAACACAGCTCCAGGTATTAAATTTATTGTTCTTAAAAAATTACCTTTTGAAGGAATAAATCATTTGCTTTCCATATACAATTCTTTTCTTATACAAAATATTTGTCCATTGGAATTTAGATTAAAGTAGTAAGTATTCTAAAACCAGGAAAAGATCCTTTTTTATTTGATAGTCGTAGACAAATAAGTTTATTATCCTGGCTTTGTAAATTAATGGAAAGACGATTCAAGTCTGGAATTGTGGGCTGAAAAGAACAATATTTTTTCTTCTTCTCAATTCGGTTTCAGAAAAGGTCGAGGTACTCGAGATTGCACAGTTCTTTTAGCTTCTAAAATCCAATTTTCTTCCAAAAGAAAACAAGATGTTATATCTACATTTTTAGATGTTTCTGGCGTATATGATTCAATACTTATTGATTTACTTGTCCAGAAAATAAATAATTACAAAGTTTCGATCTTGTCCAATTGCCCTGGGCTTGGGATTATATTTTCCAGGTAGCGATGAATTTTGATAATTGATCGCTGTTGTTAGTAGTTTTGATTAGATGTTGGGTGAATTTCAAAGCAATGGCAACCTTTTTATTACAAAATTTAGATTTTATCTTCTGACCTAAAGATTCTGGTGAAACTACTGTACTATGCAATTGGGCTGCACTAGGCTATCACTCATCAAAATTACTTTCACTTCGGGAAAATATAATTTCTAGCTGGCGAGAAGATTACGAACTGAGGGTGGGTTAGAGCACAATCAGACCCTTGAATGTGCAATGTGGGGTAGTAATTGGGAAAGCCATTGACGGTTTGTAATCTTTTACGAGATTTTCGAAAACCAACAGGGGCGCGTGCACCGGGTTGCAGATCAATAGCATCTACCTACTTAAAATAATAGAGCAAAAAGCCGTTCCATGATTAGGTAATGTTTAGCGATCTTCTATGGTGTTCTAGTACTATAAAATTCTTCACTCACTGGGAATTCTGGCCTTGATAATATCAATAGTGATAAAAACATAAAATAATACCTAATACTTAATAAGTACAATGTAGCTTCAATGTAGTAATAAATGAAATAAAATCAATTTTCTATACTTGACAAGGTTTTGAAGACAATCAATGAGTGAAAGAACTACCTATTAGAAAAGCCACATCAGCTAAGGCTATACATATACAAATGTTGGTCATAGGGTCTATGACTGATTCTTATCTAATAGGGGCACTAGAAGACCACGCGGACAATTTCGAAACAAATTATTTTTATACATCGGTCTTACAATCCGAAAGACTCAGCTATGCTGCAAAGTCATTTTATAAGCTATTCATTACTACTGTTTAATTGTTTTTAATTCTAACAAAACTACATAATTAACAAACTACATAATTAACTCATAAACATCATCAACAGTGATTCTGATAGTTTTGTTAAAAATATAATAATAATGATGTGAACTCTACTAATTTAATAATGGCCATAATACATTGTGCAATCATTTCTCTGAATATAAACTTCATTGCCTAGTTCTTCAAACGTGCATGATAAAGATGTTAATAATGACAGCGAGTGCAGAAGAATGGATCGAAGTGATTTTTTTACTGTAACTTTCTTGAGCATAGTGCTAAATCGTAGTTTGAATACTAATGACTCTACAGCAACAAAAATAATAATAATACATTTAAATTGAATATCTTTTAATTACTCAGTAATGCTAACAGACGGTAAATGGTAATAACAATGAATTTATATAAAAATGGTGTGATGTGAAAAGTGATATAATGGAAAGTATATCTGAAGTGTATTACGAAAGTTGATGAGTGATAATCGGTGATATACGTGATAGTGTCGAAAATAAAAGTGACGATAGTGAGTGATGAAATGAAATGGGGAATGAGGACCTTTTAATAAAACTATTTCGTTCTTCACTTTAACCACTCTAGTAGCATTTCAGTCCTTATCATAGTTTGATAGTAGTCTGAACTACTAGACTGCAAAACTACAGCAAGGGCTGATTGCTGCTAGGGTACACAGTGACCATTTGAGCAACATTGCTTAGGAACGTCTGTGTGATGAACGCAATAGAGGCTTATAAAAGCAAATGCTGGGAAGGAGCTTAGGGCAGATTAAGAGTGCCAGTACTACCCCTATCGCTACCGACAAAAAAACATGTTTCGATCTTGTCCATCTTGGCTTTCATTCAAAACTATGCATTTTCATTATAATGGTTCATCAAAAATGTTCCGTTATATTTATTTTGGCCTTCCTCAAGGATCTTGTTTGTTTGAGTCCATTTTTATATAAATTATTCACAAGTGATATTTCAGACATAATTCCTAATAATTTTGTTTAATTCAGCTTGCTGATGATAAGGCTATTTCCGTTAGTGGAAAAAATAGAAAAAAATATTCGTCATTTCATGCAAATTTGTTTCGGTTCCGAAAACTAAATTTATTAGAGGTATTCACTTAAGGTGATTATAAAACGAAGCCAAACTGGTGCACAAGACTGGAGAATCTGTAAACAGTTCGCGGTGAAAACCAATCAAAATGCTTGCTTGCTGATGGTGACCACTGTAATAGATTATCAACACGGAGCGCTGTTTGGTTCTCATGTCTTGTGCTCATGAAAATTTGAGGTTTGGCTTCGTTCTATAATCACCTTAAAGTCGCGTAAAATGCAGTTTGGCCACCTTAAGGAAAAGTCGATAAAAGTGCTGAAAATATTATGAATTTTTCGAATGTTTGCATAATTTCCAACAATTTTTAGATGAAAACACTAGATCCGCATGATTTCCTTTGTCTTATAAAGTTCATGGACGAATGATTGATTTTTCAAAATTTGTAATTTTTCGAGTCGATTTTTTGATGATGAGGTGATATGAGTACCCCATTTTTGATTGCAAAATAATATCGTATAATCAAAAAATTAAATTATGTTGTTACTACACTTGAGTTATTAGTATTTATAAATACTCCGTGCAAGAAAATATATATTTTTTAAGAACATTCTAACAGTCAAATACCATCATTCTGAAATGATAAAATTTAAAAGAGCCATTCGGGGCAACATGAGCAATTTTTTCGATCATCATTAATTTAATTTTCTTTGAGTTTTGAACACTGACCTTTAACATGCATATTGCTTCATTTCCTCATCAGCTTTGCGATTGCATGTTATCTTTTTTTTTTTGTTTTTTTTTTTTTGTCGGTAGCGATAGGGGTAGTACTGGCACTCTTAATCTGCCCTAAGCTCCTTCCCAGCATTTGCTTTTATAAGCCTCTATTGCGTTCATCACACAGACGTTCCTAAGCAATGTTGCTCAAATGGTCACTGTGTACGCTAGCAGCAATCAGCCCTTGTCGTAGTTTTGCAGTCTAGTAGTTCAGACTACTATCAAACTATGATAAGGCCTGAAATGCTACTAGAGTGGTTAAAGTGAAGAACGAAATAGTTTTATTAAAAAGTCCTCATTCCCCATTTCATTTCATCCTTCACTATCGTCACTTTCATTTTCGACACTATAACGTATATCACCGATTATCACTCATCAACTTTCGTAATACACTTCAGATATACTTTACATTATATCACTTTTCACATCACACCATTTACATATAAATTCATTGTTATTACCATTTACCATCTGTTAGCATTACTAAGTAATTAAAAGATATTCAATTTAAATGTATCATTATTTTAATTGCTGTAGAGTCATCACTATTCAAACTACGATTTAGCACTATGATCAAGAAAGTTACAGTAAAAAAATCACTTCTATCCATTCTTCTGCACTCGCTGTCATTATTAACATCTTTATCATGCACGTTTGAAGAACTAGGCAATGAAGTTTATATTCAGAGAAATGATTGCACAATGTATTATGGCCATTATTAAATTAGTAGAGTTCACATCATTATTATTATATTTTTAACAAAACTATCAGAATCACTTTCACTTTCATTTTCAAATTTTCATCACCATAGATTTTATTATAAAATCACTATTAGCACTTTCACAATCACTAAATTTAATAACGACGAGTGTAACGCACAGTTCCACCAAACACCAATTCATATATAACGATTGATCACACGTTGGCTTCGAAACTTAACCACCATTGCTGATTAGTACAAAGGATGCTACAGCTCGTGTAAACGAACTGAAACATCAACAACCAGCACTGGTTTATAAGTAACTAATGAGCCCTGGCGGTCCCTCCGTTCGAAGAGGACCTGATAATATGCCGAAACATATTAACAGATCCTCCGCCTGAATGCAGCCGTTTCATGATAAATCATGAACCGTTAGAGGTGTGCCAAAGTATTGGGAAGGTGATATGTTTCACAGACGGGTATTATTATGGTGCACCTTCTACTTTGGCACCGTCAAACCCTGTGATCGTGGCCAGGGAGCTTTGCGATTGCATGTTATCTCAGATGAAATTACAAGAATTTATGAAGTTTTCAAGGGGTGCTCATTTCACCCCATTGGCCAAACCGCCCCGACTACCCCTACTTGTGGTAAATCTTACCGCATTTGGTGTTCCCGCATTTCATATTTGCATTTCAAACGCAAACAGCAAATTTTTTTCCCATGGCTAATCTATTACACATTACGGACAGTGAACAATCCTTTAAAACTGATGAGCAACATGAATTAACTTTGTTCAATTTGATCTGAATTCTAGCTTTAATCTGACCTAGGTAACTGCAGTCAATGAGTGCCTACCCTATCCTATACTATCTCGCATGTTATAAGGCTCCATGTATCGTCCTGATTCGGATTGCCCGGACGCTTCGAATCCCAAACATCGGCCTCAATTTACCCAAAAAATATTATTTTGTCATTTGTTTTTGATGAAGCATGTAGAAGATGTTTGATAATCCAGAACGTAAAAAAAACCGGAATTAAGTTCAAAAACAACCGTTAATAATTAATAATATAATAAAAATATAATAAAAACGCTATAATTAGTCCCTGCCCTTGGGTGATGGGATTGACGGTGATTTATCAAGTGAATACATATTGTTGATATTGTGAAATTACTCTAATGCAAATATATTGACCGCGAAAATTAATCGTAATTATAACTTATAAAATTTAAGCTAGTTTAATAGTTTTAAGTTATATAATGACATGTGTTTCAATGCTTTAATATATTTTACACTTGATTTATCACACCTTCAGCATGAGTTTAGTTACTGTCGCATGATCTAACACCAGATAACTACGCGTAATGCTGGAAGGACCGGCAGGGCCTACTACCAGTCTCTACTAACACTCAAATCACTAACAAGACTGGGAAACCAACGATCACCTTCATCAGTGGCACTATTTCTAATAGTATTATTAGTTCAATATACATAAATCTTTTTCAGTAGACCACGAGGCGCAAGAGTGGGTACGGGTGGTCTCTGCGTCTCACAGGTCATTGAAAATAGACTTTTATGTTAGGTTTACTAACAATGTAGTAATTATTACCTTAGTAATACCGTAAGGTACCGTAATTCAGCGCATCGCAAAAATCCGCGTATTTGGTCCATTTTTTTGTTGAAATTTAAGAAAAATTTTGAAATGGTATGGTATGATGGTAATGCATCATAATTCCAATTAAAATTTTCATTAATAATAATTTACGATTTTTGAGAAATATCCCAAAATGTGAATTACGGCATTCTACGGTATTGCGTTATCTAGTAAGGTAGGTTATAGCGGTATTAGAGATAGTTTAGAAGTGTTATTGATATATGTATAATAATTAGAAAACTGATGACGCTGTTGTTACTGAAATGTTTAATTTTTACTGTCTTTTATAATATGATATAATATTGTTGAACAAAATTCTGTAATTTATAGCTTATTTAATTCTCTAAACATTTTTGCACTACTTTGCATTTATCACACCAACACTGGCGACATTAGCGTTCTTTGGGTAGTATTTCTGGTATGTATTAGTAACCTCTATCGTTTTTATTCTAACGATCATAACATAATTATCGTGAGCGTAGTAGTGGAAATAACATAGAATTAGCTTTTGTATTTGTAGTTAAGGTATTATGGTATTAGTTGAGATGTGACACTTTGTTATTGTCTATGAATATACCGCTTTGATGATATCACATATATTTTCTAATTCTCTATTTCTCGGTACACCGGCCACGGGAACGTCCCTCGGACTCAACGGACCAGCGATGGACCGCATCTCAAGCTAAGTAGAAACATTATACTGCATACTATTTTTGTTTAAACTGAAACAACAACTTAACTTTTCGGTCCCTACATATTCACCCGCCCGATAATACAGCCTTTCCAATCTGGAAACTAACTTGAGACATTATTCAATTGAATTCTCATTTTGAAAAGACCTCAGAACAATAACAATACGACGAACATAAAACACATCGCTGACCATACCGAACACATTTACAGTACATTTCGATTTGATACTTCATCACATAATTATCTATAACTTGGAATCGGTACTACAAGTTGCCAACATAGATAGTCATCTCTCCTAGAAATTGTATTGATTAGCATTCCAGCGCGACCTTTGGAAGATAAGACTTTTTAAAACCAAACACTTGACTCATATTTTGGAATAGATTAGAACAATAGATTGGAACACATCATTGACATTGTTTCAGACTAGTAGCGTAAACGACTAAAATACTAGAGAATACATGACATACAAGACCTGAAAAATGACGAGACACTTCAGATAGTTCTTGTTCGCGTATAGATGGAAGCACATTTCATGTTTTTCACTTCAATAACGTTCATTCGGGAAAATGTATATTCCATCAAATCGCTATCGTTTTAAATTCGACCGCAATCTATATAATTAACATTTTCTGTCTATCATGGTCAAAAGATGCTTGGAGATGACATTTGTGCTACAATTTGTCAACATAGACTACTACTACTACTGTCGCTTCTCCATGCGTAAACAAGAATCCAAATTGCTCAGGACTAAAGGCTGACTATACAAACATGACTACGGGAGGGAAACTGAAGCAAAAACAATTTAATAAAACTACTTCTGCACAATATTCAAACAAAATAGTGTTAAAGCGGGCAACATAGCCTATTCCGTCTAAATATTGACAAAAGTAGAGGTAAAATTTGCACTACGGGGTCCAGCACAGACAAAGAAGCTGTCATACACTCAAAATAATCCAAACGTCATTGTTACGTGGAAACATACGTGGTTTTTTTCCATCGCACTTTCCACGTACACGGTGAAAACCAAAAATACTAATTAGTGTGACATTTAATATACCCTCGATATTATTCATATTTATCCTTCACAATGCATATCAAATATGCACCGGATTATTTTATTTTATACATTATATTACATATCTGTGATTAATATTTCACTAAGCTTTTGCATTACCGAAACCTATTCTTAGGACTTAAACTGATTCATTTTAGTTCCGGACCTAGATGCGGAAACAAGCAACAGCGTGTTCCCCGTGTTCCCTGAAATAAATCTATTGCTGAGTTCAGCGTTTGTAAAATAGTTTGCCTGTTGGAGAATCCACCGCAATATCGTAATATTATTATCATCATTCGGCATTATGCTTCATTGTGAGTCTCGGTATCTTCAGGTATGTACACGGGATGTCTCAAATCTACACGTCTATAATCGAAATTTCTAAACTTTATTCCAGGGGAGTTGCCGCAAGACCGGAAAGCATCTCACTCGTAGGATCACTCAAGTCAACGATGGAAAGGAAAGGCAGCCTACTGGGAACTAAATAATAAATCTGAACATGATTAATATGAAAATAAATGAAAATTTGCAAAAAAATCACTTTCTTTCATTTTCAGCCTTTGTTTACAATAATTCAATAGAAAAAATGGCTGATTTTATTCAATACTTGGGATTTCAGACGTTTATGCATCAAATGAATAATTTTCAAAAAATCATTTGCTAAAATAAAATCCGTTTATACTAACCAAAGCTTAACGCGTTAAAATGCATCACAATGAGTGAATAGACCGAATATGGTTTTAGAATGGTATTCAACTTATCTAGCATTTTATTTTCTTAGCGTGTAGCTATTACGGGGATCGTAGGTGACGATGAATGAATCATGAATGAATGAATGAACCAAAGAACTTGTTTCACTTCATCGGAGAACCGCGTAATAGCTACGTGTTTTTGTTCGTACATTTCACCAAATAGCTTGATGGAACTCAAGGTGCATTTCCAGTGAATTTTACTAGGATTCGGTATAGCTGCAAATAGTTTTGCTTGTATTTTTGGTATTCTTTTCGATTTAATGATATAAAATAAATAATGACTTTTGTTCAACCGCAGTCATTGTATTTATTCAACATTAGATACCGACACAATTTAATTTAAGTTGTTAACGAAATTGCCTGGTTCTAATACAATTCGGGCTCGAATCTTCCGCCAAGTGGTCGCAGACGATGCTCCTGTGCCAGAGGGAGAATGTCACAAATATGACTATTTTTTCACCATTACACCATATAATAAGTTTACTTACGCTCAATTTTCATTAAAAGAAGAACAGTTTGGCCAGCACCGTCTCTTCCGGAACCGTTTGCAAATCTGATTCACATTGCAAACACTATTTGATGCCCCGTTTGACGCCTTCCAAAAAAATGGTCCAATGATTGTTTTAATAATAGAATTCAAATTAATATGAGAAAAACTTAATAAAAATATACTTTTGAATTTAGCAGATAAACGAACAAAATCAATCTACCAACTCTTAAAGTTTATTTACAACCGACGCCATCTTTGAATTGATCACAACACAAAATGAATCATGAAGTGAACACGGTCGAAATGAAGTGGAGCGTGTACGTTGTTTTCACGTAAGAGCGATAGGTTGATACTGTGAAAATGACCAGAGCAACATATTGTGTTTATCTATGGCTCGGTAACTGTTACCTTAGTCAGGTAAAGTCAGAAAAAGTTCATTATTTAGGATCTACGTGATTTTTCACGTAGTAATGACGTTTGGATTATTTTGAGTGTACAGCTCCAACTGGAAACCCCATAAAAAAAAAAAAATAAAAACGCTATAATTAGTGATCTTGGGTCAATGTTCATCCTTTTAGGTTATTTTTACTAAGAACACAAAGCTACCATTTGGTGATGCATGATCTCAATGAATACGGAATTTATTTGAGTGTAGAAAATCTTTGAAAAATTCTCACGGCGGTATCTAGATTTAGCAAGTGTACATGAAACTCCCGTAAAGAGGGCTTATTGTATTAAAGAATATATTATGAACATATTTTGAATAAAAGGTATTTCTGATCCATTCACTCATCATGATATCATGACCAGAGTGGATCTAGATAAGAGTGGCGTCAATGTCAAAATTGGAACAGCGGCGAACTGTCATTTCCATACAAATCCGCGTTCCAATCGAGCAGGAGACCTGTCAAAACTGGAACATGACGTCACTCTTGTTTACAGGCACTCTAATCATGACCATATGGATCTGAGACGATCTGACAATAAACACAACTTGTTTTTTTTTCATATAAATAATCAATTTGCCTTGGCAACTCCGGCAACCGGCAAACAGCAAAACTCCATGCATACTTGATAATCTTCTCAATATTAATATTAATATCATTAATAAATATTAATATTGTAATACTGGATCTAGTGCCCTGCCCCATGATCGTACCATATACCTTCCGGACCACTTAGATCATTTTTTTCGCAAATTTGTTCGAGGTAGATAAGAATGACGTCGTCAAGTAGGTGCCAGTTTTTGGAATATATCACCTTCTTAATATAGTACACCGTGACTGAAATCAAGACTGTCATACTGATATTACCATAGCATTCTAAGATTGATTTTCAACATTCTGAAATGCTTCAAAGGTTATTTACGCAATATCTTGAAACATTTCAGATAATCAATTTAGCATGCCTTAAGCCCCACGCACAATGTGAGCGGCAGCGCGGTACAGCGGCATGACGGCGGGCCCATCTTGAGCTACACTCTGCTTGTCAAGTCAATGTTGAAAAGGATTTAGTCAACATGGGATTGATAAGTGGGGTGTGGATCAAGATGGGCGTGCCGTCATGCCGCTGTACCGCGCTGCCGCTCACATTGTGCGTGGGGCTTTACGCAGCAGTTTGGCACGGTAAATGGCTGGACATGGCGTACCATTGGTACCTCGCGTACCTGCAGGAATAAAATAGACCCCTTTGTGCGGTCCTTAGCCTCTTGCCCAGCAACTCCTATACCTATCTCCTCGTGGTACTGGCCGGAGTACGAGTAACCTTGGGGAAGATCGGGTAACGAACCCCGGTGGGAACTTTGGTCGTATGCTGACAGGGAAGGGGAGGTTTGCTTTTGCTTCTGCAAACCTGGAGCGTTAGGAGCGGCTCACAACAGCGTCTGTTCCCCATGTCAGGGGCGGCTGATCATCGTTCGAGTGCCAGAGAAGGACTCTAAGCTAAACTGCGCACTATGGCCCTCCGAACATTCAAGGGGAATGGTCCTCCGGAAATCTAGGACCACAGCGACGGAAATGGACTAGCGATTGGAAACTCGGTACGTGGCACTGCAAATTTCTCAACTTCATCGGAAGCACTCGCATACTCTCCGATGTACTGAAGATCCGCTGTTTCGACATCGTAGCGCTGCAGGAGGTGTGCTGGACAGGAGCAATGGTGCGAAGCTGGGAACAGCTTTCATAGTGATGGGTGACATGTAAAGGCGCGTGATCGGGTGGTGGCCGTTCAATGAACGAATGTGCAAGTTAAGAATCAAAGGCCGATTCTTTAACTTCAGCATAATCAACGTGCATAGCCCACACTCCGGAAGCACTGATGATGACAAGGACGCATTTTACGCGTAGCTCGAACGTGAGTACGACGTTAAGATCATCATAGGAGATCTGAAAGCTCAGGTTGACTAGGAGGAGGAGTTCAGACTGACGAGTGGAAAGTTCAGCGCCCACCGGCTGACGAACGAGAACAGCCTACGACTGATAGATTTTGCCACCTCCCGTATCGGTACCCCTGGAGATCACCTCAGCAGACATAATCGCAAATTGACCACGTTCTGATCGATGGAAGGCACATCTCCAACATAACCAACGACAGAACCTATCGTGGCGCTAATATTGACTCCGACCACTATCTAGTGATGGTGAAACTGCGCTCAAAACTATCCTTCATCAACGATGTACGGTACCGACGCCCGTCTTGGTATAATCTAGCGCGACTGAAACAACCGGATGTCGCAAATGCGTACGCGCAGCATCTTGAGGCAGCGTTGCCGGATGAGGGCGAGCTCAATAGGGCCTCTCTGGAGGACTGCTGGAGGACAGTCAAAGCAGCCATTAACGACGCTGCCGAAAGCATTGTCGGATATGTGGAACGGAGCTCAAGAAACGATTGGTTCGACGAAGAGTGCCAGGAGGTTTTAGAGGAGAAGAATGCAGCGCGGGCTGCAATGCTGCAGCATGGTACGCGACAAAACGTGGAACGATACAGACAGAAGCGGAAACAGCAAACCCGTCTATTCCGGGACAAAAAGCGCCGCCTGGAAGAGGTGGAATGCCAAGAGATGGAGTTGCTGTACCGTTCTCAAGAAACGCGGAAGTTCTATCGGAAGCTCAACACATCCCGCAAAGGCTTCGTGCGGCGAGCATCTTCGCTAAATAATAATAATAATGCTGGTTTTGGTGTTTATCATGTAGATGTCACACAGGGGCCTTCCTGTGCAATGGTGCGAAGCTGGGAACAGCTTTCATAGTGATGGGTGACATGCAAAGGCGCGTGATCGGGTGGTGGCCGTTCAATGAACGAATGTGCAAGTTAAGAATCAAAGGCCGATTCTTTAACTTCAGCATAATCAACGTGCATAGCCCACACTCCGGAAGCACTGATGATGACAAGGACGCATTTTACGCGTAGCTCGAACGTGAGTACGACGTTAAGATCATCATAGGAGATCTGAAAGCTCAGGTTGACTAGGAGGAGGAGTTCAGACTGACGAGTGGAAAGTCTCCTGCTCGATTGGACCAATGTGATGGATTTTACCAAGGTAGCGCAGATCATTGATGCGTGCCACTAGTTCTCTCTTTCATTCTCCCGCTGTTCTTATGCAGCGCAAATAGTGACGTCACTATTTGCGCTGCATACACTGAACGAAATCTCCCGCCACGAATTGAATGATTTATAATTCACTTGTCTGTAAAACGTCACATTCCTCCTTTTGAAAGAAAATCCAACTATATGATGAATCCATCGACAAATTAACGAAAATCATCCAATTCTGAGATGACTTTCGTTGTACATCCGTATGACATTAAGTAGATATTTGAACTATGCTAACGCAAGTGAGAAACATCTAACTTATGACGGATTTTAACTTCTACCATGTTCCAAATCAAAAATCATTCAATTACCGTCCGAAACAACATATGGAAAGCTTACGATCATAGCTGTCAAATTATTGTTGTGAATCGTAGTGTAAATATGGCGGCAGAAGCGTGGCGGATCCGAAACTCCCGATTAAATATATCAGGTAATTGCGTGTTGTGATGATATTATCAATGATTATCTTCACTTTAACCATGTCTCTTTTATTCTAAAGGCCGGAAAAATCACTGATATCTACGGAATCCTGATAAATGTGCGGCGGTTAGACGGAATTATCATGGAGTTTCTGGAGTCAAACTCGTGCGCTCTAGAGAGGCATCTGTTGCTGGCAATAATAATTATTATGCTCAATATTTATCCCTAATAAAAGTCATATTGCGTGAAGTTATCAACAGTTGAGAGTTATTCATTGTGAAATTGAATAGTTTGGAATTATTAATAACAATATAGCATGGGGTGTTTATATGTATGAACGATAATCATTCAATTTTATCCCTATTTCAGAAGGATTGGAATCCTTTCAAGTTTGGATGATTTTCATTCAGTGCGATATGTAAACAGAGGATTCCAACGAGGATGAAAATCATCCTGAATGTGTCTGAGAATAGGTATGGGGCTCGGATGAGACAAAAATCATTCAATTCGTGGCGGGAGATTTCGTTCAGTGTAAGAACAGCGGGAGAATGAAAGAGAGAACTAGTGGCACACTTCAATGATTTGCGCCACCTTAGTAAAATCCATCACATTGCGATTGGACAGTTCGCTGCTGTTCCAATTTTGACATTGACGCCACGGTGCCCAAAGGGGTCATGCACAAATTATGTCACGCTTGGTTGGTCAAGCCAAGCGTGACAAGCCTTACAAATGTCGTTTTCGTTTTTAGGAACTGGGTCGGTGATCAACACAAACAAACCAATGTCAAACAAATTGTAGTTTGGTCGAACCTGAATCGGGAAGGGGTTGAAACTGTGATTCAGAACGGGTAGCGCCAGTTCCAACCTAGGTTCAAAAACGAATTCGACAAAAAATTCGTAGGACCAGAGTTGCTCAATATCAGCCTTATCAGTTGATGGCTGATGTATCAATATCATTTGCAAACTATCAATATCAGTTTGATCTGACAACCAACAGCAGTGATATATATATATATATATATATATATATATATATATATATATATATATATATATATATATATATATATATATATATATATCTCACTAACCAGACAGCTCACCAATCCACCCCGAGGTGGATCGTGCTGAGTTGTTGAGTTGAAGGAGAGCGAAAAAAGGAAGGCACAAAAGTCTGTTTTTTACAGCTCTGCAGAAGGCGCGCGCTCACGAAAAATGGAGCCCGCCAGTCGGCTCGATGTGAAATGATCGGTTATTAAATATTTTTCCGGTTTTGGATGTTCTATGGTTTGGTTGATCGATGTAAAAGTTTGTTTTAAAAGCAGCTCCACCTATTTTGCAACATGGTGCCGTGTTCAATGGTAGACAACATAGCTAATTTAATTAAAATGATTTTAAGTTATAATTAGTGCATAAACAAAAGGGTTCATTCAAATACAGTCATTTCTCCCTTACTCGATATTGAAGGGACCATCGAGTTAGGGAGGTATCGAGTTACAGAACACAAAAGCAGAGCAACTGCGTCCCAAGGGACCATCGAGTTAGCCATGAAAATCAACTTTTACTATGGTTCTCTAACTCGATATCGAGATACGGAATATCGAGTAATGGAGAGTTAACTGTATTACGTAACGCAGAATTTTCCAATTTTAGAGCCCCTCCCTCCCCTACGTAACAGCTTTTGTATGGGAAATTTTAAATTTTTGTATGGACCGTAACACAATGTAAGACCCCCTCCCTCCCCCTGTTGCGTTACGTAATATTTGAACGATCCCAAAGGGGGAGAACGTTTATGCTGGTTGTGCATTACGAAAAAATCTCACAACTTAAAGCAATGCTCGTTGTTGGTTCATGTCGAAGTATCAACATGTTCGGCTTAACGAATTTTGTTTTAAATATCAAATAACATCACATGCAATTAAACTAGTATGTGATTACAATGGACTTTTGATATTTTCCATTCTGAATTACCGCAAAAAAAATATTTATTGAGAATCAAAATCCTTCTGAGAGGGATGATGTGGTGGAGGCACATTCTAATTGGGTCCTAAAATTTTTAATGAAATCTTGTTTTTACTTAATAACACGAAAGAACAGGATACGGCAACTACTTTAGCAGTTTTTCCAGCTCAAATAACGGCTATATCTCGAAAACTTATTCAAACAGACTCAAGTCAAAAAAGTATACAAACTTACTTTATCGATTCTACGTGTTTCGCAGACGAAATTCTACATGTTTCGCTGTGAGCCAACTCGATTTTTCACTTTTAGAACGTTTAAATTCCGGATTTACAAAACGACGAAAGTAAAATTTTCAACATTCGCAACCTAACCACTACTTTTGCCGCTCCGCTGTATGGACAAAGTGACTTAACCATGAATCAAAACAAAACACTACTTTAGTCGATTTGACACTGGTATAAGAACGTCGAAAATAACTGAATAAAACGGCTTATCATTTTGTCATATATGTTTTGTAGGAAATAAGAGGAACTCCCTAGTTTTTCAACGCGAGCTCATTGTATGACAAAATTTAAGCAGTGTACACGGCAAAAAAAGGTGATTCATTTTAAAACAATTTTAGAAGACAGGATGTGATTCTTCTGAATTAATTTTCTCAAAACCGTATGAATGTTACTTACGACGATTTGCAAAAGTAATCGAGATATCATGTTTAAACTTTAATTTAAAAATTGGGTCCATAAATGAACCTTGACACTTTTGATCATGTTAAACTTTCGCTTAGACGGTAAAAACACCACAGGGTTTTTTTTTATACTGCGGGGTAGTTCCTATCTGACATTTATGGAGATATATTAAAATTACTTATTTATTATAATTACTTGAAAATATTGATAGAGCATAATTCAAGTACTTAAATATCAAATAACAAACATATCTATACTGCCGTGAATCGCAAGTCAGTCCCATCTGCTTTTTGGTCAAAATTGAGTTCAGCTCAGTTTTCAACATATCTTCCAATGCTCTTTCAGCTGCACTAATGAGATTATATTATTTGTTCGGAAAAATTAGGAAAAAAACAGCAAGTCAAATTGTCCCATAATAAAAAGTAACCGCATGTCAGTCCCACTACAGATTTCCGCACCGTGTAACACAAAAATGGACCGTGTTTCGATCATCTTTATGTTTTTCTCGGAAAGATGTCGTAGGAAAAAGCAAGTTGTGAAAGTTTCGTTAGGATTGGAACATGTTCCATTCCTCTGGAATTTTTTGAATATTCGTATGGAAAACGAGTTTGGAAACTCCACAGCCCATTTTCTCAATGCCTACTTTTCACAGATGGGACTGACTTGCGATTCACGGCAGTATATCCTCGAAAACTCGTGATATTTATACTTATTTTATACTTTGAACTGTTTTTTAATTTGGATGTTCTTAAATGCACCTGAATAAAGATTTATGAATTAAATTTATTATTGATGTTACGAGGTGTATCTACAGTGAAACTTAATGTTACACAAGAAATAAATTAGAATCAAAGTATTTATATATATTATGTGATATTTGATTCTTCTGGACATCTTATTGGAATTGCATCTTATTATTTTTGCAGAAATCTGTTTGTGATCTTGCGTTTATCTGCAAGGATTGCTTTTGAAATCATGGAAACTTTTCGAAATTCTTGAAGATTGTTTCGGAAATACTATGGATTCTACCAAAAATCCTGATGCAATTTTTCTGGATATTTCGGGAATTCATCCGAAAATAACTCCGGATTTTTTCCGGAAATACTTCTGGGTTTCTTATGAGAATGCCTCTGGTATTCTTCCGGAAATCACCTGAGATGCTTTCGGAAATCCTTCTAGAATACTTTCGAGGATGCTTCCGAAAATCTTTCTGAAATTATTCTAGAAATGCCACAGAGATTTTTACGTCAATATCCTTGAAATTTGTCTGGGACTCTTCCAAAATCCTGTAGGAATTCTTCCGGATATCTTTCTAGCATTCTTTCGGAAATCCTTTTGGGATTCTTTCGGAAATCTTTCAAATCCTTTCTACTAGATTTTGTTGAGGATTGCTGCAGAAATTCTTCCCGAATTACCTCTAGGATCTAGGAGCATCCTGAATTTTTCAAGAAAACTCTGTTATTCTTTCGAGTATCTCCCTAGGATTCTTTCGGAAATTCTTCTGAAATACCCCCAGATTTCTTTCTGTTATCCTGCTGGAGGGCTTCAAAACATCTTTTGAAGATTCTCCCAGAAATTTTGAAAACTCTGTTATTCTTTCGAGTAAATTGAAGTTTAAATATGTTGTAGCCGTTATTTGAGTTGGAAAAATTGTTAAGTAGTTGCAAGAATATGCTCTTTCGTATTCTTAAATAAAGCAAGAATACATTAAACATTTTAGGACCCTATTCGCGAAGAATTTCACGGATGGAGCTCTTGGAATAGACTGAGTACATCATAGGTTTCCAAACTTTTCGAGTGCGCGACCCACCTTGTGAAATAGTTTCGGATGGACACAAGAACACAGAACATAAGGAGGATTTAAGGAGCTCAATAAAATGGGTCGATATTTATTCAGGGTTATCTTATAATACTAATGTTTACCTTTATACATCTTAAAGTAGTAAAAAGTAGAGCACAGAAGGTGCACACTGTGAGAAATAAAAGTAAGAGCTACGCACTGTCAGGGGTTGCAATTCTAACACCTTGACGTAAAGCGTCTTCCTCGCGACCGACTAAAGGAAAATAAATAAGAAATGAGTTTTGTAGGACACTGATTACACGGATAAAAACGTATCATTCAGTGAATGGAATAAACCAATCATGTACAATGTAACGTATTGGATACAATACAGCGTATTGTAATTGAATGTCGAAGCAACATTATTTTTGTTTGAATATACAATTCAAAAACAATATAATATATTGTAGCAGAACACTGTATTGTTTTTTATTGGTTTTATACCTTACAAATTTGGTGAAATTCCTATTTTTGCGTAAAACAACTTTGGCTTTTTTCTGTGTAGCTTGACTGAAAGAAGTAAAAAAAAACAAGTTCAGAAAACAAGAAATGTTGGGTGATAAATATTCAAAAATACAATCCATACAAAATACAAATTCTATTCTTCTTTTCACCACCTATTGAAATACAGTTCGTTGAATTGTTTTTGTATTGTACAACAATACACAAATTGCCAATCAAGACAATACATGAACAATATATCGTATTAACAACTACCGAATATAACTATACAACTACCGAATATACAACTACAAATACAATACGCAGATGTTAACCTGAATTCGATTTCAGCTCAATAATCACGTGGTCCTTTTTCGCAAAGTGCACCTTTTTCGGAAGAATTAGATGCCCATCCAAACACAACGCCTTCTAACTTCTGCGTTCATGAGTCCTCTCATGGCGTAGTGGTAACGCGCCCCAACTAGAGATCGAGGAGTCGTGAGTTCGATTCTCACTGAGAAGACGTGTAACTTTTTCGCAAATCTTCACATCAATTTGTCCATCTAATCCAATTGCAAATTATATGTAATGTTTAGCTTTTCGGTAGTTGGTAAACATAATAATGGTTAAGCTAGATATGATTGCAAAATTTATTCTTATTTTATCATTATTTTGCTATTCACCTCTACCCGGGTTAGCATTTTGTTATTACAATGGCAAAATATGATATTATTTAGTTTTTATGTAATACAAACTTGATTATTATTTTTGTTATTTTAACTCTTATTTCAAACAAACAAATAACATATTTTGACATTTTAATGGTAAATTTTGTTATTTATTTGCAATTCTTCTCTACCCGGGATTCTCCCATAAGAAACAAGTAAAAGAGGTGGAAAAAATGAGGTACCGGACGGCACCCAATACCGGACAAAGTCGAAAAATTGAGAAATCATGGTCCAATCAAGATGGTGTAGTAGTAGAAAAGGAAGCTATTATGGAATCTAATATTTGCGTAGAATAACACATCCATGAAATATGCATGCCTTTTTAGGAAAATAGAAAAGTTTGAAAAACTTAAAAAAATCGACGTATCGCTTTAATTTTGAGCCTATTTAGTAATTATTTTGAATATGAAAAAATACTTTGGATCATGCAAGCATGTTCGAACATAATCCTAATTTGATAATATGAATGTATTTTGTATCATAATTGAACTAAATATTACAAATTACAATTTTGGTTAAGCACCTCCTGTCACCCAGTTTCGGATAGCTTGATTTGTTATATGATATCTTTGTAATTATTGCAACAGTGTCTCAAAATACATACATTTTTCATGGATTCCGTCGATCATGGTATCAAACATGCAATAAAATTAAGAAGAATGAACATTCAGAACAACATCGTTAAATATGCTATTTTTCATCATATATGAAAGAGGTTTTTGATGGACATCTTGCAAACTAAGAAAAACTCAAATTATTCTTGTAAATGCTGCAAATGCATTGAATTGGCAATTATATACTATTCCTATAGTAAACACATTCAATGATGTTCAAATTTACAGAATTCGAGGCATTTCCAAATCGTGTCCGGTATTGGGTCAACCTTTCAAGATCGATCAATTTGGTACTAAAAAACATCATCAAAATGCAATGTCAAAATTCATATTTATATTCTCAAATTTATTTTTGTACAATATAAAAATTATAATATTTATCGTAAATGGGTAACACTAGCACATACAACCAATATTTTTCGAATTATGAATTTAGTGGCTTAAGTGTCCGGTACTGGGAGATCTCCCCCTACCGCAATATATTCGATAAAAGTGAGATCATGGTTGAACTACATCATAAAATTTTGTTATTTATTATTTCAGGACGAAATGATTAAAGCAGACGCATATATTTTGGTGTATTCAGTAGTTGATAAGAGCACCTTCAGCCGAGCAGAACAAATTTTAAATATGCTGCATGACATGGACCTCACCCGCACTCGTCCCGTAATTCTTGTTGCAAATAAAATTGATTTGGCTCGATCGAGAGCCGTGTCTTCACAAGGTGAGAATGTAAAAATCAGATTTAATCTTTTACTTATAATTCAAATATTTTTATTTAAGATGGAAAGTGCTTAGCCTGTACTCACCGAATTAAATTCATAGAGGTGTCTGTCGCAATTAACCATAATGTAGATGAACTCTTAGCAGGTGTCTTATCTCAAATTCGTTTGAAAAAAGAACAATGTGCTACACAGGTAAGCATTCTATACAATTTCCCTAATAACACAGCGTAACAAAAATTACATTTTTGCGTGTCTCAAGAACCAGATTATGTGTCTCTAGTAGATTTGGGGTTGCTGAATATGATGTTGTTCTCAGAAATGTTCCAGTACGTCACAATTTTTAGCTACAGGTCTCATTGATGTTTACATAAAATTTAAAGTATAATTTTTGAAACATTTTTGTAATCTTATACACCAAGCATGCATAATAGGGCTTGAATTTAAATTTTAGAAATAATTTGGTAGAAATTGAACGATTACATTTAGAATAAATCGAGTTCAACATGCTTGCAGTTTTCATACAAAATTCTTCTTTTCTTAAATATATGGCAAAATACAAGTGTTGTTTAACACATGAAGTTTGAATTATGTGACAAATTAGGCAAATAAATTGCTATACGAACGGACAAACTTGCATGCAAGTTGGCTGATATAGTCAAATTTTGCATTTTGAATAGGCAATATCTCAAAAACCAGACGTGCTACGATATTTTTGTAAATGGCAATGGATTGAGCAACCTTTAATTGAGTAAATAGTGGTATTTTGATGCTTGAGACAAAAACGTGTTCTGCAGTGTGATCTGTCTGAAATTCAATCATTTTTCTAAAACAAAAAATATAAATGTTGATAAGGGAAATGAAAAAAAAATCTCGTGACAAGCTTCAAACAAATCAAGAATCTGCCGATCCTTAGGCCTGTACTTACAACACGCGCCTATTTACTTTACGCCTTGATCCAGAGGAAAGGGGTCAGTGCATAATAACGCTTTAATAGAAGTACCGGAATGGGGATGACTTCTTCTTCTTTCTGGCATTACGTCCCCACTGGGACAGAGCCTGCTTCTCAGCTTAGTGTTCTTATGAGCACTTCCACAGTTATTAACTGAGAGCTTACTGTGCCAATGACCATTTTTGCATGCGTATATCGTGTGGCAGGTACGAAGATACTCTATGCCCTGGGAAGTCGAGAAAATGTCCAACCCGAAAAGATCCTCGACCGGTGGGATTCGAACCCACGACCCTCAGCTTGGTCTTGCTGAATAGCTGCGCGTTTACCGCTACGGCTATCTGGGCCCCGGAATGGGGAATGGGTCAAAAAAGGGTATGTACGAAATATTAATTGAATAACTATTGAAATTTAACTCCAACAAACTTCAAATTTGGAGTGTGTGTTCTTTGATGGTACATTAACAACTCTCGATTACTTTTTCAAATCGACGTAAGTCACTTCCATACGGTTTTGAGGAAATCAATTAAGAAGAATCACAACCTAACTTCTAATACTGTTTTAAAATGAATCAACTTTTTAACATTTTTTCGCCGTGTACATCGCTTAAATGTTGCATATTACCAGCTCGCATTCAAAAATTAGTTAGTTTCTATTATTATACAACAATTTCATTACAAAATAATAAGCCGTTTTATTCAGTTACTTGCGACGTTTTTGTACCAGCGTAAAATCGACTCAAGTAGTGTTTTGTTTTGATTCTTGGACAAATTGATGTGAAGTTTTGCGAAAAAGTTACACGTCTTCTCGGTGAGAATCGAACTCACGACTCCCTGATCTCTAGTTACGGTGCGTTACCCCTACGCCAAGAGAGGACTCATGGATGCAAAAGTTAACCTGAATTCGATTTCAGCTGAATAATCACGTGGTCCACCATTGTTTTTTAGGTAGTGAAATACCACACATCACTCGCCACCGACGTGCTGACTGAGATTTCTATTGTGTGGGCTTCTAATGGGTCGCGACGTTCTCAAACGACCGATTACGGAACATGAGTCCGTTGCTCGATAAATACTTGTTTTTAATTAATTATGAATCGTGGTTTACGGCTAACCAGCCGAGTGGAAGTTTAACAACTACCGAAAACCCATACTCAATAGCACTCACAATACACCAAAAATAACCGATGCCTGTAAATTGGTTGATTTGTTCTAAGCTAAATTCACATTCAAGAATCCGTCATCGTAATCATCGAAACTTCAAAAGCAGGTTTTCTGTTCAAAACGGAAAATTATTTGGTGAAAATGTGTTCACTGTGTTTCGGTTGGAGAATACCATACAATAAACACATTTTCATGAGGATTTTGAAGTTTTGGACGGAAAAACTGCATTTGAAAATTCCTAAATCAATGACGGATCCTGCCCCCTTAAGGTAATACCAATTATCATCAAAATTTTGCAGAAGCAAATCTCAAGTTTTAGTGGACCGATGAAGCCGGCAAATTAGAATTATAGTGGAAGATTTTCATATGGATATGTTGAGTAGATTTGCTTCTTTAGATAAAAATGATGATGATTGATGATTACAATGGCTTCCCGTGCGACCTTAAAAGCTAAAATCAGATATATTTTGTTATCACGTATTCTTGTTTTTTTTTTTGCATAATTTCAGGGTTGCATAGAACCATCATCCGCACATTGGTATAAAAGCCGAAACGTCGTACGCGCATCGATGAAAGCTCGCCAAATGATCACCTGGATATTCGGAAAAGAAGACTCGAAATTTAAAAACTGTGAAAATCTACAAGTTTTGTAAGGTGGTCAACGTAGTTAATTATGTTTGTAATTTCATTAATGTATTCTTCTTCGGCAAATTGTTGTGTAAATTTGTGTTCAAATGTATGTAGTTTTGATATATTATTTAAGATATTATCGGGCCATATACAATCCCTACACGGTAACGCGGATCTACTCAAACCTGAGTTGTTTGAACGCAAAACCGTAGTTGAGCCCAATAACCAAAATTTGGCTAAATTTTCAAGGCCTCTATTAGGTACTTTGCCTTTGAAGCCATAAGAAAAAAATACTTAAATTTAGTTCGATTCAACGTAAAATTTAGTTCATTCAACCCAAGTTTGAGAATAATTTACCCAAATTTGGCTTATTGAGCCAAACTACACTCATTGGGTAGGTGTAGCTCGCTCTATTTTTGACAACATTGGTGGGAAAGAGAGATTTTGGGTTGAGAGAATAATCGATATACCTACTTAATTTTGGGAAAAGTTCACTAAAAAAATAGTTTTTTTTTTTCGTTTTTTTTTGTGTATACCAATACACAATTCTTTCCGTAGCCAGCATATCCCGAGCGCTAATAGGTTCCCATCTCGGAAAGTTAAACACCGTTTTTTGTATTCCATACATTTGAACCTTCTTGCCTTCTTCGCATTCGTTATTTGGTCAACCAATTAGTACTTTTATCTCATTTATATACATAGCCAGGATTACTTTGATCTATTCTACCCGCCAGGAGCACCACTGTTGCCTGCCGAGTAGTAGGTTAAGGCAGGTTTGCTACTGACAAGAAAAGGAATCGCCTATCTCGATCTAGGACAGAACGTGACAGCTCAACTAAAACTGCCCCGTTGTTTTTCAGTCGATAACCTTGACGATGCAAAAGCCAGTGCTACCAGTATCCTATTCAAGAGAGTCTTGTGAACAAATACAAATACAAAGGCTCATAATGTGGATGTTTCTTGCGCGTTTAATTAAAAAAGTGCAATAGTGAATGCTAGCTTTTCTAAAACTTAGCTTTATTTTCAGAACTGGTCATATTTTCAAAGAAAATTGGCACAATTTCCACTATATTGCTCTAAATTAGGTATTTTTCATTTATGTTGGTATTGTGGGAGTACGGTAAGCTTAACATCGAATATAAATAGATTTGATACAAAAAGGTTTCATGAAAAATTTGCAAACCATTGATAAAAACTTTATTTTTTGAACTAGCAACACGGCCCGGCTAGCAACAAAGTGCCCTGTTGCAATCTAACTCAACGATGTGGAAGTACACTCAGAAACACGGGTAGTCACAGAACGACTAAATTTTAGTGATTTACATTTTCTATCTGCCTCTCTTTCATTCTGCAGGGAATTTTATTCCTATTTGTCAATTCGCCTGGGTTAAAGCATCGCTAAGCTTCAACCCAGGTGAAATGACATTTAGTGTAGAAATTCACAGCAGAATGAAAGAGAGGCAGATAGTAAATAGTCATTAATGCATAAACTTTAATAATTATGTGACTATTTTTATTTCTGAGTGTAGGCCTTTGCCAAAACGACCAATGAGAAGTGGTCTTTTTTGACAGGCAATAGGGTCCTAAAGCCCTGTCCCAATTTTAGTGCCAAACGCTTAACTTTAGGCCAAAAACACATGTTGACTCAATTTTTTGAAGTTTTTCGTTTGCTTGAGTCCAAAAAAAATATTTTTTGTTTTTTTAGATTTTGTCACACCCCTTGGCTTAAACTCAAATTTTTGGGTGTATTTTGTTTTCCGTGTCCTTTCCGAAATGTCAAACAGGAACAACCCCACTGCTAAAACTAAAACCCCTGTGGTGTTTTTGTCGACTAAGCGAACGTCAAACATGATCTGAAGTGTCAAGGTTCATTTATGGACCCAATTTTTAAATTGAAGTTTAAATATGATATAACCGTTACAGCGGGGATTCGCTGGTTGGAACACGACTGCTTTCCATCTAGCGAATCCGATCCGTTAGTTGGAACGACTGACAGCTGGTGAAAATGCTCCACACTAACGCATCTGGAGAGCAAATCGTCACGAAACGCACATATACATACGCATTTGTGCTATATATGGAGGCTGCAATGCGACGGTACTCAGACGTCAAAGCCAGTTTTACATTTTCTGTTGACATTTGAGTGCTTTTTAGTTGGAATATTTTCCAACCAGCGAACATCCAACCATCGAGTCATTCCATGTAGCGGACCCCCAACGAGCGAATCCCCACTGTATTTGAGCGGGAAAAATTGCTAAGGTAGTTGTAGTAACATGCTCTTTCGTGCTATTAAATAAAAACAAGATTTCATTAAACATTTTAGGACCCTATTGGTTTCGTTTTTGTACTTTGACCTGACACGTCTTGTCTTAGATCTCAATGCGAGGAAAATTTCTTCCCAGAAATGGTCCAGAAAATCACATTTTTTCTGATCGCAGTACGCAGTTGAAAAGAAATGTCATTTCAAATGGAGCTCTCTGTAGGAAATTTCTTGACCCATTCAGTCAAGGAATTTCTTTACTTTTCTTCAGCGGAACAGCATACTTAGCTTTAAGGTGAAGATGAATCGAAGCCAAACCTCAAATTTTCAATTTGATTTTATTTTTTTTTTTGAATCTGGAGACCCAAACATCCGTTTAAGCTGAAAACTTAATCGATTGGTCACTCGCTGGTGGTGACCAATCGATTAAGCTTTCAGCTAAAACGGGTGTTCGGTTCTCCAGAATTGAAAATTTGAGATTTGGCTTCAATTCATCTTCACCTTAAGCATGCAAAATGCAAACCTAGTTTATAATTATGAATAGCTGGGAAGATTTCGCATGAATAGAATTCTTTCACTTTTCCATAAAATATTATGACGAAGAGATAGAGGGCTGAACATGAAAGGTTGGCGTTTTTCATAGTAATCTCCATATAAACTTCAAATGACGTGTGCACAGTCAAATTTCTTCCGAATCATTTCAAACTTTGGGAGGATGCTATTTACTATAATATAGCATAGCATAGCATAGGGAAGCCAAAATTTTAAAATTTGCATTACTCTATTGTACACGCTTTATAAATGTTTTTTGTTTTATAGACTGACACAATAATAACAAGGGTTTGCCCTATGATTTTCTCCTAAGTAGTGTTATTTGATTACACCAGTAGGCGAATTCCGGCACGTATTTTCTTCGAAGAAAAGAAAATTTTCTTGCCGGTGTGGTATGGAAGGAAATTTCTTCTCTTCGAAGAAAATGTGCACCGGAATTCACCTATAGGCCTGTTCAATCTGTTTGGCGCTTTTTCGACATAAATCGGTGGTGCTTCCGCAAGAATAGTCCGATATGAGAGAATTTTACCTTAAATGAAAGCTTTGTATTATATCTGTCTGAACTATGTTGAATCATTTGAATATATCAAATTATTTGCTATTGCTGCAATGAATCATTAAAATAACCAAAACGGCCGCTATGCAAAGCATCTTTTTTCAACATGTATTATGTAGATAGATACAAAACCAAGCTTTCATTTGAGGTAAAATTTTTTTCTATTGTGAAGATTGCGTGGGCGTAATCTACATGTTCAAAACGTTGTACTATACAGTGTGTACCGTTTTGACTCATATTTTGAACACTTGTCCAACAATGACTTCAAATGCATATGATATTGGCTGATATTTGTAAAAAAATAATTTCTTCACCAAATCTAACTGTTAGTTGTTGGGTTTGTCGATAAAAAGGAGAAGATGAAACACTTTCAAAAAACACTAGTAAAACGAGTAAAGTCCTTTTGATTCCAACATTGTGGTAATCTTGTCACATACAAGCTTATTTTGTCTGCTACTAACAGACTTCTTTAGTGTCGATTACTTGATTTTATATGTTAAAATTCAATTGAAGTTTTCATAAAATTTTATACAGTTCATAAAGTTCTATGAAACTATTTATAATCATAATCGAAAATAAGTAAAAGGGTAACATTATAATTGCACAACCAATTCCAAATAGTTTTTTGAAAACAGTTTTCAGTTCCAAGAAATACTTCTTGAGATACATGTATTAAGTAGCGAATTTGGCGGTGTATATGGCTCATTTATGTGTTTAGATCATATTGAAATATTTAGGTCATAATAATCAATTTGCACAAATAAGTTGTGAACTCAACGACAGTTTTGGATTGCGTCTTGAACTATCTCTAGTAGATCTTCGTAGAGTTGGAAAATTCAATATTCTAAAATCAGTGGTACAAATAGCCATATACATATTTTCAATGATCCTACATCAAAAAGAACCAACATACGGATACTTCAAACAAGATTGATAAATTTTACGCACAAGTTGTGTGTTTTTAGTACCCGGTGTATTTATTTTCCAACAAATCAAGCAATAAATACAGTCACCGCCAAAATAAAGTACCCACTTACATTTGATCACGCCAATATCGAAAATTGTGTTTAAAAACGTGAAACTCTTTTGTTAAAATTTGTATATTTCATATTTAACATATAATCTCTGTGATACTCACCAAATTCTAAAACAAATCTTATTTTTTTTTATAAAATTTTGTTTTTTTTTACGACGACGAAACAAATGTGTCTAATTAAGAACTGTGGCAAACTAAAATTGGAAAATTGAAAGTCCTGTATCATTTTTATTTCCACCCTTCAAATGTTATAGGGCGATATTCAAAACTGAAAAGGCAATAGATGGCTCTCTTTCAGGGATGGTACACAAATTATGTCACGCTAAATTTCAACTTTTTTGACCCCCCCCCCCTTTGTCACGTTTTTTGTATGAGCCCTCCGAAATTTTTGTAAGGCTTGTCACGTTTGGCTTGACCCCCTCCCCCCCCTCGGAGCGTGACGTAATTTGTGCATGACCCCTCAGTGGTACAGTCGCCTCTCCACGTCTCGATATCGAAGGGACCATCGAGATAGGGAGAGATCGAGACAAAGAACATTAATTTAATGAACACTAGATTGAAAATCATTCCGTTACTAGGAAAATAATAAACAAACAAACTTCATTTCCAGTTTCCAAATGGATCATTAAAATAACCAAAACGGCCGCTATGGAAAGCATAGATAGCGCCACCGTAGCCTTGTGTGTTTGACAGAACAGCAATGCTGTCATAATGTTAAATCCCATATACAGTGGCGCCTTTGTTTTGATGCGGTGAGCACTGGCAAAAACTACCTTCAATGATCCATTGTTCCGAATCGTATAAATCTGGTCTAGTAACCTTTGATAATGTTCATATCGACATATAGAGAGACAATTAGGAACAAACGATCAACAGGATTACATCGATATATGGAGATATCGAGATAAGGAGGATATCGAGATATGGGAAGAGAAATCGTTTGCAGAATGAAGGGACCGAAGCAATCATCGACATAGGGAGAGATATCGAGATGTAGAACATCGAGATGTGGAGAGTCGACTGTAGTAAAAACGAAATCCTAAAGCAAAGAAAGCACCACGGAAGATGAACCAAACACAAAAAGTTATGTATTCACTTTACACTTGATTTCCTATCACTAATTTTTTGATCCAGTTTTCTAATTGCAAGTAATTTACGTTTTTCATTATTTTCCATACGTTTTGACAGTTCTCTGACTACCATTCTTCCATGCGCTTGTGTTGAAAGTTTGAGAAATTTGAGAATCCAGCGTAGCGCGATCAGTGGGTGGAATACAAACAACAGTGTCGTCGCTCGGCGGCCGGTAAGAGAAACTGAATGTTCGAAAGGTTGCTGTATGTAATTTTTGCCGCTGGCGCCTACTGTTAGCGTTTGAGAACAAAATAAACAGTCATTACCCTATTGAAGTTTGACAACATGCTTCAGAATGATTGTGCCATGAGTGAAGGTTATTTGCATTAACTATTCCATATCTTTCCATTCGCAGCATGGTTTTGTGACATCACGTTACTGGTAAAATTCAATTTGCAACAACAATAGAAAAAAATCTCCCAAATTTTAACCAACTTTCCGATGATTTTCCTTTGCATAATATATGTCAATGTGCCAAAACTGTGGAATGTCTCTATATTATGAGCACAAACTGTATTTATTATATATTAGGGAAAATCATTTTTTTTTTTAATAAGCCATTTTATGCATTTTATGAGACGTTTCGAATCATATGTTTTTTGTTTGTTTACCAGCTTTGAAACTTGCTGGCGGGCCCATTTATTTACGTTTCTTCTAGCGCCACATTTGGGAGGAGCTCATTCATTAATGGCGTGCAACGAGATTTTCAATCTTCCCCAGTAAAATTAAAATCAGCAGGCAGCGAAGGATTTATTCTATTTACTGGTAACATCAGACATGTAACCGCGTAGAAAAATAGCCAGAAAGAGACGAAAATGTCATCACCATTCACATATCATGCTAGTTTTTAAAACAATAATAATGAGCGGCCCGCCAGAAAACGTCAACCGACTGTCTCGTAAAATGGCTTATTAAAAATCAAGTCCCGATATCTGTCCAAAAATAACAAACTTTCGGTGCACCAAAGTTTATTCAATAAATGATGTTTTTGTTGCTTAAGTCTTTTTTTTTTTATTTGCAGGTTTTGGGTTTTTTAGTTGTTGCTATTGTGGTTTTGTATATTTTTGCCACATATTTCATAGAGAACTCAAAATTCCAAACAATTGTCGAATGAACCTTTTTTCTCCACGCCGGACTCCGAAATGAGAAAAGATCAAAACTGTAACTCTGCCCTTTAATTGAACTCATTAGAAATTCTCATAAAAAATTACAATTTTCCCATTTTTCCTTTCTATGACTATGTGAGGGCTCGAAATTGTATGTCAATTTGGCGATTTTTTTTCTCTTTTTAATGCATTCGAACCCTCTGAGCATATTTTTTTTATTAATGCTTTTTTGAACTATTGTCACTGATAAACAAAGATAAAACGAGCTTTATATACAAGATTGATATATTTTTGAGACTATTGCTTATTAAACTGAACAAACCCTAAGTGTATAGATGCATTGGTTTTAAAGTAACTATTATTTGAATTTTTCAAATTAAGTTCGTCAAAGTCAAAGTGCTCACTTGGCGTTTCCCTCACTTAGCAATATTCACATTTACTTATCAAAAGTTTTTCGTCACAAACTTTCTGTTTCAGCTATTCAAGGCTTTTGGGAGTCGTTTTGAAGTGATTTGTATGTACTTCAACCGGTTATACTGGGAAAATAGCACTTTAATTCGCCCTCTTAGTGCTATTGTAGAGCTGACATGCCCTTAGCCGTGCAATCAAAGACAAATTAAAAACCTTCATGTCCCTTGCAAATGCCCAAAATTTTATGGCTCATAAGGTAATCTAGAATGCCGTGAAAAGTGTACTGCGATGTGTCAAACTTGGGTACCTTTTACACTACCGAGGGACCAAGTGCAGTACTAGAAGTGGTACCCAATCTGAGCCCAAGTGCGACGGACCTGGTGCAATAGCCCTATGGGGCTCTGCACTGTTTTGATTTTGTATGAGGTTTTGACGTTTACTGGCCTTGTTGTTTACTAGTTTGATGAAGGAGTGAAAAAGTGAGACTGATTTTTGTGCAGAGCCCCATAAGCCCAAAAAGGCGAATTAGCGGGCTAGTGGTTACTTGGATAATCTGACCTGTTTACTTTGACGCCCCTTCTTCTTCCGGCTACCACCTGTCCACTCCTTCCACTCGACTCGGTTACGGCCAACGGTATCCTCCTACTGCTTCTTCGCACTTCGGCCACGTCTGGCACGCTCTCCTCGGGTTGGCTTGGTGGAACTTCGGCTACAACCTTCTAGGATCCTCCTACGCGTCCTAAGCTAAACGTACCGATATGTTGACGGATCGGTCTTCGGCCAACGACAGTGCCGGAATCTACCCGGAATAGTAGTATAAAACTTGTGGTTTCTATACCAAAATCGGCGGAGTCCAGGTAGAAGGCAAAATTGAAATTACGGTAATAGAAAGTATGGTTTGGTGTCCACTCTCCGCTCACTACTTTCTCACACAAATCTTTCGTCTAACTTAGAAACTTTCTCTAATATCTAACTATACACTGATAGGCAAAATAAAGTGCCCACCTTACCAGTTTTCGAATATCTCTCATTGATTTGGTTCAAATTAAAGTTAACGCACTTAAATCTTTTTTGATATTTTACTTTTGATATTCTTTTAAAGTTGCACTTACGAAATTTTGATAAAAAAAGAATTTTACTCAAAGAAAATTTGTATTGAAAAAAAATAGTGACAAAAAAAGTGCCCACTTCCTTCTTGGCCCCAGAAAAGATGATTTAAGAAAAATAAAAAGCAATTTAATAGTTAATGTGTCCTCCTTTGGCCTTAAGGACTTGCTGGAGGCGCTTCGGCATGCTTTTCACCAGGTTTTGTAGGTGTTGTGGATTCCTCCTCCGTGCTTCACCCTTCCTTGGATGTGGCGATCTGCACCACACACGAGCCCGCCGCCAGTCTTCCCATGAACCGAACCGATGTGCAACTTTGGTTTGAACATTGCAACTTGTGTTGAACCACAAACGCGCTTCGTCTCTGTACCAGTGTATCAAACCGAACCCGGTACATGTGTACTTCGGTTCAAACTTTGGTTCAAACTTGGGTTCAAATAATGGCACAAAGCAGGCAGACAGAGAACGGTTGAAATCCACGCGGATAAATTTCTACGATCATATATGGAATTTCTTGGTCCAAATCGCAAGACCCTTGAGGCCTTGAGGCTTGAATAAATGTTTCATTTAAGCAGATCAATTGAGATCAATACTTTGAGTAACATTCAGTGGTAACTTTATGAAAAAAAACAAGGATTTTACTATATCAAACATTAAGACACGATAAGTAGAAATTAATAAGCGTGGATATCAACAATTTTCTGTCTCTCCGTTTGTGTCATCGTTCTGAAGCTCGAATGCAACCGAAGATTTGCACCAAAATTTGAACCGCGGTTGCAATCGAGGTACAAATGGACCGGTTTTCGAACCGGCGTTTGCACCGATGTTCACTTCATACTTATGACACACTTGTGGTATACGTACCATGGTACAATTATCTTGAAATGGGTTCCATACTGATAATTGTCTTCATTCAAGATAGCCTTGGAATAATTTTCTTGACAACTTGTAGCATGGTATATGTATCAGATGTCTGTCCAAGGTATTACACATGTTTGGGTTTAGGTTCAGTTTCGAGCGTTTCGGTTTGCACACGAAAACAGAGTACAAGGAGAGTACCGAAACCGCCTGAACCAGCGTGTTCGGTGTTCGTTTGGGAAGAGTGCCCGCCGCTTTCAGTTAAGCAGCTCGAGCTTCAGGAGCGCCACATCCAAGGAACGGTGAGGCATGGAGGTGTGATGTGATGAAATGTGAAATGGTCTGAGGGTGTTTTTCATGGGGTGGAGTAGGAAGCCTCATGAAAATCGACGGAATAATGACGGCAGATTCTTACATCAACATCTTGCGGGAAAATCTGGAGGTTTCGCTGATCCAGACGGGCCTTGAAGAGAAATTCATATTTCTCTAGAACAACGACCCGAAGCACACTGCCAAGAAGACCAAGGCTTTCTTCCGGTCTTGTCGGATTAAACCGCTGGAATGGCCTCCACAAAGCCCAGACCTCAACCCCATCGACAATTTGTGGGCGATTCACGATGCCAGGGTTGACAAAACTGGTGTTACCAACAAAAATAATTATTTTGAAGCCTTGGAGCGCGCCTGGGAAGAACTAGATCCACAACACTTACAAAACCTGGTGAAAAGCATGCCGAAGCGCCTCCAGCAAGTCCTTAAGGCCAAAGGAGGACACATTAACTATTAAATTGCTTTTTATTTTTCTTAAATCATCTTTTCTGGGGCCAGGAAGGAAGTGGGCACTTTTTTTTGTCACTATTTTTTTTTCAATACAAATTGATTTTCTTTTCCTTTAAGTAAAACTCTTTTTTTATCAAATTTTCGTAAGTGCAACTTTAAAAGAATATCAAAAATAAAATATCAAAAAAGATTTAAGTGTGTTAACTTTAATTTGAACCAAAATAATGAGAGAAATTCCAAAACTAGTAAGGTGGGCACTTTATTTTGCCTATCAGTGTAGCTTTACGACTATTCTCTTCAGCTGTATCCGGGCAAGTGAACGACCAGTCATCTGCATTTTCCCCAAGAGGTTCTTGACCTAGGTCGTCGGTCATTACCCTTTTTCATTCGGGATTTCTACGATGGCCCCCATTTCGCAACCCCTCATGGCCGCCCGAAAGTTATGCTACCAGACATCTGATGGAGGGTTTGGAAGCTCGTTGGGTGGTAGCCTGCATGGTTACGGTCAGCTGACTTACATTTGCCCTAGTTGTATGCCTAATGCTACTGTTGAAAAACCTAGACAACTACTACGAACATTTCCTGTCATTTTAACGTATAAACCAAAATACAAAATCACTTTAACACTATTAATTAACAAACCAAACACTTACACTTCACAGTACATCCGTTTTATGTGACATTTAATTTGCACCATATCACAGTATTTTATTTCATGGATTTCACGATCAAAATAGAATAACTTAAAAACTATTGATTCTAGATGTTTGGTGTCTACGATGAAATTTCTTGATATTGAAAGGCGCTTCTTTTGATATAATGAGTTAGATGATCAATCTACCTAAAAGTGAGATGAAATTTTTTTTTCAAAAATTTAAGTTAGAGATTTTAAGTCTTTAGCCAAGTAGTAGAGTATGTAATTACAAAAAAACTTTGCCGAAGACGCAAAATTTCTATATTTTTGTGGTAATTAGATGTGGAGCGTTTTGTCTTCAACACCCCTTGAAACTTGTTTTTTGTACATAACTTTTTAATAGAATTTTTCGCATCTTCTACAAAGTTGTTCGGATAAATAAAATACACATTTTTGTTGAAAACGAAAACCTTATATTTCTTATCGCTAAAAAGTTATAAACAAATTCATGTTAAATTTTAGTCCACTTTCATCTTAAAAATCTCCATTCTACGCAAAATGACGCAGCAAGTTTCGTGGCAATTTCAAGTTCTAACTTTATACTTTGGCATATAGGTAATAACTTTTGCAAACAAAAGTTTCTTGCAATGTTTTTCACAGATGATACATCTTTAATTTAATATTTCAAGCTTTTAATTCTCCCTGTTAACTACAATCTTCTTGTTAACGTACATCGGAGCAGGTAAGAATACTGCACAATTAAGACCTTGCGGTACAACATCAATTGAAAAAAAAATCAAAGTTTGTTTCACAAGCTATTTAAAGATAGGATAATATGTTTAATACAAATATTCTTGGGTTTCAAATCAATGTTTAACATGTACCAGTTCTCTGTTGCACCATTTTTATAACGCAAGGAAAATTGAAGCATTATGCGTTTCTTTACAATACTGGTTAACTAGTTTTTTTAGTGAGGCTTTTAGCCCTAGTAAACTTGTTGTTTAAGTATTCGGGTCAGAAATATGGCTGTGTGTTGTTATCAATTTAATTTTAGCTTCTCGAAAGTGAATCCCACTATCAAGATCCGAGAAATGAGATTAGGGAATTTTGAATGAATTGTTTGCAGGGCCTTTCTTAGCCTAGGTTAGCTGCAAAGCGTAGTCATGCTTAGGTGGCTTGGTTCGATTCCCCGTCGATCCATGATTTTTCGTTTTCATTTCAGGTAAACTTGGAATCAATACTTCTATTCAATACTATCAATCGATCACTGCAATTAAATACTTATAACACTGAACACGAGATATAGTCAATATCACCACGAATGAACGCAGTATGAATTATTATTTTATAATCTAAAAAAATCGCTAAATGTTTCCATTATGCCTTTAATCCCCCTGTACCGGCATTTTTTTAATCTAGCTTGTAAGACACTCTGATAATTTTATTTCCTTGAAGTTGTGTCTCAAGGTCTTGATTGTCCAATATTCGTACTTGCTCCGATGTACCTTAACATGAAAATTGTAGTTAACATGTATCATCTGTGGAAAACACTGCAAAAAACCTTTTGTTCACAAAAGTTATTACCTGTATACAAAAGTAGAAAGTTAAAACTTGAAGTTACAATGAAACTAGTTTGCGTAGAATGGAGCTTTTTAAGGTGAAAGTGGACTAAAATTTAACATAAATTTGTTTATAACTTTTTAACGATAAGAGATAGAAAGTTTTCGTTTTCAGCAAAAATGTGTATTTTATTGATCCGAACAACTTTGTAGAAGATGCAAAAAATGGGAAAAAATCTTTTAAAAAGTTATGTACAAAAAACAGGTTTTAAGGGGTGTTGAAGACAAAACTCTCCATATCTTATTACCGCGAACATATAGAAATTTTGCGTCTTGCCGAAAACTTAAAATCCTCAACATATTTTTTTGATTTTTTTAATCTCACTTTTAAGTGAATTGATCGTCTAACTCATAATGCCAAAAGAAGCGCCTTTCAATATCAAGAAACTTCAACGAAGACACAAAACATCTAGAACCAATAGTTTTGAAGTTATTCAATGTTGCCACGTACGCGCCGGCGGGGTGATCGTGTGCATATTAACACACATAAATTAGACGCGAACGTACACGTTAAACATACTAAAAACTTAAAAAAAAAAACGAACAAAATGTACATGTGATCGCGGGAAGCGCGCGGACTATACAATGGCTGATGGTTTGTCGTTGTTTACTATTCGCGCATCGACGGGTAGCAGTCTAGCTGCTACCAGTGAGCATAGTAGTGATAGTAGTGGTAGCGATCGGTTGATCACTATGTTGGTCCAGTGGTTCCCAACATCTCCCCTCTTAATACAGCTGGTACGGATCGAACCTTATCGGCGGTCTTCGTTGGCGAGAAAAGCGGCGAGGTAACGGATCAGCTGTTTCGATTTCGTTGGTTGACATGAACTCTGCTGACGTTGATGGAACAGAGCTTGTTGCTGAGAGCGATGGGAATCGGGTTGTTGACGCTGATATAGAAGAAGACGGTTCAGGAGGTTCCGTCGCTGTTGGAGACACCCAGACCAGGTTTGGTTTAGCTGGCAATGGTATCGAAATTTCTGGTGGTGCTACGAGCGCCGATGGCGGCTGTGCCACCGGAACGGATGGTGCTGGTGTTGGTAGTGGAGAAGGACGTGACGATTGAGGCTGACTTGGCTGATACAGGTTGCAGGCTTGAAGCAAAATGTCCAAAGGCAACTGATGGTCGACTGCCTTGGACGAAGTCGTACCGGAAGTTTGAGAACTACCGGCACCTTGGCGTACACTAGATCACCTTTCCTGAATGACCGTACACCTTGATGATCGCTCGACGGTTGAACAGTTGGAGAGCGAAGCAGGTCCAAACTGGTCCGTATTCGGCGCCCGAACATGACTTCGGACGGAGATTTGCTTTCTGGGGTCGTCGAACGGTAGGTCAACAGGAAAGTGTCCAGTGCTTCTTGGATGGCTCCTCTCCCCTCTAGGATTTTCTTGATCGCTTGCTTGAATGTGTGAATGTGAAACGCTCTGCCTGACCGTTGGACTGTGGATGGAACGGTGCGGTGGTAACGTGATTGATACCGTTCTCCAGACAGAACTGCGCAAACTCGTTGCTGGTGAACCGCGTGCCGTTGTCACTGACTAACGTTTCTGGCATGCCGAGACGAGCGAACAGACTCCGTAGGATTCCGGTGGTAGCTGAGCCAGTGATCGATTTGGTTCGGACGATTTCAACCCACTTGGAAAGCGAATCGATGCAGAGCAAAAAGTACTCTTCTTCAATGGACCCAGCGTAATCGATGTAAACCCATTGCCATAGATGCGTTGATTTGAGCCACGATAACAGTGCTGATTTGGGCGGACTCTTGGCTGCGGCTGCGCAACTAGTGCAACCCTTGACGTGCGCAACGATGTCCGAATCGATCGGCGGCCAGTACACGTAACTGCGCGCAATCTCCTTCATGCGCTGGATTCCCGGATGACCCCGGTGAAGATGGTGCAAACAACGCGCTCGGAAACTGCTCGGAATCACAAGGTGTTCAGAAAACATCACGCACCCTTGAACCGTTGATAACGAGTCGCTACGGTTGAAGAACCGCTGAACCTCACGATCCGGAATGGTTGATTTTGGTTGTGGTCAGCCTTGCTGAATGTAGCGATAGACCTGGCTGAGAACAGGGTCGGAAGGGATGGTATGCTGAATCGCCCTGAAATTGAGAGGAAGTGCGTCAGTTGCATCTAATGCTACAGATCTTACATCGTTCCCGGTGATGATGCTGGCTACGACGAAGTCTTCTTCCGGCTTGACGTGCTGATTGATTAGCCGGGACAGAATGTCGGCGTTTTCGAACTTTTCAGTATTCACGTAGACGATGTCGAAGTCGTAGAGCAGCAGTTGAAGAGCCCAACGCTGTAGCCGATTCGCCGTGTAGGAATGCCTTTCTTCGAACCGAAAATTCGAAGCAACGGTGCGTGGTCTGTTTGCAAGGTGAAATTGCGATTAAACACCATATTGATGAACTTGATCACGGCGAAGATGATGGCAAGCCTCTCACGATCTGGCTGACTGATGGCTTGCTCGGCGGACGTCAGTGCCTTGGATGCGTGCTGCACTACCTTGAGCGACCCATCCAAATCGGAATACGGCCTTGATGGTGAACCCGAATTCCTGGATACGATGAAGAACTGCTTCGAGATTGCGCTGATGACCTTCTTCGTTTACGCCACCGACTAGAACGTCATCGAGATACCCCGACGTACATTCAAGTCCAGCAAGCATCGTGTCTACGAGCTGCTGGAATGCTCCAGGTGCCGCCTTTTCTCCGGGTGGGAGCCAATTGTACCGATAGAGACTTCTGTGCGTGTTGATGGTGAGAATCTCCCGGCAGCTTTCGTCTACTTCCACCTGCAAGAACGCATCTAACAGGTCGATATGGCTGAACACCTTGTAGTTCGCTAGCTTAGCGAAAATGTCCTCCGGCAGCGGAAGCGGGTACTGGTGTGGTTGAAGAGTGTCATTGAGACCAGTGGAGTAGTCTCCACAGATGCGAACTGCGCCGCTAGCCTTGCGAACGACGACAATGGGAGCTGCCCACTCTGAGAAGTCGACTGGTGTGATGATGTTCCCCTTCTCAAGCCGATTCAGTTTGGCGTCGACGGTACTGCACATGGCATACGCCACCGGTCGCTTTGGCCGGAAAACTGGTGTTTTTCCTTCCTTCAGCGTGAACTTCACTTTGGCCATCGTACACAGTCCCGGTGCGTCGTTGAAAACCTCCGGAAAAGCTGCTTCGAGGGAGCTGATGGACGTGGGAGAACTGCGGCCCTGGTTGCAGAACTGGTCCATTGGCACCGACCCGCGTCGATGAGATCTAGTCCAAGCAAGTTGAGCTGTTGATTGACTACGAAGAATCGACCTGTACGCTTCTCCCGCTTGATGCTTATTTCACAGCTACACTGAAACTTCAGTTTCAGCGGTTTGCCAGACGCTTCTTGCACTGTTGCAGGACTTGACGCAGGTTGCCCGATTTTCTGCCATGTCTGCTCAGAAATGATGCTGATATCCGACGCAGTATCAAGCTGCAGACTGATTTGCCTGTCGTTTATGCCCGCTTTGACGAACCTTCGTCGTTTCCGGATGTTCTTCACCTGCACGCTTCTCGTCGTTGCTGGCTTCGCTGTTCCACTGTACCGCTTGCTTGGAGATTTTATCTTCCTCGCACTGGAACAATACCCGTCCTTGTGACCCGTTTCACCACAGTCCCTGCACCGATTCTTCTGGAATGGACAATCCTTCGCATGGCACCGCAGTTCCAACACGGAGTTGCTGGACCGGCACCCTCCTGATTGCTGGATCTTGACTCCGGCGATCCTTTTCCGGAACGGAAACTCTTCTTGCTGTGCTGCTTCTTCACTGCTTGCACTGCTGCCGATAAAGACGCTGTCTATATCATCGTCGTGTCTTGCTTGATGTTGAGAAGCCGCTGCCATTCGTCCGAAATTTGCTCCAGCGTTACGTCGTCCCGCTCTTCAATACGGCTGAGCAACCTCGTTTTAATCTCCACATCGCTTTCCGCCTTCAGCCCACAGACCGACATGAGGCACTTGAACTGATCCTCCGACAGTTTCCCTAGCTTGAACTCGACACACAACTTGTTCACCCGACAGGCGAACGTCTTGTAGTCCTCGGTGGCCTGCTTCTTGACTTGCAAGCACCGATACCGTCCGCTGATCTCAGACTCTGGCATGCCGAACAAGCTTTTGAGCTTACTCAGCGTGTCGTCGTTCGTTGGGACTCTTCGGAAGGATGTAACTGGTTTACCTCTCGTGTTCCGACGGGCCCAACTTCCGTAGCAGCAGTCTCACTTTGGCTTCATCGTCGAGTTGAACGGCGTCCTTGGCGAACAGATCCTCGTAACGGACGTACCATCCACCAAAGGTAACGTTTTGATCCGGTTCGTACCGGAACTCTCGGATGTTACTCGCCAGTGAATCGAGAATTGGCTCCGGATTTGTCGGAACGTTTATATTGATCGCCAACAATGCCGACCGGAACATCTCCACCTGCTGAAGGAGGAGCGCTTGCTGCTGATGAAATTGCAGATTTATTTGCTGTTGCATCTGCTGGAAGAAGTGCAGCATCATCGGATCGACCGACGAATAACTTTGCTGCGGCTGCTGTTGCTGTCCCTGTGGTACGTGGGAGGCATTGATTATTGTTTTATACGTTTTCGGGGTTTCGGAAGACCAAAAATCAAGATCAAGAAAACACAGATATTCATTAACATGTCATTCAAATCATTTGGAAAACTCTCTTTTATTAATCGTGTTCATATTATTAAAAAAAAAAAAGACTAATTGTTCATGTTTTATTCACTAATTTTCCCAGTTTCACCGGTTTAAGTACATTTGCACCATACAACAGCACACCTGAACCGCTTTTTATTAACAAAAATATTTTATTAAATTAATAATACACTACTGCTTGCGCATTTTTTTCTTCGGTGGTGATTGTAATTGTTCATTCGCCACGTTTGGTTGGTGTTGTAAAGATAATTCCTGTTTGTACTTCGCTTGACGACTTCTCTTTTCCGCTTCGCACTTTTCCCAATGTTCCATTTACTCTCTTTCTCTCGCTCGTAAACTATCTTGATATCGCCTTTGCATCGATTTTTCGTGCTTACGATATTCTTCTTGCCGCTTCCGTTTTTTCCGCTTCGTGTTTTGCCCAATTTTCCGCTAAATTTCGTTCGTATTCACTTTGATACAAAACAGGTTCCGACTTTGGATTTGCACTGGATTCACTTTCCCGGTAGGAAGATTGGCACTTGACACATAAATTTTAGACACCTTGGTCTTAGTAAAAATCAAAATTTTACTAAAAAAAAGATTGTTTTGTTGTGTATTACATACAGAGATAACATATGATGTACAAACATTTTAACGAAATATTATCTCGTACTGTAAGGTCTCCTATTAGACACTGCCACCCATTTTCCTCCCACTGCGGTTTTCAATGGGATGGAGCTGATTTTAGATTGATAGATGAGACATACTATAAACTCATCGCCTACCGAATTTCACCTGAATCGAATGTACGACAGCTGAGAAATTGCAATGAGCATGAAGTGGGTGGCAGCGTCTTATAGGAGACCTGTCATGCCCATAACTGCATATCTGTAACAAAATGCCGACAAAAGTAGGCATTCAAATAAATGGAATACTAAAGGCTCAAACGCAATGATAGCGGAACGGCAACGGAATGCGGAACCGGTTCGCCAGCATGAACCACCCTATCTCGACTGACCCATCAACGAATGAAAGAGAATCAACACCAAGTCGACAAGCATGTTGTAGTTCATGCTGGCGAACCGGTTCCGCATTCCGTTGCCGTTCCGCTATCATTGCGTTTGGGCCTTAAGTATGCATTTTATGGCAGTATGGGAGGAAACTAAAATTTCTAAAAATTGCTTATTTGAGGCTGATTTTTTGTACAACTCATATCGCATACTGAATAGACGGGGTTGGTGGTCTGATGGCTACCGCTTCTGCTTCATATGCAGAAGGTCATGGGTTCAATCCCAGGCCCGTCCCTTTCCTCGTACTTTGTAGTTGTATATCTCTCACTTGCTTCTATCTTCCATTCTAAATATATCACACTTAAACTATTCGTTCATAGCAAACGCTAGAACCAGAGACGGACAAGAAAACCGTTTCCCTAACGCTTCCTACTTCCACGCGCACGCCTTTCTTACGCCTGATACATAGGCAGTCTGCTAACCACAAAAGCAAACCTCTCTGCCATGCCTTTCCCCCAATCCATACAATCCCGCATGAACTGGCGTGGATGCAGTGGAATATACGGTCTACGTGGGAGCCAGTTCAATGCATCATCAATTCCTCCCCCTTCCCCTCATTGGTCTGCATTCTGACGTGGCAGGCACCATTGTCGCTAAAAATAGAAGATCACCAGCACTTATACACTGAGGATGCCTGTTAGTCCCAAGCAGTCATTCGGTTGGTTCCTTGTGTAAGTGCAGCTGATCTGGCGATACTGGAGTAGCATTCACGGGCGGCCAATCAAGCTCAAGCTCATATCGCATACTGAATTATCAGAAAATAATTCTTATAGAAATTTCATTGCCATTACTTTACGAGGCTCATTTATAATCTCAATGTGACTGTTATGCGGTTATTTTTACCAATGTGACAAAACAACTTGGTATTTTTTTCGAATTTTCTAGAACAATCTCACAGGTTTCAGTAAGTTGATCGAAAGTATTTATCATTTGATGACTCTCCATGGTATTAACTCCAATTTGTCAAAAATGTCGAATGTGACTGTTTTGCAGTTATGGGCAGTGTCTGTATCAACAAACATTTTTGTCAATTTGAGTAAGCACTTTATTTTGCCGGTGATTATATACGTAATCTAACCTAATTATCGAGCTTTTCAGAAGTGTATATTTATTTTGATGAGTACAGTCAACTTTCGTTCGTTGCACTAAACCTGTAGCCCACTTAGTGAAAGACTTTCACTAATTGGGCTGAGTTTCGAGCTGTCAAATAGCACAGAACAAAAGAAAATCAGGGCTACCAACATTGATAAATTGCGTCGTGTGTCAGAAAATGACGTTTGCCTTCATTTTAAGTGGGCTATAGCCCAACTAGCGGGAGCCCAATTAAAACGAAGCCCACCAAAAGATAGTACAAAGAACGAAATTCGACTGTATATAGTTCTAAGAAAATCAAAAGGATAAGACCGATTAAAACTATGTATTGACGAAGATTTTCAGATTATTCTGTTTTTGTGATTTGGCTGGGTTCGACTGTAACATCGACTGTATATCGTTCGGATTTAAAGGCTACGTAGTCTTTACCAGGGCTGCCCAACGTATGGCCCGCGGGCCGCATCTGGCCCGCGAGCTTATTTTGCACGGCCCGCGGCGGGTTGGAAGATTCTTCTCATATTGGCCCGTTGACTATTCTACCAACCCGAAGTTAGAACATACCATGACTATTTAATTTTCAAATTAGTTTTAACCTAATATTTTAGAATGGTAATTATTTAAATTGTTTTTTTTTTCATCTTAGTAATTAATTTTATGAATGATTAAATTTTTAATCTCAAATTCTGGATGTTTCAACATTGTTTCTACCATGACTTCCTACGAAATTAAAGAAATGCAGCCTAATAAAAAACTTATGGACAAAAGGCTAAATTTCCGTACATAATTTCACTGAATTATAGACGAACATTCTCTCAGAATACTGAAAATTTTTTACCAACAACTGGGGCGCAGAAACCTACGCAGGATTATAAAAAAAGGCTTTTACCGATTTAGATCTTGAATAAGACTTTTCCAGAATTCTGGATACGATTTTCGTTATCCAAGAATATTCTTACAGAACTTTCGCCAGGATTTCATAGAAATTTTGAAAATTACATTCATCGTAGGTATGATTCTTGTAAAATTCTGGACATTCAGATTAAGATTTTTGTAAAAGCCTAATCAGGATTTTAGCCCATTTTGGGTCATGCTAATGTTGGCAGATTTCGGAGTATGATATTTATAAAATCCTGGATATTATTCTCACAGAATCCAAAATATTTGGGTTAAATTCTTCGAAATATTATGGACAAGATTATTTTATAATTTTGAAAGGGATTCTCATAATATCCAGCAGGATACTTAGCAGCAATTATCTGTTTTTTATATCTTCAAAAGAAATTTACTTCATTCATTGATATTTTTTTTATGACACGTTAATGCTTCCAGTGGACGATTTGCCCTTTGAAGGAAGCACCACACAAGACAACGGACTAGCATGCAACGCCCAGTGGCACAGTCGAAATACATTCCAATCGAAAAGTTTTCCGAACTGAAGCGGGAATCGAACCCACACTCCTTGACTCGCGGCTAAATGCTTGGTAACACTAACTGCACGGCCATGAAGCCCACAGATTATATGAACTTTATTTACTGACTTTTGTCAGACTTCATGCGAATATTTGTGCGTTTAAAAATGTGGTCCGCGACACAAAAATGTTTCTGTGATTTGGCCCGCGGTTCAAAAAGTTTGTACAACGTTTCGACACGGGGTTGTTGTCTTTGTCTTGTCTTTTATTACCAATGTTTTCTGCCAAGGGGTCAATTTTTTCGTAATTTTTTGTGGAATTGTTAAAAAGTGTGGTGAAATGCAGAATTATTGTTTTATTTTGAAATAACGGAATTATTTGCAAAATCCTACTAGGTACTCGTATCTATTTTGCACTAGTGAGGCAGAATGATAAACCATACCAACCATTTTTTTAAACGTTTTTCGAGCAGTGAAGAACAGCAAAATTATATATCAGTTTTTGTAGCAAATCTGCTACAAAAAAAACATTTTGTTTCATTTTTGTTATTGCTGTGTGCGTAATCGTTGCTAGGTGTCCTTTGATTGTTTTGTCTTACCGCATTTGAAGCTCGTTTAGTTGAGATTTGCACCTCAAATGCAAACAGCAATATAAGCACTCTGAAATAATTTATACAGAATTGAAAATAAATCAGTTATAATAACAAAAGCTTTTTCCAACTTAGTTCAATTGAAAACAAAATTATAACACAATTTGTTATACACAATAATAGGGCAATCTTACACATGGCTAATTTGCTGTTGAAAAGAAAAGTAATCGCCTATCTCAATGCGTTAAAATTTTTTCGCATAAATAGTCAAAACAAACATTTTTCTTTGATCGCAGAACGCAATTGAAATGAAATGGAGCTCTCTGTAAAAATACTCTTGACCCATTCGGTCAAGAAATTTCATTACTTTTCTTGAGCGATACAGCATACTTACACGCAATCAAATGTGATTGTATAATCTACCGAATCCATGGTAATATTGAGAACTGTACCGACGATTTTCAACCAACTACAAAAATCTATTTAGTTTACTAAAATCTTGTATAAGTCACTGAGCGGTTATGTACAAATTATGTCACGCTTCAAAGGGGCGGAGGGTCAAGTCAAGTGTGACAACCCTCACAAAGTTTTCGGGGGACTCATACAAAAAGCGCGGCGAAACTTTAAATAAAACGGTGACAGTACTGTCTTGACTTGTCTTGACAGGTACCGGCACCGTTTTTTTAGATTTCGCAAAGGAGAGAAATAAAGCGGTTTTCTGATGTCGTCACAGTACAATAAGCTACATAAAATGATTTTCCTCTTCTATAAATATGAGAAAAGCCATATACCAATTATTTTTTCCAAGTATTTGATCAGAAGAAAAGCAATAGGATATTAGACGTGAATCATTGCGCAATAGTTTGAAAGTCTGAGCCTAAGATCGAACGCTAGCATCACACTTTAGGTATGGTGAGGGGACAATAAAACATGCGCTCATACAATCACTTTTTAAATATAATGCATCATTCAAATAGAATATAAACATACATACATCATTTATAATGAAATAATTATTACTCGAGTTATTAAGACTTGAAATGCAAATATCTCAAATAAGTTTCTTATTGGAATAATCAACTAAGTCTATGGATTTGTAAACAGCTTTTGAATATAACGGTAAAGATGTTAGCTATCAGTCATATGTTTTTAAAATAACTACTATATTTCCAAATCACCGTGGTCTTCGTATAATTTAATTAATTAAAAGTGCCTTTTCTAGTGACCTATACACCAAAAACTAAAATGAACCCAAAACGACGCAATACACTATTGAAATGCATAAAAGTAATCAAAATTATGAGTGTTTATACTGAAGTAGTTAATGTGTTATAAATTTGTAAACTTACTGGAAAATAATTGACTTTTTGAACGGAAGAGATATAAATTGTACACATTTACCCATAATGAAATATTTGTGTTGTAATCTGCACATCCAGTTAAAACGTCGAATATATGAATACAGCCAACTTACGTTCATTGGGCTAAAGCTGGAACCCACTTGATAAAAGGCTTTCATGAATTATTTTATGATGACATCCAGAGCCGTAGTGTGATCTCAGGGCGCCTTTGGCGAACTCTCAGTTGTGCGCCCCTTATCCAGAGCGTAACAAGGTTTCTTATACAAGTTTACAGATAAAACATACCAGAAACACTTGTTTTTAATTATGAATCGTGGTTTACGGCTAACCAGCCGAGTGGAAGTTTAACAACTACCGAAAAGCTAAACATTACATATAATTTGCAATTGGATTAGATGGACAAATTGATGTGAAGATTTGCGAAAAAGTTACACGTCTTCTCAGTGAGAATCGAACTCATCAGGGATCAGGGAGTCGTGAGTTCGATTCTCACTGAGAAGACGTGTAACTTTTTCGCAAATCTTCACATCAATTTGTCCATCTAATCCAATTGCAAATTATATGTAATGTTTAGCTTTCGGTAGTTGTTATACCAGAAACATTTCAAGAAGTATTTTGATTTAAAATCTATAGCGACATCTGTATTAACTAGTTATTGATATCCTTAAAAAGTATGATGAACTACTGCTCAAACTCTTGCAAAAAGTTATACAAAATATTTCAAACATTGTGTTTAGAATTTTCTGAGGACCTTTAGATGTTCTTTCGAACTGTTTTTTTTTTTAAATGTTTCATAAAAACTCATTTTAATATGATTAGAGACAAATAAACAAATAAGACAAATAAAAGAGTTTATGTGGAACCTCTTTCAAGGTTTAGAATGAAAATGTTCAGTGAAGTTCTTAAGTAAGGCTACACAAATATTTTCTACGATCTATCCAATAATTATAAGAAAAAAGAAGTTTCAAAAATTTGATATAACTTTCGCAAAAAGCAGCACAATTGTGCTGCACTTGTTTTTTTATCCGTGCGACTCATGCAGGGATGGATTCAAATGTTGCATTAACATTTCAATAAGGATACAATTCATTATGGAGCGTTACCACTTACCAAGAGAAATTTGATCGTAAGGGTAGCAAATCGTCCGTCTCGAAAGGGATATTTAGAATTTCTTGGGAAATTGGAGTAGACTATACCAATATCTCCATAAGTTCATTTTTAAAATAAGAACATGGCATATTTTATCATGAATCAATAAACATGTGCTTGAAATGTGATGAGGAGTTTTGCACGGAGTTACAAGAATTTACAGGAACATCAATGTAAACGAGTGCTTCCCACATTATTTTTGAGTGAAATGTATATATAGATATATCGTATATATATGTTTGCTTGTAACCATTATCCTTGCTTGATTATTACTCTGACTTTATTACAAGCTTTATAACTGTCATGAATGTTGTTGATCGTTACTGGTAGAAATTATAAAAAAAATATGTTATCGAAGTCCGACAACTTTGAACTCCTTCCTTACACCACAAAGAAGGGACGATCTAATCCAAACCTTCTCAACCTTTCCCAATCGCGAGAAATTATATCAAGTTACCGCGGGGCAAGTGGGTAAATGGGTAAGTGAAAATAATTGATATATTTTACTGAATATGTGAATCAACGTTTTAAATTCATGCGTAAACCTTTGAGGCCATTCAGAACATTACGATAGGTAAAAGATTTCAGAGATTTGTCAGCCATTATTTCATAATAGAGCGAAATATTGTTAACCTGTCAACTATCACTACGTAACAAGTTGGCGGCGTGCAATCTTATTTCAATATTTTCAGTGGAAAAAAGTAGCGGAAAACAATTTTCTGATAAGTTGTCCCCTCTGACAGTTTTATACCGCAATAAAAAATGTTTTAGAATTCATTCAACGTAGACCTGAAAATAACTAAATTGAAACACCGTCAATTTTCTAATCACGTGGGGCAAGTGAAAAGTTTCTCATTAGAGATTGAATTTATGTTTTTTTCTTTAGGTAGCTATAAGTATACAAGGTTCGCAATTGTCATAGATCAACAGAACGTGTTGATAATAGGGCGATATTCAAAACTGAAAAACCAATAGATGGCTTTTTTTCAGTGGTAGTAAAAACGAAATCCTGAAGCAAAGAGAGCACCATGGAAGATGAACTAAAAACAAAAAGTTCAATACAGAGTCAGAATTAGGGCGAATGTGAAGACTAATACATTCTCAGTAAAATTGGTTTGAAGTTGAAGCGGAAGTAATTTTAATTCTATATTATGTTTCCGATCGATTTTATCGCATGATGCATTTTTGTAGGATCCATTACAATATTGTCTGTTTCATTCACAACAAAACGCGTCGCCAACTTTCGAACAGACTGGAAAAAATCATCGCCAGCAAACCAATCAAAGGAGGTGCTTTGCTTTTGTGTTGGCAAGACTGGGGAAACGTCAAATGCCAGAAAATAAATCAAAGGTGGTGATTTGCCATTGTGTTGGTAAGACTGGTGTAACGTCAAATTCACAGCGGTTGCTTGGCTGGCGACGATTTTGGCGACGGTTTCACAGGCGACGATTACAAATCGTCGCGTCCGATAGGGTGCAAAATTTACAATATTACTTTTGTAGCAAAACATTTAACTTATTTACATATGATGAATAACACGTTAAAATAAATAAAAAACCATCATGCGCCGTTCATCAAAATTTAGAGCTGTTGAGCCCCTCGGTTATTCGTCTTCTTCAGTTTGACAACAGCGAATGCGCCTTATGACCCCGTCCTTCTGGTTTGACTATCATCAGCTTCGCCGTTCTGCTACGCTCTCTCACACGAACCTTTATCACTATCGCCCTTCTGCACACTCAGTTTGAAATGCGCCCTGCTGTCACACTCAATCTCAAATGCGCCCGGTTACCGCAGGGGGGGAAGATGGGCGAAATTGACATCAGAGTTCGTATCGAAAGAAAACATCAAATGCGCCGTTATGTTTTTCTCACTTATTTCGTGAAAAACGTTATTTTTAAGGAACAGATGTGCATTATATGATTGTAATTTATCAAATAAACTGTTAGGTGAATAAAACTCAGTTTGTTTACATTTGTCAGTTAGGCCGTTGTTTTAGTACTGTATTGAGTTATCTACTTATATTGTCCGACGGAAGAAGGTACAACGCCATTGCACCCTTATTGGTAGATCCCTTTCTCACACTTTTGGGCGTTTATCTCATCGACGAACAGGGGGTGATCCATCAATTACTTTTTGCTGCTCAGAAACAGATGGCGCGGTCGTTCTCCATTCGTGACGTTCAGAAACAGCGTTTCTGACAGTTGACTCGATGTAGTTCTGTTAACGCAATCGACGAAGCTTGGATAAGGATGATTTGTTTTGGTAGATGCTGTAAGGGCCCATTCACAAATTTCATAACGCTAGAGGGGGTGGGTGGGTGTCCTGAGGATGTTACGGCCCATACAAAAATTGAATAATGTTCATACAAAAAGCGTTACAAGGGGGTGGGTGGGTGTCAAAAATGGTCAATTTTAGCGTTATGAAATAAATGAATGAGCCCTAAAGGTTAAGACTCGGTAGCGGATTTCGCTTGATTTAAAGGGTTTGGACAGGTGCTTACCATGTCCTTCTCAAAAGAAGGCCTTTATTTTTCTATTTGTAGGTACTCGAAGAAGCCGTGAAGAAGGACACAACTCGAAAGAATGATTCTTTTCCGAAAGAGTAAATAATTACAATGTGCCAAACGTATTTCACCAACGTATCGACCAGAATCTGAAAAAGGTGTTGATAAATTACTGCTTTCGACGTTTTTTTTTCGACATTTTGTCCCTAAACCCGCGATTCGAATTGGCATGACCCCAAAACATATACTACCGTGAGGGCCCCTAACTCTGCGCAGCTCCTAACTCTGCGCACTTTTACCAAAATCCACCAAAATCTGGTAAATTATTTAAATTTTTGTTTAAAATTTGTTTCCCATATATTGATACAATAGTAATAAAAAAGTACGCGAAGAATTTTCTTGACAAATTTACGTTTATTACTTTAATAAAAAATAAAATAGCTTCAAAAATATTGATAAACGTCCAAATTGACTGCCCGTTAGCAAAAATGCTAAGGGAGTACCTCATCACTTAAGTCATTTGAATCAAATTAAAGAGAATATATTTCAGATTGTTAGTATGTAGGCACTAGTTTATTTATCGAGCAATTATGACTGGTAAAGTGCAACTTATTTTCTTTTCATTTTCTTATTCTTCTTAAGTGCGCATAGTAAGGCACCATTTTTCAACTATGTCCCTTACTATGCGCAGCAGTTATAAAACGTTATTTTCAACATATAATCAACCCTCCAGAGGTCTATATTGAAGGGAACCATCGACTTGTCGACACCATCGAGATATGGAATAGAAATACTTTGAAAAATTGTTTGAGGGGACCATCATAGTAAGGAAAGATTAAAAAATGACGTCCAACATATTTTAAGGATTTCTACACTCCGTCCCCTCAATCCCCTGTCGCGATTTTACAGGACCTAATGGATGCATTGTCACATTTTCGTAGACTCGTCCATCCTTCCCTGAACGGTGGACGTAATTTTTGAATGCTCCCTAACCATGCAATAGAATAATTTTGATTTTTTGTATAGTTTCATGAGTCAATATCGAGTAGTGGAACATCGAGGTTTAATTATTTTGTCTTTGGTTCAATCGTATTTGCTATATAGAAACGGCAATAAAGTACTGTTATTGATCTGAAATATGAATCGTTCTTTAATTATGTCACGCTTATACAGGGCGGCGATACTTCTCGATTGAGTGATGAACAATACATTAAGAATGGATATACCCTTTCGCTTAAACTATTCTTCGTATTTAGTAGGACTGTTCGGGTTTCACATATAACAAGCCAGAACCAGGTTCTTATTAATTTTCTTCAAACCCGGATCCGACCCGAATCCGAGACAATTATTTATTTTTATTTTTCCTAGTGAAAATACATAAACAGTCAAAGCTAATTTTCCTTTACACGCCAAGGGTGAACGCAAAAAAAGACGTAGTTTGTACCGTTTTTGTATGTTGCTTTGGATTTTAGAAAACTAAGTTAATTACATGTTTTGGAAATCATATGATGATTTCGATTATTTTGAGAGTTGCACTTAATGGCATTCAGTAACAGTAATTATCATGGATTGAATTAGAGATAAAATTCACTTCACTTAGTAAACTTCTATGTTAGAGACATTCCATGCTCCACTGGGGACGTAAAGCCGTATAAAGCAAGAAAATGAAGATTAATTCAGTGTTTAAATGCTAGTAATGCTTTTAGTACAATACTTCAACTGTTATAAATAATTTATCGAGTGCGCAGAGTTAGGAACCTAAATGCGCAGAATAAGGAGCATTGCAAAAATGAGTGCGCACAGTTAGGAACACGGACGCCCTTGAGAAAAATTAAAAATTTGCAATAAAAATCATTACTTAGTGAAGCTTTTATATATTTTCCTTATACATAAAATCAATAAGTATTTGCTCCCAAAATTTCAGAGGATTGTGTTTTGTTTTCAATTAATTACAGCTGTTTGAAATTTGAAAAGCCTTAAGTGCGCAGAGTATGGGGCCTTCACGGTACGTAACTTTTTTTCCTTGATAAGAAGCTCACAATCAGAGGGTGTTCATCTTGCCATCTTAGCGAGCCTACCCTAGTGATCCTTTATGAACTAATCTACGATGACGTCACGCTGCAACTTCCAGCGGGAAGAAAACCTTTACTGCGGGCCGTGTTTACAAAAAATGAACGATTTCGTTGTACATTCATCCACTTCGTGTTCATCCGGTGAACATTCGTTGTCCGGATGTTGGTCCGGATGTCATTAAATGTAAACATTGCCCGCATTTAGAGCAGAAAAGAAAAAGAAAGTCGAGGATAAAAGAAGACCGTGGATAAGTCCATAGAGAGATAAGCGGAAGTAAAATGGAATGATTTGGCAACAGACCAGCAGTGCTGATTTTGCTCGGCGTCGAGAATAATATTGTAACACGGGCATGACTTCCTCATTTTTGTAAGTGTATTTTGTTTCGTTATAGATCTTTGAGCTACATATCAAAACTAATAAACAGCCGAAAAAAATCAAAAACTAAAAATCGCATTGACAAAAATTCAAAAAAGTAAAACATTTCATTTTTTTGCTTCATGCAAAATTACTTTTACCGAAATAATTTCAAGCGGATTACATTACTCCTCGAGAAAATTTCAAAACAAACATAACGCATGTTCGTTTGGCTCACACTTTGACAGCTCTCGCTGCTCGATTGGTTCACACTTTGACAGAAATGTCAGCTTCCGCGAATCTCTCTTATAAAGGATTTCTAGCCTACCCATACTGCTTTTAGACATTACACTCAAAAAATCCAAACGTCGTTGCTACGTGAAAAATCACGTCAATCATAGGCCAGGAGAAGTGGTTCACCTAGAGTGAATTTATAGCAGAGAAAAAGTAGATTTTGTAAGTAAATTTGACAGGAAAATGAATGACAAGTTCATCCACTTCTCCTGGCCTATTCATAACCACCAAATAGTGACTCGGTAATGTTTACTGAGGTTACCTATCGCACTTACGTGAAATTCACGTAGGTGCCTAAGTTCATCTTGATATCTGCATAGTGTACGTACATTCGGCGTTGAGCTCAAATCCTAAGATGGCGCCCGCTTGATTTTTGAAGAACTTCAGAAGCTGCTGCTGCTTTAAACACTGTGTAAGATTGATTTCAAGGTAAATATGCTTTGAATACCGAAGAATCGCTGCATTACTTCATATTTTATATCACAATATTTTAAGTTTGTTTACATTTTTCAATTGGGAATTAGTTTTTTTCCAAAGCCTATTACAAAAAAAGATTGGACTTTATTACAGTTCAATTTAATGCAAAACCATCTAGGTCCTATTGAAACGCTTCGTAAAGGCTACCGGAAAATCCACATAGCTCTTACGTTTAGCGACGGTGGAATGGACGAACATCTAAAGTTCATACGTTCATTCTGGGCTAACTATGATTTACGTAAGAGCTACGTTAAAAGTGCGATAGAAAAAAATCACGTATGTTTGACGTAACAATGACGTTTGGATTATTTTGAGTGTACTTAATTGAACACTCAAAAATAAAAATAGTCACAGAATTACTAAAATTCATGCATTAATGACTATTTTCTATCTGCCTTCCTTTCATTCTGTTGTGAATTTCAACACTAAATGTCATTTCGCCTGGGTTGAAGCTTAGCGATGCTTCAACCCAGGTGAATTGACAAATAGGAATAAAATTCCCTCCGGAATGAAATGAATGGCAGCCAGTATTGCGCTTCTTGAGATATATTTTAGTTTCTCTCTTTTTTGTGACTGTCAAACAGTTATGCGCCAGGGTGAATCTCTTATCATGGACAGTGCGCTTATTTTCCCTGCTAAGAGCAAATCTGCGCTTAACGGTGGCATTCAATCCACACAACACTGCGCGCAACTACCTGGCGCACAATTAATAATACAACAGAAAAATTAGGAAAAGTTTTCGCAACTTTTGTAAATATCACAGTCAATTGATATTTAAGCGGACCAAAATGTATACCCGTACCTCGCAGCATGCATATGGCTGGTACGCTGATCATAAGTACTGTGCAAAAGGATAGGACAAGAAACGGTCAAGGAATGATTCCGCTATACCGAAATTACTTTAGCTGTACACAGCTGAGAAGTAGAGCTGATTTCATAACGTCGGTAACGCCTGCCGTACAAATCAAAGGGAGCTGTCACTTTTCCGAACGGAAAAATGTGCCGCTCAATTATTCCGCAAGTAAAAGTGACATTTCGCTCATACTGAATCAACTGTCAAAATTACTTTGGTAAAAAGGAGAAATTTTACTTTAGTGATTTACGTTTCAGGTCCGTACTTGGCTATAAACACTTCATAACGATCAGCTGGTAGACCAGTTTTAACATTTGTCCTCGTTTTCGTTGGCCACACACAATGGATCTGGGCTGCGCGTAACACTGGCGCGTAACTGGCCGGCGCGCAACTAACTCGACGAAAGTAAAACTTTACAAAATATTCGCAATATTTATAGCTCAGAAATCCCGTAAGTACGATCAAGTAAAAGGTACCATAATCATAAAGAATATCACTTGAGATAGGTAGACATGACAAACACTTTAATAAACAAAATTTGATGTTTTAATGTTTTTTTAATGATTCTCCGATATCCAATACATATTAACCTTGAAATGAATCTAAAAGTTATTTTGAAGTTAACAAACTCGTTACGGCCAGCATCTTCAACTTTGAGCTCAACATAGAATGAACACGGTATGCAGATGTCCAAATGAATTTATGCATCTACGTTAGTAAGTGCGATTGGTAGCCACAAAAACAATCACCGGATCTTCATTTGGTGATTATACATGAATTCGTAAATATTACCATATTCAGGGTGGCGAAATGAATTTGGAATGCTCTACGTGATTTTCGTGTTTACAAGAACAGAAAAGAATAATAGAGATACACATTTGACTAGTTCCATTAAATGTTATTTACCCTAATTCATCAGAGCATCAGATTCTCTCTGTTTTCAATTCTCTCTAGTCATAATTATGCTACCACCCCGTTCCCAGAGAATATGATTATAGAGCGCTGCATATGACGAGCCTAACCTCACTTATTTGACAGCTGCTGGTCCTGTTGTTTACGTTTCGAACTTAGTCGTTTTTTCCATCATTTTTTCATCTTCGCATTTCTATCACCAGCATGCTGATGGTGACGATTTTCCACGGTAGGAAGATAGAATAATACGATCCGTGGGTATCTGCAGTGGATTTGACCTCTTCTCGCAGCAAACTTTCACGAAATTAAGAATGATTCGAAAAAAATACTAAGTCCAAACTGTAAACAACAGGACCAGTATCTGTCAAAATTGATGCGTGACGTCACAGTGCAATGGAGTATAGGATTATACTAGAGAAACGCGGAGAGGATGTCAGTAAGGTCAAAGTACCCTTTAAAGAGTAAAAAAGTACCCTCTTTGAGAGAAACTAGTTTAACTCATAAAAAGAGTAAAGCACGAGTACTCTTTAATGGGTAAACGGCTTGTACGTCAAATTGACAAGTGATTTTTACCCATTATTTCAAAAAATAATATTACGGAAAATGGGTAAAATTCACTCTGTATCATATTGTTTCCAAGATTATTATTTTTTTGCAATACTTGTATAAAAAAAGCATATTTAAATAAGTTTACATGCCAAAGATGATTTATTTCAACAATTATTTCAATCAGTCACATATAAAAAATCCATGAGCAGAGCAATTATAATGACGCCAGATGATCCCGATGGCTCCTGTCGTTGACAAACTTGTCATCTTTATACCTAGAAATATTATTAAATTTAATGAGATTAAAGCACATTTTTTAACATATTACATCAAATACCTTTACTGAATTTAACACTTTTCACACTATTTGCCGGTTCAAACAATTTTAGAAGTCTTATCCGCCCGACTTGTTCGGTACTAATCTCGCAGCAGTTAAGTTTTGTAATACTTTTTTCACTCATTAATGGGTAAACAGTTGGAATTAAGAAATGGGCATAAATTACCCATTATGGAAAATTGACAAGTACCCGTTATTTTGACAGCTTCATATATCTTCTAAAAATGGGCATTTTTTACTCTTTAAAGGGTAATGCCGAGTTTACAGTGTAGCCAGAGTAAGGTGTAATCACTTGTCGAAAGCGGCTTGGAGCAATGAGAATATATACCGAGGTGAGGAAATGACATTTAGTGTGCGTGACATCCGTGTACGGTACAAAATGTTTCACCAATACAAGCGAGCGAGCTCCCATAAGAAGACGTGTAAATTAGTGACGTAGTTATTTTTGTTTACGTTTTTTCTCTTTACTAATACACAGCCATTGCTTCTTGTTCCACACCTTAGTATATATTTTCATTGGGCTTGGAGGCCATCTTTAACTTGCCTGCCGTTTTGTTTACAAACATTACTGCCTTGCCTGGATGATGCTGAAACTGAAACTAGGTGTGCTGCCATCAGTGCGGACGAAATTGTCAAAAAAGAAAGAAAGGAGTAGAGCACACAAGGAGCAGGGGCGACCAGATTGGAATAATTCTTGACAACACTGTTTCTCCAACCAATCATGAGCCAATCCGTCGACTACCTGTCTCAGATGTTTGTAAACAAAACGGCCAGCCCTTCCTCACCTATCCTGTCTGGTTTTCTCCACAAAGTGAGCATAATAGGACACCCTAAAGAATAGGGTCCTAAAGCCCTGCCCTAATTTTAGTGCCAAATGCCTAAGTTTAGGCCAAGAAAACATGTTTACTCAATTTTCTAATGTTTTCCGTTGGTTTAAGCCCAAAAAACATTTTTTTGAGATTTTCTCACACCTTTTGGCTTAAACTCAAATTTTGTGTGTATTTTGTTTTCCGTGTCCCTTACGAAATGTCAGATAGGAACAACCCCAGTGGTCGAACTAAAACCCCTGTGGTGTTTTTGTCGACTAAGCGAACGTCAAACATGATCAATAGTGTCAAGGTTCATTTATGGACCAAATTTTTAAATTAAAGTTTAAACATGATCTAGCCATTATTTGAGCGGGAAAAATTGCTAAAGTAGTTACAGTAACATGCTCTTTCGTGTAATTGAATAAAAACAAGATTTTATTAAAAATTTTAGGACCCAATTGAACGCGCCTTGATTGGAACCACGTTTGACGGTTCAATTAGGCATTTCACGGCAAAATTCTCTCTCTCGCTCTTCAACAAAACTTGAAAACAATGGTGCCAGTACCTGCCAACTTTGACAGGTACTGGCACCGTTGTTTTCAGATTTCCCGAAGGATGGAAAGAGAGCGATTTTCTGATGACGTCACCGTGCAATGGGCAATTGGAACCTTTGGTTTCAGACTTGGTTTCAGAATTCGCGCTTCTCTATATAAACAAATTCTCTGCCCATTCCTATCGTTCCTAGTTCCTATCTGAGTGATTGCGTTTGCTTTGTGCTAGTACTGGATTTTGTTTATCATAACGAACACGTAAAAACAAAAGTTGATTATGTTATTCAAGAAACTTTTTCCATACAGATTTCCTATCATAGGGATGATACATTTGGATGCTCTTCCAGGTAAATATCAAACATATAATATATTAAAATTTGATTCCACATCATTGTTTTGAAGTAACCATCGAGATATGGAGCAGGTGCAAATGCGATTGAATGGATACAATCCATTTCCGGAAAGATTCGCAATTTGAGCGATACTGACAAAATGTACACTATTAAAGAAAATATAGCGTTGAAATAGCCCATTTTCGAAACGATAACAGTGTTGATATTGCTGTTACTTTCAGACGCTACGACACCGCCTCCTGTCAAAATTTCATTCATAAAATGAGCGGTGAGCTGATCCGAAACGGCTCGTAAAGTTGACTATTGTGGCTTGATTAGGTCGTATGAATAAAACCTAGTATTTGCTCTTGCTCAACCCGATTTGAGCAAAGTAAAGTCTCTGAGCATTTACTTAAAACCGTATAAATAAAACGATACTTTACTCAGAGTAAGTTTGAAATTCGAACATAGCTTTTACTCTGTCAAAATGTTATTTTTGTTTTGGTTATCCGATTTTTGCAGTGTGCAAAAAGTAGTCCAGCGCTGTGCAAAAAGTACAAACCGAAGTGCCTTTGCGGAAGTTAACTGTTTTTTCTTGTTCGCTGCCACTTGCTGATGGAGCCAAACACCCCGGTGTAACTCAACGTCTGCCGGAAATGCGACGGTAAGTTCAACAATCCGAAACGGTAATAATTTAATTATTTTTGTCCCTCATCCCTCATCGGTTAATAGACCGCTACGACACAGCAGGTGTCCGTGTCGCGGAATTGGTGGAACAAGTACAAACCTGAGCTTACAAAACGGAGTCCAAAGGGATAGATCAGCAACGGCATCTGAATCCAAACCGGCAGCAACTTCAGTATCAACAGTACAAGGAAGTTAGATTCCGTTCGGCAAAATGGATCCACCGTACATTCAAGGGCAAGCCAGCAAGGAAGAAAACTGGCGAAAAGTTTCGCGGGCAATTCCATGAGTGAGTTCAACACGGCATAGTGGACCGGATGGACAATCTGCAGAGAAGCCATAGGACAAGGCACTGGTGTTGATCAAACGAAGATGCTATCGGCGTGAAATACCACAGCCAACCACGGGAACATGGGCGAAACCATGGTGAACAAAGAGAGCTTGCATTCCCCTCTCCTCTGGCCATTGAAAAATTAAATAAACTATGCTACTTAGTCGGACGCCTGTTTTTTTAAATATTTCCTCAAACAGCTATGTTGGTGACAATGAAAACTTCTAGGAGAACTGCCGAAAATATTAAGAACCTGTCTACTGTACTACTAACCTCAAACTAAAAGCTAAAATGATCAGGGGATTCTTCGAAGAAATTGTCCGGAAACCTTTAAACATCCCAATATTTTCTAAGAATTTTCTTAATCGGCCTGGTATAGTGCCCAACCTTTTTGAACCGCGGGCCGAACCTCATAATAGTAGTTTATGCAACAAGTTGCAGAATAATGATTTTTACAGCACGAGTCGTACATTTGTCCAACGAGGCTTGCCGAGTTGGAGAATTGCGACAAGTGCTGTAAAAATCAAGTTCTGCAACGAGTTGCGTACAACATTTTTTGTAATTTCGTAGAAGACCACTTGAGGGTATCAGAAACCCTATAGGAATGCATCCATTGTTTAACAATTTCTGAAAAAAAGTGTAATGATTCAAAACGCAACCCAAAACAGTTGCGTAATGAGAAAGCGTTGCGTAATAAATCATTACAGCACTGGTTTCAGTTGTGTAATGACTATTGCCGCACTGCATACTTCAATGCAGGAAAGTAGGCCGTTTCATGACAAATTGGCGTGATAAAAACCAGCCTATTACGATGAAAAATTGCAAAAACAATATTGTGTGGCAGGCCTTTTTTTTCAAAACAGCAATTTCAAAACTGTTGATAAACTCAAATATAAATGACAATAATATCTACTGGAAAAATTGTAATATTGCGCATTTCTTTCACCACTAAACTATCGCAGAAGTTTTTACAAGTGCGGAAACGCTAATAAAAATGCGCAATTGCATCAAATCGGGTAGGTGTCTTCGGGGGACTTATTCTTCGTAAATCGAAGAATAAGTGCTCTGAAGACACCAACAAGATTCAATACAATCCCGCACTTTTATTCTCACTTTCGCACTTATGAGACCGCACTTCGCAGTCCAGTAGTGAAAGAAATACACAATATTTGCCGAAGCATTATTTGTAGATTTTTTTTAGAGATTACTCTAGAGATCCCAACTAACATTTTCAGCGCTATAGGCTAAGATTATTTGCGTTCTGCTGAATAATTGTTCAATTGAAGCAGCGAATGAAACCTGTCAAAAATAGAACGATTAGCGTCAATACAGCTATAACGCAAACATTTTGCAGCTACAAATCATAGCTGAGTATATTCCGTCTTTTATCGCTTTTGCTGCTTTTACAAAGCTGTAACTCAACACCTCAAACTGTAGCAATCTAATGTTGTGGAATAAAAGTCTACAGCATTAAACCGGCTGCTTCTATGCAATATGTTTTGTTATGCTGCCTAATATAAATAAGAAGCGCTTTGTCATTTGTTATACAGCGCACATACAGCAACAAGCGCCTTCCGAAGATGTTATACAGCTACACTGAACGAAAGCTTCTGCCGTCAAATGAATGATTTGTAATTCACATGGGTCCCAAACTCCACATTCTGCAATTTCAATGAATATGAAGGAATATGCTGCATCCATCGTCAATTGAATAAAAATCATCCAATTCTAAGATGACTTTCAATCTACTTTCGTATGACTATAAGCAAGTAGTTGAGTTATTCATATGCTAATCAAAATGAATAACATCGGACTTTTGACGGATTGTAATTTCTTCCATGACCCAAATCGAAAATCATTCAATTATTTTCTTAGCTATCATACAGAAGATTAATGATCCTAGATAGAAAATTATCCTTGTTGACAGTTTTAGTTTAATGGCGGCAGCAGCGTGGTCACTTCGAAACATCTTCATGAACTCTACAGGTAATTGCACTTTACGATGGTATAAGCAAAATTTGTATCGTTTCATATCAATTGTTCACTCTTAAAGGCTCGATTCAACGGGTGCCTAAACCACATACCGCTTGAGTTCAAGGATTTCGGTTCCAGAATCAACAACCTTCAGCATGTACGCTTCAGCATCTTTTCCAGCAACCAAGAACAGTTATTCTGTTATGATCGCTTATTTGTTACAATGCCAATAAAACTGCATCCAAATTGAGAAAAATTCAACGATCTCTTTTATTTATTTGTTTTAAATTATTAACTAGCATTCAATGAGGTTTGTTTACACCCTTGAATGATAATCATTTGATTTTTTGCAGCTTCTAGAGGGATTAAATCAGGGTCCAGATAGCCGTAGCGGTAAACGGGCAGCTATTCAGCATGACCATGCTGAGGGTCATGGGTTCGAATCCCGCTGGTCGAGGATCTTTTCGATAAGGAAATTTCCTCGATTTCCAGGGCATAGAGTATCTTCGTACCTGCCACACGATATACACATGCAAAAATGGTCAATCGGCAAAGAAAGCTCTCAGTTAATAACTGTGGAAGTGCTCATAAGAACACTAATCTGAGAAGCAGGCTTTGTCCCAGTTGGGACGTAACGCCAGAAAGAAGAAAAAGAAGAAGAAGAAGAGGGATTAAAATCATATCAAAATTGGATAATTTCCATTCTGTACGATATGTAAACCAGGCATTACAATCTCATCTGATCGAAGAGATCATCTTCATATGGTGGAAAGATATTATCTTCAATCCAAGAGCGCATTGGAAGGATTCCATCTTTCAATCATATACATCTAGAGATTTTCTTGACAACTCTTTGCTATGCAAAACAATCTGCTTATGAAAATTATCCAATAAAGTAATTTGTTGTTAGTATTATTATTTTGACTAACTTTGCTATATATAAAATGATGTCTTGTGAATGATGGCGAATTCCAAAGCCCAGAATGGTGAAACAAAGAAACGAAATACAGCTAAATTGAATTGTGATGTTAACCTCTCTATGATGGTTGTTTTTGTTCAAAAGAGAAGTGAAAGTGAACACTTCTATTGTGCTTTCTGTAGAATGGGTCAAATAAGGACTCCTTCTTCGTGGGGTTTGTGCTACCGTACGAATCTCTGCCGCATAATTTATGACCGCGTCGGGTCTTATGAGTGTTGCAAATGAAGGAATTAATCGGAATCTGTGAAGTTTTACGGAGATACGGTAATTAATCCTACCAAAGTGTTCAGCTGATGAGATTCCAGTGAACATTTACCGGAATCTGTGAAACGAACTTAGTGAGTAATTTGCTAAACAATGGTAAACATATTTCTCCATTCCGTTTCTCTAAATTCCAGAACCTTACAAGTTTATTGGCACGTATGCAGGAGATATAAGAAAATATGTTATTGCAGCTTTTCATTTTAAAGAGTTTTTTATTAGAATGTAGCTTCAATACATCTCAAATAAACAAACCACAAAGAATCAAATTTAAAAATATATATATTTAGAATGTCCAGCTAAGGGGTCCTAGGACTGGCTTCCATTTTCCAGCATTTATATTTAATTTCAAATAGAACGCGCAACTTTGGATATAACGTACATCGCATAATGTGTTCACTGTTGTAACATGCTGGAAAATCTATAGGAAAATTAAATGAAAAACTGCTTTCTTAAAAATGTGTTTCTTTCACTAACCTTCGTTTGCCGTTTGCTCTCCAAACACAAACGATATCATTGTCAAAACCAAGGTATCTAGAAGGGAGGTACCCCAATGTGTAGGATTTCCCGTTCCGCCATTTTGAAATACCAAATGACAGCTGGCAAGTTTGTTTTGATAGTGGACGAACACTACATAGAAACTACATATCTTAAAATTATTCTGCGACACAGTTTGCCTTTCAAGCATATTGAGGATTTTGCCCTCTAATAGACTCACACCTAAAATAATTTGTCACACCAAAATATTCTCCCACTATGTTTGCCATATATTGGATGGCGTCGTAGCTAACAAAACCAACAAGTAACGCACATGTAACGCATTATGTTGGATTGTACATTGAATGCAAGATGCGTGCTTCTATGAAAGTGCCATATAAACTGGCGTGCGAGTATTTATTTTTCCACGTTGAAAATGTGTACGTGAATCTATTCCTCAACTAAACGAACAATATACTTTCACAACTTTCACATATTTTACATGATTTTTGTTTAACTTATCCGAATTCGTATATGTGATTCAGGGATATCAGGTGCAGGGCGTCACAAAGCAGGAATATAATATTCCTTCCACTCTCACGGGGTACACATCACAGGTAATTCGCCACCATTTTTTCAAGATTGTGGAACACCGAACAGCCCATGCTTTGTCTTTCCGAAGTTGAAAAGATATGGTTCTCAATCAGAACATCTTCTACGATTCATAACACTGGTATTTAATTAATTACGAGAGTTCGAGTCGTGACCAACTTCGTGGATGCAGGAGAAAATTTTCGCTACACTGTATTTATGTTTCTTGCAGTAAACAATAGGTAGCAACGCCATAGAAACCATAGAGTGAAAACAGTATACACAAACCCGCCAGCTAGCCAGCTCGCCAGCTGTCACTTACATATCCCCACAACTGACCTCACCTCGCACCCACCGACTGCTCAGATTGCTGAACCATTCCTTCTAGAAATCTTGGTCAAAACTGTTTTCCATAACCGCATGGATTACTGTGTTTGAAAGATTTCATCAAGCATCAAATGAGTCAAAGATATTGATCAAAGATCGATCAAAGAGCTCTAAGATGATATTGCGTTATTCGATCCATATCTTTCTCAGATGATCAAATGATGAGATGAAATGCAATGCCTGATGTAAACAGATGATTTCAACGCAGATGAATATCATCCTGAATGTGTCTGAAAATAGGTATGGGGCTCGGATGAGGCAAAAATCATTCAATTTATTGCGGGAGATTTCGTTCAGTGTATACCTATCCCACAGAGAAACAGGCGTAACACTTAGAACAAATCGCGATCAAAATCATAGTCGCGAAAACATGTACGTCCAATGCTAAAACCACTGTAGTTGGCCGATGGACCAACAGGTGGCGGTAGTGTGTAAACGTCAAACATGAATAAAAACGACGCGAGCGCTGCGGGTGGTCGATTGACCACCTACAAGATATTCGAATCGATCGTTAAAAAGTTGGTCGATGGACAGCGATGAAAGTGTGACGTCTGTTTGTCTGTGCCTATCCTATGAGCCTCTGTACGTGCTATAAATTCTTTTGTTCTCATGACTTTTACTGTGCGCCGTGTGTTGGTGCTGTCTCGCTCTCTCTCACTGGCAACTTGAAAACAGGGCGCACAGTAAAAGTCAAACGTTTTATAGCATGCATAGGCTCATAGTCCATTTCTCGCATAACTTGTGATCTCGCCCTAAAGGCCATTGGTAACCGAGTGTGTAGATCCTTGTTTCTAAGCAAATGAATGGACTAGGATGAAAACTATCACCACTAAGAGATAGAGGAGGACCTTCTCTTCATCATAGCATTGTTGAATAACGTGTAAATCCATTCGTTTTCTCGGTAGCTACAAGCTACACACCCGGTTACCAATGGCTTTTAGGGCGAGATCACAGGTTATGCGACATTTTACGAGACGTTTTTGAACAGCAGTAGATTCACCAGATTTGTTGGTAAAAGGATCGCATAAAAGCTTTCGTTCATATTTATGTTTAGCGCATTTACTCAGCATAAAGCCGTATAACGAAAGCTTCGAGAATGTTTACATCTGCACTAAATGTTAGTTGGGTAGTGCCATAGGATACGTTCGGTAGGCGTGCTGGCCGACAAATGGTTAATATTTACGCATTGTGATCATGCGCTGCTGATCAGAACAAACTCGCCGAATTCTTTTTTCGAAACTCCTCTGCAATCCGTCGCTCGTTTAATAATGAACAATAGCGTGAGCCGTAATTCGGCACTACCCATCAAAATGCACGCACCGCAGACATAAAAACTACAGTTCATAACCTATCCCGAACCGAGCATCCGCGAACCAATTCAATCGCTGGAGCCATCACAGAGCAATTTGGAGCAAAACGCAAGCAAATCATTTTCCAAAAATTAAAACTTTATCACTTTGAAAAACATGTTTCCACAGAACATTTGCACGTGTCATAGCCCCATCCGCCAAATCTAATGTTCATAAGCCGAATGGATCATTAAAAAAACCAAAACGGCCGCTATGGAAAGCATAGATAGCGCCACCGTAGCCTTGTGTGTTTGACAGAACAGCAATGCTGTCACAATGTTAAATCCCATATACAGAGGCGCCTTTGTTTTGATGCGGTGAGCACTTGCAAAAACTACATTCAATGATCCATTGGAAAAATAAACTCGGAGCGAGGTAAACGTGACACAAAATTCAAAACGCAGCCGCCCGTGCGCACAGCTTGCTGCGATCTTTTCACCATTGGTGTATCTTCACTTTTGCAAAAAAGTCAAAACCTATACCACTGCTAGGTGGATTCATCACAAAAATAGTACTTTCTTAAGAAGGGCTTCAGCTTCCCAAACAACTTCTCTGAAGACACCATACCTCTAAAATCAACTTTTCGGTTGCAAAACATTTTCGATCACGAATTTAGGCCCTTAGAAGCACTGTGCACCGGTGGAGCCTCGAGCTCGAATCTAGTGTGGGGCAAAAGTTCGCTGGCTGAAACACAAAATCTCGATACTTTTATACTATGGACTTATCCACGGTCTTCTTTTATCCTCGACTTTCTTTTTTCTTTTCTGCTGTAAATGCGGGCAATGTTTACATTAAATGACATCCGGACCAACATCCGGACAACGAATGTTCACCGGATGAACGTGAATTGGATGAATGCACAACGAAATCGTTTATTTATTGTAAACACGGCCCGCAGTAAAAGGTTTTCTTCCCGGGGGAAGAAACAGCGTGACGTCATTGTAGATTAGTTCATGGTCTAATCCTGGGAGGGAGGCACCGATATTACACACGAAATATGACACAAAGTTATTTTGAATTGCAAGAAAACTCCAGCTTGCCAACGACAATCAAGGCAGACTTGATGAAAATCGCTAGTTTTCTTTTGTTGTGTTCCTTCGATCGTTCTGGACAAACATGGAAAAAGGGCCAAAGTTTTCTGAGCATTTAATTTTCGTTTTTATTGGAAAAAGTAAAATAATGCGTATTTGAACACTTTATATTCAATCAGGATAAAAGGTGCTATTGTGACATTACTTTTGAATAAGCATGAATAGCTTTTCAATCGATTTTTTGTCACATTTGATAAAATGCAAAAATTAGTTTTAATCAATTACGCGCTTTTATCATGTTTGTCCATTGTGTTAGATCTGGGCTCAAAGTGACAGTTCGTGACAGCAGAATCTCGGCTCACCTTGACGTACATAAATTTCGTATTGGTTTCTCCCTCCCAGGTCTAATCCACCGGTGTACTAAATTCATTCGGTCTGAGAATGAGCCATGCTATAAAACGTTTGACTTTTACTGTGCGCCCTGTTTTCAAGTCGCCCGTGAGCGAGAGCGAGACAGCACCAACACACGGCGCACAGTAAAAGTCAAGAGAACAAAAGAATTTATGGCACGTACAGAGGCTCATTGTGACACTTGAGCGGGGCACGCTCCCGTATGAGCCTCTGTACGTTCCATTTTTTTTTAATTTCTTTATTAGTATCATTCCAAACATTACATTCATTATTTCTTACATCTAGGTGTTCTGTGTTATTAGGCAACACTATCATCCTAATTTGGTAAAACAAATCTAAGATTTTATTAACATTTTGTTAACAACATATTACATTTCGGGGCCTATTTTGTAAATCGAGCTGATTCATGTGACTCGTCTGTATCCGTTGTCGATCAAAGCAAGCATGCATATTTCAGATGTTACCCGTCGACTCCCATAGTAATCCACGGTAGACACAACAAGGTAGGCTATTCCCACGTGTAAACAACGATTTTCTATTAAAACATGTGTCGTCATTCCTATCGTCAAGCATGGGGCCTTGAAGATAGTAAAGGAGAGCAGGCCTTGCTTTCTTTTGCACTCGTTCGAGTTTGCGATAGGAATGACGTCACTGCCAAATGTCATTTTTCGGAGTATAATACCTTGCTTCTTTTTACCGTGATAGTAATCCAGTCACATACAGTGACAACTGTCGAAAAACTCGAGTGACAGAGCTGAGTCGAGCGAATTTTTCGGTCGACAGTGACTCCAGTCGAGTCATTTTGATCGACTCAACTTATAAAATAGACCCCTTAACCTAAACATATAACGCATTAATCGTGGCAATAGAAGATTGTAACGATTTTTGCCTGAAATTATTGATTATTTTATTTGACATTTGTTCTAATGTTTCAACATTGGATATTCTATGTAACTCATTGGTACTATACCAGGGAGGAAGTTTCAGAATCATTTTCAAAATTTTATTTTGAATTCTCTGCAGAGCTTTCTTCCTGGTATTACAACAGCTAGTCCATATTGGTACAGCATACAACATGGCTGGCCTGAAAATTTGTTTGAATATCAAAAGCTTGTTATTAAGACAAAATTTTGATTTTCTATTAATAAGAGGATAGAGACATTTTACATATTTGTTACATTTGGCTTGAATGCCCTCAATGTGATTTTTGAAAGTTAAATTCTTATCTAGCATGAGCCCTAGATACTTAACTTCATCTGACCAATTTATTGGAACCCCTCTCAGCGTGACAACATGTCTACTTGAAGGTTTCAAATAAAGAGCTTTTGGTTTATGTGGGAATATTATTAGTTGCGTTTTGGAAGCATTAGGAGAAATCTTCCATTTTTGCAAGTATGAAGAAAAAATATCCAAACTTTTTTGCAATCGACTACAGATGACACGCAGGCTTCGTCCTTTCGCGGAGGGGCCTGTGTCATCCGCAAACAAAGATTTTTGACATCCCTGAGGTAACTCAGGTAAGTCAGATGTGAAAATATTGTATAATATTGGTCCCAAAATGCTGCCTTGAGGAACACCAGCTCTTACAGGAAGTCTTTCAGATCTGGAGTTCTGATAATCAACCCGAAGTGTACGATTTGACAGATAACTTTGAATTATTCTAACAATGTATGTTGGAAAATTAAAGTTTTTTTAATTTTACGATCAAACCTCCATGCCAAACACTGTCGAATGCTTTTTCTATGTCTAGAAGAGCAAGACCAGTAGAATAATAGCCTTCAGTTTTGTTGGAACGGATCAAATTTGTTACACGTAAGAGTTGATGAGTGGTCGAATGTCCATGGCGGAATCCGAACTGTTCATTGGCAAAAATTGAATTTTCGTTGATGTGGGCCATCATTCTGTTCAAAATAACCTTTTCAAAAAGTTTACTGATGGAGGAAAGCAAGCTGATTGGACGATAGCTAGAAGCTTCTGCAGGATTTTTGTCTGGTTTTAAAATTGGAACAACCTTAGCATTTTCCCATTTGTCAGGAAAATATGCTAATTGAAAACATTTGTTAAATATATCAACTAAAAATGACAAGCTACTTTCTGGAAGTTTCTTGATAAGGATGTAGAAAATTCCATCATCGCCAGGAGCTTTCATATTTTTGATTTTTTTTTAATAATAGTTCTCACTTCTTCCAAATCAGTCTCCCAGGCATTTTCGAAAACGTTCTCTTGATTGAGAATATTTTCGAAGTCTTGAGTAACTTGATTTTCAATTGGACTAGTAAGTCCTAAATTAAAATTGTGCGCACTTTCAAACTGCATAGCAAGTTTTTGAGCTTTTTCGCAATTAGTTAGTAAAAATTTGTTTTTCCTCTTTCAATGCCGGTATTGGCTTCTGAGGTTTTTTCAAGATTTTAGATAATTTCCAAAAGGGCTTAGAGCCAGGGTCCAATTGAGAAATTTTATTTTCAAAATTTTTGTTTCTTAAATCTGCAAAACGTTTATTGATTACTTTCTGCAAATCCTGCCATATAATTTTCATAGCAGGATCACGAGTGCGTTGAAATTGCCTTCTCCTTACGTTTTTAAGACGGATCAAGAGTTTAAGGTCATCGTCTATAATCACGGATTCCAATTATACTTCACATTTTGGAATTGCAATGCTTCTGGCTTCAACAATGGAATTTGTTAAAGTTTCAAGAGCATTGTCAATATCAAGTTTAGTTTCTAAAGAAATGTTAACATCAAGATTAGAGTCAACATACGTTTCATATATATTCCAGTCGGCTCGTAAATAATTAAAAGTGGAGCTGATAGGATTGAGATTCGCTTCATCGGATATTTGAAATGTAACAGGCACATGATCAGAATCAAAATCAGCATGAGTAAGTGATTGGCTACAAAGATGACTAGAGTCGGTTAAGACCAAGTCAATCGTAGATGGATTTCTAGAAGAGGAAAAACATGTAGGGCTATCAGGGTATTGAATTGAGAAATATCCTGAAGAGCACTCATCAAATAAAATTCTGCCGTTGGAATTACTTTGAGAATTATTCCATGACCGATGTTTGGCATTAAGGTCTGAGGTCACGCTTCTCGCGCGAGAGAGGATTTTGAAATTTTCAGCGATTGGAATAGAATTTCTCGAAGCCTACTCAGAATATCGTAATTTCCAAGCGAGGAGCTCTTCGAAATCTTTCTTAAAATATTTTGTGAAGATTTCATAGTTCTGGCATCAACCAAATTTGAATATTAACCTAAAGAGCATAACTTTTTACTGACAATTTTTGGGGACTAACCACCGTTTTTTGATTTTTTAAAATATGTATAGTCAATTTATTGAAAAACCGGCTCGAGGAAGCCTGCGTTTTGTATTTATGTTCATTTTGGTATAATAAAAAGTGGTGTACATGCTTTAAATTTTGAGTATTATCGATTTAAAACCAGGGAAATTTTCAAAATTTTCAGGATATTCTCCGAACTTGAGAGACAACATTCTCTCATTTTCTCCGAGCCTGAAAAAATACGAGAGTACCAATGATCGCAGTTGGGCGTAGGGTAACCAGCACAAGATCACTTAGTATTCAGCAGCATTTCTGTTGGTATGATCTTGTTATGAACAATGATATATAGGCACAGCATACACTCTGTATATGTTCAAATAAATTATAAAATATTACCATATTCATAATTTTCATTGTATCAATCTGTTTTATTTTCATTTGATTATGGTAAACATGAATTGAACCAATAGTATTTTGGAAACCCTATGCGGTTAGGAATCACTCTGTCCCTTTGGCTCTCTGTTTACTGTTGCGGTGCGTTTAGCAGTACACGTTATGAAGTGCTCGAATCAAAACTTATCAAAAAGTTATCATGTTATAATGCGATGATTACCACATTGGTTCTTATTTGGCAACATGTGCTTGAACTATGCATGTCAAAATTGTTAAATAATAAATAAAAAAAAAACAATCAGAAACAATAGTGATGGATCAGGCGAATATTTCTATTTGTTAAGAACATTGTTGTGAATAGGCAGATCATCTGGAAGAATATTCAAACTAATAAAGCTCTTTTTTGAAATTCTTCAATTTTGTATGGAATGTTATGATGCTTCCTACTGAAAAACTACCGTCGATGAGAGTGACAATGGATCAGACGGTGTAGTTATAATATTCATAGTGTATTCTTTACAGATTCAGAGATTCTTTCTTCTTTTTTTTATTTCTGAGGTAATTTCATAGTTATTTGCAAATATATTATATATTCAGGAGAATATTTGTGCTCATTTATTTATTAATACGCAATTGGTTTGGAGAATTTATGTGTGCATTGGGCAGGTTTGAAATAATTTTCCAATATTTTTTTGAAAGAATATTTGTGTGAAATAAAATTATTTCAAAATGCGATAAGTTTAGAGATTGTTGGTAAGGATTAAAAAATTGTTTAAATTATTAGATTATTTTTAAATACTCAGGAAAACAATATCTTTAAATTCTGATATTGATTATGTACCGTAAAACGGGGTATCTTTGATAATGCGGGTAACTTTGACAGTGCGTAACCCACCACATACTAAACGAAATATCATAATTTCTGTTAATCGGTTAAGCAAAACGAATGCAAAACTTAAGAATATTAGTATGTCACTCCATATAAAAGCTGCTTTCATTTGAATCGAGACCATTTGAAGCTTTTTTACACGAATATTAAAAATTGACACAATTTTAGCATTTTTGAAACGCTTACAAACAATCTGTTCTACGATCACTATTTGATGTACTTTTGAATAGTTGGCTACTTATATTTGGCAGCATATAACTTGAATACGGTCTCAAATCTCTCAGCGAAAAGCATTTTCACAAACTGGGTCCATTTTTGTAATCTAAGTCAGAAATTTCAAAATAACGTTAAACGCCTATAGGTATGCAATGCCCTACAAATGTTCGTACAGTCGCCTCTCCACATCTCGATATCGAAGGAACCATCGAGATAGGGAGAGATCGAGACAAAGAACATTAATTTAATGAACACTAGATTGAAAATCAATCCGTTACTAGGAAAATAATAAACAAACAAACTTCATTTCGAGTTTCCAAATTGTTCTGAATCATTTAAATCTGGTCTAGCAACCTTTGATTATGTTCATATCGACATATGAAGAGAAAATTGGGAACAAACAATCAATAGGATCACATCGAGATATGGAGATATCGAGATAGGAGAGCGAAATCGTATGCAGCATGAAGGGACCGAAGCAATCATCGACATAGGGAGAGATATCGAGATGTAGAACATCGAGATGTGGAGAGTCGACTGTAATTCATTCAATTTTGTTCGATGCATAATCCATTATCAAAGTTACCCCAAAACAGAAAACCGACTTTCGATTATATAAAAAATTATACATCCATTCAAAATGAATCTTTTGGCAATCTATCAACAGCAATCGATAGGTACCCGACTAAGGGTACATAACAAAATTATATCAGCATATGTTATTATGTTATAAGATTTTTCGAACATAGGTTGTTACAAACTTGATGCAGGATGTTGTTAAAATAATTTAAATTATAACAAAAAGTGTATGAATCGTAACATAAACATAACAAAATGTGTTTTAATTCTATCAAAAACATATCAAATCAAGTTATAATGTTTGATACAAAGTATCAAAATAATAATACTGTTTGATGTACGATTATATTGTATATTATTGAAATGCATATCTATCTTTTTATTTTGTTATAAAGTTGTTAAAAATGATCAAAAAATATCTTAAAGGGAAATAAAACACATTATGTTATATTTCTGTCTTATTATGTTCTATGGATAACGGAGCCTAAAAAAATTATATCATAATATGATATGCATATCATATTTTGATAAAAAATTATTATATTTTTGTTACAAGCCTCTAGTCGGGTAGGATGCCAGTACTTGTTTTAAAAATATAAATTATAATTCTTTGAAACAGCATGCATAAATATTCAAGTTTTCTTCGAAAAAAACTATCAAAGTTACCCCGTTTTAAGGCATACAATTTTCTGATACTTAGCAGATCAAATGGATATATTTGAAAAATGTTGCAAACTTTGATTTTTTTTAATATATATTTTTAACGCGTAGGAGTGTTGGAAGAATAATTTTTTTATCTATAAATGTTTGAAAATATAAGATAATATTTGAGTTAGTAATTAGCGGTATTTTGGCGCTTGAGACAAAAACGTGTTCCGCAATGTTATATTTTTATGCGAGGGACCTTTGAAAGAATTCTGAAATTATTTCTAAATTATTTGTGAATGCAAAATTTTTTTTTGTGAATTTATTTGTTATAAGGAAATGTTTAAAACATTTTCAGAAATTCTTAGAATTATTTCTGAAATATTTTCTATTTACGTGAGAGTCTTGGAAAAATATTTGTATTGTATCGAAGTGATTGTAATAAACGTAACATTTTCGCAACATCTTTAAATTACTTTTTTGTGCTTGGTGTTCCTGGGATAGTTTTGTTCCATTGAAGAAAGTTTGAAAATTTCGGTGAATTCATTGCATATTTCTAAAATTCATGTGAAAACATATAGTTTTTGCAATTAGTTATGTGCCCAATGGAATAACTGGAAGTAGTATCAAATTCTTTGGTGTCAATTGGTAATATTTGAAAATTTCGGGAAAGTTTGAGATAACTTCAAAATTGTTTTTCAATACGTTATATTCTTGAGATATTATTTGTGATTATCTGATTTGTTTTGTAACTAATCGAAAACTCTGAAATAATAAGAGTAGATTATTCTCGAGATTTCGAGATTTTTTCCAGGAATGCCTCCAAAAGAGAAGGGACCCCTTCGGGAATTTCCCCCAAGAATTCCTGCGAGGATGTCTCCGGGGATATCAAAAACTACTTTTTCCAAGAATTTCTTCGGGGATTTCAATTATTCTTCCGGAGAAATTCCCCAAAAACTTCTCCGGGGATGTTCTGCAAAAATTGTTCCGGGGCTTTCCTTCGGGAATTCCTCCTTAAATTGGATTTGGTCCCTTCAAGTATTCCTGCTAGGATGTCGTCCAGAAATTCCTCTGGGGATATTGTCCAGATCTTCTTTCGGGGATTTCCTCTGGGAATTTCATTGAAAAAAATCCTCCAAGGTTTTTGTCCAGGAAATCCTCCGGGAATTTCAAGGATTCCTCCGGGGATATCAAGAACTACTTTTTCACACGAATTCCTTCGGGGATTTCAACGATTCCTCCGGAGATTTTCCCTCATAAACTTCTCCGGAGATTTTCTGCAGAAATGGTGCCTTGGCTTTCCTCCAGAAATTCCTCCAAAAATTCCTCCATAAATTACCTCCAAAAAATCTTTCGGGGATTTGTTCCCTTTGGGAATTTCCCTCAACAATTCCTGTGAGGATTTCATCCAGAAATTTCTCTGGGGATTTTGTCCAGATATTCTTTCGAAGATTTCCTCTTGGGATTTCATAAAAAAAACTCCTCCGAGGATTTTTTCATCGGATTCATCCAGGAATTTATCTGGAAATTACACGTGGAATTTCCCCGAAAATTTCCTCCAGGAACTTCTTAGGAGATTTCCTCAAGGAATTGATCCGAGAATGTCCTCCTAGAATGCCTCCGGGAACTTCAAAGATGCCTCCGGGGATATCAAAAACTACTTTTTTATACGAATTCCTTCGGGAATTTCGATGATTCTTTCGGACATATCCCATATCCGGACATATATTTTCTGCAGAAATAATTCCTGGGCTTTCCTCCAGGAATTCCTTCAAAACTTGCTCCGTAAATTACCTCCAAAAAATCTTCCGGGGATTTGTTCCCTTAGAGAATTTCCCTCTACAATACCTGCGAGGATTTCATTCAGGAATTCTTTTGGGGATATTGTCCAGATATTCTTCCGAGGATTTCCTCTGGGAATTTCATTAGAAAAATGAATTCTCCTGGGGATTTTTTCAGAGACTTCATCCAGGAATTTATCTGGAAAATGCACGTGGAATTTCTCCGGGGATTTCCTCCAGGAATTCCTGCGGGAACTTCAAGGATTCCTCCGGGGATATCAAGAACTATTTTTTTACACGAATTCCTTCGGGGATTTCGATGATTCTTCCGGAGATATCCCCCAAGAACTTCTCCGGGGATTTTCTGCAGAAATTGTTCCTGGGCTATCCTCCAGGAATTCCTTCAAAAAATGCTCAGTAGAATACCTTCAAAAAATTCTGGGAATTGCACGTGGAATTTCTCCGGGAATTTCCTCCAGGTATTCCTTAGGGGATTTCCTCAAGGAACTGGTCCGAGAATTTCCTCCAGGAATTCCTCCGGGAACTTCAAGGATTCCTCCGGGGATATCAAGAACTTCTTTTATACACGAATTCCTCCGGGGATTTCATTTATTCTTCCGGAGATATCCCCCAAAACTTCTCCACGGATTTTGTGCAGAAATTGTTCCTGGGCTATCCTCCAGGAATTTCTTCTAAAAATGTTCCGTAGAATACCTCCAAAAAGTCTTCCGGGGATTTGTTCGTTTTGAGAATTTCCGTCGACAATTCCTGCGATGATTTCATCCAGGAATTCCTCTGGGGATTTTGTCCAGATATTCTCTCGGGGATTTCATAAAAAAAAACTCCTCCTTTCGATGATTCTTCCGGACATATCCCCCTATAACTTCTCCGGCGATTTTCTGCAAAAATGGTTCCTGGGCTTTCCTCCAGGAATTCTTTCAAAAATTGCTCCGTAAATTACCTCCAAAAAATCTTCCGGGGATTTGTTCCTTTTGAGAATTTCCCTCAAGAATTCCTGCGAGGATTTTATCCAGGAATTCCTCTGGGGATTTTGTCCAGATATTCTTTCGGGGATTTCCTCTTGGGATTTCATAAAAAAAAAACTTCACCGAGGATTTTTTAAGAGAATTCATCCAGGAATTTATCTGGAAATTGCACGTGGAATTTCTCCGGGAATTTCTTTCAGGAATTCTCCAGTGGATTTCCTCAAGGAATTGGTCCGAGAATTTCTCCAGAGATTCCTTCGGGAATGATTCTTCAAGGAAGCCTCCGGGGATATCGAGAACTACTTTTTTCCAAGAATTCCTTCGGGGATTTCAATTATTATTCCGGAGATATCCCCCAAAAACTTCTCTAAGAATTCCTTCAAAAAATGCTCCGTAGAATACCTCCAAAAACTCTTCCGGGGATTTGTTCCTTTTGAGAATTTCCCTCGACAATTCCTGCGAGGATTTCATCCAGCAATTCTCCTGGGGATTTAGTCCAGATATTCTCTCGGGGATTTCCTCTTGGAATTTCATAAAAAAAATTCCTCCGAGGATTTCGTCCCGGAATCCTCTTGGGGATTTTTTCAGAGAATTCATCCAGGAATTTATCTGGAAATTGCCCTTGTAATTTCTCCGGGAATTTCCTCCAGGAATTCCTTAGAAAATTTCCTCAAGGAATTGTTCCGAGAATTTCATCCAGGAATTCTTCCGGGAACTTCAAGGATTTCCCCGGGGATATCAAGAACTTCTTTTATTTTCCAAGAATTTCCTCAGAGATTCCAATTATTCTTCCGGAAATATACCCCAAGAACTCATCCGGGGATTATCTCTAGAAATTATTCCGTGCCTATCTTCCAGGAATTCCTTCAAAAATTCTTCCGGGGATTTGCTTCTTTTGAGAATTTCTCCCAAGAACTCCTGCGGGGATTTCCTCCAGGAAATCCTCTGGAGATTTTGTCCAGAAAAAAAATCGGGGATTTCATTAAACAAATTCCTCAGGGGAATTCTCCCGAGTATTTTTCGGATAATTTATCTAGGAATTTCTCTGAAAATTGCACGTGGAATTTCTCGGAGAATGTCCTCCAGAAATTCCTCCGGGAACTTCAAAGATTCCGGAGAAATCAAGAACTACTTTAAACGAATTCCTTCGGAGATTTCAATGATTCTTCCGGAGATTTTCCCTCAAAAACTTCTACGGGGATTTTCTGCAGAAATTGTTCCTGGGCTATCCTCGAGTAATTCCTCCAAAAATTGCTCCGTAGAATACCTCCAAAAAATCTTCCGGGGATTTGTTCCTTTTGAGAATTTCCCTCGAGAATTCTTGCGAGGATTTCATCCAGGAATTTCTCTTGGGATTTTGTCCAGATATTCTTTCGGGGATTTCCTCTTGGGATTTCATAAAAAAAACTCCTCCGAGGGTTTTTTCAGAGAATTCTGGAAATTGCACGTGGAATTTCTCCGGGAATTCCCTCCAGGAATTCCTTAGGGGATTTCCTCAAGAAATTGGGCCGAGAATTTCCTCCAGGAATTCCTACGGGAACTTCAAGGATGCTTCCGTGGATATCAAGAACTAGTTTTTTGCAAGAATTCCTTCAGGGATTTCAATTATTCTTCCGGAGATATTCCTCAAAAACTTCTCTAGGGATTTTCTGCAGAAATTGTTCCTGGGCTATCCTCCAGGAATTCCTTCAAAAAATACTCCTTGGAATACCTCCAAAAACTCTTCCGGGGATTTGTTCCCTTTGAGAGTTTCCCTCCAGAATTCCTGCGAGGATTTCATCCAGGAATTCTTCTGGGGATTTTGTCCAAATATTCTTTCGGGGATTTTCTCCTGGGATTTCATAAATAAAACTTCGAGGATTTTTTCAGAGAATTCATCCAGGAATTTATCTGGAAATTCACGTGGAATTTCTCCGGGAATTTCCTCCAGGTATTCGTTAGGAGATTTCCTCAAGGAACTGGTCCGAGAATTTCCTCCAGGAATTCCTCCGGGAACTTCAAGGATTCCTCCGGGGATATCAAGAACTTCTTTTTTACACGAATTCCTCCGGATATTTCGATGATTCTTCCGGACATATCCCCCAAAAACTTTTAAGAGAATTTTCTGCAGAAATTGTTCCTGGGCTATCCTCCAGGAATTTCTTCAAAAAATGCTCCGTAGAATACCTCCAAAAACTCTTCCGAGGATTTGTTCCCTCTGAGAGTTTCCTTCGAGAATTCATGCGAGGATTTTATCCAGGAATTCCTCTGGGGATTTTTTCCAGATATTCTTTCGGGGATTTCCTCTTGGGATTTCATAAAAAAAACTTCTCCGAGGATTTTTTAAGAGAATTCATCCAGGAATTTATTTGGAAATTGCACGTGGAATTTCTCCGGGAATTTCCTCCAGGAATTTCTTAGGGGATTTCCTCAAGAATTGGTACGAGAATTTCTCCAGGGATTCCTTCGGGAATGATTCTTCTAGGAAGCCTCTGGGGATATCAAGAACTTCTTTTTTCCAAGAATTCCTTCGGGGATTTCAATGATTCTTCCGGAGATATCCCCCAAAAACTTCTCCATGGATTTTGTGCAGAATTTGTTCCTGGGCTATCCTCCAGGAATTCCTTCAAAAAAATGCTCCGTAGAACACCTCCAAAAACTCTTCCGGGATTTGTTCCTTTTGAGAATTTCCCTCGACAATTCCTGCGAGGATTTCATCCAGGAATTCCTCTGGGGATTTAGTCCAGATATTCTCTCGGGGATTTCCTCTTGGAATTTCATAAAAAAAAATTCCTCAGAGGATTTCGTCCAGGAATTCTCTTGGGGATTTTTTCAGAGAATTCATCCAGGAATTTATCTGGAAATTGCACGTGTAATTTCTCAGGGAATTTCCTCCAGGAATTCCTTAGAAAATTTCCTTAAGGAATTGGTCCGAGAATTTCCTCCAGGAATTCCTCCGGGAACTTCAAGGATTTCACCGGGGATATCAAGAACTTCTTTTATTTTCCAAGAATTCCCTTAGGGATTTCAATTATTCTTCCGGAAATATCCCCCAAGAACTCATCCGGGTATTTTCTCTAGAAATTATTCCGTGCCTATCTTCCAGGAATTCCTTTAAAAATGCTTCCGGGGATTTGCTTCCTTTGAGAATTTCTCCCAAGAACTCCTGCGGAGATTTCCTCCAGGAAATCGTCTGGAGATTTTGTCCAGAAATAATTTCGGGAATTTCATTTAACAAACTCCTCAGGGGAATTCTCCCGAGGATTTTTTCGGAAAATTTATCTAGGAATTTCTCTGAAAATTGCACGTGGAATTTCTCCGGGAATATCCTCCAGGAATTCCTTAGGAGATTTCCTCACGGAATTGGTCGGAGAATGTCCTCCAGAAATTCCTCCGGGAACTTCAAAGATTCCGGAGAAATCAAGAACTACTTTAAACGAATTCCTTCGGGGATTTAATTGATTCTTCCGGAGATTTTCCCTCAAAAACTTCTCCGGGGATTTTCTGCAGAAATTGTTGCTGGGATTTCCTCCAGAAATTCCTCCAAAAATTGCTCCGTAAATAACCTCCAAAAAATTATCCGGGGATTTGATCCCTTTGAGAATTTTCCTCAAGAATTCCTGCGAGGATTTCATCCTGGAATTCTGCTGGGAATTTTTTTAGAGAATTCATCCAGGAATTTATCTGGAAATTGCTCGTGGAATTTCTCCGGCAATTTCATCCAGGATTTGGTCCGAGAATATCCTCCAAGATTTTCAAGGATTTCTCCGGGGATATCAAGAACTTCTTTTTTTTTTCTAAGAATTCCTTCGGGGATTTCAATGTTTCTTCCAAGAACTCCTCCGGGGGATTTTCTCGAGAAATTATTCCGGTACTTTCCTCCAGGAATTCCTCCAAAAATTGCTCCATAGATTACCTCCAAAAAATCTACCAGGGAATCGATCCCTTTGAGAATTTACCCTTATTATTCCTGCGGGGTTTTCGTCCAGGAATTCCTCTTGGGATTTGGTACATAAATTCTTTCAGGGATTTTTTCTAGGAAGAGAATTCACCCAGGAGCTTTCCTGAAAATTGCACCTTGAATTTCTGCGGGATTTTTCTTCAGAAATTTCTTTAAAAATTTCTCCTATACCTATAAAAATTCTTTCGAGGATTTGATACCTTTGCTTCTTCTTAGTTTCTATAGGAATTTCTTCGATGTTTGTCAAGCAATTACCCCGGAGTTCATCCAGAAACACATCCGGAGTTTCTCCAGCAACGTCTTCTGAGTTCCTCCAGGAATTGCTTTGTAGTTTCTCCCTGATTTCCTTTGGATATTCTCTAGGATTTTGTCTAGAGTTCCTACAAGAATTTCTTTAGAGTTTCTCCGGAGATCCGGAGTTCTTTTAGCAATTCTTTTGGATTCTATCCAGCATATCCTCCGAAGTTCCTTCAAATCTTCAGGAGGAACTTCGGAAAAATTGCTGAAGGACCTACAGAGGAATTCTGGACAAAATCCTAATTTATCTCCAACAGGTAATCCTGGAGGAATTACGGAATAATTCATGCTTGACGAAATCTAGAGAAACTTATGGAGAAATTAAAAGGGAAATTTAACCCGTATAGGCCTGAGTGAAAGAAAAATTACTAAAACTCTCATCGCTCAGTGAACACTTAACGGATTTTAATTATTTTTTGTCAGTATACTCGTACACATATCTTGTTTCTAAAAACGGTCAAGAAATCTCGGAAATGTTCCTGTGGTCGGAGTTATTGCGGTGGGTCACTGGGTCAGGTCGGGTAACAAGGGTTCTGTGCTTTTATGCCCCTGGAGGTAGGAAAATTTCAAGTCACAGATAATTTCCAGAATCGGCTATAATGTGGCCACAATATCAAGGAGTTTTAAGGAAAACGCATCAGCGTAAACCTTCTGGCAGTCGATTAAATTGAATAATTATGTCAACTGCATTTGATTGATCCTACAAATGACCATTTTCGGGTCCCCGGGATGCTTCAAACTTATGATAAAGTGCACAGTTTGTATCTTCACATCTGTGTCAAGCTTATTGGAACGCATTTTAGTGAACTATTATGTTCGATCCATACTTTTAGAGATTTGAAACAGTTTAGTACCTAACAAATCTAGAGCCGGTTCTTCAGGGTATTAAGTCCGAATGGCCACATCTGGTACACTCTAAATGGTGCAAAACTATTCTATTATAATGTTAAATATCAGATCTTAATGATTTATGCAAAATAAAATTAATGGCATTGGAAATAAATAAAGATAACTTGGCATGTCCCAAAAAATCGCCTTTTTGTACCCGACTTGACCCAGTGACCCACCGCAATAACTCCGGCTACAGGAGTATTTCCGAGTTCCTCTGGCCATTTCTATAAACTAGATATGTGGGCCAGTATACGGATAAAAAATTATTTGAATCCGTTAAGTATTCGCTGAGTGGTGAGGGTTTTAGTATTGTTGCTTTCACTCAGGCCTATACGGGTTAATGGAATTCCTGGTAGAGCTCCAAAAGAATTCCCGAATGAATTCTTGGAGAATATCTTCGGAGGACTATCTGGAGGAAATCGTTGAAGAAACCCCTCGGCCCCTGAGGAAATCCTTGTGAGAACCTGAAGAGGAACTCTGGGGAGAAATATCCGGATTAATTCCTGGAGAAATCCAATGAATAAATTTCTAGGCGGAATCCCCAGAGAAAATCCTGGAAGAAATCCCCGGAAGAATGTCTGAATGAAATCCCCTGAGGAATTCGGAAGAAAATCCCCGGATAAATTCGTGGAGCAAAGCGCCAGAGCGGTTTCTAGAGGAATTCCACGGATGAATTCCGGGACCAATCTCTGGAGGTGCTTCTGGAGGAAATTCCTGGAACAATTTCTAGAGGAAAGTCCGGAAGAATTTCTATTTGAATCCTCGGATGGATTACTATTAGAAAACCCCTGGGGAATTCCTGGAGAAAATTCCCCCCCCTTGGGGACTATCCCGAGAAATCCTTGAAATTCCCGAAAAATTTGCTATTAATTCTCGGAGAAATTTCAGGAGTTAATCCCCGGAAGAATTCTTGGGGGAAATCCCCAGAGGAATTGTATGAAAAAATCTCCGGAGGAATTTCTTGATAACATTATCGGAGGAATCCCTTGAGGAAATCCCTGGAGGAATTTCTGGAGCAAATCTTCGGAGGAATTGGTATTGGAGAACTCCTGCGGGATTTCTGAAAAAAAAATCCCTGGAAGAGTTCTAGGGGAAAACCTTCGGAGGATTTCTTTGAAAAAAAAATCGCTAGAGGAGTTTTTTGAGGATGTACTCGGATAAGTTCCTGGATGATATCGCTGAACGAAATAACCCCCCCCCCCTCCAAGAAGTATTTCTAATGGAAATCATCGGAAGAATTGCTGTTGGAAACCCTTTGAAATTCCTGAAGAACATCCCTGAAGAGTTCTTGGGGGAAATCCCCGGAAGAGTTCTTGGAAAAAACCTCCGGAGAAATTTCTGGAGAAAATCCCCGGAGGAATACGTGGAGCAGATCGCCAGCGGAGTTTATGAACGAAATCCACAGGAGAATTCCTGGAGGAAATCCCAGGAGGAGTTGCGGGAGAAAATCCTCGGTGGTGCTTCTTGAGAAAAGCCCCGAAACAATTCCTGGAGGTAATCCCCGGAAAAATTTCTCAACAAAATTCACCGAGGAATTTCTGGACGAAATCTCCGGAGTAATTGCTATTGAAAATCCTTTTAGAAATTTCTGGAGAAAATTCCTGGAGGAGTTTCTACGGACAACGCTGGAGTCCATGGATGAATTCCTGAAAGAAGTTCCTGAAGAATATCCTCGGCATGTATGTTGGGGGATATCCCTGGAGGAATCCTTGAAATTCCCAGAGGACTTTCTGGAGGAAATTTCTGGTGCAATCCCCAAAGATATCCAACGAGAGCTCCTGGGGAATTCCTAGAGCAAATTCCCAAAGGAGTCTTGGGGAATATCCCGAAAATCCTTGAAATTCTCGGAAGAATTGCTGTTTGAAATTCTCGGATAAATTTCAGAAGTAAATCCCTGGAAAAATCCTTGAGGGAAATCCTCGAAGGTATTCTATGAAAAAATCTCCGAAGGAATTTCTAGATTATATTCTCGGAGGAAATCCTTGAGGAAATCCCCAAAGAAATTTCTCGAGCAAATCTCAGGAGGAATTGCTTTTTTTGAAGAACTCCTAATGGATTTTCGAATAAAATCCCCGGAGGATTTTTTTGAAAAAAATAGAGATCCGGAGGATTTTTGGGAGCAATTTGCCAGAGGAGTTTCTGGAGAATTTCTTCCAGGAATTCCTCCGGGAACTTCAAGTATTCCTCCGGGGATATCATGAACTTCTTTTTTCAAAGAATTACTTTGGGAATATCAATGATTCTTACGTTGATATCCCCAAAGAGTTCCTCCGGGGGATTTTCTCCAGAAATTATTCCGGGACATTCCTCCAGGAATTCGTCCAAAAATTTCTCCGCGGATAACCTCCAAAAAATCTTTCGGAGATTTGTTCCCTTTTAGAATTTCCCATAAGAATTCCTGCGGGGATGTCGTCAAGGAATTCCTCTTGGGATTTTGTCCAGATATTCTTTTGCGGGTTTTCTCAAGGGATTTCATTTCAAAAATCCTCTGGGGATTTCGTCCAGAAATTCTCCCGAGAGTTTTTTCAGAGAATTCATCCAGGAATTTGTCTGGAAATTCTGGAATTCCTCCAGGAAGTGGTCCGAGAATTTCCTTTAGGAATTCATCCGGGAACTTCAAGGATTCCCCCGGGGATATCAAGAACTTCTTTGTTTTTCTAAGAATTCCTTCAGGGATTTCAATGTATCTTCCGGAGATATCCCTCAAGAACTCCTCCGGGGATTTTTTCTAGAAATTATTCCGTGGCTTTCCTCCAAGAATTCCTTCATTATATGCTCCGTAGATTAACTCCAAAAATTCTTCCGGAGATTTGCTTCTTTTGAGAATTTCTTCCAACAATTCCTGCGGGGATTTCCTCAAGGAAATCCTCTAGAGATTATGTCCAGAAATTCTTTCGTGGATTTCATTAAAAAAATTCCTCGGGGGATTTCGTTCATGAATTATCCCGAGGACTTTTTAGAGAATTCATGTAGGGATTTGTCTGGAAATTGCATCTGGAATTTCTCCGGGAACTTCAAGGATTTCCCCGGGGATATCAAGAACTTTTTTTCCAAGAATTCTCTCAGAGATTTCAATGAACCCCTTCGGGGATTTTCTCCAGAAATTATTCCGGGGCTTTCCTCGAGGAATTTCTCCAAAAATTTCTCCGTGGATTACCTCAAAATATCTTCCGAGAATTTGTTCTGTTTGAGAACTTTTCCCAAGAATTCCTGCGGGGATGTCATCAAGGAATTCCTCTTGGGATTTTGTCCAGATATTCTTTCGTGGGTTTACTCAAGGGATTTCATTTAAAAATTCCTCCGGGGATTTCGTCCAGGAATTCAACAGTAAATTTATCTGGAAATTGCTCGTGGAACTCCTCCGGCAATTGCCTCCAGGAAGTGGTCCGAGAATTTCCTCTAGGAATTCCTCCGTGAGCTTCAAGGTTTCCCCCGGGGATATCAAGAACTCCTTTTTTTTTCTCTAAGGAAGGAATTCGGATATTTCAATGATTCTTCCGGAGATATCTCCCAAGAACTCCTCCGGGGATTTTCTCTAGAAATTATTCCGTGGCTTTCCTCCAGGAATTTCTCCATAAATTGCTCCGTAGATTACCTTCAAAAATTCTTCCGGGGATTTGCTTCCTTTGAGAATTTCTCCCAAGAATTCCTGCGGGGGTTTCCTCCAGGAAATCCTTTGGAGATTCTGTCCAGAAATTCTTTCGGGTATTTCATTAAACAAATTCCTCGGGGGATTTCGTCCATGAATTCTCCCGAGGATTTTTTGGAGAATTCATCCAGGAGTTTCTCTGAAAATTGCACCTGGAAATTTCTCCAGAAATTCCTTCAAAAATTGCTCCGTACATTACCTCTAAAAATTCTTCCGAGGATTTGTTCCCTTTGCTTCGAATGTTCTTCTTAGTTTCTCCAGGAATTTCTTCGGCGTTTGTCAGGCAATTACCCCGGAGTTCCTCCAGAAACACATTCGGAGTTTCTTCAGCAACGCCTCTTGAGTTCCTTCAGGAATTATTTGGATATTCTCTCTTTTGAAGCGTCTCCGGTAATTCTTTCTGGGTTGCTTTAGAGATCCGGAGTTCTTTTAGCAATTCTTTTGGATTTTATCCAGCATACCCTTTGAAGTTCCTCCAAAGCTTCAGGAGGAGCTTCGGAGAAATTGCTGAAGGAACTCTAGAAGAATTGCTGGAGGAATTCTGGGCAAAATACTAGTTAATCTCGAAAAGGAAATCCTGGAGAAATTACAGAATAATTGCTTGGAACTCCGGGGTAATTGCTTGACGAATTCTAGAGAAATTTCTGGAGAAATTAAGAAGGGAATTCGAAGGAATTTCTGGTAGATCTTCCGGATGAATTCTTGGAGAATATCTCCAAAGAAAATCGTTGAAGAAAACCCTCGGCCCCAGAGGAAATCCTTGTGAAAACCTCAAGAGGAACTCTGGGAAGATATCCCCGGATTGGTGAAATCCAATGAATGAATCCCCAGAGAAAATCCTGAACGAAATCGCCGGAAGAATTTCTGAATGAAATTCACGGAAGAATTTCTGAATGCAATCCCCTGAGGAATATGTATAGAAAATCCCCGGAGGTGCTTCTGGAGGAAACTCCCGGAACAATTCCTAGAGGAAAGCCCGGAAGAATTTCTGTACGAAATCCCCGGATGAATTACTATTAGAAATCCCCTGGGGAATTCCTGGAGAAAATTCCCGAGGGGGTCTTGGGAGAGGAATTGCTGTTTGAAATTCTCGGAGAAATTTCAGAAGTTAATCCCCGGAAGAATTCTTGGGGCAAATCCCCAGAGGAATTCTGCGAACAAATCTTCGGAGGAATTTCTGGAGCAAATCTTCGGAGGAATTACTATTGAAGAACTCCTGAGGGATTTCTGAAGAAAATCCCCGGAAGAGTTCTTGGAGAAATCCCCGGAGGAATTTAAAAAAAAAAAAATCGGAGGATTTTTTGGAGCAAATCGTCAGAGGAGTTTCTGGAGGATATACTCGGAGAAATTCCTGGTGCAATCTCCAAAAGCTTCTCGGAGAAATTCCTGTTTTAAATTCTCTGAGAAACCCCCTAAAGAATTTCTGGAGAAAATTCGCAAATTTATTCGTTAATTGAATCCTTGGAGGTATTTATCAGATTTGACAAAAATAATTTCCAAAAACTTGTTTAAATTCGCAAACTGAAAATTAATTTGCTTTCACGTTATCTTCAATCACACAAATTCAACTCAACATTCTTTCAAAACTCCAATGTGTTCAAAAATCATTCAGAAATAATCTCAGAGTGTTCCGTGAACTTTAAGCATTTTCATTTGACACACATATGCTTTCAAAACTAATCTGTATTCAAAATTAATTTATAAAAAATCTCAGAAAATCCTTCAAACGATCAGATTTGATACAAACCTTTTTTTATTAAATTATCAAATTTATCAAATTATTCATCAGAATTTATCGGAATTTTTCGTTGTCTTCGAACATTTCCTGTTGAGATGTGAATATTTACTGATTTTTTTGTATTCACAAATTATTTAGAAATAATAGTGAAAATTTATTCATTAAACACTTAGATTTTAAACAAAAGTTAAAAAAAACTTATGGGTTTACAAATTATATACAGATTCAGAAATAGTTATGAGTATCTCTCGTTGTCTCTAAACATTCAGATTCGACATATTACTCTTCCAAAACCTTAATGTATTCACAAATTATTCTGAAATATTCTCAGAATTTTACAAGTGTTTGTAAAAAGATAAACCGATGTATCGCCTTTAATTTGAAAATAATTATGAATACATCTGGATATGATGGGGCCTTCCTTGGCCGAGTAGTTAGAGTCCGCGGATACAAAGCAAAGTCATGCTGAAGGTGTCTGGGTTCGATTCTCGGTCGGTCCAGGATCTTTTCGTAATGGAAATTTCCTTAACTTCCCTGGGCATAGAGAATCATCGTACCTGTCACACGACATATGAATGCGAAAAATGGCACTTTGGCAAAGAAAGCTCTCAGTTAATAACTGTGGAAGTGCTCATATGCTCATATGCTCATAAGCTGAGAGGCAGGCTTTGATCCAGTGGGGACGTAATGCCAAGAAGAAGAAGATCTGGATATGATTTATTTATATAGAACACACGAAAATGATGAAAACCAATCATTATTTGAAAGTATGAAATAATTTTAAATCATATTGAATAAAAAATATAATCTTGGTCTAGCATCTCTAGTCTCTCGGTTACGAACAAATAAAATTTCAAAATGCTTTTTATTTTTACTGTTTTTGATGATTACGGTAGTGTAACAATTTTTGACTTACCTTGTATGAAATCCGAAAATAGGCACATATTTCTTGTAGATCGAAAATTAGTGCCTTTCGGCTATAAAATTTCAATAGAGTAAGGTGGGGCAAAAGTTCGACCTTAGTGGTATAATCAAAGTTTCCAGGAAAACAATAGAAGTTAAAACAAAACAAATACCATACAGTGAACCTTCAACATATTGGCTATAATTTTGCTGAACAAACTTGTGTCAAAATATTTACCCATTTTTAGTTATAACAGTTTCAAAATTGATTGTCTTATTCGAACTTTTGCCCCACCGGTAGGGCAAGAGTTCGAATTTAGTGTGGGGCAAAAGTTCGCTGGCTAAAACACAAAATATCGATTTATCAATGTATTGATAAATCAATTAGAAACAAACTCCGTTATCTTCAGGCTGACTACAGATATCTATGGTTCCGTGATTAACCGAAGTCAGTGAAGACGCATAAAGAATCAACTGAGGGGGTTAGAAATAAAGGGGTGTAAATAACAATAACCAAGTTTTGAGAAAATTGACTTTGAAGTTTTTTCCACCAATTTTGCATGCCATACATATTGTATGGAAACCACAAAACCAAGCTAATCTTCGGCGAATCATGACATTTTTTCCATTGGACGGAAAAATCATCTAACAGTACCGTTGGAAAGCTTGAAAAGATTTTTTTTTGTTATACTTAACCCAAAACCGCGTTTGTGCACCGCAAGGTTGGTTGGGATTGGCCATAATTTTCTTCAGTGAGTATAATTCAGTGCCTCTATTTATACAGAATCAATAACGGCGTCAGCCACGTCCTTGCATTCAGATGATATGTATTGGGGGAAGAAATATTTGTGTTTAATCTTTGCTATTTGGAAACCGTGTTCACCTCTGCAGCTCCACAAAGGTTACTGGAAGGAATGTTTAAATTGGGAGGATCGTTGGGTCACTTTGATAAGCGATTGTACCATAATAAACAATTATTTGAGAGGTATAAACTACTAATAAATTATTGAACCAATCTTGGCTGAGCAGTCTTCAGGGAATTAAAAACGCTAATTTTTGAAAAATCAAAAATTAGCGTTTTTAATTCCCTGAAGACTGCTCAGCCAACATTGGCTCAATAACATAACCTCAGTCGAAGCTCATCCAAAAATCTACTAATAAATATCAAATTTTAACTTTATTTAAAAAAAAAACAAGTAAAAACAACTCAATTGATTTGACTATTACAAATAACTTTTATGCCGACACTCACAAACCATTGATAGTTTGTTGAAAAATGCGATCGTTTAGCAGATCTACGCTTATAGTGTCGAACCATTGAAAGTTATTCCTATTACAAAAATAACATAAAATAGAAATGAGTTTGTTTTTGATGAAATTATGGTAAACATATTGTTTGCGAATAAGAGTATATGCCGACACTCACAGTGACGAATCGTTCATAGTTTGTTGGTTCGCAACATTATTCTTCCAAAACATCAATAATATAAAAAAAGAAATTATCTCAGAATTTTCAGTTATCAGATATAAATTTAGCTGAATTTGAATTGTATTCAGATTTGACACAAATAGTCTCCCAAACCCCCTTGTATGAAGAAATTCACAATTAATCAGACAGAATGTTCAGAATTTCACGCTATCTACAAATATTCAGATTCAACACTATTTTTTCAATTTTAGACGAATTAATTTCAATAATCTTCAAACATTCCCAATCGACATATATATTTTTCCAAAACTTCACAGTATTTACAAACAATTTAGAAATAATCTAATAATTTTTCATTCAGGTAAAGATGAATCAAAGCTAAACTTCAATGTTCAAGTACACTAATCTAAAGAACCATAAACTAAACTAAAAACTTGATCGATTGTTCTCCACCAGCGAATGCTGACTTATCGTTCGAATTTTCAGTTGAATGTGTTTATGTAGAGTTGTGCTTTTAAAAAGTATAAATTTGGCTTCGATTAATTTTCACTTTCAGATTTATCACAAACATCTTCTCAAAATACCTTTGTAATCACAAGTTATTCAGAAAAAAACGGAATGTTATCCTCAAAAATTTAGTTCCGGCACAATATTCTTCTTTAGATCTAATACAATTACATTATATCTCTCTTCTCTCTTTCTGGCATTACGTCCCCACTGGGACAGAGCCTGCTTCTCAGCTTAGTGTTCCTATGAGCACTTCCACAGTTATTAACTGAGAGCTTACTGTGCCAATGACCATTTTTGCATGCGTATATCGTGTGGCAGGTACGAAGATACTCTATGCCCTGGGATGTCGAGAAAATTTCCAACCCGAAGAGATCCTCGACCGGTGGGATTCGAACCCACGACCCTCAGCTTGGTCTTGCTGAATAGCTGCGCGTTAACCGCTACGGCTATCTGGGCCCCTACAATTACAATTATACAAATTTCAAAATTTTCCATTATCATCAATCATTTAGATTCTACACAAATATTCTCCCAAAACTACTTTTATTCAAATAATTTCAGAATATTCAGGTCCAACCAGATAAATTTCTACACGGCTTAAACATTCTTATATTCTGCATATTTGCTGCTTTACAATATTTTAATCATAGTGTAAGAGATTTCCATAATTCCAAAATATTCCTATTTTCTGAATAGGTTTTCCAAGATTCACGAATTGTTCAATAATAATTTTTCCATCAATCACACTTCTCAAACGTTCCTATGTGATGCAAATTATGTTATAGAAGTCCTAACTTTTTTCTGTTGTAACTTCTGAATTTTTCATTATTTTAGAATCTGTAATTTTCAGAAAATTTTGAAAATTCCAGCATTTTCCATACTTTTAAAATTTTATAGCTAGGAATAGGTCATTATTCTGACACTTTCATTTATTCTCTCAGAAGTTCTTAGAATGTTTAAATAACTCATGAATAATCTCAATTTATGCATTATTCCCAAATATCGCCAACTGTGCCAATATTACCCCATATGTTCTAAGCATTCACGTACAATTTTAAAATAAGCTTAGAAATTTACACAAAACAAATTCATTGGAAATTATGACAATTTAAAAAAATAATTTTCACCTTATTGTTGAACGCACAAAATTAATGTAAAAATTAATTTAAAAAAATTGTCATAATTTGAAAACCCTTCTTCTGGTCGAAATATTCTGTCAGAAGTCCTATCTTTCAAAAATAATTCAGCAATTTGCAAAATTATCATACCATCTAGGGTGTTTTATGTATTTTAGACAGAGCGTTACGCGTATATAATTTGGCCACCTCCATTTGATTTTGGCGCAAATGGCCAAATTATATACGCGTAACGGTCTGTCCAAAATACTTTGATCACCCTAATATGTTACAGATATTTCCCCAAAATTTATTTGTATATAAACCTTAAATTTTAAAGACATTCGCAGTTTGATGAAATTTCTTCTAAACGTCTCAAGTCCAAAATCATAAAAATATACTTTGAAGAACTCACGTTTCCTATTCTCTCAATCCTACATAATGTCGCATTATTGCCATCGAGCAGATAGCTGATCGACAAAATCAATTTCTGAACATTCGAGCTATCCAACTCGAAATGATTGATCGAAATTATTTTCTCTGCGTTATTAGCAACTACTAAACGCAGCCCGCATGGACAGGATGATCGTTTGTTTATCTGCCTTGTACTCTTTCTCTCGCTACATGCAGCTGGTATTGCGATAGAAAGCCTCAATAAAGGAGTAGCAGAAAACTGCGACTCGATCGCTTTCTGCAACGCAGGACACATTTGTACGACCGCGTTTTCACTTACGCTGTGTATCGACAGCACCTGCTTGTGGGATTTTTTTTTACCTTCTCCCGCTGCTGCGAGCTGTGCTGGCATGCAAAGAGAATAGAGAGTGAGATTGTTGACTGTTTTGTGGGTGCCAGAAGGTGTTATTTCACTGTATGGCGGTGTCTAAATATGAAATATGTGAAGAAGTATGCCTAACATTTATTGAATATAAAATCCGCATCAATGTTCACACTTCTTATAACTTTAAAAGCTTTATTTTTTTTTGTTCGATCACTGCGGTATTTGAAAACTGTATTTCTTGGTTTCGGGACAAGTGTACCGAATAGCACAATGATGGTGACCATGCAAGTTTATCAAGTATTTCAGAAGTGTGCTTATGCGTGAGTGTCTTATTTGATGCGAAAATATTAAAAGTATGATATTATATCCATGTCACATACTTTTGCAAAAATTTTGCATGATTGACATCATCATAATTGTATTGATAATTTGGTTCAAATATAATTGAATACAACACAGATGATGAAACTCTAGCTAGAACTATAAAGCATAACCGTTTTATTTCTGACTATTGCTTCATAATTTATGCAGCATACTGAATATAATTTTGTTTATGGATTATACAACTGATTGATGTATTGCTTGCAGGGCTTTTTACATTAAATATCCCATAAATCTTTCATAAAATATGATGTACTACAATTATTGACTGATATGAAATTAAACAAGTTGAGTGTAGTACCGAAAATATGACCTGGACAAATACACCGTCAACAATACAACCATTAGCGGTCGAAGTATCTAGTTCATTTAGTAAATATGTATTTATTTTCCAGTTTATCGACGGATATTACAGTTCTCAAAGTTTCAAGCTAAATATTTACGACTGAATTATATTTCCTGTAAACTGAACTTCATTCCTAATAATGATTATGACCGGAGAATATCATTTGCAATATTTTATGGCAACACTGTCATCCTCAATCTTCCGGGAAAATACTCTCTCTCAGAGAGCCAACACGTGCGTTTTTAACGGTAAAACGTGGTGAATTTAAATTTTTAACGGTCGAGCGTGACCTCAGACCTTAAAGTCACCAATGACAAAAAATTCTGACTTATTGCGAGTCAATTTTCGCAAGTCAGTTTGGAGAAAATTAAATTAAGCATTGAAAAGGCAAATAGGCAGCTATGAAAGTATATTTACCAAGCTGTGTTTCAACAGAAACACCTAAAGTTTCAAAAACTTTAGTTTCAAATGACGAAAACAGTTGATGTTTTATACGCCTATGAATGGAGTTGCACCCCACATGCCCCATCAAGTCGATCATTACGAGAAACAAAAAAGTTAGGATCTTTTTTAAGTTTGGATCCAGGTTTTAAATAAGTTTCGGTAATAACTGCTATATGCACGTTATTAGCTGTAAGAAAATTAAACAGCTCGTCCTCTTTACCATTCAGAGAACGAGCATTCCAATTTAAAATATTTAAATTATTATTTGGATCCATTAGAAAAACGTAATCCAATAACAATTTGATTTGTAAATTTTACACCTACTTGGACTGCTTCAGTCATAGTGGTGGCTTTGAACATTGCATCAATCATTAGATTCAATTGTTCAGTTAGAAAATTAAAATCAGAGGCAGACATATCACTTGAAGTGGGTACATCTGATGATTTCCCATTGGAATTTTCGGTAGACGAAGAAGCGGAGTAGGAATAACCTGTGGCGGTAGGGTTTTTTTTCCATTTGATTTGAAACAAGTAGAATGGGTACTCATGGAACGAACAGGGGAGGAGTTCAAATTACCTGCTACGATATCAGCAAAGGATTTTCCGTGGGTAGATACATTCGAAATTGAAAGTTTCGAACGCCTACCCGACGGATTAAAATTTGTTTGTGGATGAACATGATTATGATCTTCCTGGTGGGTATGATTCCTAATCAAGCGATCGTTAACTGAAAAATGAGCATTGTTCGATACTCTACCAGGCAAATTCCGGAAACGACCGTTATCGTAACGGATATTATCCTTCATCTGCCTGGCACGAGCCTCAACGACTCTCTTGCGTGAAGGGCATTCCCAAAAGTTAGCTTTATGAGGGCCCTTGCAATTGGCGCATTCAAACTTTCTGGTATCTTCTTTCACAGGACAGACGTCCTTAGCGTGAGAAGAACCTCCGCAAATCATGCATTTAGCATCCATGCGACAATTTTTTGTACCATGACCCCACTTTTGGCACCGACGGCACTGAGTGGGGTTCTGGTAATTTCCTCCAGGTTTCTGGAAATTTTCCCATGTCACACGGACATCGAACATAAGTTTTGCTTTTTCTAAAGCTTTAATATTATATAGTTCTTTTTTGTTAAAGTGAACTAAATAATATTCTTGAGAAAGCCCTTTCCGAACAATGCCAGATTGGGTTCTCTTTTTCATAATGATTACTTGGACTGGGGAAAATCCAAGTAAATCATTTATTCCATTTTTAATCCCTTCAGGTGACTTATAGTCACTTGAGAGACCTTTCAAGACAACTTTGAACAAACGTTCAGTTTTGTCGTCATAAGTAAAAAATTTGTGCTTCTTCTCTTCAAGATGTCTGAGAAGAAGTTCACGATCTTTAAGAGTTTCCGGCAAAACGCGACAGTCTCCTTTCTTTGCGATTTGGAAGGAAACCTTGATTCCCCTAATGGAGTTCAAGATCTCCTGCCTGAATCCCCCAAATTCGGAACAACTGACAACGATAGGCGGCACTCTTTGCTTCCTCACTTGAATCAAAGAGCCTGGGCTAGAGGCTGCTTCGATTTGGTGTTCGGGAAATTTGACTAGAGCATCGAACTAATTGCTCATTTCGATACAATTATTCTTTTCACCCTTGGAAGAAACTTCGCATTCCGGGGAAGCGTCCTTTCTTCCATTCTTGCCACGTGTAGTGACAGTTTTACAACCCACTTTTTTGTAAGGAAGTAGTGAATTCAGAGATTCACCCTTCCTTTTGTTAGTTGTTGATACCATGTTTATAATAAACGAGAAAGACGTGACCTTCGAGAGGTTTTTTCCCAAGACGGTGTCCAAGAAGGATTACCACCGCTAGCTTTCGCCAACAGGACCAACGAAAAATCGAAGGCACGGGTCCAAACAAGGATCGTAAAGGGATCAATAGTAGAAAAAATAGTACTGAAAAGTACTGTTTTAGTAGCACTGAAAAGTACCGTTTTTAATATTAGCACTGAAAAGTACTGTTTATGTAGCACTGAAAAGTACTGATTTATTGCTTTAGGTAGTTTTTAAGAAAACTTCCAAGAGCAGAGAGAATTCGTGTACGCACAGCACGAAGGTACGATGCGCACTGTACGTGCCATAAATTCTTTTGTTCTCATGACTTTTATGTCGTTTTCGTTTTTAGAAACTGGGTCGGTGATCAACACATAAACAAACCAATGTCAAATAAATTGTAGTTCGGTCGAACCTGAATCGGGTTGGGGTTGAAACTGTGATTCAGAACGGGTTGCGCCAGTTCCAACCTAGGTTCAAAAACGAATTCGACATTACTGTGCGCCGTGTGTTGGTGCTGTCTCGCTCTTTCTCTCACGAGCAAATTGAAAACAGAGCGCACAGTAATAGCATGCACAGGCTCATGATCCCCACGTGATCTAGACCCGCTCTAGTGTCAAAATTCTTCGGCCGAATCAGTTTAGTACACCAGTGGATAAGACCTGCACGGAGAAAATGAAGTACTCAAAAGTGAGTTCATTCCACTCAATTCCGGGGGTTCGTGCGTTAACCTAATTTTGGGTTGACAAGGTAGAAGTTGTTTTCATTTGCAGTTGTGCGAAAAAATACCTACTGACTAAGTTCTTTTCACTCAACCGGCGGATCAAATAACTCAACTTCCAGTACTGTGCCACTTACTCAAATTTGAGGTAACGCACTAAGGTTCGGTTTTTGGGTTGTTTTGCTCTTCGCTCTCTGACAACAATAGAAGGAGCGAATGAAATGGGGAGAGAAAAATAACTCAAAAGTAAGTTAAAAAATACTCAAATATGGGTTTTCCGTTTTCTCCGTGTGGGAGGGAGAAACCAATACGAAATATATGTACGTCAAGGTGAGCCGAGATTCTGCTGTCACGAACTGTCACTGTGAGCCCAGATCTAAAACAATGGACAAACATGATAAAAGCGCGTAATTGATTAAAACTAATTTTTGCATTTTATCAAATGTGACAAAAAATCGATTGAAAAGCTATTCATGCTTATTCAAAAGTAATGTCACAATAGCACCTTTTATCCTGATTGAATATAAAGTGTTCAAATACGCATTATTTTACTTTTTCCAATAAAAACGAAAATTAAATGCTCAGAAAACTTTGGCCCTTTTTCCATGTTTGTCCAGAACGATCGAAGGAACACAACAAAAGAAAACTAGCGATTTTCATCAAGTCTGCCTTGATTGTCGTTGGCAAGCTGGAGTTTTCTTGCAATTCAAAATATTGTACATCCCGATAAAATTCAGAAAGAGGACTTCGCTCAATTTCCTCTTCTTTATCAACGAACTTAAGGTAACACACGATAGACTCATCTTGGCATCCATGAACAATCTATGTTCAAACTATCGTTGAAAAGAAAATTTTTCTGTTTTATATCATATCGGTCATTTGGTGATCTATCGGATCATATGCTTGCTAACAACAGGCATGTTGATACACTTTCAGTTCATCTCTGTCCGGTAGAACCGATATCACATCCCCAAAACAACAAAATTGATCATCATTTATGGATAGCAAATAGTTGCACCTTAAGCACCGCCAACACATTTTCAATCGGAAGGATTTTGGCGCGCTCTAACTGACAAATCCTCCGTTCTGGTGAAACTTCATCCGTCAACGTGATGTTGGACTGTTTTCAAAAACAGTCGAGATAAGAGCCGAGCCGGCAGAGCAATGACAGTTAGTTCGTTCAAAACTTCGCTTCGGAAGTCCAACCGGCGAACTCCAGATTGGTGCTGCGAAGTCAATAACTTTGTGTTATATTTCGTGTGTAATATCGGTGCCTCCCTCCCAGGATAAGACCATACACGCTAACTCAGAAGTACCCATTTAATGGGTTCCATGTACCCATTTTTATGACCAGTACTGAGTTGTCAGAAAAAGGGTATTTTTTAAATGTCATAAAAAGGGTACTTAATCCCCTCAATGAAGTTTCTAGTCGATAACTAATGATGGGTACATAATACTCATGCTGCTTTGAAGAGCAGCAGCGCCATTTTCCAATTGGCTGTGCGGTGGCGTTTGTTTTTGTAAAATAAATATTTTTCTTTCCTGTAACTATTTGTAAATGGGCAATAATATTAAACACATCTCTCAAGGTAAGTAATTTTTGGTTTGATTAAAGGATCGTTATGAACAATGAAAAGTTTTCTTTCTAGAAGGAATACTGCATACAACATTCGAATATGGCTGTGACGCAGACAATTTTGGGAGCCGATGTTCAATGTGTGAGGTTGGATGTGGATAGGAAGAATATCAGGAAAGCGTCCTGTAAAATATTGGCTGTATGGTCCATTGAATGATCTCCAATAAAGAACGTAAAGCATTACACGATCCTGATAAATAATGAATATTGATTGTTTCATTTACATTAGTTTGAGATCGTTTTAAATAAATTTTGTGAAAAACTCAACAATGCAGAGCGAAATGAATGAAAAAGAGGTTTTTTTACCCATTATTGTGAAACCAATCAAGAGTGAAAAATACCCATGTTTTGAAGTTTCGGCCGAATACTCTTTAAAGAGTAAATGGGCCGTACCCATTTAATGAGTTAAACCACTTTAGTTGGAAATGGGTACGAAAGTACTAATTAATGGGTACTTCCATGTTAGCGTGTATACTATAAATTTATGTTTGCGATAAATACACACTAAAATTTTAATCAAAAAATTGGCCAAAATAGCAGTTTTTCGCCACAATGAGCCTATGCATGCTATAAAACGTTTGACTTTTACTGTGCGCCCTGTTTTCAAGTTGCCCGTGAGAGAGAGCGAGACAGCACCAACACACGGCGCACAGTAAAAGTCATGAGAACAAAAGAATTTATGGCACGTACAGAGGCTCATAAGTGAAAACGTTAAAGTTTGGTGCCTTTTTTCGCACGATCAGACATATTTCGCTAAAAGTAAAGCTGTTACGTGGATTTTAGAATGGATTTAACCTTCCAGTCGTCCCGCGGTTCGCCACCGTCAGAATCACCACGCTGCTGCTGTGAACGAATAGCGAGGTTTTTTCAACAGTGTTGTACAAAACACAACAGCGCGACGACTACACTAAGGGGTCGTCCATAAATGAGGTAGCATTTTTAGGGGGAAGGGGGGGTTTCAGGGATTTGTGACGATGTGTGACGAGGGGGAGGGAGGGGTCCCAACTAGTGGACGTAGTATTTTGTATAATTTCTGTAAAAACAATATTGTTTTTCCATTTGCTAACAAGACATAGAATTAACCATCGCTGAGGAAAAAAATTAAAAAAATGAGGGGGGGGGTTGCTTGATATGCTACCTATTTTCCAAGGGGGGGTATCAGCATTTGTGACCAAATGCTACGAGGGGGAGGGAGGGTGTCAAAAATCAGTGAAAAAAATGCTACGTCATTTATAGACGGTCCCTAAGATAATGTTTACCCTAATGGTTTTCATTTCAGGAACACCTTTATACAAAGGTAACTTCGATGCAATAATTGCTAAGGCAGTCCATGAAGCAGAACTTTACGCAAATAGTTTAATAGTAAGTTCAATAAGTCATTTTTTGGTTTGTTTGTCTTTGAATTTTTTTAATTTTAATCCCACAGGATGCTGTTATGATTGAAAATATGCACGATGTACCGTATGTACAAAGACAACATTTCGGTCCCGAAACAGTGGCATGTATGACCAAAATTGCAACATTAGTTAGAGGAGCTGTGGGAGAGAATACACGTTGCGGCATACAGGTAAACGAGTAGGGTAGCTAGGTTGAGAGCAATTTCACACCATTAGCACGTTTGACCTTAAAAGAAATAATCAAAATGCAAAACTTGCCATGGATTTTTCTGCAATAAGAATTAAAGCAACTAAAATTATTCGAAAAAAATGTCTGATAAATATTTTTTGTTTCCATTTTGCAGCGTTTGGTGGGTCACTAGTCACTAGTCAATCCAAAGCCTATGATAGGATTGTGTGGCTAATTTATTATTTAGTTCTCACGAACAAAACAATCGAGTGCTCTCCCGAATTCAAATCACAAAAAAAGAGAAATGTCAACCTATGTCAACGTACTCAAACCCAAAAATATTAGGATTTAGAGCAGTGCTTCCCAAACTTTTTCAACTTTCGCCCCCTTGAGACCAATAGTTATCTGAAATCGCCCTCCTGATATGTGAATTAAATATTTTTATTCAATTCAATTTAATTAAATATGTACATTTTAAAATATTTTCATAAATAACGATAACCCCCTAATTATTATGAATAATTCACTGGACCGCAATTTATAATAGCAATTTTTACAATATTTTGCGTGCATTACAGGCTACTGGATCAGTTTTCGATGCAAGTTTGGCCCAGTTTAAAAAAAATTATTGTAATATATGCAAATGCGAAAACTTGTGGCGTGGTCGGGGGATGTTTCGTTAATTGTGATATCATACTGATTTATCCGCTGTTTCTAAAATTACTGCAATAATATTTGATTTTCGCTTTTTTATGTAATCAAAAAATACTGAAAAAGTATATGGAAATCCAGATTGTTTTACAACTCTTTTTTGAATGATGCAATGATGGTATTTTTTGTAACACAAAGAAAAAATCAGATTTTTTGGAAATACAGAAGGTTCAAATCTGACGCATCTCTGGTATTCCATCAAATTTATGTTTAAATAGAGTGTTATTCGTCTTCGGCATCAAACGGTTGTAACCCGATTTTTGTCTGCTAAATTTTCCAAAATTTGTCCTTTAATGATTTGTATTATAAGAAATGATAAGAATTAGTGCAAGTGAAGCTTCGAAATGGGTACTGTAGATATTTTTCGTTAAAAGCTGACTGCCATTAAAAGAAATATTAGCTTCCTAACCTCAAAGTTCTCACACAAGAAAAATCCTTATATAAAATATTTAGCATTTGCAAAAAGTTCCTAAAATTCTCAGATACATGTTTTGTACTTCTAAAAATTTTTTGTTTTAAATGTTATCTGTAACTTATCATCCGACCTTGTGAAAATCTCAAATGTCATTCTGAAAATTCACATGATATTAAAAAACATGGATGCATAACACAAACATATTGTGTTTGACAATTATCAAGTGTTGCCTATCATAATTTTAAAAAGGATCATTTTTAGAGATATACCGATCTAAGGTAAAATATTCCTGAAATAAGTTATGTTTGGAATTGATTAACCTTCAGATGTGTGTCCTCCAAAGGTTATGTGTAATTATTTTCAAATGATCCAGTGTTAGCCTTTTCGCCCCCTTTCTGGATTTTTCGCCCCCCATATTCTGTTTTACAAAATTTCGCCCCCTTGAGTATGAAAATCGCCCCCAGGGGGGCGAATTCGCCCAATGTGGGAATCACTGATTTAGAGGAAGGCCAAGCGACTTGAAGGTGAATTTTTAAGTTATAGAATATGTCAGTGAAGTCAACATAACTTTGTTGTTTTACAACCGATTTTAAAACATTTAGCATCATTGTCTTTTAAATTATGGAAAGTTGGTAGAACAAGTAGAAGCATTAGCCGTAGAAGGCCAATGTCACGTGAGGCAAATTTTGTCGGTACTAGTAATCCTTTATAAGAGAGATTCGCGGAAGCTGACATTTCTGTCAAAGTGTGAGCCAATCGAGCAGCGAGAGCTGTCAAAGTGTGAGCCAAACGAACATGCGTTATGTTTGTTTTGAACTTTTCTTGAAGAGTAATGTAATGCGTTTGAAATTATTTCGGTAAAAGTAATTTTGCATGAAGCAGAAGTATGATATATTTTTCTTATTCAAATTTTTGCCAATGCGATTTTTAGTTGTTGATTATTTCGACTGTTTATTAGTTTGGATTTGTAGCTCAAAGATCTATAACGAAGCAAAATACACTTTTTAGCAATGAGGAAATCATGTCCGTGTTACAATATTATTCTCAACGCCGAGCAAAATCAGCACTGCTGGTCTGTTGCCAAATCATTCAATTTTACTTCCGCTTATCTCTCTATAAAGTATCACTAGTCGGTACAGGCATTTCACTATCCGAAATTCAATATGGCTTCCGAAATCGACGTGTTTGCTGATTTGTCGCTGGCTGACTTCGTTTTTAATGCATCAAAGGGTAGGGTAAATTATGTATTTTGGACAGACTAAGGATATGTCTGGAAACGGCGATCGATTAATTGCCTTAGATACTAATATTTTATTACGTTGTGATACTTATATGCTTCATGTCTCATTGTACTTTGAGTTTCTGGAGAGAAAAGGCTCAAAAAGTGTAGCATTAACTGCCAAAATAGCGTTTTTAGCGGCCTGTCTGTTATACATTTCGGACATGAAATATACATTTTGGACACCCTCATGTGAATATAATTTGGACAGGGGCGTTATCTCAATATCTATTCAATGGTTTCTTAAAAAGACGGTCATATCATAATGTTTTAAGAGTTTACATGTGACTTATGCATTTTTTCACTTATTGGATGTGTATATTAATGGTAATCAATAATTTCATATAATGCAAGCAAATATCATCAGATCCACGAAAAACGCCTGCAAGTATGCATGCATGCGACATTCCAGTGCGTTTCATCAGATGGCCAAATTATATCAACTGAACAAAAACCGTAATCTATTTTGGACACTACCTGATTTATGCCTTATATACTCATGTTAAGATTTTAGATGAACTTAGCTTCAATTTTAGACATATTTTATCACCTTTAAATTTTTTATGAATGTCAATTCTGAGCGCTATTATTGCGTTCAATGTATGCTCTTGAATTGTACATCCTCTTGCATTCGTAGGTTTCACAGATGTTCTATTGATACAATTTACAATTTTGATATTTTTGAAGCCAATTTGTAATTGTTATGGAAATGGCCGTCATTAATAAGTAGCATAGTGTATTAATAATACAATACATGATTTTCCGTACATAAATTCCTCATCATCTTGTTGTAAATGAGCATAGAACGACCAGCCTGTCCAAATTATATGCATGTCCAAGTTATATACGTTACCCTAAATGTGTTCTATTCATCATAAATTCCGCTGTAACTACCCAAGCAACCAAAAGTTCTAATATGACTTAACAATCGAACTCAGAAGTTCACATTTAGTGTAGATCTAGTTTTGTGGAACTTTATCGCTGATTAATAAGATCGCATGTATGTCAACGGTACTTAATGCTCAAAGAAGTACCAATTATAATTTGAGAAACCAAAAAGTTCAAATACATTTCTAACTGAACTTCAATCGTACCTCCAACACAAAGTTCGTTTAAAGTACAAACCGAACTTGACGTGAACTTGTTTGCAACATGAGAGAAAAAAATTCAAACTTGTTGATAAATTTCCTTCAAGCGTTCGCTGGTCTTCTAATCTGTTGTCGGTAATTAAATTAAAACACATCACGATAACTCCACCATTCCATGACCACTTGGCCGTAACCGTTTAAAAGAACTGCATCTACTCTATCGTACCTTATCTGCAGCGCACTGCCAGAAATTGTGGCGAATTGTTTAACACAAGTCAGTTTTGAACTTATGATCACTGTTCTATAATAATTCATCCTAACGTACCTGTTTTGAGTTACTTAGTTTAGATATCTCGATCGATGCATTTTCGACCAACTGAGAGCTTTGAGAAGTTCCATCACCACAAGTTCGGAATAAACACCAAGGAAATTCAACACCTTTATTGATATCCACATATACAATAAATGAGTGGGTCCTCTTTTGAAAACTATTGAGTGTTCATATATGGTTTTTCACTGCGACTTGCTTTATTTGTTATCTAAAAAGTAATAAAATTTATAGCTCCACTGAGAATCAAAACAAACTGAGCAGTGAATCCATTGTCACCCAACACGCAGCAACAAAGACATTGTCACCTTCTATTCTTGTTGCAACAATTTTATTCCGCAACATCAGTTTAACATCACTTGAACAGAATATGACAAAGATCGATCACCACGTGCGTAGCGATTTTCTGGGCTTCGCATTGCAATTTTTGAGAACTTTCTCCGTGTTGGTAAACATTGACACATTATCAAACAGCATCCATGAAACAAATTTGGTTTTGTGTTTAAAATAACTGATAAATTGCGAGTTGCGCAAAACAATGTTGCGCTCTGTGATTGTCATGATAATCTTGCTTTTGATTGTGTCCTTATCAGCAACAGTTGCGACAAACGGTTGTAACCGAGCTTGCTTTGTTGTTTGTTTTTTGTCAATTTTGATGAAAATTTGATTCACTGAAACTGAGTAATGTCAAATTGTGAAGTTCCATGTGAACTTTAGCCACCTTTCAAGTTCTGTTTAGGTTATAAATGAACTCTTAATAGTACTTTAAGTTCAGAATAAGTTCCAAAGGGGAAAAGATAAAGCCTAGATCTATGAAATCAACACATGTTCGGAACCGTATCAATATGGGCATCAAACTTCAAGATTTTTGAAGGTGATAATTCCGAAAGCATTTGCAGAATCACAGATTGCCATGACCACTACATAGTAGGTTTCAGGTGCCCCGAAGAAGAAGCCTAATCTTCTAGATGCTTCCGAAAGAACTTCCAAAACCACCGGCTGCCATGACCACCGTATAGCTCGGGGCACCCCGTTGGAAGAGACCAATTTCACAATCATGGCAATATGGGTAACAAACTTCACTATTTTTAAAATTCATGATTCCGGAAGCAGTTTTAGAATCACCGTCTACCATGAAAACTGAACAGTAGGTTCCATGTGCCACAGGATGTAATAACCAGGGGGGGTATACGCAACGAGGTTCGCCTACCGTTCATGCTTTGTGGGTGTATTCGTTTGGCTCACAACGCTGCTAGGCATCCCACTGTTTGAGTGTTGAAATGCATCAGCATTTGCTGTCTGGCATGGCCCGCGTTCGACCTGTGCTGTTTGGGTCGGCCCGCGTGAGAGATGATGCTGTTTGGGACGGCCCGCTCGAGAAATGATTGTTAGGCGAGTTTTGTGTGTAGTTGACAGCCGTACACCCACCCTGGTAATAACCACTCTATATTAGATTCCAGGGGCCCCTAGAAAAATGGCCAATTCGGAAAATGTGTCACTTGGAACTTGCTATACAGTGGCAGTGGTCCATTAGACTGATGCAAATTTTGAAGTTTTTGCTCCCCTAAGCTTAAACGATGTCAATTATGATGGAAATGATCCTCCCAAAATTTGAAATGATTCGGAAGAAATTTGGTTGTGCACACGCTATTTGAAGTTTATATGGAAATTACTATGGAAAAGGCAAACCTTTTGTGTTCAGTCCTCTAACAGCTCGTCATAATAATCTATGAAAAAGTGAACACACTCATCTCATGTGGAAACTTCCCAGCTACAACTTTGCCGAAGACCACATTTTGATGGGCCGTAAGGATAATTTGTTATTAGTGATACCAAAGTCTATATCATGCTGAGATGATCATTCGATTACTTTCAGAGCAACACTGCTTTTTTGCTGTAGAACATAGTAGCCTGGATTACTTTGATCTATTCTTCCCGCCAGAAGCACCAATGTTGCCTGCCGAACAGTTGGTGAAGCATGTTACTTGCTAACCAACTTTATGATGATGAATAACAATTTATCCTGACGTCCAATCAAAAAGTGGTCTTCGGCAAAGTTGTAACTGGGAAGTTTTCACATGAGATGAGTATGTTCACTTTTCCGTAAAATATTATGACGAAGAGATAGAGGGCTGAACACAAAACATGGGCGTTTTCCATATAAATCTCCATATAAACTTAAAATGGCGTGTGCACAACCAAATTTCTTCCGAATCATTTCAAACTTTGGGAGGATGCTATTTACCATAATATAAATCGTTTAAGCATAGGGGAGCTAAAATTTCAAAATTTGCCATCACTCTAGTGGTCCATAGACTTGGTCTCCAACGGCCTTTGCACTTTCTTCCGCAACATCGTATTCTGTAAAAAATACATCATGTTTATTACAATTATTTCCACTAACCTATTTTAATAATACCGGGTACTCCCGTTGGTTTGACCACATTTAATCTGAACACCTTTTAATCTGTACCCCGCTAATTTGCACATCGTTCAGATTAAAAATGGTTCAAACGTCATTTAGCTCATGGAACGGGGTAAAGTAGAATGGAACGCTGTGAAACGGAATGCAGAATCAAAACAAAACAGTAAAAGAGGTAATCAGATACACGTTTCTAGGGTGACTAGATGTTCAAATTAAAATGAACCCCGATGGTTTGCATGAGGTACCGTTCAAATTAACGGGGGTGTACGGTAGCAACTTACCAGAAATTGATTTGTATTCGGCCGAATTATGTCCTCCGCGGTCATTGAAATAAGGCGAGGTTTTTATTGTGCCTGGGAGCAAAGGGAGGACAATCAATTACTCGGAATATTACTTCTGCGCATTCATATCTATTCGAAATTAGCTTACCTTTTTCTATAATTGTATGCATCATAAAAGTCTTTATGAACAGCAATCAATTATTGAGACTAAATACACAAAGATGATGTTCTTATCACGGAAACAATTCAAAATGGTGAAGTCCTAAAATTTTCACTCAAATATGGGTAATGGCTATTTACCTATAATATGAGTAAAGTTTACCGCTTTTTACAGGTATATTTTACTCATATTATGGGTAACATGGCAAAAACTCAGATTTGAGTGATTTCAATACCCATTTATGGGTATTCTCATCTTAGCGTGGAGGGCACCTTGAACTAGTAATCTTTTATTTATAAGAGAGATACGCGGAAGCTGACATTTCTATCAAAGTGTGACCCAATCGAGCAGCGAGAGCTGTCAAAGCGTGAGCCAAACGAACATGCGTTATGTTTTTTTTTTTTTTTTTTGAACTTTTCTTGAGGAGTAATGTAATCCGCTTGAAATTATTTCGGTGGAAATTGTTTTGCATAGAGCAAAAATACGTAATATTCTTTTTAAAATATCTGTCAATGCGATATTAAGTTGTTGATTTTTTCTGCTGTTTATTAGTTTGGAAATGTAGCGGAGGCCTTCCTTAGCGGAATGGTTAGAATCCGCGGCTACAAAGCAAAGCCATGCTGAAGGTGTCTGGGTACGAATCCCGGTCGATCCAGGATCTTTTCGTAATGGAAATTTCCTTGACTTCCCTTGGCATAGAGTATCATCGTACCTGCCACATGCTATACGAATGCGAAAATGACAACTTTGGCAAAGAAAGCTCTCAGGTAATAACTGTGGAAGTGCTCATTGAACACTAAACTGAGAAGCAGGCTTCGTCCCAGTGAGGACGTAATGCCAAGAAGAAGAAGATCAAAGGTCTATAACTAAAAAAAAACGCTTTTAAGCAATGAGGAAGTCATGCCCGCGTTACAATATTAATATCGACTCCGAGCAAAATCAGCACTGCTGGTCTGTTGCCAAATCATTCCATTTTACTTCCGCTTACCTACCTTGATACCTTGATGGCTACAGCGTAGCGTCACGCCATTGCCGGGCGTATTCTAGAGCTCCATCTTCGTCGGTCTTGGGCGAAACTTCTCCAGTTGACCCGAACGTGTAGGGTCGCCAGGTCCTATTCCACTGCGTACAGCCAGCGTATTCGTGGTCTTCCCCGAAGCCGCCGACCTCTACCTGGTTCCCTGTTGAATATTATTTTCGCAATTCTTTCTTCCGACATTCGCACTAAGTGACCAGCCCACTGAAGTCTGCTGTATTTTACACGCTTGATAATATTCGCATTTTTGTACACTTGATACAATCGTGATTCATGCGTCTGCGCCACACCATTTTCGAGTTTCCCACCGAGTACAGAGTTGCTCAATATCAGTATCATTGCATTAAAATGTACGATAATGATATCCTTATGTACAACACCATCACTAATCATCATAGCAGTCAATGAGCCGTTCGAACACTGTCGTTTTAGAAACCAATGATATTAAGTGAAAGGCAAGTGATATTTCAAAAAAGTTAGCTATCACGACTCACATTGATTTTTCAAGGAGGGTCATTTTCTATTCCAGAAACTTTCTGGGAACCATTTAATACAAATGTGGTCACTTATAGATAACGGTTCCTCGTTGGATATGCGTATAAATCCCAGCTGGTGAAACGTATGCCCATGCATCTACTCATATTTTTATTTCATCAGTAAATGTTCGAGATTGGCGGAGTTTCTTTACGTCGTACTCCTTCCCACTACTATTCATTCGCTTAGTGAACTGTCGCTATTCCAGGTTCTCAAAGTTTCCAGAGAACTCACTTAATTCAAGATTTCAAGATGGACCGGACTCAACGTTCATTGAAACACAAGTCGTATTGAGATGGATTGATAATGTTTCCAGCTTTGAACATTACAGTACTAAGCATGAGCATGATTGACCGCCCGCAGATGCTACTCCGTTATTGCAAGAACAGCTGTACTTACACAGGGAACCAACAGACGCTACTCGGGATCAGTAGCATCCTCAATGTGTAAGTACTGGTGCTCTCATTATTATAATAAACAACAACGGCGCCGGCTGCGTCCGAATGCAGGTCAATTTGGGGATGGGAGGGAAATGTTGACGTGTTACTTGCATGGAAGCCGAGGAGTCCTCTGCACTTCCACAAGTAAACACTGGGAGTTTGGATATGGGGGAGGGATTCGTTTTGGTAAACGATAAATATATAATTTGAAATGAATGCGCCTAACCGGATTCGTGATATTACTCGATAAACGCATTGAACGCCGAACAAGTGTTCGTCACTCGCCCCCATAGGAGCAAGCGACAAGATCAAAGGATCAAACACTACTAACGCGTTCCGCGACCAGCGACACTATTCCAACGTGCTACGCAAGCGGCGCGCAACACGATTGATCCTGCCCTCATCACCCGCCCCCGTAGGAGCAAGCGACAAGATCAAAGGATCAAACACTACTAACGCGTTCCGCGACCAGCGACTCTATTCCACCGTGCTACGCAAGTGGCGCGCAACACGATTGATCCTGCCCTCATCACCCGCCCCCGTAGGAGCAAGCGTCAAGGTCGAAAGATCAAACAGAACTAGCGGACCGATTCACTTTTTCACTTTTTCTACCGTCGCGCGACATGTTCGATCCTGCCCTCATCACCCGCTCCCGTAGGAGCAAGCGTCAAGGTCGAAGGATCAAACAGATCTAGCGGACTGATTCACTTTTTCACTTTTTCTACCGACGCGCGACATGTTTGATCCTGCCCTCATCACCCGCTCCCGTAGGAGCAAGTGTCAAGGTCGAAAGATCAAACAGAACTAGCAGACCGATTCACTTTTTCTACCGTCGCGCGACATGTTCGATCCTGCCCTCATCACCCGCTCCCGTAGGAGCAAGCGTCAAGGTCGAAGGATCAAACAGAACTAGCGGACCGATTCACTTTTTTACTTTTCCTACCGACGCGCGACATGTTTGATCCTGCCCTCATCACCCGCTCCCGTAGGAGCAAGCGTCAAGGTCGAAAGATCAAACAGAACTAGCGGACCGATTCACTTTTTCTACCGACGCGCGACATGTATGATCCTGCCCACATCACCCGCTCCCGTAGGAGCAAGCGTCAAGGTCGAAGGATCAAACGGAACTAGCGGACCGACTCACTTTTTCACTTTTTCTACTGACGCGCGACATGTATGATCCTGCCCACATCACCCGCTCCCGTAGGAGCAAGCGTCAAGGTCGAAGGATCAAACAGAACTAGCGGACCGATTCACTTTTTCACTTTTTCTACCGACGCGCGACATGTTTGATCCTACCCTAATCACCCGCTCCCGTAGGAGCAAGCGTCAAGGTCGAAGGATCAAACAGAACTCCCAGCATTGAACATTACAGTACTGTTGAAAAATAACACAGATCGAATGCAATTTAGACAATAGCTCGTTTTTAAGAATATAATTTATTCAGCTGTAAACATTTATTATTTTCATTTGGAATAAAATATACATAATCGCTAATGTTGGTAAACCTAATGATTGAAGGAAACCATTCTTACTGTATTTGTTCGAGCCGTTCGCCCCGAATGAATATTTTGTGAGTGCATCGCCCAGCCACAGCCTGCTGAGTTGCGTGATGCACGAAAGGACATCGTGTGATGCAACCAGCCGCAGCCGCACGAAGCGAGCGCGCAAAAATTTGAGGATGTTTCTACCCGCGATTGGAAGACATCTTTGTTCACCGTGCCTCTAACGTGTTAAGACGTGTCGTGGCAAAATTAAGTAAAGTGAATTTGAAAACTAACAAACCATGTAAATATCTGTAAATAGAAGTTTGAACTGTTAAGCAAAGTGTTTTTCATCTGGTCCCGGTTCCTGTTAAGTGGTATTCTCGGAGATACATCGGTCCGCCTATGTCGAAGTTTTTAAGAAATACAGTCCACTCTCGTACATAATTTTGGTCGAACCGGATCGCGCGTGGTAAAGTGTTTCTCCGACTGTTCCGGAACCGGATGTTCAACCAGGAAATAGAAAAGTGAAGTGGGATTCCGAAAAAGTCGGAAAAATTCAAACTACGATGGTGTGAGCAAAATGGCCGCCATTGAAGAAGTGAAATAGTGGAGCGACACCGTCATTTTGTTGAAGAGAAGTGTGGTGTGTTGTCGCCATTTTGGAAAATGTGCTGATGGTTTAACTCATCGAAGAAAAGTGGTGTTACGAGCAATTAAGTGCTCAACTCCTGGGGAATACACCCCCGCTAAGCGAAGAAATAAATTGTGAAGCTCTAGTGTTCCGGATTGGCCACTGTGTACATTAATTAGTGGAATCGGTTTGCGTGAGCATAGACTTGGCTGTGTTCCCAACCAACGTCGAGCAGTGGGCTTGGCTTGAAGTGGTGTTCGCGGTGGCATTCCGGAAAATAGCGTTGAGTGAAGTGGGTTGTTTCGAAATCCGTGTTTCGGTTCGGTCACTTGTGCCGAATAGTGTCCGGTTGCGTGAGCATAGACTTGGCTGTGTTCCCAACCATCGTCGAGCATAGGGCTTGACTTGATGCGGTATCCACGGTGGCATGCCGGAAAATAGCAGTGGCGTCTCGTCCTAAGGTGCACTTGGTGCACTGCACAGTCAAAGATTTCAAACTAACAAATTAAATATATATATTATAATTCTCAATACTTCCAACATTCATAATGTGTAGTTGCTTGAAAATGTTGTTTGATTTCTTCACCTTCAATTGGTGCATCGCCCTCAGTGGACAAACCGTCTTGCCCAACCAGCAAGCGAAACAGCAAAGCAAACAAGACAAACTGCCATGCGTCCAAAGACAAATGCGTCTCTATCGTATTGCAGAGAATGTTTATTTCAGCCGTGCACTCTTTCTTGTGCACGAAAATAGCGTGTATGGACACAGCAGGAATGTGCATTTGTATTGGCATTTCTAGAGCAACAGTGGCGTTGTATAGGTAAAATCTGGTTCACTCCAATTTGTGCACCCGAGAGAGAAATTGCCCATGACGCTCGCATTGGTTTGCGAGAATTGAGAAAGCGCGCGCAACTGGCGTCACGACGTCTGCTGTTGGAAGAGAAAGCGTCAACGCCATACATGCTTTGTGTGTATGTATGTTGCATGGAGCTTCCAGGTGTCGCGCGATACTAGGCGCAATATTGATTGGAATCAAAACTAGATGTTATAATCATATTGGCCAAATTGATTATGTTTTATCTTATTATATAAACCAAATTTATGTGGCTTTGAATTGATTTATAAACTATGTTGGAATATAGCTTTTCTTGCTCAACAGACCGACAACTGATAAATTGCGGTGGGCGTAAAGTGAGTTTCAGCGTTCAACAGTCAGTCATCATTTCACTTAAAAGATTTAATGTATCAACAAATGTATACAAGGAGATGTACCAGCGCTGGACATCGTCAAAAAGCTAAGATATCGTGATACAATTAACAAGCTGTAAATAATAAGAATTATTATATAGAACAACAACGTTATGAATAATGGTGATTCGGAATTTCGCGAAAGCTACGAAATCCACGGAATTTATCCTTCATCGCGAAACTTGGAAAATGACGCGTAAATAGTTGAATTCTGAAGGTTTATATGATAATCTCAGAAAAGTTCAGATTTTTGCTCATAAGAATGGTTTATTTATTTGTAAGCCGAGTTTCATATAAAAAAATGTGCTTATCGTTTAGTTTCAAGTTAAACGTCTTTCTTCTTGCTTTAAATTTTGCATTAATAATATGATATTAAACTTATTATCTCAGTTCGAAAAATACGAAAAATGCTTGAAATTTACGCATATAAAGGTCATTTTTACTGTAAATATACATTTTTATGTCAAATATGATTAAACTATGGGACCGCGATTAATACGCAAAATTTTTCTTTCATCGCTTTGGTATCAGCGAAATTTTGAGAATTTTCCTTGTCCATAAACATTGTATAAGGAATCATCCAAAATTCTTAAAGCTTACAACTAGTGATTGAAACGAAGAAAACAAACAAAAAATACGTCCAATGAGCAACAAATATAATAGCTTCCAGACACTTCAAGATTGCATACAGTATTGGAAATTACATTTTAAGGTGTTAATAATAAAAAATTACATTTTGAGCTGAAATACATTTTAAAAAATCAAAAAAAAAAATCGTTTTCATAATTCAGAATAAACGGTTTGCGCGAGTCAGTGCACAGGTAATCAAATTCCTCACGGGACGCCTCTGGAAAATAGTGAATCGAAGCAGCAGCAAATCTGAAAATCCGGAGCTAGTTCTGTACTTGGACAGTCTACTCTGGATTCCTCCACTCCATCAAGTAAGAAGCATCAAGTAAGAAGCAGAAGAAGAAGTTCAGATTGACTGAAAAGTTGGCCATCATGGAGAATATGCAGAGACTCGTCCGCCGTTGTGGCGCAGCTAAAGGTAAGGTTTCTCGCATCCTTAATACTATTCGCCCAAATGAAGAGGAAGTGGTCCAGCTGACGGAGGCTGAGATCAAAGTGTACTTGAGGAAGTTAGAGCAGCCCATAAGAACTACAACGATGCACACGATCAAATCACTAACGTGGTTTCGATTGATGACTACGAGCAGCATGAGCAGCAGTACGAGGAGTTTGATATTCTTCACGATTCCGTTGCAATTTTGTTGGAAAATCAGCTCAACAAGGCAAGTGCTGTCGCTGATATCAAGAATGTTCGACCCGTTGGTCTAGTGGCGCCGGTTATCGTTATCGGCAAACTTTTAATGAAGAGTTGGAATGGGATGGAGAGCTTACTGGTAATTTGAAGAAGAAGTATGATGAATTCCTGAGTGCATTAAAAAGTGTTACCAATCTTCGAATCCCTCGTCACGTGGTTGTTACTGGGGCCGTTGCATTTGAGTTGCACGGTTTTGGTGACGCAATTTTGGAAGCCTATGGTGCTTGTGTGTACATCAGGTCCATTGTACCTGGTCAAGCTGCTGTGGTGCAGTTATTATGTGCCAAATCGAAAATCATGCCGAAAACAGTGTTGACCATTCCAAGAAAGGAACTTTTAGCATCGCTTTTGCTGCATAGATTGGAGAAGAAAGGTTTGGCAGCAATAGCGCTGCCCTTTCAAGACATTTCGTTGTGGTCGGACAATCAAGTGGTGCTAGCATGGCTAGCGAAGAACCCGGAGCGTTTAGAAGTGTTCGTGCGAAACCGGGTTTGTGAGATTAACTCTACCGGACATCAGTTCAAGTGGAAGTATGTGAATACACTGGAAAATCCAGCCGACGTAGTGTCACGTGGTCAGTCTGCCGAAGTTCTAGGCAAGAACGATCTTTGGTGGAACGGACCATTGTTCTTGCGTAGTGAAGAGTATCAAGTGGTGGCACCAGAACCACTGTCTGATAAAGATGTTCCTGAGTTGCGACAGGTCGCTGCAACATCTGCGGTGGTAACTTTGGAGAGTTGCCAGTATTCACCAAGTACGAGTCCTTCAGGAAGCTGCAACGAGATCTGGCATACGTTTTGCGTTTTTGCCGGAATGCAAAGGAGAAAGTGGCCATGAAGCGAATCGTCGCGCGGTTTCCAACCGTGCTTGAAATGCGCCACTCGTTGAAAGCCATCATCAGGGTGGTTCAGTTGCAACATTTTGGTAAGGAGGTAGCCATGATCGAGTCCGGTGAGTACTGCAAAAGATTTTCTGCGTTAAATCCCTTTTTGTACGATGGAATGATTCGCGTCGGCGGACGACTGCGACATTCAAGTTTACCATACGGCGTTAAGCATCAGTGGGTCTTACCTATGAATGATGAAACCATCCAGCGGTTGATTCAAGCGACACATCGTGAGAACCTACACATTGGACCGTCGGCGCTGCTGGCCCTGCTTCGCCGGCAATTTTGGATCCTGGGAGCCCGTTCTGCTGTATGTAAGATCACACGAAACTGCGTGCGGTGTTTCAGGCTCAACCCCCCGTGCGCCAGCCAATTCGTGGGAGATCTTCCCGTCGCAAGGTGCGACAAAGCTCCCGCTTTTGTGAAGGTTGGTGTTGACTTTGCGGGCCCCATACTTATCAAGCAGACTGGAAGGAAGGTGACCCCCGTTAAAGGATACGTGAGCGTGTTCGTCTGTATGGTGACCAATGCCATTCATCTGGAGGTGGTAGAAGATCTATCGGCCGATGCGTTTATTGCTGCTCTGCAGCGATTCGTTTCTCGTCGTGGTGTCCCAGAACAGATATTTTCTGACAATGGGACAAATTTTGTCGGTGCACGCAACGAACTGAACGAGCTGTACCGTCTTTTCAAGGAGCAAATCACCGAGCTCAAGATCAACGAGTTCTGCCAACCCCGGCAGATCGAATGGAAGATGATTCCCCCAAATGCGCCACACATGGGCGGAATCTGAGAGGCAGGAGTAAAGAGCGTCAAGACCATTCTCAAGAAGAAATGCCAATCAAGCATCCTAACGATGTCCGAGTTTTCGACTTTGCTCTGCCAGATCGAAGCTCAACTCAACTCCCGGCCTTTATACGCTCCCTCTGAAGACCCTTCGGAGCTCGAGTCGTTAACCCCAGGTCATTTCATGATTGATCGTCAACTGACTGCCATTCCGGAGCCTAGCTATGATGGAATCCCAGCTAACCGGCTCTCCAGATGGCAATACATCCAGCGCCTGCGTCAAGAGTTCTGGAAGCGCTGGTCCGAAGAATACCTGTTGGAGTTGCAGGTACGACAGAAGTGGAGCAAGAAGAAGGAAAACATAATACCTGGAACAGTGGTGGTAGTCAAGGATGACAACATACCGCCTCAGCAATGGAAGTTGGGGAAGGTAGAGTCCACTTACGCGGGATCAGACGGATTGGTCCGCGTGGTAGATGTGCGAACCAAATCAGGAGTGCTCAAGCGTCCGATCCATAAGTTGGCACCTCTACCCATTTTGGATAACCAGGTCAATGAGAACAAGGTTCCCGCGGGGGAGGATGTTCGAGCCGTTCGCCCCGAATGAATATTTTGTGAGTGCATCGCCCAGCCGCACGAAACGAGCGCGCAAAAATTTGAGGATGTTTCTACCCGCGATTGGAAGACATCTTTGTTTACCATGCCTCCAACGTGGTCAGACGTGTCGTGGCAAGATTAAGTAAAGTGAATTTGAAAACTAACAAACCATGTAAATAGCTGTAAATAGAAGTTTGAACTGTTAAGCAAAGTGTTTTTCATCTGGTCCCGGTTCCCTGTTAAGTGGTCTTCTCGGAGATACGTCGGTTCGCCTATGTCGAAGTTTTTAAGAAATACAGTCCACTCTCGTACAGTATTTGTGTGTTGCAAATATTCAGTTCTCCAGGCTTGGCAAGTCGTCTTTCTATTGGTAAAGGTCTGCCATTACTTTTTCTGCTATATTCATATTGAGTTTAATTAGTAATATATTAGCCAGAGTGTATTCGGCTAAGCCAGTACGAAGATCAGATAGAACTATAGCAAGAGCATTAAACGCTCTTTCCACGGTTACTTGCGTTGAAGGTGTGGCGAGTATGATAAAGTTCGGAATGTGATTTCTTTCTCGCACCCAATGATTCCAAACATCATACAGGTACGTTTGGCGTGGTTCTACCTCCAGAGCTCTGAGCTGTTGCTGGAAGCTTACCATTGAAGAACTTTCTGACACTACAGAGCCTCCAAACATTTCAGTGAAAAATTCGTCGGTATCGTCAATTGACTCATTTACTGATGCTTGAGTAGAATTATCATTGTCTGGTGGACTGTTCAATGATGCAATAGGGTCCTAAAGCCCGGTCCCAATTTCAGTGCTAAACGCTTAAGTTTAGCCCAGAAACACATGTTTACTCAATTTTTTATTGTTTTCCGTTGGTTTAAATCCGAAAAACATTTTTTTATGTTTCTTCAGATTTTGTCGCACCCCTTGGCTTAAACTCAAATTTTTGGGTATATTTTATTTTCCGTGTCCCTTCCGAAATGTCAGATAGGAACAACCCCAGTGTTGAAACTAAAACCCCTGTGGTGTTTTTGTCGACTAAGCGAACGTCAAACATGATCAAAAGTGTCAAGGTTCATTCATGGATCCAATTTTTAAATTAAAGTTTAAACATGATATAGCCCTTATTTGAGCGGGAAAAATTGCTAAAGTAGTTGCAGTAACATGCTCTTTCGTGTTATTCAATAAAAACAAGATTTCATTATAAATTTTAGGACCCAATTCTGCTCCACGTGTCAATGATGAATTTCTGAAAATATATGAATGAGCAAGGTTATTCACTATTCAATTTTTTTTTATCTTTATTAACGAGATTTTTAGCCCTGGGCTAGTTCATCTCGGGACCAACGGCTGTACTTCCCTTCCGAAGGAAGTCGTCACTGAAAAATTTTTAGTGACTATCTCGGGGTTGGGATTCTTGTTTGAGAACACAAGAAAGCATTTTATGCTTTCCACCCCAGCGTGTAGGTGACCATATCGGAGGTTTCTTGATGTTATACATTTCAATGAACGTACAAGCTGATTCGCTTCATAGTTTTAATAATGTCTGTAATAGCCTTCATGTTCGGATCAATCTTCGAAAAAACGTCATTGATGACCAACTGCAATGTATGGACACTGCATCTCACCAAAGTAATTTGTCCAGCTCATCAGAAATTCTTTCAACGAAAGTTTCAGCAGCAGTGTCGTTTTCAAATTCCTCCATGAATAATGTATCACAGATTGACTGCTCCAGAGCAGTTTGCAGTTTCTTCACGGTGGCTAACATATTGCTACCGTTGTCAGTGGTAACGGAAAACATCTGGTCAATACGTATGCCATACGATTGTAAAACGTCCAACACTCTATCCTTCAAAAACGATGCAGTTTGTCGTTCATGAATCTCCATCATTGCTAAAATTGAACAAACAATGAATTTAACGTAAAATGAAATATTCTCATAGCACACCTAGAGTTCTGATGACCTATTTGTCGTTTACCGAGTACTGGACGCTGATGCCCAAAATATGCCTTCCATGCCGAGACGCGCTGTCGAGCATAAGGAAATCAGCTTATCCGAAGCTTCTTTACTGATTACTGCTTTAACCTTCTCTGCAGCATTCTGAAGATGAAGTTTTATATTTGCTCTTGAGATGTTGATTCCAACTGCTGATGCTAAGGGTTCCAGAGCATTTTTAAGCCCTCCCATTCAAAACATCTCAATGGCAAATGATGTTTTGTAACTAACTTCATGGAAGCTTCGAGAACCAATCTTTTGTCCACTGCAACAAGCCTTTTCGGAATAGTTCGCTATTTGTTAATCGTAGGTTCATCTTTGGTTATTCCCAGAGACTCAGCCAGCGCAGTATGTTTTAGGTAAAAGTGTCGAATCATGTTTCCGGCTTCATATTTTACCTGTGAGTACTGGCAGTTACCGTGTGGATCGATGCCACAGCAAAATTTCCCGTCATCTTGCTTGACGCATTTCTCGGCCAATTCCATATAAGTTGCTGAATTGTTGCTTCTTTTGCGAGTTCTGCCTAGTTTCTAAATACCGGAAGATTCAGCTTGAAACATTTTGACGTTCAGGGCTCAGAACGGTTTACGGACTGAAAATCTTGAGGGGTTGCGAATGACAACCAGGATAATATCAAAGGACGTCCTTGCACTATCAGTGACTGATGAACTGATAGCGTTCAGAACAATATCAGTGCAGAGCTGATAGTTTGAGGAGACATGTGACAAACGACAATATATAAAAGTAAGAAGTCAGCCTACATGGATGATATTGAGCAACTCTGACCGAGTATTGTCCGCAGCACTTTACGCTGCGAACATCGAGAGCTTTCCGGTCTGACTCTTTCAACGTCCACGCTTCGTGCCCGTAGAGAACCACCGGAGGAATCAATGTTTTATACAGAGCGAATTTTGCTTCCGTTTGCAAGCTGCGGGATCTAAGCTGCTTACGTAGTCCGTAAAAGGCCCTATTCGCAGCCGCAACACGTCTTTTCACTTCGCGGGAAACGTCGTTGTCACATGTCACAAGTGTTCCAAGGTAAACCACCTACACCACCATGCCCGACTCTATCTCTACCTGCAACCATGTACTTCGTTTTGGTAAGGCCCAAACGCAATGATAGCGGAACGGCAACGGAATGCGGAACCGGTTCGCCAGCATGAATCACACCATCTCGGCTGAGCTGTCAACGAATGGAAATGAACCAACACTGAGTCGACTAGCATGTTCTAGTTCATGTTGGCGAACCGGTTCCGCATTCCGTTGCCGTTCCGCTATCATTGCGTTTGGGCCTGTAGAATTGATGGTCAGGCCTAGTGATCCTTTATAGAGAGATAAGCGGAAGTAAAATGGAATGATTTGGCAACAGACCAGCAGTGCTGATTTTGCTCGGCGTCGAGAATAATATTGTAACACGGGCATGACTTCCTCATTGCTGTAAGTGTATTTTGTTTCGTTATAGATCTTTGAGCTACATATCAAAACTAATAAACAGCCGAAAAAATCAAAAATTAAAAATCGCATTGACAAAAATTCAAAAAAGTAAAACATTTAATTTTTTTGCTTCATGCAAAATTACTTTTACCGAAATAATTTCAAGCGGATTACATTACTCCTCAAGAAAATTTCAAAACAAACATAATGCACACGCAAAAAAATTGTGCGGTAAAAACTACCATTGTAGGGGGTTTACTTAAGCGCTCGCACCGGCAATTTTCAGCAGACCAGAAATGCGCTTGATTTTACCATGTCTGTAGTTGGAATCAGATTGTTGTAAATTATTTCTGTCAAATGTACCAGTAATGCGGTGTGGTGTACCGTAAACATAGTAAATTGGTCTGAATTTCCATGGTAGTTTTAAGAATGGGCATAGTCAGCTAAAATAGTTATTTTTACCACAGAATTTTTTCCCGTGCATGTTCGTTTGGCTCACACTTTGACAGCTCTCGCTGCTCGATTGGCTCACACTTTGACAGAAATGTCAGCTTCCGCGAATCTCTCTTATAAAGGATTTCTAGTCAGGCCTATCCTCTTCAACTGACCTCCGATCGATTCCAATTAGGTCTATATCGTTCGCAAAACCAAGGAGCATGTGCGACCTTTTGATAACAGTGCCATTTCTCTGCACACCAGAACTCCTAATAGCACCATCGAGTGCAATGTTGAACAGTAAATTCGAAAGTGCGTCTCCCTACTTCAATCTGTCTAACGTCACGAACGAGGTTGCCACCTCGTCTGCGATCCGAACCTTTGATTTCGAGCCATCCAGCGTAGCACGTATCAGCCTAGTTAATTTCGTCGGAAAACCATTTTCAGACATTATCTGCCAAAGCACATTTCGTACGCCGCCTTGAAATCAATAAACAGATGGTGAGTCTGCAAGTTATACTTCCGGAATTCGTCTAGGATCATTCGCAAGCTAAACATCTGGTCCGTTCTCGAACGGCCCTCACGAAAACCAGCTTGGTATTCACCGACGAAGGACTCAGTCTGTTAAACAGGATGCGCGACAGAATTTTGTACGCCGAATTCAGCAAAGTAATTCCAATGTAATTGGCACACTCCAGTCTGTGCCCTTTCTTGTAGATAGGGCGGATGAGGCCATCCAACCAGCCGGTGGGCAATTCTTCGTCCTCCCATACCTTCAGAAGTACTCGGTGGATCGACTGGTAAAGCTGCTCGCTTCCGTGCTTGAGAAGTTCGACCGGGATCTCGTCCTTCCCAGCAGCCTTACAGTTCTTCAGCTCGCTGATAGCCTTTTTAACCTCTCCTATGGTCAGTGGGTCCACAGCTTACTTCCGCTTATCTCTCATAATAAAGGATCACTACCTTGAACCTACTATAGAGTTGTCATGGCATTTAATAGTTCTGAATATGCAGCAGGAAGCATCATCTTGAAGTTTGGTGCCCACTTGGATAGGGCTCATGATAATATTGACGACATGATTGGAAATACAAACATGACTGACCATGTTTTCCGGAACAAGTTTTACGAAAATGGTCATATTTATGAAGATTTTTAACAAATCTTAATGCGTCCACCGGCATTCAACTTCCTATTAGTTCTGTTTTCTAGGAAAATTTTAAACATCTATACAAGTTCACATCGCACAAAAATACAAGCGACAGAAAAAATGCCACATGACCTCGGAAAATCCGGAACATCTCCGGTGTTCGGTAGCCAATATGCAAGCCAGTTCCTGAAACTAGCCCAAATTTGCCATCGACTGCTTCCAGATGCATCCATTTTCATTCATTTTCCATAAAGTTATAAGCATTTGAATTTAGGCAAAATTTTGCTTAGCTTTATCGTCTTTCTTTCCTATCCCCTGTATAGCTTTCTGGTGAATGGTGCATTCTGGGAAATGGTACATTCTGAGGAATGCGATTTTGGGCAATGATTCATTCTGAGGGACGGAGTTCTGGGGAATGATTTTCTGGGAAATATTATAGAATCGTCAGATTCACGTTTTGCATCATTCGCTACATCGTGGATCGTTGAGTTTATTCACATCCCGCTCCTATTATAGTCAAATCAATTATTTATTCATTTGTAGAGTTTGACCGTTTTGTGTATTTTTTTGTAGGTTTTAGCCTGTGGTAATGAAGAAGCTTTAGCCGTGGCTAAAGCGTGTAATTTTGATTTCATCAGAGCTGAAGGATTCGTATTTTCTCATGTGGCGGACGAAGGCTTTACCGATGCAAATGCTGGTCAACTGCTAAGATATCGTAGAAATATTGATGCTGAACATATACAAATCTTCACTGACATAAAAAAGAAACATAGGTAAGTACCAGTTATAAGTACAGTTGTATTACGAATAATATAGGGTGTCACAGGAAATATGGGCACGACTTTGATAACAACAATTTTAATTTTTTTATATTTTTGTGTTTTTTCTTGTAGCATTTTGAATACTGCTCGTCATAATTTTGATTGATAAAATAGCCTTTTGCATAGAAATTTTTGATATTATAAAATTAATTCTTATCTAGCCAGCACAGACCTTACTTTTGTGTTTTGTTAAAACTTAACTACCTAGTAAGGAATGTTTTAAACCAAATCCTTCGATGTGGAGAGTTCAGGTATAGCGGATGTTTCATAAGAATTTTCTTTTAAAATTTCATTCGGCTTTGCTATAAAACATTTGACAAAATGATAATATTCTAAAAAATCACTAGTTTTCTCGCCGCATAAGATAACGAAATAATTACTTTTCAGGTATAGGGGGATTAGGGGCATAATGAACATACGGGGCGAAATGGACACCCCCTCAATATCTGAGAATATGCATACTTCATCAAAAGTTGCATGAAATCTGTGTTCCATTTGAAATGTTAGACGGTATAAAAGTTTACTTTTTGCTTCAATTGTCCTTCAAAATTTGACTTTTTTGATTTGAAGTTTTTTTTCAGTTTCAAATTGGCATATAAGCAAAGTCGTGGAAGAATCTTATTTTTGAGCAAAGTAGCAAACACAGAAAGGATCTTTTTAGCTATTATGATTGAGGGAGAGCCCTTTTGCATATCGGAACGATTGACAGTCATTAAATATATTGGATTTACTAAATTTTATGCAAGTGTTCATTTCGCCCCGATACCTTATTACCAGCCTTATTTTCGACCTAATTTTCTATCTCGCTTTACTGACATATGATATGATTTTTATCACCATGAATGAATGTAGCACGTCGTACTAACATCAAACTTGAAAACTGGCCGGGGGTGAAATAAAAATATTGCCATTTTATAGTCTTAAACCGAACATTTGCTTAACGTGTCCATTATGCCCCTAATTCCCCTATATACTTTTGAGAACTACAAATTCGGGCTTCGTGGCCATGCGGTTAGTGTCGTTAAGCAGTTAAGCACGTCTTATCAAGGGGCGTGAAAACTTTTCGTAACGAATGTTTCCCGGCTATGCCATTGGAGCATGCTTTTTCACGATGTCCGTGTCCGTATCTATTAAATATGCTCAATTTCATTATCACAAAATTTTGAAATTTTCGAAGCACTTGTTGAAAATGTCAAACACCAGGTGTAATCGCTCAAAATAATAGTACTTCTTTCTGGCGTTACGTCCCAACTAGGACAAAGCCTGCTTCTCAGATTAGTGTTCTTATGAGCATTTCCACTGTTATTAACTAAGAGCTTTCTTTGCCGATTGACCATTTTTGCATGTGTATATCGTGTGGCAGGTACGAAGATACTCTATGCCCTGGGAATCGAGAAAATTTTCTTTACGAAAAGCTCCTCGACCAGTGGGATTCGAACCCACGACCCTCAGCATTGTCATGCTGAATAGCTGCGCGTTTACCGCTACGGATATCTGGCCCCCCTAATAACAGTAGTGGTTTGAATATTTTTGTTCAGCGACAATTTTGTAAAAAAATTGGCTTTTTTCGTATTTTGGATAAAATTGTGAAACAATAAGCAAAAACCAAAATTTCAAAACTCAAAATATATTTGAAATTTAAATAAGCATGAAATTTAAATAAGCATGAACGGTCATCCATACCCAGTCAACATTTTGGCTGGTATATTTTTTACATCATTATATGTGAATCAAATGACTCGTATAAAATGCATGAAAACGCTATATACACATTAAAGTGGAGGCCATATACGCACTTCCCACGACTTTTTCAGATTTTCCATGGTCAGCAATACGATTGTAATTGTAATTGCTCAATCCACACCCTGGCAGACAATTATCCGCCAATCTAGACACGGGCTGGGTGAGGACCTACCAAGCCTCCCCCGTTAACATGTCCTATACCGTTTAGCACACCGGGTTCTTCCACAAGCAGGCGCCGGAATTAAAGCGGTCCCACAAGTTTCAGATACATTAAATAGATATAGTCACTCTGCCACTAAACCGAATAGCGCCCTCCACCTCATCACCAGCACTGCCCATCCCGCACGCCAAACAAAATGCCGGAAGTGGCGTGCCGTGTAGCACATCAGATGTTCTACAGAGCACACCACCTCCGACACCATGCTCAACGTACAGCAAAGACAGCGCTAATAAAAGCGGAATGCGCCATTCGATTCAGTACCAGAGGGACTATAAATGTAACGAAGAGGAAATGAAAAGATAGTAGAAATGGTTTGGCTGTTGGATTGCTGAAACGAGAAGAAAGAAATAAAGTTATTACGTTAAAACGTGGTTTTTATAGTTGAATAAATGTATCGATAGTTTCTCATCTGTTTCTTTTCCGTATCGTAGTTCCGTAGATTCTATCCACCTCGAGTTTTGTCGACTCCGCTCGGGCAATGAGGACCGCGATGAAATGAAAAATATAAAATATAAAAATATGAGCATTAGTGTTTATCTATTATTTAATGTAATTCTCATTTGCTTTCAAATACCTAAGTAACATTTGAACTCTGCCTCTATCAGAAAATTCTAATAATTCATAATTTATTCTCCTACACTTTCCCTAACACAAAGTATTCCTATTTAATAAGACAAGTGCAAAAGCACAAATAAAAGTGTGGGACCGCATCGAATCATGTTGATGCCCTCAGAGCACTCATTCTTCGATTTGCGAAATATGAGTCCGCTGAAAACACCGACCCGACTCGGCGCAATCGCGCACCTCTACCCAGTGATGCCACATACACAGATTTATCTCTACTTACACAGATTTTTTCCTGTTCTTGCCTACAGATATCTGTGATCACAGATCACAGATTTTTGAGACAAAAAAAAAAAGATTTTAGAATATTACAGCTGTTTAGCACACGGTTTTTGGAAAATATGAAGCAGAAAAGTTTTTTTTTACTGAAATACTTAAGTGCATTATAGTTTTAGAATGAATTATGCACTTTTAATTTATTTTTAGTAGAATAAGTTCAAATTAAAAATTGTTGATATGCCAAGAATAGTCATAATACGTTTGCAAAGGTTCTTTTCGATCTAAAAAGGGTTTATTTTGATTTTAGCGCAACACAGATTTTTACCAAGATTTTTGGAGGTTGACTTAAGATAAAAAAGATTTTTTCGCCTAAAAACACAGATGAGAATCGAAAAAAATGTGGCAACACTGCCTCTACCGGCACCTCCGCACATGTAAAAACTTCTGCGATAATCCTGTGGTGTGAAAGAAATGCGCAATATTACTTTGATTTCAATCCTAACTTCATGACCCGTAGGCTCTACGCGTATGATTGTTCATTATTTAGGTTATTTAGGCTAAATATACCTGTTTATACCTGTACATCACTGCCCATAACTGCATATTTGTCACATTAGACATTTTTGACAATTTTGAGTTAATACCGGGGAGAGTCATCAAATGACAAATACATTCGATCAACTTACTGAAATCTGTGAGATTGTTCTAGAAAATTCGAAAAAAATACCAAGTTGATTTGTCACATTGGCAATTGTAACCGCATAACAGTCACATTGAGATTATACATCAGCCTCATAATGCAGTAGCAACGAAATTTCTATCAGAATTATTTTCTGACCATTCATCCAATATGCGATACGAGTTGTACAAAATTTCAGCTTAAAAAAGGCGCTATTAAATTCTTAGTGATTTTTTGAAATTTTAGTTTCCTCCCATAATGCAATAAAATGCAAACTTGGTATTCCATTTACTCAATGCCTACTTTTGTCGAATGTTACAAATATGCAGTTATGGGCAGATCAGAAAAAAACGAAAAACGACTACGAATATCTTGCAGCGTAAAGTTTAAGTAATCAAATATTCATCCTCTCTTCGACCCTGCACTATAATAACCTCCTAATATAACGCAGAGCTAAAGATTCTTTCTTGCGTTACACATTCTGAACAAGAAACCATTTTCAAATACTTCCCATAATTTATGCGAGACAAAACAGATTCCACTTTCTACGTAATGTAACCCAGCATTAACAGCTGCCCAACTCTCCAGACCTGCGCCCTCGAAGATCCAAGGTGCTGCTGCCACTTCTTTCCTCAAAGTCTGTCTATCAATTCCGAACTCTATTGCATACTACAATACCAAGCAGACCCTATTCCTTACAAGACACAGAGTCACAACCCCAATGTGATGGATTTACCCACAACCTTGTCATAACCCCTCTTACGTTTCGCTATCCTCGGAAGTCACCCATATTGATGCTTGGCAAAAATATCAGTATTCAATCCACAAATCCCAGATTACACCACATTACGTTGGTCCGTTTGGCGTCGCCGGTGGATACCTGTTCTGACATTCTTTTCTTTCAAACTCCATTTCAAGCCAGTCCCCCCACTTTATCAATAAGAATGTTGACGAATCACGATAATCTGAAGATCGTGACCAGAACTGAGGTAGGATTTATCACTAGGGACCAACCACCACCACTTTTTCAGATTTTCCATGGTCAGCAATACGATGCCACAAAATTCCGATAAAAATAAAAAAAAAAGGTTTCCAGCGAGACTCAAACCAGGGTGGCCACCAAACATCCATTTTGAAATTCCCGGTTTTCCCGGTAAAATTTTCCCGGTTGGGGCCCAAAAGGGCGAATTTTTTATCGATTTTTAAGTTGAGTACACTAATCAAGCTGTTTCCAAGCTTTCCAACGATATTTTTGGGTAATTTTTCCATCCAAAAGAAAATAAATCATAAAGTCGTTAAATATTGGCTTGGTTTTTGGTTTCCATACAATTTGTAAGGAATGAAAATTTGCTGATAAACAACTTAAAAGTCGATTTTTACAAAACTAGGTTTTTGTCACTCTCAATTGTGCTAATAGGACGGTTTCTGTTCTTGGCACTTCACTTCGACAGGAATGTGTTTTAAACGCTACAAAGCCCATATTTATCAACAATATGAATATGAAACCTTCTGCAAAAAGTTTTGAAACTCTGATTTCTTCGATAAATTAGAGAAAAAATTCAAAACTTCGGATAAATTAGAGACAAGTTTAAGCCCTGATGGTAAGAGAAAAAATAATAAAATATTTCGAAACATTGCTAACCAATGAGAAAAGTGAAACATTTCTTAAGTGCTTAGACTGTTTGTACAAGAAATTTAAAAAAAATGTTTTAAGTGATTTGTCCAAAATTACAGATGCTTTATGGCAATATCTTCAGCCAACCCATTTTTCGTAGTTTAAAGATTTAGAGCTTGAAGGTGTACGTTCAAAATGTTTTTCCCGGTGACAATCTAAAATTCCCGGTTTTTCCCGTCTTTCTCCCGATGGATTCAAATTCCCGTCTTTTTCCCGCTTTTCCCGTTTTTCCCGGTTCGGTGGCCACCAGAAACACCAGACCTTTGTATCCCTAACCCAGTACCATACCACTACACCACAGACCGCTTCATAAATGAGGAGTGATTATTTGTCAATATGAAAGGAAGTTTGCTCTACAACACACACGCTTTGTTTTTCTTTGAAGCCCACCGCTAGAAGATACCAACCTCGGGTAGCAAATTTTGCTAAGTTATTGCGTTTTCATTTGATGCTAGTCTGCATTGATATATGATCTGTCAGTTTATACAACTTGATGCGATTCTAGATTATACTATTTACGGCATGATTTGTTGTCAACAAAGTTTGTCGACAATGAATCGTAGTGGAGAATTATATACAATTTGTGTTAACTTTTATTCGTTTTGATTTGGCATATTGTGCGGTTCTGATTTTTGACGTATGAATATGAGATTTTTGGCACACATTCTCATACGATACGTGGTTCACTGGGTAGGATGATCAAAGTATTTTGGACAGACCGTTACACGTATATAATTTGACCATTTACGGCAAAATCAAATGGAAAGTGCCACAAGGCAGTCATTTGGGGCCATTGATTTTTTTAGTGTACCTCAATGATGTGCATTCGCTGCTTAAGTCGTTCAAGCTTTCATTTGCCGATGATTTTAAGCTGTATTGTATCGTCGACGATGTCAACAACGCTTGTTTCCTTCAATCCCAGCTTGACGTGTTTACAGTTTGGTGTAAAACGAACCGCATGGAGCTAAATGCAGACAAATGCTCAGTAATATCCTTTTCCCGCAAACACTCTACGTTTAATTTTGACTACAAGATTGGAAGTAAATGAGGAGGTTTTGCGCCCATTTGAGATAGAGCTGAGGTGCTCAACTCAAACGGGCTTTTCCCTGCTCCAAATAAAGAATAAACTTAGTATAGAAAGTATATACGCCTAACGCTCTGTCCATAATACATAAAACACCCTAGTTGCACTCCTTGACGAGAACTATCGAAATTACACAGAGTTGAAATAGGCTAAGAAAATTCCTCTTGCCCCGTCATACTCTGTGCTGCAGAGTGACTTACTTGTTTGTTGTTCCATTTGAATCGTCTTCCGAAAAAAATCCTAATTATTAGATCTTTTTGTTTTGCTATAACTGAAAACTGTTACACATAGATTTAAGGTTAGGAAACTGTCATATGGTCCAATCGTATTTTGTCGTTAGGACGCCATAACTTCGTTATTTTCTTACCAATTTTGAAACTTGTAGCGCAATTTTCTTATAAACTAAATTGATGAAAACTTTGATGATAAAAGTTTGTCTAAAATGAAAACTAGTCTTAGTTATTTCCAAATTCCACACCAAGCCGTTCCCATAGGGGACGTTAGCCACGAGGAAGGACGTTTCAAGTAATACTGTTTCATATGGGTCGTTTTCGTTTTTAGGAACTGGGTCGGTGATCAACACATAAACAAATCAACATCAAGAAAATTGTAGTTCGGTCGAACCTGATTCGGGTTGTGGTTGAAACTGTGATTCAGAACTGGTTTCGCCGGTTTAAATCTAGATTCAAAAACGGATTCAAAATTATTACAAATTACATGAAACTCTATGAAAGAATAACGCCTTTCTCAAGAAAACCATGAATTAATATTTTGATATTTACATGATTTTGTTCCCGCGATGACCTAACTTAACACTTAGCCCAAATAAAAGAAAAGGCGGATTCATAATTTTCTTTCAAAAATTTAGCACTTTTAACGAAAAAACTGACTTTAGTTGAAATGGCTTCAAAAAAGAGACTTTAAAGTGACTGGCTGAAAAAAGTGACCAAGTCACTAAAAAGAGACTCGCTACCAGCCTTGCGTAGGGGTTCAAAAGGTATATTGTATCTCTGGAGGATATTGGAGGATTTACAGTATAATTTTGATGTTGAAACGAACATTTTTTTACTGAAAAATCATGATTTTAGCTGAAATATTGATGTGTGCTGTTAAAAACAAAGTCAAAACCATCGGAAATCTTCTCAATCGGATATATATTTTTATATTTTTCTTTAATAAATACAAACTTTTTGAAATAGAGGTCGATCGCAACTTTGTATTCACGACAGTTGTTTTAATACATCAATAACACTGCGGAACACGTTTTTGTCTCAAGTACCAAAATACCGCTATTTACTAAATTAAGGGTTGCTGAATCCATTGCCGATTTCAGCTAACTTGCATGCAAGTTTGCCAGCTTTATTAGCTTAATTTGTCACAGAATTCAAACTTCAACAAAGTTCATAAAATCTTCGATGGTAAAATGTTGTTTTTTGGTGGTTCAGAAAAGTATTGTACTTTGCCATATAAGAGAAACGAATGTTGAAAATGTTATAAAAATTTGATTTAAACGAAATTTGATTGTGGAATTTCAACTAAATTGTATCAAAATTGAAAGTTCATGTCCTATTTAGCATGTAATAAAACCAGTGTTTTATATAACTTTGGCGACCTGTAGCTAAAAATTGTGACGTGCTGGGGCATTTCCAAGAACGGCATCAGATTCAGCGACCCAAAATCTTCTAGAGACACATCATTTGATCCCTGAGACACGCAAAAATGTAGTTTTTGTTACGCTGTGTAATAATATGTAAAAAATCCATTAAATGGAATAGGGAAGATTCAAATATGACGTCCATCGTTTTTCGGGATTTCTAGAGGCAATGGAAACAAAATGTTGTTCCATACTTTTGCGAAAAACTTACAATTCTTCTTCTTTCTGGCGTTACGTCCCCACTGGGACAGAGCCTGCTTCTCAGCTTAGTGTTCTTAAGAGCACTTCCACAGTTATTAACTGAGAGCTTACTATGCCAATGACCATTTTTGCATGCGTATATCGTGTGGCAGGTACGAACATACTCTATGCCCTGGGAAGTCGAGAAAATTTCCAACCCGAAAAGATCCTCGACCGGTGGGATTCGAATCCACGACCCTCAGCTTGGTCTTGCTGAATAGCTGCGCGTTTACCGCTACGGCTATTTGGGCCCCCTTACAATAAAAGGTGATAAATTAATATTTTTATCATCAATTCAGGTTAAATTTCACGGTTCACGGTTAAATTATGCAAAGAAATTTAACATTTCATATATATAGGCTGATTTTTGCTTGTTAGTTGTATTTCAAGTCAGCGTGAGCCGCAAGTGTTCGGAATATGAATCTAAACATTATATGAACAAGTATAATATGCTGAAAAATATTCAGTTGAACTGTTTTCAAACAAATTATGTTTAGAACTTTTCCGTAATGTTCAATATTTTAACTAAATCATGATTTTTCAGTAAAAAATGTTCGTTTCAACATCAAAATTATACTGTAAATCCTTCAATATCCTCCAGAGATATAATATACCATTTGAACCTCAAAGTTATATCTTTCAGATCCTGCGCAAATTGCATCCCCGTTTCCCCCCTTTTAGAGATATTGACGTTTGAAAACATTTTTTTAATAAAATCGTAATATCTCATAAACTAATGAATAGAATCACTTTTTACCAAAATGCGCGTTTCTACTAGTTCTAAAACTTTGTAGAAGACGCAATTTTGATAGAATTTGTAATAAAAAAGGTATGGGCAAAATATCAATGTTTCATGGACCACCTTACATTGAAAACGCCATATAAAGGAATGAAAAAACCTCACTCATCGATCACAACAGCAGCGTAGTGGTTCTGACGGTGATCAACCACGCGACGACTGGAAGGTTAATAAAAATAGTTTCTCTTAGTAGTGCTACTATAAGAAATAGGTCTGCTATGTGTGCATAAATTTTAATCCAAATTTATTTTAATTTATTTCGATTATTTTTTGAACTAGTAAGGGTACCCCGACCTGAATGTAAACCCGAGGAGAAAAGAATAACTCGCAATAACTTATGCATACCATATTTTGGGAGCATATCCCAATTAGGTATTGTTCAGTTATCAATACCTCATTTTGGTATTATAATGGCATTTGAAAAAAAAAATGTTTAAAACAATTGAAAATACTTCATTTTGGATAGCTATTGAGGACTGCTGGAGGTATTGAACTACCATTGAAAAATTTCAGTTTTATATGAAAATCGATCATGTATTATTCAGGTATTACAATACCTGATCTAATTATCAGCTTGGTATTTGTAGAATATGCAGAAGGTATTATTTGAGGTATTTTACCTCTTATTCAGGGCTCATTCATACCTCATTCAGGTTGTAAGTATTGGAAATTATCTGGTATGGAATACCTCCATTTGGTATTCAGTAGTTATTGTCTTCTGCTCGGGTATGATTTCTTTTTTATAGGTAGGGTAAAAGCATCGGTTTTGGCCAGCCTAAGAGAAAATATCAATAAAAATATATGGGAAGCCCTATTTATACTACCGTCGATGGGGGTGACAATGGGTCTAGGGGGTGAGATTGGGTCAAAAAGGAAAATTATGATTTATGAAATATTTCAGCTAATAACGCTGATATCACTAGAATTAATAATTCATATGTTAGGGAACATATTATTACACATAATTCATCACAATATACATTTTTTAGAATAAGTAGTTTTTGTTTACTATATCAATAAACTTGTATGTTGAAACTAGATAAAATTTACAACATTAAATTTCTCCTGTGTAAAGTATAACACATGTACTTTAACCTCTATCGTTGTATTATTAGAAGGTTGAAAGTCATTTCACTACACTTGACACGTATTTTCCGGAATCTAATTGATTTTTCCACAAAAAAATATTTATTTACGGTACGGTGTCTACAACACTAAAAATGGGGATGAGATTGGGTCAAGCAAGAACGATAGTAAATGAAATTGCAAGACCACTTTTTTGACATTTCACGGTGCCGGGTGTTTTCATTCCTCATTAAGATGTGTTTATTCTTTCTAAATACAGCATCTCTGAAACATCATACAAGTCTACTTGAGGATTTCGTCTATCGAATAACAATGCAACGCATTTTGACAACCTCTCAAACCAGCAACTGTGTTTCGTGCGCAGCAACATCGTAAAATTTTATCAAATGGATTTTTTTAAATTTAATTATTTATTAGTGTTTTCATATTATAGAAATAGCTCACGGAAGTACAAATTAGTTGGATCGCTGAAACACCGGGATTATGACGTCAACATCTGCCTGAAATGTATTGATCGAGGAATGTCGCACCGAAATATAACTATTTGCGAAGGTTTAAAATAATCACTGTTTCAGTACACCTTTGGAGAAACTGAATAGGCTTTATGGTAATGGGGATGAGACTTTGAAGATAATTTGAGGAAAAAAAACAAGAAAATTTATGTAAACTTGACGATAAATGTTGGGTCTCATATTTTTTCTCATAGCTTTTCCAATTTTTGGTATAATCGTTCTTTTACGTGGGTTTATCATACTTAAGAAACATCTTAGATATCTTTTCGTCTTGTCTGCATCATATTACATCAATATTTTTCAGCTGTGAATGGTTTTGCAATCATATTCTCAAAAACAATTTATTTCAATAACAGTGACCCAATGTCACCCCCTCTATGGGGTGAGATTGGGTCATTTTTCATTCACTTGTAGTGCCGCTGTGAATAAATATTTTTCTTTAATTTTTTGAACAGTTGTTAATGTACCATCAAAGTACATGCACACCAAATTTAAAGTCTATTGGAGCTAAATTGCGATAGTTATTCAAAAAACAAATCGTACATATGCCTTTTTGACCCATTCTCACCCCCAACGACGGTACTAATATGTCAAATGCAAGCTTTCAATCCATATTATGTATGTAAAATATCGGAACGGAGCTAAAACCATTTTTCGCTTTGAAAATCTCGTTGGTCAATTTAGGCCACCAGAATCAGTTTCGGCCAGAGATTTAGTTTCGGTTTCTAAATTGGCCAATCACATTGATTTCTTATGAGAGTGGCCAAATTAGGAGTACACTGGCCAAATTAGGTGTAAGGGAGTTAAAATTATAAGCAAAACGAATTGTTTTTCTAGTGATGTACTGAACACAAAAGGTTTCATGCTGATCAGCTATGTAAAACGGTGTATAATCCACTATGACTACAACTGGCGTATGGCCAAAACCGGTTCGTCTACCCTATAGGTAAGTCGAGTTTCTTTTCAGTTTACAAAAAATAGGTCATGAGCGGTGAATAGCGTCTTATGGCAATAAATGTTCGCATGGGCGCCGTCCACAAATTATGTAACGCTTGAAGAGAGAGGAGGTAGGCGCAAACGTTGCTTACGGCTCTTGGAGAAATTTGAAAATTTTAATACAAAAATCGTAACGGAGGGGTGTAGAAAATTTTCAATTTTAACATTGCGCAATAAATGGACTTTGCCTTGTTTCAATAATAATCCATTTTTACCACGGCACAGTAATTATTAATATAACTTAACTTAGGTAATTTAAAGATCTTACAATAATTTATGTTAAAACTTACCACTGTCCCTATCCTACATTTCGTTTCAGTGCCCATGCTATAACAAACGATATCTCGCTAAAAGAGACAGCCAAGGCAGCGGAATTCTTCCGATCCGATGGTATTATTATAACCGGTGCCAGCACAGGATGTGAAGCAAATGTAGACGATGTTGAGTCGTTAGTTGGCGAAACCGAATTACCATTAATCATAGGTTCCGGGATTACAGCAGAAAACTTGAATAAGTATTGGAACATAGCTGATGCTGCTATAGTTGGATCGCACTTCAAAGAGAACGGAAACTGGAGAGGAGCTCTAAGCGAAGTTAAAGTTCAAGCATTCATGAATAAAGTGAATGGATTTCGGAATCAGTTTTAGCTAAGTAAAAACGCACTTCTTTGTGCTTGAAACAGTGATATTTTAAAGCAATAAACTATCACAGTACATTATTTTGATAACAATGCAAAGCCTTTGGGTTTCAGATAATTACTGACAATCTTTTTGTTTCTGTTCTGTTTTTCTTCCTGCAAGCTTTTGTATCGTTCAACGGCATAATCCATCTCCTTTGACATAGTAACAATTTTATTTGCGATCTCCTGCTGCTGTAAAAGCCTCTTTGTTTGCCTTGCCTAAATCATGAATTTTAGTTAGCTTATACATGGTCATTAAGAGTCATCTCTCCCTTACTCGATATTGATGGGATCATTCAAGTTGTACAAGACATTTCAATAGGGTAACGAGTCAGTTATCAGCCAGACTTCGCACACGTACTTCGTAACCTCTCGCGCTTTTATTCGCACTTCGTGGAAAATATCCGGCGCGGGGCAAAATACACTAGTTCTTGATTACTTTTTCAAATCGACGTAGGTGAGTAACTTTCATACGGTTTTGAGAAAATTAATAAGGAAGAATCACCATCTGTCTACAAAAACCGTATTAAAAAGAAACACCTTTTTAACATTTTTTTGCCGTGTGCATCGCTTAAATTTTACATACAATTAGCTCGCATTCAAAAACTAGGTAGGTTCTATTATTTCCCACAAAAATATTATGACGAAAGGATAAGCCATTTTATTTAGCTACTTACGAGAGGGAATCGCCAATCTCAAATCTATCTGTTCTACGAATAGATATTCATGAATTTTTCCAACAAGAAGGAAATTTTCACATTGTTGATTTCAATCATTTATTTTCTGTATTGGATTGTGAATGCCAGAATAATTATTTTTAGTGTCGTAGAACAGGTAAAAAGTAAGGTTACGAGTCGCCCCTGCTTACGACGTTTTTGTACCAGCGTAAAATCGACTCAAGCAGTAGCTGTGTTGTTATATACACCAAAATGGCTTTGATGAGTGAATTTGACGGATAGCGCCAACAATTTTTGTTGCGTAGGATTCATCGAATGTAGTATAATTATTGCAAAAATATTATTAATAAAAATAAAATGATTTTAGAAGTGCGCAACAATAGTGAATCGATCTTATGTATTCTGCGCAGTTCATACTTATTTTCCACATGCTCTCCTATAATTATTTTTAATCCACTTCTATACCGTCGATCCGCCCAAACCGGATGGCGTACAAATCACTCAGCTCTCCGCAATTTGCAATTATGTATTGAGCATTGCTCATCATTCATGTAACTTTCATATACGTGATGTGTATATGCTAAATGTTACAAATATGATATTAGTTGTAGTGCTAGAGGACTTCCTGAAAATCCACTGAGATTTTTTTTCAGAAACCATTCTGAACTTATAATATGAAGTTTTTTCTTTGATCGCTCTGTGATTCTTCCAAAAACCTCCTTGGGACTTCTATTTAGTTTATCCCGGAAACCCTTCTTGGGTTATCATGGAAATCCCGTAAAATTTCCCTGGAATTCTGCCGCAAATGATTTTATGATTGCTTTCCAGTGCAATGGCTATTTAAAAAATCTGGATTTCTTCTGGGTTCGGGGATTCTTACAAAACTCCTAGGGAAATCCCTCCGAAATTATTATTTTAATCCTTCTGATATTTTCCCCAAAATCCTTCAGTAGATCTTCCGTGAATCTCCTTGAAACTTCTTCGAATATCCCTCTAAGATTCTTTCAGAAACATGTCCTAGATTATTCCGATTCATTTGGAATACTCTCGGAAAGACGTCTGAGACTATAATAAAATAATCTATTCTTTCACTTCCCTTTCTTCCGTGTAAATTTTTAAGATTCTTTCGGAAATTCCTCCGGGATTCTTTCGGAAATTCCTCTCGGATTCTTTTGTAAATCCCAATAGAATTTTTCCCTCCGGAATACTTCTAAAAATCCTGTTAAGAAACTTCCAGATGTCTCTCGGGGATTTTTTGTTAAATCTTTTTTTTATTGGAATCCCTCTGATTTTTTTTAGAAAATTTCTCTGAAATTCATCCGAAAATTCATCTGAAATTCTTTTTATATTCGAAAATTTCCTCAAGAAATCCTTTTCATATTCTTACAGACATCATAATTTATTGCTTCAAGAAATCTGCCTGAGATAATTTTGAATATCCGTTTAGAATTGTTCCGGAAATTCCTTCGTGATTCTTGAGAATTTTTCTCTAAGATTCTTTGAAAACAAAAAAAAACTCTAATGCTTCGGGAAATTCATCAGAAAATGTTCTTGAGTTCAAATGGAAATCCCCCAGGTATCAGAAAGACTCACCAGTTAGGAGATTTGTGCCATCGCCATATTTAAGCCTATTTCATCAACTACCCGTTGGGAGAGGAAAGGGAAGGGAAAGATGGGAGGAAATAGGAGTGGGGTCCCTTGAAGAGGGAAGATCGCATAAGTGAAATGAGAGCATGTAGCTCCATACCACAAGGGATTCAAATAGCGCCCTAAAAAGGGCACTGCAAAACGCATGAGCGTAGAGACCCGAGTAGAGGAGAATTGCAAAAGAATAACAAAACTTACCATTAAAATAGAATGTTTGAATGGCAAAATTTGTTCTTTGTTTGTTTGAAATAAGAGATAAAACAACAAAAATAATAACTAAGTTTATATGGCATAAGAACTAAATAATATTATATTTTGTCATTGTAATAACAAAATAATAGCAAAAATATAGGCAACCGTAAATAACAAAATATGTTATAATTTAGATATTGATAACAAAATAATAACTAAATAAGCTATTCACGAGTAGATCAAAATAATGGTAATTTTAGTTCTTTGACTTTAATATCTACATTTAGCATGATTGAAAAATACACTTTTTGCTATCCTGCAAAAAACATTTGCTTTTTAAATCTTCAATGAATATCATACGAATTGTAAAATGAGCTATTATGGCAAAATTTGATGTTTGTTTGTTTTCATGAATTATTTAAATAAAGTTTTCGAATATCAAAATAATAACATATTTTACTGTGATGGCGATGTTTGTTATTCTTTAGATATTTAATATTTTTTTAGTATTTTTGCACAAATAACAAATTTTACCATGATAGTATATTTTGTTATAGATTAGTTATTACATGACTTTCAAGTATAACATACCAATGACAAATTTTGCTATGATTGTATATTTTGCTATTGATAAGATATTTATGTCATATATTAATAACATAATAATGGTTAAACTAGATATGATTGCAAAATTTGTTCTTGTTTTACCATTATTTTGTTATTCACCTCTACCCGGGGAGCCTACAGCTCATTACCACAGCGAGTTAAGAATAACAGAATGTCCTGAAGATTCAGGCTTCTGAATTCAGTTTCACTTAATAAGTGTTTACCAAGTAATCAGAATCGCAGTTGCGCGAAAACTGGACAGTTACATATCAGGTGATACGAAGTTCCATAATCGGAGTCACAACTATCACACACAAATGAGTCAGCACGCTGAATATTTGCCATATGATAGTTGAGTCAGCAATGGCCTGTCAACGTTCTGACCAAGAGACTGCAATTCTGCTTTGACAGATTCGTTAAATACTTCGCCATCCTTAGAGATGGCTCAGTAATGTACAATTGTGTTTGACGACACGATTCCAAACTATTCCACCCAGCACTTCGAAATTGGAATAGCTGACTCAGGGTCAATGAAGTCATCCCAACTAACAATTCAGAGCCACAAACAAGCATGCATGTTTAATTATTGTTCAATAATGGTAATGACAGCTGAATAAAAATTTTGCTCTATAAAAAGCTGAGAAGGTGCTTTTTTAATACAAACTTAGTGGCGATTCAACTTTTGTTCATTCTAATGCATAACGTTGCACATTGGTTCAACATTATGCATTAGAATGAACAAAAGTTTAATCGCCACTTATTAAACGTTTCCAAAGATTCTCATTCGACTAGCCAAGATTGTTTTACTAATGAGCTGAACAAGACATGTTTTCCCCAATAAAAAAGCCAATATTCCACTAAACAAATGTAGATGTATAAAAGGATATTCAGAAGACGAACTAACGTTTTACTTGCGTCGCACTTCAGCTTTTTCCACATGTACCATAAGCATGAATAAGAGCTGAATAAGTATATTATAAAATCCTAATTCAACTTCAGTGTATTATAAGAACAGTTGATCCAATAGATGCCAAAATGTCGATTAACAAACACATTATTCAGCAATAGGGTAGGGTGGGGCAAGATGAGCACCTTAAGGATAAACCTATTTTACTGAATGTGGGCATATTTTTTTATTTCAAATGACGTGGAACATTTTATATAAACATGTTTTCTATCACCCATAAACATAACGGGTTCAAAAAAAGGAAAATTTGATTGAATAAAATGACTAAACAAAATAGATGTTTTTCAGTTGGCTTAAATACACTGCGGGGCAAGATGAGCACCCCTGCGGGGCAAGAAGGGCACTCTCTTAAATTGCATTTTTTTTAATTATCAATAAGTTATCAATGATAAGCATCGTATATTTTGCATCAAACTATGCATTTCCAATTTGGTTTGTGCAGAAAATTGTTGATTCCATTCTCAGTTAGAAGATATACATGCATTACTTGTTTTATTTTACTAGAAATAGAAGCAAAAGATGAGAAACGACTATATAACGACTCAATTTTATGAATACAAGCTAACCAGCAAATGTAATAGAGCTAAGGCAACTAGTCCAAGCATTGCTAAGCATATTTGAATGATTTCCAAATAATGTTCCTATTTCCATAAGGGGTGCTCATCTTGCCCCGACTTATAAAAATAACTTAAACCAAGTAAATCACTGTAACAAAAATTTTATATTTTTTTTTATATACTACAAGACTCTCCAAAAGGTTTGACATTTTGGTTGAGAATCAGAAATTTGGTCAAAATATTGTTAGATGTCAAAATTCTTATTGTGTTCTGGTCATTTGTTATAAGTAAATTCAATATTTTCACAAATTATGATAATTTATCCATATTTTCAAATTCTTTTTATTTCAAACTAGTGGTCCCGGCAAACTTCGTCTTGCCATCAAGTAGGCTGTTGAAAAACGCTACGGATCGTCCCATACAAAATGACAGTTCCGTTCACGCTCGTTCTACCGACTTTCCCAGTGGATACCCTGGGATTTTTATACACACAAACACGTCGGAACACTTGACGAACAAAACGGAAAAATAATCAGTCAAATCGGTTCCCCCGTTCGGGAGCCATTTCGTGACATACAAACACCACTCCATTTTTATTTATATAGATAATTTTTATCAATGATGGCAGTTGAATTACCTTCAATTCAACAGTGTATGACGTTATTTTAATAAAATTCATTCAAATAGTCTCATAATTGAGGGGTGCTCATCTTGCCCCGGGTGGCCGTCTTGCCCCGTCCCCCCCTATATATATACGATGCTCCATCGCGAGCTAGCACATCAGCCAATTGATTTCCAGCAATGGAAGAATGGCCAGGTACCCAAACAAGGTTTACTGAGTTGACTGAATTCAGTTCCTCAATTTGAATTCGACATGCGATAACAAGTTTCGACCTTGTGTTGGCCGAAGCAAGAGCTTTTATAGCAGCCTGACTATCTGAAGTGAAGTAAGGTACCGCGGGGCAAGTGGGTAAATGGGGTAAGTGAAAATAATTGATATATTTTACTGAATATGTTAATTAATGTTTTAAACTCATGAGTAAACCTTTGAGGCCATTGAGAACATTACGATAGGTAAGAGATTTATGAGATTTTTCAGCCATTATTGCATAATAGAGCGAAAGATTGTTAACCTGTCAACTATCACTCCGTAACAAGTTGACGGCGTGCAATCTCATTTTAGAATTTTCAACGTAAAAAAAGAAACAAAATATACTTTTTAGCAATGAGGAAGTCATGTCCGTGTTACAATATTATTCTCGACGCCGAGCAAAATCAGCACTGCTGGTCTGTTGCCAAATCATATCCGATTTTCTTGAAAACAAATAACGAGCAGTGGAAATTCTACAGAGCATAAATGCAACTGCTGTCCCATGATGTAAGAACTACAGTCGAATTTCGTTCGTTGCACTATCTTTAGATGGGCTTCGTTTTAATTGGCAGGGTGACCAGTGAAAAGTCAATTTCGAATTCCCGGTTTTCTCCCGTTTTTTTTTCCCGGAATTTTAAAAACATTCCCGGTTTCATTATAAGCAAAAAAAAGTTAATTACGAGAATTTTTACCGTTCCAAACGACTTCAAGTACGAGTTTTTCTGGCCATACACCACAGCATTACTATCAGGGTAAATAAAAAAAAGGAAATCAGATTTGTTGCCGCGAAACTAATTCAATATATTATATGCCCCAAAAACATAGAAAGTTTTTCTCAGTGCAATTATTCCTGACAAAATACAGTTATAAATCTGGAATGGATTAAAGTTGTATAATATTTTGTTGTATATTATAAAACAAGAAGCGAATATCAAATCTTTTACTATGATCATAAGTTTAAATATTCCAAATATATTCGGAAAGATATTTTTCAAAATTCCTAAGAGAAGCTATATTATATCTATATTTAAATATCAAATTCATAGAAATAATGTTTTTGAAAAGTTAGGTAAACTTTCCTTTCCTGCTCCCTGAAAATGATTGAAATATTATCCTAAGGATGCTGTGTATTATGAAATGCCATGAAAAAACACTATTTGCAAGATTTTACTTCATTAAATTTTCACTTATTACTGAATTAACACAAGTGTTCGTTTAGACTATTATGTTTCCATATTCTATACCCTGACTTAAGCTTGGGAATCAAATGTTAAATCTACAGTAAAAATCACTAAACAGTTTCATAAGTACTAGTATGCAACATTTTCCCGGCGTTAATTGAAATTCCTGTATATTTCCCGGTTTTCTCCCGGTGATTTGTGATTCCCGGCTTTTTCCCGGTTTTCCCGATTTCCCGGTGCGCTGGTCACCCTGAATTGGGCTCCCGTTAGTTTTTTTTTTTCTGTTCGGAACATAAACCACTGCGACCAATATTTGATCTATTGTAGTACATCCCGTGTCCTTTGTTTAGTGCATGTCGTGTTACCTTATCACTATTGAGAAGTGATAAAGTATTCGGTTTTCTTACAGTTGTAATTCCTAACTTGATCGCAGGAAAGGATTCTAATTGAAAGGTTCCGCTATTTATACCCTTTGAAGAATGTGGTGGGTACACTCTCCACAGGCGCGCTCCTTTATCAGTCAAAATCGGATCCCTTGATAAAGCCAAGAAATTACACCGATATTGTCCATGCATCAGAATCCTAGTCCTTACTTCTTCAAACTAGAGAACTAACTCCCGTTAGTTAGGCTATAGCCCACCTAAAACGAAGGCAAACGTCATTTTCTGACATAAGACGCAATTTATCAATGTTGGTAGCCCTGATTTTCTTTTGTTCTATGCTATTTGACAGCTCGAAACTCAGCCCGATTAGTGAAAGTCTTTCACTAAATGGGCTACAGGTTTAGTGCAACGAACGAAAGTTGACTGTAACATTGGAAATGTTACAGTTATAATGTTGTCGAATCATTTCAACAAACATAACTGCACAGAAGAAAATTCAAGTACCGTAATCCGGGGGCTAATTGATCACTGGGGTGAATTTGATCAAGTCGGTACCAAATAGCATTTCCTTTCAAGGATGGTTAATACTTCGTTGGCATAACAGACATTCAATGTTTTCTAGTTTATAGACGTCTAATGATGATTTTAAACTATTTTATTTTTATTATGATCAGTTTTGCTTAGAAATATTCGCAGTTTTTGAAGATTTCCCAATACTGTTGGAAATGTCGGTACTAAACAATCTGCTGGTGCTAAGCCTGCATGCAAACTATGAGTGTTAAAAATGATGTGTAAGCTTCAGTGTGAACTGCTGAACTCATTTTTGAAATCGTATAGCATTACAAGAATAGTTTTTTGCGTATAAAACCGTTTATTGTTGAGTAACGTGCCTATTTCAAGGGAAATTGCATACATATAGGCGTATTATGCAGATTTACAAAGTTTAATTTTGCAATTAAATGATGATATATACGAGTTGTAAGAATTTTGACATCATTTTCGGATTCAGGAGACCCACATTTAGTAAATAGGGAAATCTTACATTCTAAAATTTGATTTATTATATAGTGATCAATTTCGCCCCAATGTGTCACTTTCAATTTTTGATATTAAAACTTATTTTATGATATGTTAAATTTTATTTCATAAAAAAACCATTACATAAACTGATAGAGATCAATGAAGTACTGATTTTATCGAAATAAATTTGACAAAATTTTTAATTCCAAAGAAAGACATTACAAAAAGTTGTGAAATAATGATCAATTTGCCCCCGGTTTACGGTAACAAGCATAAAATTTTCTTTCTTTACATATCTCCTTAATAAAGCTATAATAATAATAATAATAATAATTTCTTTACATGTTGTTGTTCATTGGGACGCAATAGCAAATGTTAAAGGTAATAGAGATCGTGAATATAGCCGTTAGTTTTTGAACTTATTATTCAAAACGATAAAGTTTTCACATGCCTCACTTGTGGGGCATGTCAAAAGTAAGGAAACGTTTTTCAAAAAACTTTTTCTGTACTTTTTTCTTTAATTCTACATAAAAATCAATTTCAGCATACTGCTTATATTTGGTGGGACTCAAGCTAAAAAATATACACGACCTCATTTGTTTTAATTCAAAGTCTTTAGAATTTGAAGAATCCCAACTTCTTCTTCTTCTTGGCATTAACGTCCTCACTGGGACAGAGCCTGCTTCTTAGCTTAGTGTTCTTAAGAGCCAAAGTTGCCATTTATGCATTTGTACATCGTGTGGCAGGTACGATTATACTCTATGCCCAGGGAAGTCAAGGAAATTTCCATTACGAAAAGATCCTGAACCGACCGGGAATCGAACCCAGACACCTTCAGCATGGCTTTGCTTTGTAGCCGCGGACTCTAACCACTCGTCTAAGGATGGCCCCGAATCCCAACTATTCGAAATCAATTACCCACTTGCCCCACGATACCTTATATGACTTTACCCATTACGCGCTGTTGAAGTGCTGATTGCACTCCACACATAAAAGCAAATATTTTCGCCTGAAAAACGATGCAGTTTCTACCAAGTGAGTAAAACTGATTCCGCCTTAGCTCATGAGAATATACACCAGCACCAGATCTACCTTCAACAAGGGAGCCATCAGTGTAACATACTATATTGTTTGATATACTTCTTTCCAAATAGCCAGACGTCCACTCTTCTCGTGAAGGGAATTGTGTGGTAAATGTCCTGTAAGGAAAATGACAAGCAATTGTGAGATCACTTGGAGCAAGGACCATTTTGTCCCAATTCACCAAAAGTGGAAACAACAAAGTGTGTTAAGATCTACGATTCACCGGATTTCTCTCCAGTAGATCTTCTTCTTCTTCTTTCTGGCGTTACGTCCCCACTGGGACAGAGCCTGCTTCTCAGCATAGTGTTCTTAAGAGCACTTCCACAGTTATTAACTGAGAGCTTACTATGCCAATGTCCATTTTTGCCTGCGTATATCGTGTGGCAGGTACGATGATACTTTATGCCCTGGGAAGTCGAGAAAAATTCCAACCCGAAAAGATCCTCGACCGGTGGGATTCGAACCCACGACCCTCAGCTTGGTCTTGCTGAATAGCTGCGCATTTACCGCTACGGCTATCTGGGCCCCATAAACCCATAAACGGTGAGAGCAAGAAAGTGCTTCTTGTTTAAGATGTATGTGTAGTGGCACAACGTCAAAAAGAGCCTCGATCGTTGCCGTAGGAGTCGTAGACATCGCCATCAAGCACATCCTTTGGAGACGGCCCAATTTTTATTGGATTGTTCTCACTTCGCCCTTTTGCCACCACACAAGACATCCATATGCAAATATTGGTCGAACAACTGTTGTATAGATCCATTTGATATACTTGGGTTTGAGGCCCCAGGTTTTACCAAAGGTTCGTCAGCATTGACCGAAGGCCATGCAAGCTTTTTTGACTCTGAAATCAATGTGAGATGTCCCTGAAAGTTTGGAATGACTCCGACATACTTTACTTGATCAGTCACATTAATCTCAGTGCCAAAAAGACGTAAAGGTCGAATTCCATCGCGGTTTCGTCTTTCCGTAAAAAGAACAATAGATGTTTTATTCGGGTTAACCGAAAGGCCATATTGGCGACACCAACTCTCGACTACCTGAAGAGCACTTTGCATCAGCTAGAATAGGGTGCTTATGCACATACCAACTATCAAAGCTAGATAGTCGTCGGCAAATCCATAAGTTGGAAAACCGCTATTATTGAGTTGCCTCAATAACGTATCTGCTACGAGATTCCACAAAAGTGATGATAAAACTCCCCCTTGGGGCATCCGCAAACACTCAATTTTCGAATCGCTGCACGGAGAACAAAATACAGTGTTCGTAATATTTTTTCCGATCAAGTTAACTATATTTTAAGGTTAATTTAGAGATAACTATAAATATAGTTGATTAGACAGTATATTGTTAAAAACAACTATACCGTATAGTTGTTGACCACTATATTTTTTATTGAATTTACATACGTCAAACGTCAAAATTCAACTATAATTTAGTTGACTATAAGTAAATTTAATTGAATTTATAATATTTTGCAGTGTTTACTCAGCATTTTGTTCTGCTTTATCAACATATCTGAAAAGATTCGCTGCTGCTTTATCGATCTAAAAAATAAACATTGCAAAAATCAAAACAAGGGGCACGTCGGCAAACTTAATACGTGGTCTCCTGCGTGAGAGGTCATCTTGTCACCTACACTATTCTTTGCAAGTTAGATTTGTGAGCATGACTTGAAATCTGTGGATGTGAATGTTTTCAAATAGTGGTAATTATCCAAATTATAATTGATATAGGTACAAATGGATAGCTGAATCAATGACCCTGGCCACGATCACAGGGTTTGACGGTGCCAGAGTAGAAGGTGCACCATAATAATACCCGTCTGTGAAACATATCACCTTCCCAATACTTTGGCACACCTCTAACGGTTCATGATTTATCATGAAACGGCTGCATTCAGGCGGAGGATCTGTTAATATGTTTCGGCATATTATCAGGTCCTCTTCGAACGGAGGGACCGCCAGGGCTCATTAGTTACTTATAAACCAGTGCTGGTTGTTGATGTTTCAGTTCGTTTACACGAGCTGTAGCATCCTTTGTACTAATTAGCAATGGTGGTTAAGTTTCGAAGCCAACGTGTGATCAATCGTTTTATAATGCAACATAAGAATGGGTGTTTGGTGAAACTGTGCGTTACACTCGTCGTTATTAAATTTAGTGATTGTGAAGGTGCTAATAGTGATTTTATAATAAAATCTATGGTGATGAAAATTTAAAAATGAAAGTGAAAGTGATTTTGATAGTTTTGTTAAAAATATAATAATAATGATGTGAACTCTACTAATTTAGTAATGGCCATAATACATTGTGCAATCATTTCTCTGAATATAAACTTTATTGCCTAGTTCTTCAAACGTACATGATAAAAGTGTTAATAATTACAACGAGTGCAGAAGAATGGATCGAAGTGATTTTTTTACTGTAACTTTCTTGATCATAGTGCTAAATCGTAGTTTGAAAAGTAATGACTCTACAGCAACAAAAATAATGATACATTTAAATTGAATATCTTTAATTACTTAGTAATGCTAACAGATGGTAAATGGTATTTATATGAAAATGGTGTGATGTGAAAAGTGATATAATGGAAAGTATATCTGAAGTGTATTACGAAAGTTGATGAGTGATAATCGGTGATATACGTGATAGTGTCGAAAATAAAAGTGACGATAGTGAGTGATGAAATGAAATGGGGAATGAGGACATTTTAATAAAACTATTTCGTTCTTCACTTTAACCACTCTAGTAGCATTTCAGGCCTTATCATAGTTTGATAGTAGTCTGAACTACTAGACTGCAAAACTACGGCAAGGGCTGATTGCTGCTAGGGTACACAGTGACCATTTGAGCAACATTGCTTAGGAACGTCTGTGTGATGAACGCAATATAGGCTTATAAAAGCAAATGCTGGGAAGGAGCTTAGAGCAGATTAAGAGTGCCAGTACTACCCCTATCGCTACCGACAAAAAAAAAAAAAAAAAAAAAGAAAGCTGAATCAATGAAGTATGTGAATTTGATTTGACGTTCATTTAGTGTTGGCGTAAGTTAATTTTACTTCGAAACAAGTGTGTGAGTAGGTAAAAGTACCGTGCCAGTACCATATTATAGACAGCGCCATATTTTGATTGGTCCGTTCCTTATGTTGAACATTCATTGTTTTTACATCCAAAATAGTAAACTGTCAGTTCGAAACATTATTCATTGTAACATTTTAAAATAAAAATACATGGTTAAGTTGTTTTTTTCAACAAATATAATTGATGTATATCGGGCCCAGATAGCCGTAGCGGTAAACGCGCAGCTGTTCAGCATGACCATGCTGAGGGTCGTGGGTTCGAATCCCGCTGGTCGAGGATCTTTTCGTAAAGGAAATTGAATACCAGGTCCCAACGCATCACCTTTTCATCGATTTCAAGGCGGCATGCGATAGTATCGCATAGAGCTATGGAAAATCATGGACGAGAACAGCTTTCCCGGGAAGCTCACGAGACTGGTAAGAGGGACGATGGAAGGTGTGCAAAATTGTGTGAAGGTTTCAGGCGAACATTCCAGTTCGTTTGGATCCCGCCGAGAACTTCGACAAGGTGATGGACTTTCGTGCCTGTTGTACAATATTGCGCTAGAAGGTGTTATGCGGAGAGCCGGGCTCAACAGCCGGGGTACGATTTTTACGAGATCCAGTCAATTTATTTGCTTCGTGGATGTCTTCGTGGGCATTGTCGGCCAAACATTTGAAAAGGTGGCCTGAAACGCGAGGCAGCAAAGGTTGGACTGGTGGTAAATGCGGCCAAGACAAATTGCTGGTGGTGCCGAGCGTGACAAGGCTCGCCTAGGTAGCAGTGTTACGATAGACAGGGATACGTTCGAGGTGGTCGACGAATTCGTCTACATTGGATCCTTGCTGACGGCTGACAATAACGTTAGCCGTGAAATACGGCGCTGTGTGATCAGTGGAAGTCGGACCTACTATGGCCTCCACAAGAAGCTGCGGTCAAAAAAGATTCACACCCGCACCAAATGAATCATCTACGAAACGCTCATATGGCCGGTAGTCCTCTACGGGCATGAAACGTGGACGATGCTCGAGTAGGACTTGCAAGCACTTGGAGTCTTCGAACGTCGGGTGCTTAGGACGATCTTTGGCTTTGCAGGAAAACGGTGTGTGGCGGCGAAGGATGAACCACGAGCTCGCCCAACTCTACGGCGAACCCAGTATCCAGAAGGTGGTCAAAGCTGGAAGGATACGATGGGCAGGGCATGTTGCAAGAATGTCGGACAACAACCCTGCAGAGATGGTGTTCGCTTCGGATCCGGTCGGTACAAGAAGGCGTGGAGCGCAGCGAGCGGATCAAGTGCGTATCGATTTGGCGAGCGTGGGGCAGAACCGAGGATGGAGAGATGCGGCCACGAACCGAGTATTGTGGCGTGAAATTGTTGATTCAGTGTTATATGTTTAGATGTTAACTAAATAAATGAAAATGAAATGAATGAACAAATGCAAATTATTCAAATTGGATCTTCTTAACCGTTCAGGATATGGTGCTTGCACGGGATAGTAATCTCAACATAAAGAAATTCTCCTGCGTGTGCCTGACGCAATGTCGAGAAGAGATTTCGGTTTCAGAGCATTTGACGAATCCAATTGGTAATCATTGTAGGTAGCCATGGTTTCGTGCGGCTTCCAATGGCATCGAAAGACACGTTATCAATCACCCTCAATATCCAAGAAAAAACCCAAGCAGGATTGCTTCTGAGCGAATGCTTTCTCGATATCGTAAACAAATTTGTGTAAAAGAGTCACTGTGGACTTTCCAGATGGGTAAGCATATTGATTCACATGAAGAGGCATGTTTGCCAAATAAACATCACGGATGTGATGATCGATAATACGTTCCAGACATTTCAGAAGAAAAGAGGTCAGACTGATTGGTCTGAAACTCTTTGCTTCTTCATACGATGCACGTCCTCCTTTCGGTATAAACTTTACAGTAATATCACGATCTGGGAATATACCCGGTAGCAGAACTGCTAACAAGTAGCTTTTTCAAAACATGTATGATAAATTCAAATCCCTTCTGGAGCAGAACAGGATAAATCTCATCTGCTCCTGGAGATTTGAAAGGAGCAAAACTATTAAGTGCCTATTGAATCGATTCAGTAGTTACGATACTGCGAGCCGAAGCCAGAGACTCGTAACTACATGAAAATACATTTGGTTCATCCGTAGATGCTATGTCCACACAACCGGGGAAGTTTGTATTGAATAAACATTCTAAAACTTCTTCATCAGAAGAAGTAAAGTCATCATTAGGTAAGCGAATTTCGTTCTTTTTGAAATTCTTAGATTTTGCAAGGATTTTGTTCAGCCGACTAACTTCACTCAAATTGGAAACATTTGTACAAAGGTTTTTCCAGCCGGATCGTTCAGCAGAACGAAGAGCCTTCTTGTAAGCCTTGCGAGCCAACTTGAACGTCTCTGATCCAGCTGAACGGCGTCTGTTCCAACTCCTTCTACATATTTTCCTGAGTCTAGTCAGATCGGAATTCCACCATGAGGGACCCCTCAGTAGTCTTCACAGACCGCAGAGGACATGCTTCTTCAAAAGCTTCCATAATGTAGGATGTTGTAGTATAAACGGCATAATCCAAATCACTTGGATTTCCAATGGACGGAGGGATTCCTAAAACGCAAAGTCTGCGCAGTTACATTTGAATGTTCAAAGAAGATGTAGCGATGATCAGATGATGATTCCTCATCTGATACGTGCCAATTCTTCAACTCGTTACTGATTCTGTTCGAGCAGAGCGTTATGTCTAACACTTCTTCTCTAGTAGATACCATGAAGGTTGGGCGATTGCATATGTTAAGTAATCCAAGATCTGTAGGGTGCCGGTACCAATGGTTGTAATGTACCAGTAGATTGGACTATGGAATAAAACGTACATTTTTCGATAAAAACGACATGTGTTATTTTTGGTGGATAGCTCGCCTCTAGTTTAGTCGTTTTGCCAAATTTCAGCTTTTTATTCAATCAAAAAGTCATATAAATAATTAAGCACCAATAGTTGCCGTCGTGTTCCAGTAGTGGATCAACGAATATAAGCAGTTTTTATATTGGATGTATAAAAATGAAAATAAGTTCCAGAGATGATCTTTATGCTTCATTCGAAAGATATTAGTTGCTGTTCCGAGGGAAAAATGTTAAACCTATGTAAAAATTTACCATTTTGTTCAAAATTCCTTGCATCATTCCCGAACGTCTACTACTGGAGCACTAGCGCAACTACTGGAAAACGTGTACCAATAGTGGATCAAGCGATTTTATGTGTTCAAAAAAAAAAAATTATGGCTCTTTTTATATTTTTCTCATGTAGTAGAGGTTGAAATCTTTCTGTTGACGCCAAAAGATCTTTGGTAAGGCTTTTTGATATTTTGTTATGATTTTTTATAGCTTAGGTAATCCACTAATGGCACCGGCACCCTACTACTTAAGTATTCCATCAGACTGAAGCCTCTCAAATTGATATCTGAGCTGCCCCAGATGATGTGATGAGCATTGCACTGTGATTTATTTCGTCGATTTCATGCGCTTTTTGAATAGCGCCAAACCGTTGATTTTAGCGATATAGTTTGTTCGGAGAAGTTTCTTGGTACACCCGATTCAGTTTTTGCGTACCGTGCAAAAAAAGTTTTCAGTTCAAAATTCCAAAAACCGTGCAAAAAAAGTAACACCATTTGAGCAATTCTCGCTGAAACCAGGCCGCCATCGGCACCCATCTTTTGAATTCCAATGTTATGTCACTGATCGCTAGTTTTCGATAAAACTTAAGGGTGGTCCTTTCGGTTTTCTCAAATTGGTGGACCCCTCGTACGCCAGCTAGCTAAACAGTTTGCAAAAAAGCCCATTTTTTGATAAATCTTGGGTATTTCTTCACGTAATATGTCTCAAATTTCCCTTGGAATACGTAGCAAACTTTGTGGCATCGTATAGAGAAAGTATATAGCTTTCATTTGAAGTGAAAAATATTTTGTCGGCCATTTTGAATTTGGCCGCCATTTTGAATTTTGATAGAAAAATCGTTTTTTCACCATTAGCGCACCGCTAGTTTTTAATTCTGAGATCACCATCAGAAAGCTGAGGAAAAATTGCGTAAGATAGGCTACAGAAACTAGGTGAGCAATGGTATTTACCCTATGAAATGAACGATTTTCTAAATCATGTTCTACGATTTTGACGTATATGGCGAGTGCAATCAATGCAAACATCATTTTTTGTACAACAAAGAAACAAGTTTTCAAAAGTTGGTGTTTTATTCGAGTCGAGTGAAGAATAAGAATATTATTTTGAGTAATAAAATCTGGCGGCCATCTTAGATTTTAACGCCATCTTGATTTTAAGTAGTAGAATGAATTTTTCATCTTGATAGCACTCAGCATGTCGAATTTAGAGGCTAGTAGTAAAAAAAGGTTATATTCTTATTCCTATTATTCTTCATTTAAGTGTCGTTACGTCCCTACCGGAACCGAGCCTGCTACTCAGCTTTATTAGTTACAAATACAGGTTATTCAATAGGAATTTTCTTATAAAATGCGATTTTTCATAACAGAATAATGCTTCGAAATGTCTTTGAATTAAGGAATAATGAATAAATAAATTAAATGAATGGAAGCTGTACAAAAACATTGATTGAAATAAACAAACATTTTTTTACCATATGCATTTTTGTCATTGAATAAAGTTTATGAATTGCGCGTTGGGACATTAGTAACTCTTGCGGTAATATCTGTAGTTTTAACGTAAAACATTGCCAAAAGAGCATTAATGTATAATGGAAATCTTAAATTTTTAAGAAAAAAAAAACTTTGATTTTCTGAGCCATAAAGTATTGTTTGAATCGAAATTGAAATATGAGAAGCAGGCTTTGTTCTAGTGTGGACGTAATGCCGAAACGCAGGTGTATCACTTTGAGGTTGGAAAACCTGGCGGCCATCTTGGATTTCGACACCATCTTTGATTTTAGCAGTCGAATGATTTTTTACCATCTCAGTGCTCATCATGTTGAATTATGAGACCTCCGTTAAAAAAACAATCAGATTCTTTCTTTCTTATTTTATCTTAGCTGTTCAACTGATTGTTAATTTCTATCAATGGTTTTAGACCAAATACAGTGGGGATTCGCTCGTTGGGGGTCCGCTACATGGAATGACTCGATGGTTCGATGTTCGCTGGTTGGACAAAATTTCAACTAAAAAGCACTCGAATGTCAGGAGAAGATGTCAAACTGACTTTGACGTCTGACTACCGTCGCATTGAAGTCTCCATATATAGAACAAATGTGTATGTATATGTGCGTTTCGTGACGATTTACGCTCCAGATGCGTTAGTCTGGAGCATTTTCACCAGCTGTCAGTCGTTCCAACTAACGGGTCAGATTCGTTAGATGGAAGGCAATTGTGTTCCAACCAGCGAATCCCCGCTGTAAATGAAAGAAGTAATGCTATTTTTCAACTCAATGCAGAACAATCATTCAGGTAGCAAAAAAGCGTTAAAAAAATCTATTTGATAATTTGTTTTTGAAGCTAGTTAACCCTCTAATACCCAAATTTTTATTTTCGATCTAAATATCATTTTTAGTTGCTAAAAATCGTTCTAAACACGTTTTGGGCAATGATTTATTTTTATTCGCAAATCTATGAATTTTGGTTTTTGATTTTTATAATTTTTATTTTTGAACATCCCTATCCTTTTTCATTTTTTCCTAAAGCCTCTTCTAGTTACTGATTTTTGGTAATAATAAAAATTCAAGTTTTTACGGTACTTTAAAAAATAATAAACTTTTAATATTTTTCTGGAAATATTTTTATTTTCCGTGTAATCAACGGAAAAACAGATTTGAAATTATTTAAATGCCGCACAGCTCTTCTTCTTTTATAGGTTGATAGTAGAAAAATATAAAAGGTACGATTTTTTATATTACACGTTAAATAAACCTCAGGCATTTGTAGGTTATATAAGAATGCAATTTTTCAAACAATTTTCAAAAATACAAAAAAGTTTCAAAAGTCATAAAAACACTTTCTCATATGCGTGTTATGAGTCAAGGTTTAAGCCGAAAATAAAATCATTTTGATTTCCGAGCTACGAAAAAATACACAAAATTCCAAAGTGTACCCCTAAAGGCGGGGTTGGGTATTAGAGAGTTAAGCTGAGGGGCTGGCTCTGTTCCAGTAGGGACATAAAGTCATGATAAAAAGAACAAGAAGAAGAGTAAGTGTAATGGTAGCATTAATATACAACATGTTGAGTACTAACAAGGTGAAAACTCATTCTACTACAGTCGAATTTCGTTCGTTGCACTATCTTTAAGTGGGCTACGTTTTAATTGGGCTCCCGTCGATTGGGCTATAGCCCACCTAAAACGAAGGCAAACGTCATTTTCTGACATAGGTCGCAATTTATCAATGTTGGTAGCTCTGGTTTTCTTTTGTTTCATGTTATTTGACAGCTCGAAACTCAGCCCGATTAGTGAAAGTCTATCGATAAGTGGGCTACAGGCAAGGGGTAGATCACTTCTTCACTGCACATCAAATGTACATCAAATTGCTACAGGTTTAGTGCAACGAACGAAAAGTGACTGTACTTAAAACCAAGATGGCGTCAAAATCCAAGATGGCCGCCAATTTTTTCATTCAAAATAATACTCCTATTCTTCATCTCACTTGAATAATACACCAACTTTTGAAAACTTGTTCCTTTGTTGTACAAAAAATGATGTTTGCATTGATTGCATTCGCCATATACGTCAAAATCGTAGAACATGATTTAGAAAATCGTTCATTTCATAGAATAAATACCATTACTCACCTAGTTTCTGTAGCCTATCTTACGCAGTTTTTCCTCAGCTTTCTGATGGTGATCTCAGAATTAAAAACCAGCGGTGCGCTAATGGTGAAAAAAACATTTTTCTATCAAAATTCAGGATGACGGCCGAATTCAAAATTATTGACAAAATATTTTTAACTTCAAATGAAAGCTATATCCTTTTTCTATACGATGCCACAAAGTTTGCTATGTGTTCCAAGGGAAATATGAGATATATCACGTGAAGAAACACCCAAGATTTATCAAAAAATGGGCATTTTCGTAAACTGTTTAGCTAGCTGGCGTACGAGGGGTCCACCAATTTGAGAAAACCGAAAGGACCACCCTTAAGTTTTATAAAAAACTAGCGTTCAGTGACATAAAATTGGAATTCTAACGATGGGTGCCGATAGCGGCCTGGTTTCAGCGAGAATTGCTCATTTCTCGACGTTTCGTGCAAGACTAAAATTTTGGCGAAAAAAAATGTATGGAAGCTTTTTTTGCACGGCCGTGTAAAAAAATCCATGCAAATTCGCTAGTTTTCGATAAAACTTAAGGGTGGTCCTTTCGGTTTTCTCAAATTGGTGGACCCCTCGTACGCCAGCTAGCTTAATAGTTTGCGAAAAAAACCATTTTTTGATAAATCTTGGGTATTTCTTCACGTAATATGTCTCAAATTTCCCTTGGAATAGGGGGAGATCCCCCAGTACCGGACACTTAAGCCACTAAATTCATAATTCGAAAACTATTGATTTTATGGGCTCGTGTTACCCATTTATGATAAATATTATCATTTTTATAGTCTACAAAAATAAATTTGAAAATATAAATATGAATTTTGACAATGCATTTTGATGATGTATTTTAGTACCAAATTGATTGATCTTGAAAGGTGGCACCCAATACCGGACACGACCTGGAAATGCCTCGAATTCTGTAAATTTGAACATCATTAAATGTGTACACTATAGGAATAGTTTATAATTACCAATTCAATGCATTTGCAACATTTACAAGCATAATTTAGGTTTTTCTTAGTTTGCAAGATGCCTATCAAAAATCTCTCCCATATATGATGAAAAATAGCACATTTTTCGATGTTGTTCTGAATGTTCATTCTTTTTAATTTTATTGCATGTTTGATACCATGATCGACGGAACCCATGAAAAATGAAAGTATTTTGAGACACTGACGCAATAATTACAAATATATCATATAACAAATCAAGCTGTCCGAAACTGAGGGACAGGAGGTGCTTAACGAAAATTGGAATTTTTCCATATATAGTTCAATTATGATACAAAATACATTCATACTATCAAATTAGGATTATGTTCGATCATGATTGCATGATCCAAAGTATTTTTTCATATTCAAAATAATTATTAAATAGGCTCAACATTAAGAAAATACGTCAATTTTTTGAAGATTTTCAAACTTTTCTACTTTTTTAAAAAGGCATGCATATTTCAAGGATATGTTATTCTACGCAAACATTAGTCTACATAATAGCTTTCTTTTCTACTAATACACCATCTTGATTGGACCATGATTTCTCAATGTTTCAACTTTGTCCGGTATTGGGTGCTGTCCGGCACTGGGGGATCTCCCCCTACGTAGCAAACTTAGTGGCATCGTATAGAGAAAGTATATAGCTTTCATTTGAAGTGAAAAATATTTTGGCGGCCATTTTGAATTCGGCCGGCATTTTGAATTTTGATAGAAAAATCGTTTTTTCACCATTAGCGCACCGCTAGTTTTTAATTCTGAGATCACCATCAGAAAGCTGAGGAGAAATTGCGTAAGATAGGCTACAGAAACTAGGTGAGCAATGGTATTTACCCTATGAAATGAACGATTTTCTAAATCATGTTCTTCGATTTTGACGGCGAGTGCAATCAATGCAAACAACATTTTTTGTACAACAAAGAAACAAGTTTTCAAAAGTTGGTGTTTTATTCGAGTCGAGTGAAGAATAAGAATATTATTTTGAGTAATAACATCTGGCGGCCATCTTGGATTTTAATGCCATCTTGATTTTAAGTGGTAGAATGAATTTTTCATCTTGATAGCACTCAGCATGTCGAATTTAGAGGCTAGTAGTAAAAAAAAGGTTATATTCTTATTCTTATTATTTTTCATTTAAGTGTCGTTACGTTCCTACCGGAACCGAGCCTGCTACTCAGCTTTATTAGTTATAAATACAGGTTATTAAATAGGAATTTTCTTATAAAATGCGATTTTTCATAACAGAATAATGCTTCGAAATGTCTTTGAATTAAGGAATAATGAATAAATAAATTAAATGAATGGAAGCTGTACAAAAACATTGATTGAAATAAACAAACATTTTTTTATCATATGCATTTTTGTCATTGAATAAAGTTTATGAATTGCGCGTTGAGACATTAGTAACTCTTGCGGTAATATCTGTAGTTTTAACGTAAAACATTGCCAAAAGAGCATTAATTTATAATGGAAATCTTAAATTTTTAAGAAAAAAAAAACTTTGATTTTCTGAGCCATAAAGTATTGTTTGAATCGAAATTGAAATATGAGAAGCAGGCTTTGTTCTAATGTGGACGTAATGCCGAAACGCAGGTGTATTACTTTGAGGTTGGAAAATCTGGCGTCCATCTTGGATTTCGACACCATATTAGATTTTAGCAGTTGAATGATTTTTTACCATCTCAGTGCTCATCATGTTGAATTATGAGGCCTCCGTTAAAAAAAAAAACAATCAGATTCTTTCTTTCTTATCTTATCTTAGCTGTTCAACTGATTGTTAATTTCTATCAATGGTTTTAGACCAAATAAATGAAAGAAGTACAGCGGGGATTCGCTGGTTGGAACACGACTGCTTTCCATCTAGCGAATCCGATCCGTTAGTTGGAACGACTGACAGCTGGTGACAGTGGTGCATTTTGAACTGAACGCGAGCCAGAAGTGAACGGATCCCGAGCCAAATTTGCACTTGAACGTAGTAGTCAATGAACTTACGAGCAAGAGCTTGCCGTTGCTCTAGAACGGCCCGTTCAGTTCCCAATAATGATTGAAGCTTCCACTTGAGAAATGTATGTATTAATCGTCGTAATTCATCATGAATTTGTTAAAATACAGGTGAATAATCATAGAAAATCATACAGCCCTCGATATTATGCATATCAAATACATAACATTGAACTACATTTAGTCGTAAATCAGTCAAAACTGATCGCGTTCATTTTTCGGCTCGCACGGGTTCATAATTTTGAACTGCTCAATGTTCAAGCCTACTTGATCGCTGCGTTCAACAAAATGAACTGGAACGCGAACTGAACGCGTTCAAATGCATCACTGGCTGGTGAAAATGCTCCACACTAACGCATCTGGAGAGCAAATCGTCACGAAACGCACATATACATACGCATTTGTGCTATATATGGAGGCTGCAATGCGACGGTACTCAGACGTCAAAGCCAGTTTTACATTTTCTGTTGACATTTGAGTGCTTTTTAGTTGGAATATTTTCCACCCAGCGAACATCCAACCATCGAGTCATTCCATGTAGCGGACCCCCAACGAGCGAATCCCCACTGTAATGCTATTTTTCAACTCAATGCAGAACAATCATTCAGGTAGCAAAAAAGCGTTAAAAAAATCTATTTGATAATTTGTTTTTGAAGCTAGTTAACCCTCTAATACCCAAATTTTTATTTTCGATCTAAATATCATTTTTAGTTACCTAAAATCGTTCTAAACACGTTTTGGGCAATGATTTATTTTTATTCGCAAATCTATGAATTTTGGTTTTTGATTTTTATAATTTTTATTTTTGAACATCCCTATCCTTTTTCATTTTTTCCTGAAGCCTCTTCTAGTTACTGATTTTTGGTAATAATAAAAATTCAAGTTTTTACGGTACTTTAAAAAATAATGAACTTTTAATATTTTTCTGGAAATATTTTTATTTTCCGTGTAATCAACGGAAAAACAGATTTGAAATTATATAAATGCCGCACAGCTCTTCTTCTTTTATAGGTTGATAGTAGAAAAATATAAAAGGTACGATTTTTTACATTACACGTTAAATAAACTTCAGGCATTTGTAGGTTATATAAGAATACAATTTTTCAAACAATTTTCAAAAATACAAAAAAGTTTCAAAAGTCATAAAAACACTTTCTCATATGCGTGTTATGAGTCAAGGTTTAAGCCGAAAATAAAATCATTTTGATTTCCGAGCTACGAAAAAATACACAAAATTCCAAAGTGTACCCCGTCTAAAGGCGGGGTTGGGTATTAGAGAGTTAAGCTGAGGGGCTGGCTCTGTTCCAGTAGGGACATAAAGTCATGATAAAAAGAACAAGAAGAGAGTAAGTGTAATGGTAGCATTAATATTCAACATGTTGAGTGCTAACAAGGTGAAAACTCATTCTACTACAGTCGAATTTCGTTCGTTGCACTATCTTTAAGTGGGCTACGTTTTAATTGGGGTCCCGTTGATTGGGCTATAGCCCACCTAAAACGAAGGCAAACGTCATTTTCTGACATAGGTCGCAATTTATCAATGTTGGTAGCTCTGGTTTTCTACAGGTTTAGTGCAACGAACGAAAGGTGACTGTACTTAAAACCAAGATGGCGTCAAAATCCAAGATGGCCGCCCATTTTTTCACTCAAAATAATACTCCTATTCTTCATCTCACTTGAATAATACACCAACTTTTGAAAACTTGTTCCTTTGTTGTACAAAAAATGATGTTTGCATTGATTGCATTCGCCATATACGTCAAAATCGTAGAACATGATTTAGAAAATCGCTCATTTCATAGAATAAATACCATTACTCACCTAGTTTCTGTAGCCTATCTTACGCAGTTTTTCCTCAGCTTTCTGATGGTGATCTCAGAATTAAAAACCAGCGGTGCGCTAATGGTGAAAAAAACATTTTTCTATCAAAATTCAGGATGACGGCCGAATTCAAAATTGCCGACAAAATATTTTTAACTTCAAATGAAAGCTATATCCTTTTTCTATACGATGCCACAAAGTTTGCTATGTGTTCCAAGGGAAATATGAGATATATCACGTGAAGAAATACCCAAGATTTATCAAAAAATGGGCATTTTCGTAAACTGTTTAGCTAGCTGGCGTACGAGGGGTCCACCAATTTGAGAAAACCGAAAGGACCACCCTTAAGTTTTATGAAAAACTAGCGTTCAGTGACATAAAATTGGAATTCTAACGATGGGTGCCGATAGCGGCCTGGTTTCAGCGAGAATTGCTCATTTCTCGACGTTTCGTGCAAGACTAAAATTTTGGCGAAAAAAAATGTATGGAAGCTTATTTTGCACGGCCGTGTAAAAAAAATCCATGCAAAAACAGAATCGGGTGTATATTAAAGCGCATCTTCTGATGAAAAAAGTTTTGTGATCAATCCACCTAGCAGTGAGATAGAAAAAACAATTTTTTCAAAACATTCAGATAGACATATGGTGTCTTCGGCAAAGTTGTAGAATTGGCAATTTGAAACAACTTTGTCGAAGACATGATTTTTCCTGGGGATGCGAACTGAATATCAACAAGCAGCCAGGCTGATGATCGGAGTATGCCCGATCATGATTTCGTCACGCTAAACATTGTTATACAATTTATGTAACACAGAGACCAACTGTTAAATAAAAGTTAAGATTGGTCCAAATTATGCATAAGCCTTTTACAATTGTTCTAAAATATGTTTCTTACAGACAAACAGGGAAAAAAATTCTGATTAGGTTTATTCATTTGTTTGTCTGCATTGAACTAATGATGCTAGGTGTGCGCTTTGAATGGACCAATGCATGAGTTCACTATTTGACGTTTGAGCGGTGCCGTATTATTTACGTGACCATGGCAACTAGTGAATTCGGCACCGCTCAAACGTCAAATTAGTGAACTCGTGCATTGGTTCATGTGGTTTTCTGCGAGACAAACAAACAAACAACGGTTAGCACTCGTGGAAAAGATTGTGTTCAATTTGAATGACCTAAATGTTCGAGTTCGCACCCCCTAGAATTTTTCTATCTCTTACAGTGGGGATTCGCTCGTTGGGGGTCCGCTACATGGAATGCCTCGATTGTTGGATGTTCGCGAGTTGGAAAATAATCCAACTTAAAGCACTCAAATGTCACCAGAAAATGTCAAACTGACTTTGACGTCTGAGTACCGTTGCATTGAAGTCTCCATAGGCCTATTCACATGACGTCTCAAATCAGCTGATCGGGAAGCACTTTGACAGTTCTTCTATGAAAATGACAGGCTCGTGTTAGCACCGGTCCTCCACCGATGTAAACAAATGCATAGACGGATCTGTCACATGAAAAGGCCTATAGTGGTTATCACGCCCAATGGTATGGGTGCCCTAGTGTAGATGTAGTTGTGAACCTTAGAGGAAAACAATATGCACTCTGTTTCGAAAAACACCCACAATCCGGGTGTAAATTTTTCAAATTGGGTAATATTCCCATATGCATTTTGATGAGTCTGGAAAGCGTGTGCAAGTTTCTTTGAGGAAAACAAAAACAAACTGTGTATGACGAGCGTACGCTAGTCTTCGTGCGTTCAAATGTCACTAAGCTCTATATATAGAACAAATCTCGCATAATTTGTGATCTCGCCCTAAAAGCCATTGGTAACCGAGTGTGCAGCTTATTGTTACTGAGCAAACGAATGGATTTACACGTTATTCAACAATGCTACGATGAAAAGAAGATACTCCTTTATCTCCCAGTGGTGATAGTTTTCATCCTGGTACATTCATTTGCTTAGAAACAAGGAGCTACACAATCGGCTACCAATGGTTTTTAGGGCGAAATCACAGGTTATGCGAGAAATGCGTATGTATATTTGCGTTTCGTGACGATTTGCTCTCCAAATGCGTTAGTGTGCAGCATTTTCATCAGCTGTCAGTCGTTCCAACTAATGGGTCGGATTCGCTAGATGGAAGGCAGCGGACCCCCGCTGTATACTTTTAAAGATGTATGCCGTTGTATGTGAATGGCCCCTAAAAGTCATATTTTAAATAATAACTTTTTTCCAAGAATTTTGACATTTTTTGTGATTTCTAAAAAGTTTTTATTCTGAACATATAATCACGCTATCTTTTGAAGTAACAAAGTTAGTTATGAATTACTCTTTTTTCAAGGGGTAGTTTAGGCCCCTTCGGCGCAAATTGGCGCAGACAACTCTTACAAATCATGAAAGTACCATATCTTCCCTTTCGGCAGATGATAAAAACATTTGTCTATAAGCGTCTTTTCATGGGTTCTTACTATTGAACAAATAAGCCATATTAAAACAATTTCTACCGATAATTCCTTTACTTTAAGAGATAGAGAGGTGCGATGTTCAGCAAAAACACGCGTTTTAAGATATCTAACAACTTTGTGGAAGACATGAAAAATGTTAAAAATTATGTAAAAGAGTTCATCCTAACCTAACCGTAGCCATTACCCAAACTAGGCAGGATTAAGCTTTTTGCAATCTCAGCACGAAAAAGACCAGCAACGAAAAACAGATCGGTATCTATTGAAAGTCGCCAAAGGCGAAAGAGCACAGAATACACTGTTTAGAACGCATAATGCGAAACCATATAGGTGATAATTTAACTTAAATAGCAACATATTCATAACCCCATCCTTCCCAAGTAACATTTTTAGTTTTTTCGTTTACTACAAGCTGTTGTTACCACCACATCGTTAAAACTCATTTTAGAACTTATTAGACTTAACAACCTTAATGAACCTTTGATAAAACTCCGAGTAGTGTTTGATCCTTCGACCTTGACGCTTGCTCCTGCTGGGGCGGGTGATGAGGGCAGGATCAAACATGTCGCGCGTCGGTAGTGAAGCGGTGGAAAAGTTATCGGTTCGTTAGTAGTGTTTGATCCTTCGACCTTGACACTTGCTCCTGCGGGAGCGGGTGATGAGGGCAGGATCAAACATTTCGCGCGTCGGTAGTGAAGCGGTGGGAAAAGTGATCGGTTCGTTAGTAGTGTTTGATCCTTCGACCTTGACACTTGCTCCTGCGGAAGCGGGTGATGAGGGCAGGATCAAACATGTCGCGCGTCGGTAGTGAAGCGGTGGAAAAGTGATCGGTTCGTTAGTAGTGTTTGATCCTTCGACCTTGACGCTTGCTCCTGCGGGGGCGGGCGATGGGGGCAGGATCAAACTTGTCGCGCGTCGTTCGCTCAGAGAAATGAAAAAGCGCCGCGGATCGCTAGTAGTGTTTGATCTATTGATCGCGTTGCTTGCTCTTGCGTGGGCGAGTGAAGAACACTTGTTCGGCGTTTAATGCGATTATCGAATTATTTCGCGAATCCGGTTAGGCGTGATTATATCATGGATCGCATCACCAAACATTGGTGACTCCCAGATCTTTACCTTATCCCACTAACCCAATATCCTCTCCATGACAACCGTGGAGATGCAGAGGTGATCTCGGTCTCTAGTAACAACGGTAGTCACACTAACATTCCTTCCCTTCCTCGATGACCGTAAGGACGTGGCCGGCGCCGTTATTGACTTTTGAATTTGAGCTCTCGATTTGTGCACATTGAAGAATGGTAAGCTAATCCCAAGCCCCATTCATTAATTCCTTGTGCAACTTCGATTGTTCTGGTCAATCACGGAGTAGCAACTACGAATTGTACGGTCATCTATGCTTATGCTGCTATGCTTATGCTTAATGAACCTTTGATAAAACTCCGTTAGACTATACCTTAAAACCGCTTTTAAACTTTTTAGTTTTGCATCGTATGCATACATTTACTCTTGTAGTGTACTATAAAACATACATAAGAGCTATTGTATAGTCTTATTGAGCTCAACTAGCGGTATTAGATATTTTGCGATATCCTAAAATACAGAATAAATCCAACGTTAAGAGCTTATGATTGAACAAACATCAGCCAACAAGTTGTTTATAAATCATAACCTTTTTTATAATATTGAAATCATCATGATGTCTGCCGAAGCATAATAATAAATTAATATCATATTTTCTTACGTGGCAGTAAATTTCCTTTCCATCGCGTGAAATTCATGCCAAAGAAAATTTACTGGTGGAACGACTCAAAATTTTTCGATTTACAACAACGCGCCACAATTACGACATCATAATTGACTATCTAATATTTTATTTAATTCCTTTTTCAGAATGATGGCATGCTCTTCACAATCACAAATTGAAATTTCCTACGTATGAACCCGAAACGGCGACAGTAAAAATGGATTCCATTCATTTAAATCTTGTTGGTTTTGTCTGGGATGGTTAAGATCAATTGATGATTATTCCGTACAATATAATCATTCATGAGTGCTTTTGACCTTATGAATCCTTTCGCAAAACCCTCCACTGGCTAAAATATTCCTAAATCAGATTATTTGTTCTGCGCTAAGACAAATAGGTTTTTTGGGACCCTTGGCTTAAACTTAATGCGCTCAGGAAACCTAGTGCTGTCAAAAAGATAAACAAATCGGAAGACAGGATTTTGTGATGTAATTGAACTAAATTTGATTTGTTACGTATCTAATTATGGTTTTACTTGAATGAATTGTTGTGATAAGGCCCGTGGTTCATCGGTTGTACTGATGCAGAAAACGGTAAGTGATAGGTGCCTGAAAAGTGAAAGTTTGTTCGTGTAGCTCATCTGTTGTGTGCGGTATCGTTGTCTCACTAGAACGGGAAGTTAAGGCAAGCATGGGAAAAATTGCTAAATACGGTAATCAGATAATTGTACGAAATTAATATTTGCCATTTCTATTTTCGTGTTCTGATTAACTGATATTCCATGTAGAGAATTATCATTATCGACATAATGATATTGGTAATCACACGCAGACTGCATTCCAATAACATCAGACAGTTGAGATTTAAGAAGGTTTTAACATGACTTAGTGCAGTCTTGTCAGTTTTATCGATGTCTTTGAAAGACAAATTTGATGAGGTTTTAAGTATAGGTTTTAAAAGACACTACACAGCTCCTTCAAAATACAATTTATTATCAACAATTTTGGCCGACAAATAAGTTTTAACGGAAGCACTTATAGGTATCTACAGAGCATCTTAAAGTGGCTTTTGCTGAAAAGACCGTTTAGCACTTTTCAATGCTGTATAAAATCTGTCAGGATTTAATGCATCTCTAATAAAACCTCAATAAATAACATCTAAGATCAAAAAGCATTGAAATTGTTACTTGGGTTATTTAGCCTCAGGCTCTAGAGCAGTGATTCCCAAAAGTGGACGCCCCCTGGGGCGATTTTAAGGTCCAGGGGGGCGATAATTTGTAAAATGGAATTTGGGAGGCGGAAAGACTAGAAAGAGGGTGAAAATGGGAGAAACTGGAAACAAATCAAGCGTGTTCTAGAATAAGGGCGTAAGTCGCATGGTCGATTTCTCTTCATCGATTCTCTCTTCTATGAATAAAGGTGACAAGAAGCGGGTTTTTCAGCATTTTTTCACCTCAGGACGCTAGGAAGCAATGCAATATTGTGTCCTGAGGTGAAAACATGCTGACAAACCCGCATCTTGTCACCTTTATTCACAGAAGAGAGGATCGATGAAGAGAAATCGACCATGCGACTTACGCCCTTATTCTAGCACACGCTTGAAATATTCATAACATTTGGAGAAGCCGCTCATTTCAATAAAGGATTATACTCTGAAAATTTGAAGAATAACTGATTCCACATATAAATGTTTCCCTCTATTTGTTTGTGCATCTTTAGTAAAGAGTCTTTACGTGCTTATATTATAATCATGATTATTAAAAAAGCCTTCAGGATTTTAAGTTTAAATTTTGAAATTCGCTATGAATTACAAATTAGCAACTGATTTTTTTTTTCCAAAAGACAACTTATTTAGATTTACGTTATCTTTTTATAGTCACAGCTAGCATTGAAAGTATTTTTAAAGTACACAATATGTGAAAATTATAAGAAAGTTTTAAAAATTGAATCGCAAATCAAAAAAATTGAAGTTTACTTTTGTTGACGAACTTAAGGGGCCTATTTTAAAAGTCGTGTCGGTCACAATGACTCGACCAAATGATGTAGGATTGTGAAGGAGAAAGTGGGGTCGTGACGGACTTTGGTTTCAGGTTGGCCGATTGCGCTGCAGAATCGTTACCCGTTCTGTGGCGTAGTTGGTGAACGCGCCCAGTCGAGCGTATTGGGAGTCGTGGGATCGAAGCCCACCAGAACGATTCTATTATTTTCACAATTTTACATCTCAATTTGTCCAAATTGACTTTTGTGTCTACGACCTTCAGGTTTTTTCAAAACACCGTCGGCTGTTAAGCCGTAATAGACATGACAACCCTAGTTAAACTTTTAATTGATGGGTTGAAATTAGTAAATTTTTGAAATGCAGAAAGTTGGCCAAATCTGTTTTTGCAGTGCAAACTGGCCAACGGCCTATAATACACGTCTAGGTTAGTATTATATTTAATATTGAATCAATTATTGTTAAAATTAAAATTAAAGAAAGTATGTCGGATAGATTTGTCGATACAAGCAAATAAATTAATTTGATAGTAATCGCTTGGCTTTTACGTATTTAATAGAGATGGTCGGGTTTCGGGTTTTCAAACCCGAAACCCGACTCGAACCCGAACCCGACGGGTTCGGGTTTGAAAATTATTATTTTTTCGGGTTCCAGTTCGGGTCGGGTTTGAAGGTTAAAAAAATATCGGGTACGGGTCGGGTTCGGGCTTGAAAAAAGTCGGGTTTAGCCGGGTTTGGGGATAATTGTTCATAAAGTAACAACCGAAAAGCTTCCCTATGCATCAGAAACGATGAATTTATCATCTTTTCGAACTCGGGTTTTATTCGGGGTTTTCTTACAAAACTTTTTCGGGTCGGGTTCGGGTTTGAACAGCGAAAATTTTTCGGCTTCGGGTCGGGTCCGGGTTTGTTTTAAATTTTGTCTCGGGTTCGGGTCGGGTCCGGGTTTGAAGGAATAAAATAAGTCGGGTACGGGTCGGGTTCGGGTTTCAAATATGTGAAACCCGACCATCTCTAGTATTTAATCGATTCAAAGAAGTTTTTGGGGTTATAATATGCTTCAAAACCATTAATGTTTAACATTTTACACAAGTAAATTTGATAACTCAGTCAATCTTCGATACACTATGGTAATATATTGAGCAAAATTTTAGCAAAGTGTAGCGTTTAGTATTAATATTTCAAAAACATATCAGGGGGCGTTTCAAAATATATTGGCCTCAAGGGGGCGAAAGTTTAAAAAGTTTGGGAAACACTGCTCTAGAGACTGATGAAGGGCAGCCGATTATCTCGGAGAAACACAAGGTCACCTGCGCCATTGCTCCGGGTAGCACAGGAATGGCACAATACTGCAGAGGGCGCAATGGTACTCCACAGGCTCCGTTAGCGGTTAGGTTTTATTTAGATCCTCCTAAGTATTCATTCCTACGCACAATACGCATCACACCATAAATAAGGAATCACCTGTGAGGTAGACTTTTACCACCGGAATAGGCAGTTCGTAGTGTTAATTATTAGCCAATTGAAACAATCGCTACCGACACTGCTCGGGAAAAGAAGTTTGGAATTGTTCCGGAAATTCCTTCGTGATGCTTGATAATTTTTTTCTAAGATTCTTTGAAAACAAAAAAAAAACTCTGATGCTTCTGGAAATTTATCAGAAAGTGTTCTTGAGTTCAAATAGAAATCCCCCAAGAAAACTACCGGACAGCTCTTTGGGATATTTTAAAAATACCTATGAGATTCTTTGATTACTGATTTCTTTTTTTGAGATCTTCTGAAAGTTACTTTCAAATGGTTCCGGAAATTCCTTTTGAAATTATTCCGTGAATATTTCTGGAGTTCTTCTGGACATCGGAATTTTTCTGGAAAATATTCATGAAATCTTCTTGATGTCTGTGAATTTCCTTTAAATCTTTCAGGGTTTCTTGCGAACTAACTTCTGAGATTATTTTGAATATCACTGTAAAAACATTCAAAATCCATTTGGAATTCTCATGGGATTGTTTCAGATATTTAAGAAAATCCTTAAATAATTCCTTTAGAAATCTCCCTGATAATATTTTAGTGATTCTTCTGTAAATCTACCTGGGATTCTTCTATAATCTTAAAGAAATTTCCAGAAGAATTTTCAGAAGTATGGGATGGTACACAAATTATGTCACGCAAAATTTCAACTTTTTTTATGCACATCGCTTGAAGGGGTGCTTTGCTGCATGGATCAGATAAATTTTAATAAAATCACAACTAACTTCTAATTATAACTTTCTTTCGCACCGACAATATTGAGTAAGCGAGAGTTCAATTCAAAGTGCTCATTGCCACTTACCCCCAATGGTGTTACTCTACCGTTCAAAAAGCTGTAATCCGGCAGATCGGTCAGAGGCCCGGATTTGTTTGGGTTTCTTGCCAAATGTTTTTCATCTCCAGAGTATTTGAAAGCTGTGCTGATCCTGCTGAGCGATGAACCAAATGCGCGGGTGATGTAACCTGTTCAAAATTATGTAGATATTAGCATTGCACATTATAAATATAGTTTTTTTTTTACATTGCGTCGAACATGGTTTACACAACTTGATAATTTTGAAAGCCATTCTGGTGTTTTAACGATTCTTTTTTTGATTTTCCTATCCCGAACTTTTAATTGAATCCTCACGAATAGAAACGCGCACGCTAAGTTCAGAACAAAAAGGCTGTAAACAAAGAGACAAAAATTTCGAGCAGGAGACCTGTCAAACCCGTCAAACCTAAAGAGTCTAAAACACAAAGAGACGAAATCTGATCATATTCAAAATAAATCATCTACACGGAGACGGAATTCAACTCAATTTTGGGTTGTTTCGACGCAATTCCGTATAGTTGAGCCCAATAACTCAATTTTGGCTAAATTTCCAAGGTCCTCACTAGGTAGTTTGGCTTTAATTCCATTAGAAAAATATACTCAATTTTAGGTTGATTTACCGCAAAATTGAGTTCTTTCGACCCAAACATAAGAAAAGTTGCATTTACCCAAATTTGGCTTATTGGGCCAAAGTACCCCCATTGGGTAGATGCAGCTCTCTCTATTTTTGACAACATTCGTGTGGGAGAAAGAGAAAACCGAGAGATTTTGGGTTGAAACTATAATCGATATACAGTGGGGATTCGCTCGTTGGGGGTCCGCTACATGGAATGACTCGATGGTTGGATGTTCGCTGGTTGGAAAATATTCCAACTAAAAAGCACTCAAATGTCAACAAAAAATGTCAAACTGACTTTGACGTCTGAGTACCGTCGTATTGAAGTCTCCATATATAGAACAAATGCGTATGTATATGTGCGTTTCGTGACGATTTGCTCTTCAGATGCGTTAGTGTGGAGCATTTTCATCAACTGTCAGTCGTTCCAACAAACGGGTCAGATTCGATAGATGGAAGGCAGTCGTGTTCCAACCAGCGAATCCCCGCGGTACTCAATTTTGGGTAAAGTAAACTCAAAAATTAGGTAAAAATATTTCTCCGTGTAGGAACTATGCCAAATCAATAAGCAGGGTGGGTGTACGGCTGTCAACTACGATCAAAGCTCGCCTAACAATCATCTCTCGGGCGGGCCGTCCCAAACAGCACAGGTCGAAACGCGGGCCATGCCAGACAGCAAATGCTGATGCATTCCAACACTCGAACAGCGGGATGCCTAGCAGCGTTGTGAGCCAAACGAGCCAAACGAATACACCCACACAACATGAACGGTAGGCGAACCTCGTTGCGTTTACCCCCCCCTGTCAATAAGGCTATCGCACCCTTCTCTTTCCAGCAACAAGATCAAATGGGATTTGAGCTGAAAACCACAGACAAACAGACGTCACACTCTCAATGCTGTCCATCGACCAACTTTTAAACGTTCGATTCGAATATATGGTAGGTGGTCAATCGACGCACCGGAGCGCTCGCGTTATTTTTGTTCGTGTTTGACGTTTACACACTACCGCCATCTGTTGGTCCATCAGCCACCTACAGTGTTTTTAGCATTGGGCGTACATGTTTTCGCGACTATGATTTTAATCGCGATTTGTTCTAAGTGTTACGTCTGTTTCTCTGTGTGAAAACTTAATCGATTGGCCACTAGCTGGTGCTGACCATTCGATTAAGTTTTCCTTTTAAACGGTCGTTTAGTTCTCCAGATTTGTGCTCTTGAAAATTTGAGGTTTGGCTTCGATTCATCTTCACCTTAATATGAGTGAATTTTACCAATAAGCCATTTCACGAGACGTTTCGGAACAGCTGATCGCCGCAACCGCATCAATTGACAGGAGACCTGGGATTAAATACAGCGTAATTTTTAACAACGCCTCATCTTAACATGGAGAAAATGACAAAACAGAGATCCAAAAATGTTCGTTACTGCAGCATTACACCTATTTATTTTAGCAGCTACCTCTTTGTTACCCATATTTCACATAAAAGGCACTTTTGTGAACAGAAATATTTTAATAATTTGACCCCATTTCTGTTTTCGCCTGTGTGAAAAGCTACGCTAGAAATGCGCACAGTCATCAATCATCATCATCGCGAAAATTGACGACGATGATTGAAAATCCCAGGTCTCCTGTCATTTGATCTGCTTCGTAAAATGGTTCATTAGCCATTTTACGAGACGTTTCGGAACAGCTGATCGCCGCAACGGCGTCAATTGACAGGAGACCTGGGATTAAATCCAGCGTGATTTTTAACAACGCATCATCTTACCAAACGGGGACATGGAGAAAATGACTAAAAAGAGATCTAAAAATGTTCGTTACTGCAACATTACACCTATTTATTGTATCAGCTACCTCTTTGTTACCCATGTTGCACATAAAAAGGCACTTTTGTGATCAGAAATATTTTAATAATTATAATAATAAACCCAGCCATTTACCAACCACTAGTTTACTATAATCTGGTACAAATCACTGAGCAGTGCAGTAAATGTGACCATGTCCATAGTGTAGGGGATGGGATATATTTGGATGTGTTTGTAACAATCTTGAAATTTAGTCAATAGTAGGCATTGATATCAAAGTAAACCAGTAGGTCAGTTTTGTGACGGATTTTGAAGGATGAAGTTGAAATAAAAAACTGAAAAGAAAAATGTTTAATTATTGCGCTGGAATTGAAAATTTAAGAACTGTTGTTCGAACGGTCACGACAAATAGTAGCATCCACTACAAAGCATTGTATTTCAATCCGTGACACCTACCGTACAACACAGTGTGGTCAAAAGTACAATGCAAAACTTGTCAAATCAAGCATGTTTCTAGTCATAAATACTGCAACTGTGGTTAAATAAACCGAATATATTTTCTTGTGTAGTGATGTTGACTATGTTTTGGTAGAGTTGAGAGTCGGTTGAAAATCGTTGGTGCAGTTCTTAATCTTACCATGGATTCAGTAATTTCAACAATAAAATTCGTTTCAGTGTATATCAGTAAACCCAAATTTGGTTATCCCACGGAATGAGCCATTTTACGAAGCAGGTCAAATGACAGGAGACCTGGGATTTTTCAATCATCGTCGTCAGTCTTCGCAATGATGATGGTTGATGACTGTGAGCATTTCTAGCGTAGCTTTTCATCCAGGCGAAAACATAAATGGAGAAAAATTATTAAAATATTTCTGATCACAAAAGTACCTTTTTATGTGCAATATGGGTAACAAAGAGGTAGATTATACAATAACTAGGTGTAATGTTGCAGTAACGACCATTTTTGGATCTCTTTTTTTGTAATTTTCTCCATGTCTCCGTTTGGTAAAATGAGGCGTTGTTAAAAATCACTCTGTATTGAATCCCAGGTCTCCTGTCAATTGACGCCATTCCGGAACGTCTCGTAAATGCTGAATAAGCCATTTTACGAAGCCTGATCAAATGACAGGAGACCTGGGATTTTTCAATCATCGTCGTCAGTTTTCGCGATGATGATGGTTGATGACTGTGCGCATTTCTAGCGTAGCTTTTCATCCAGGCGAAAACATAAATGGAGAAAAATTATTAAAATATTTCTGATCACAAAAGTACCTTTTTATGTGCAATATGGGTAACAAAGAGGTAGATTATACAATAACTAGGTGTAATGTTGCAGTAACGAACATTTTTGGATCTCATTTTTGTCATTTTATCCATGTCCTCGTTTGGTAAGATCTAGGACAGGACGTGACAGCTCAACAAGGACTGCCCCGTTTTTTTTCAATCGATGTCCTTGACGATGCAAAAGCCAGTGCTATCAGTATCCTTTTTAAGCAAATCATTTGAACAAATTTAAGTATCATGGCTCACAGTTTGGTTGTTTCTTGCATGCTTCATTCCTTTAGCGCAATAGCGAATGCTAGCTTCTTTTTTAAAGTAGGTTAGATTCAAATCCGGCGATATTTTTAAAGAAAATTGATACAATTTCTATTATACTGCACTCAATTAAGTATTTTTGATTTATTTTAGTATTGTAGGAGCACATGCGGTAAACCAAACATCGAATATAGATTGATTTGTAGCAAAAAGATTTCATGAAACATTTTCAAACTTTCAATAAAAACTCTAACTTATGAACTAGCAACACGGCCGGGCTAGCAACAAAGTGCCCTGTTGCAATCCATCTCAACGATGTGAAAGTAGGCCTTTGCCAAAACGACCAATCAGAAGTGGTCTTTTTTGACAGGCAAATGCAAGGTATCTAGAAGGGAGGTAGCCCAATGTGTCAGATTTCCCATTCCGCCATTTTGAAATGCCAAGTGACAGCTGGCGAGTTTGTTTTGGTTGTTTTGATATCAGATGCATGGCGTGACAAAGTAGGTATAGAATGTTTCTTTTACACCCACATCTGTGTGGTATACGCGGCAAAGCAGTGTTGATAGACTCAGACTCAAATCTCAATCAATACGCTCTCCCGTGAGAGCAAACTCATTAGAGATCTGCTTTGCAAATCTCACCCTTGAGATTTTGATGCAAAATCAACTCAATCAACTCAAACCGTAAAAAATGATTCAGTCGCAAAACCCGGCAAAAACTCGTGTCACTCGCACGTTGTTGTTTACGTTAGAAAGGATTACTATAATTTTACCAAACTAACAAGAAATTGTTGCCGAATGTGAGTAAACTGTGGAAATACGAGACAATGAGTTAAAAAGGTGAGCCAACTCATCCATGATTTTTTGACTGCTGAGATGCGTGATTGAAAACTCACGCATGAAAAATCTCAAGCGTGAGTTGTGAGAAATTGAGTTTTTCACAACACTGCGGCAAAGTATCTGAATTTACTTCACTGTGTAATGCACTGATAGTAGAGTCACTTAACTTACGAGATAAAGTTACAAGAATACAACCGTCATCGTCAGACGGCGACACCGTGGCGCATCCTCTCTTTCATCGGTAGACCATCGGTGGTGGGTGGCTCTCACCCGCTGCACTATTCGAAATTTCCACATTTACATGCATTACATGCAATTGTAAACCAATTTTTCAAATAATCTGTTTTTCTTCGACACAAAACACCGGAATACTACATTAAAGACGAAAATTTGATTCGCGACAAAATGCTGGAGAAAATTTTTACTTCACTGTGTTTATGTTTGTTGGAATAAACATTCCCTAACAACCCCATAGAAACGGTTGAGTACACAAACCCGCCAGCTAACCAACTCGCCAGCTGCCACTTCCGCCTTCTCCGCAGCTAATCACACCGCGCACCCACTGACTGCTAAGATCGGTAAACCTGTCATTATAATAATCTTGGGCAAATGGTTTCAAATTTGCACTAGTACCTGACAAGTCCTGTCCTAGGGTAAGATGAGGCGTTGTTGAAAATCACGCTGGATTTAATCCCAGGTCTCCTGTCAATTGACGCCGTTGCGGCGATCAGCTGTTCCGAAACGTCTCGTAAAATGGCTCATTGCGTCAAAAGAACCCCATTAAACATTTGACAGTTCAACAGCCGACTAAATTGGTTGAAAAATCGGTCGATTGTTGCACCGACGCTTATGGAAGTTTAACACAGCGATCAACTGACTAATCGCCAGATTAAATCGGGTGGCCGACGAAATCTGGTGTTTAGTATAGGTCAACTTACTTGGATTTTACTTAAAATACCGATTTATCCACCTATTTAGTAGGATTACGTCGGCCCACCCTATCAAATCGGGTGATATTCGGTTGATCCCTGTGTTAAACTTTCATAAGCGTCGGTGCAACAATCGATCGATTTTTCAACAAATTTAGTCGGCTGTTGATCTGTCAAATGTTTAATGGGGAAGTCAAAGTTGGGTTGATTTGCGGCTCCGTGTATATTTTACCCATAAAATGAGTAACGTAGAACTCAAATAATATGGGTAAATCAACTTCCAATTTATGGGTAAACTGATCTTAGCGTGTAGGCTCATAAACCTGCATGATTTTTTTGTGTCTACTAAAGAAACTATAAGCAAAGAAGCGAAATGTTCCAATTGGAATTCCAAGTTTACTGTCAATGTCATTCCAATCGAGCAGGAGACTTGTCAAACACTTTTTCACACAAGCTAAAAACGACTCACACAAAAATGTTACCGCCCACGAAAATTTTGCTTCTTCTGAAGTAGCATATTTTCTGAATACTTGAGTGTCGGTTGCAATTTTCATGCTTTGCATAAAGAATGCTCTACTAATTACATTGGTTTTCCACACATTCAGTCAATTTTTCATTCGTTACCCAAACCTGTGAAAACTCAACACATAAAACCTGTGACTCACTTTTAGCGTGGGATTCAACATTGGCAGTGCTGCGTAATAGATTTGGCATAGTTGCTAGCTGATTTATTTTGAATATGATCAGATTTCGTCTCTTTATAATTCAGACTCTTTAGTAGACACTAAAGAGTCTGAATTATAAAGAGACGAAATCTGATCATATTCAAAATAAATCAGCTAGCAACTATGCCAAATCTATTACGCAGCACTGCCAATGTTGAATCCCACGCTAAAAGTGAGTCACAGGTTTTATGTGTTGAGTTTTCACAGGTTTGGGTAACGAATGAAAAATTGACTGAATGTGTGGAAAACCAATGTAATTAGTAGAGCATTCTTTATGCAAAGCATGAAAATTGCAACCGACACTCAAGTATTCAGAAAATATGCTACTTCAGAAGAAGCAAAATTTTCGTGGGCGGTAACATTTTTGTGTGAGTCGTTTTTAGTAAAGAGTCTGAATTATAAAGAGACGAAATCTGATCATATTCAAAATAAATCAGCTAGCAACTATGCCAAATCTATTACGCAGCACTGCCAATGTTGAATCCCACGCTAAAAGTGAGTCACAGGTTTTATGTGTTGAGTTTTCACAGGTTTGGGTAACGAATGAAAAATTGACTGAATGTGTGGAAAACCAATGTAATTAGTAGAGCATTCTTTATGCAAAGCATGAAAATTGCAACCGACACTCAAGTATTCAGAAAATATGCTACTTCAGAAGAAGCAAAATTTTCGTGGGCGGTAACATTTTTGTGTGAGTCGTTTTTAGCTTGTGTGAAAAAGTGTTTGACAAGTCTCCTGCTCGATTGGAATGACATTGACAGTAAACTTGGAATTCCAATTGGAACATTTCGCTTCTTTGCTTATAGTTTCTTTAGTGTCTACCAGTTGTTCCTGAAGTTCAAAGCGTTTGCGGAAATAATAATCAAAATGAACACGTTAGGCAAAATAACATTATTGCACTACCGCTGCGGCAAAGGTAAGTTCAAGAATAATAATGTGAGATTTTGATTCGTTCGTAGTTTATTGAAGTTACGCAATTCGGGGCTTTTTGCTGATGTTGATCCTTTCGGCGAGCTTTTGTTTGTTTTTCGCTCTATTGACACTGTTGACAGATTTTCATGTGGGATTTTTCACAAAATGTTAAACGTCAAAGTCCCATAATTTTCTCGCTTGGATACGCAACAAACAGCTGATTTCCGAAACTATACAAGTTTGTATAACGTTTAAGTCATGAGTTTAGTGAATTTGGTGAAATTTAAGTTGAAATCAAAGGAGTTCAAAGATGTGTTCAATTTACTGCGAGAAAACGAAAATGGATTGTTGCAGACCGAGAGTATGGATATGGTATCAGCGTTGGTCGACAATTTGAACGAGGCGCTTCTCCTGGATGATTCTAAGCTGCTTTCCGTATGTGAAGATCTACTGAAACTGGTAGCTGAGAAATGTTCGCCACAGGAAGTTCTTCTTGAGTTATTGGAGAAAATCGAAACGACAAAGGATGATGACATCTTCACTAGCTTGCTGAAAGTACTCCAGGTGGTTCTTCTCCGCTTCAACGAAAATAAAGTGCGCTCTCTAGAATGGAGCTTGAATACGATTTATTCCTACATGGACCAAATTGTCCTACCAGACTACATCTCAAAAGTTGGGGCCGATGAAGGGAAGCTCCTCGAATCGGACGAAATCGTGCAACGAGTTCTGTTGCTATACATGACGATCCTTTTGTTCTTGGAGCCAATTTGGAAAACGTTGAACAGTGATGGGGAAATTTTCAAAACCACGAAAATGAGCAGGAAAAATGTTGTCATCTGCTTCATCCTGCAACTCATGGGGAACCATTTGATTTATCTGGATATACATCATAAACCCGGAAAAATTGATACAGCTGGTGTGGCCGAAGGTAAGTTAATTATTCAGGTAATTTATATAATTTTAGCTAAGCGTGTGAAAATGATCATTCTGCTCAAATTGTAATTGTATTTGTTAATCTTACGATGACCAGCTTTAACATTTTTATGAGGTCAAGGAAGTCACAAAATGAAAACGTATTGGAGAACTAGTAAATAACAATTTCAGTGATTGCTAATTGGACATTATTAACCCGTATAGGCCTGAGTGAAAGAAAAATTACTAAAACTCTCACCACTCTGCGAATACTTAACGGATTTCAATTATATTTTGTCAGTAAACTCGTACACACATCTAGTTTCTAAAAGTGGTCAAAGAATCTCGGGAATGTTCCTGTGGCCGGAGTTATTGCGATGGATCACTGGGTCAGGTCAGGTGACAAGGGTTTTGTGCTTCTGTGCCCCTGGAGGTAGGCAAATTTCAAGTCACAGATAATTTTCAGAATCGGATATAATGTGGCCACCATATCAAGGAGTTTTAAGAAAAACGCATCAGCGTAATCCTTCTGATAATCGATTAAATTGAATAATTATGTCAACTGCATTTGATTGATCCTACAAATAACCATTTTTGGGACCCCGCGATGCCTTAAATTTATGATAAAGTGCACAATTTGTATCTTAACATTTGTGTCAAGCTTATGGGAATGCATTTTAGTGAACTATTATGTTCGATCTATACTTTTAGAGATTTGAAACGGTTTAATACCTTACAAATCTAGAGCCGGTTCTTCAAGATATTAAGTCCGATTGGCCGCATCTGGTACACTCTAAACGGTGCAAAACTATTAATTTATAATATTGAATATCAGATCTTAATGATTTATACAAAATAAAATTAATGCCATTAAAAATAAATAAAGATAACTTGGCATGTCCCAAAAAATCGCCTTTTTCTACCCGACTTGACCCAGTGACCCACCGCAATAACTCTGGCTACAGGTGTATTCCCGAGTTCCTCCGGCCATTTTTAGAAACTAGATATGTGGGCCAGTATACTGACAAAAAAAATATTTGAATGCGTTAAGTATTCGCTGAGTGGTAAGGGTTTTAGTATTTTTGCTTTCACTCAGGCCTATACGGGTTAAAGAATCAATATACCAAGCCTACACAGTTACGGATTTTTCCCATGCTATACTATTTGTCTTCTACCATTTGTTATGTTAAACACAACATTCAACCGCTAAATAACGCTGTATTTGACAAATGTTTAGTTGGTACCACACAGCTAACATTATATGGTCATTTTCTGTAAGAAGTGCCGTCAGCATTCATAAGCTCCCACAGGTGGTAAAATTTAAATGTTATAGCATAAAACATGCTCGTTCGCTTCGATTTAGTATGAATTCATTTTTGGAAAACATTTTTCTTGATTGTTGATTCTAAATACCGAATATTAGCACTTCTAACTAATGATCCATAATATGGACCAGCACGGTTTGTTTAGCAAGGTTATGGATCCTTCCAAAGAAGGTAGATTTCTGCCATTTTAAGCATTGGATTCGACATTTTTGGACAAGAACAATAAGGATAAAACTAATAAAACATCAAGGTTTGTAAATTTCATTTTTCAGCAGACAAAAATGCATGGAAAACTTGGTGTAGAGCGAAAACATTAATTTTTATGCAATCCTATGTAAAAATTACACTCAAAACAGTATACCAACCGAAGTTCCAATTTGAAACGACTCAATCCGTGCTTTTGACGTAGAAGTACGTCTTTCTTCTCTATACAGGAGTGAAATTGGAATTCCAAAGCCAAGAGCGTTACGCTGGCATGAAATATTTTAAACGTTTATAACTTTTCGCTGGCTTAACGAAATTTCTTGATTAGCACCTCAATCGAAAGATAAGACATCAAAGCTTCATGTCGTTTACTTACTGAATCCCACATACCTGTCCAAATAGTTTAATAACTGTTTTAAAAACGAACGTTGATTTCAAGCAAATCTATAAATAGGGGTGGCTAGAGAAAATTTGACGTCATTTGCTTTTCACTCTCCGATTGGCTTGCATCACAGCAGGCGACAGATCGGCTTGCTCTGACTGGGCGTGCTTCTCAGGCACAGACATCGATAGCGAAGGACGCCCCCGTTTGTCTTGCTTCGCTCAAATCAAACTGTCAAGCGAGCGAGAGAAGATGCCGTCCGAAGCTAAAGCCATCACCGCTGCCGCCGCCTAGAAGAAGAAGAGGAAGCAGTCCACAGGTGAATTTGCGGTCGAACTGTGAACACGGTCGGGCGAGTCATTCTCGCTTTGTGGTTCACCGCTTGTTTGCGTTCACCCAGCCATCGTCATCGCCGCCGCAAATTTCATCGGCCGAGGAGCTGTTGACCCGCGCTTCAAAATTTCGACTCGTGATGAAATCATCATTGGTGGTCAAGAAGCAATCCCGTTAGGAGCAAATACCAGAAGCCCCCTGAGTTTTGCTGGTCCGAGCAGTGTTATTTATCCGTAACAACATCGAAGCTAACAAAGCCATCGGTTCTTTTCAGAGCCATCAAATTTGTGGAAAAGAGTTAAAAGAGAAATATTTCCAACTTTATTTATAAGTTCTAATATTCCTAAATCAATTTCACGGCTTCATACAAAATTTCATTTGTCATGAATAAGTTATGACTCAACCATTTGAGATTGTACTCGCGGACGCTGCTGCAGTGTCGTCGGGGTGAGTGCTCAACGATTGTAAAATAGAGTGGCTTTTCCAACAGCGCCTTTTATGTTCCATATTTTATGGGAACACTTTGATTAGGAAAATTATCCCATGTAACATAATTGCGACATATTTAGAATGCTTTTGATAAGACATTCTCATTGAACAATTGTAATAATTTTGGCACCCATGGATCCGAAATTTACCGTCATAATAAAGAAAACTATTGACTATTAATAGCTCGTATTGAATATTTAGGGAATGCCAATCATTCCAACAATCATGTTCGACCAATTTCTCACGTATTAGTATTCTCCGCAATTTTCAAGTAATTCCAAGCCCAACACATTATTAGCACATACCCATTTCCCAGATTGGTCGTTTAGAAAGCGAAGAGCACAAAAGGGAGGAGCATCATCTGCTATTCCAAGGTTATAAAACATGCTGCCTTCGTTGGATTCAGTTTCATTCCATTTCCGCTTTCGAGCTGGAAAGAGCTCTTGCTTAGCGAGAAGTACCTCGCTGCTAGAAGCCTGCTGAGCTGTTAATCTAGAATCTGGTTTGTGAAAACGCTCAAGATTTCAAAATTGAGCTACGTTTCCAGATTTCAACTAAATCCCTGTGATCCGCTACCCTGTTGCTGTTGTGCTCCCATGAAATATTTAGCTGGTTTGTCGAATAAACTGAGAACTTATTCACATCTTCTTATTCTTCTTCTTCTTCTTCTTGGCATTAACGTCCTCACTGGGACATAGCCTGCTTCTCAGCTTAGTGTTCTTATGACACTTCCACAGTTATTAACTGAGAGGTTTCTTTGCCAAAATTGCCATTTTTGTATTCGTATATCGTGTGGCAGGTACGATTATACTCTATGCCCAGGGAAGTCAAGAAAATTTCCATTACGAAAAGATCCTGAACCGACCGGGAATCGAACCCAGACACCTTCAGCATGGCTTTGCTTTGTAGCCGCGGACTCTAACCACTCGGCTAAGGAAGGCCCCAACTTATTCACATGCATTTGAAACTTTTTCAATTTTCCATACAAAATGACCAACTTTGGTATGTTAGATCTCAGTTATTTATGGAAATATTTTCGAATGAAACTTTCACAGAACATCAGATGTAACTTGAGTTTTAACATATATTTTTGAATAATTTTTCCAATCACAAGTTTATAAGTAATAACGGTTTGACTAAACCGTAATTTTCGACGAAAAATTCAAAACTTTTTATCTTAAAATCTGATAGCCTCACACGAAAACTGTCTTCAGCAAACTTATTCATCTCGTCAAAATCTACAACTTTGCTGAAGATACCATAAAGCTATTCCTTCAATATGTTTAGTTATGTCAATTATAAAAAATCGTCAAAAAATTCACTTTAGTCAAACCGGTACTGCTTGTCAACATGTGATTGGAAAAATCACTCAATAATATATGATAAAATTTAAGTTATGTCTGATATTCTGTGAAAATTTCATTCAAATCGGTCCATAAATAACTGAGATATAGTTTATCAAAGTTGGTCATTTGGCATGAAAAATCAAAAGAGTTGCAGTTTTTTTTCTCAGCGAAGAATCACACCATCAACGAAAATAGCGCGAAAGCAATAACCAATCGCGTGCGAGTAGCGAACGGAGTGACGAAACAACCAAGCGAGAACCCCACCACTTGCCATCGGTGAACGGAGCTCGAGCCAATAAAACCACTGGTTGTTCTGCTCCCAGCTCATTCACAAATCGAACGGCATAACGAACGGATCAAGCAGCGGAGCAGCAAAGAAGAGCGCGTGAAAGCCACAGCAGTGTGCGAGTAGCGAACGGAACCAGAGAGCGAAAGCAACAACTGAAAAACAATGGATGTACAAGATGAGCATTATGCTGTTATTTCATCCCGATGGCTCTGCAGCAGCGTTCTCGGAACATCCTCAAATTGTCGTATTGTCGATTATTCGTGATAAATCAGATATTGTATGATGCTACGAGATGAATTAAGAGATTATAGTAAGCTTGTGGTAAGCACATTAAGAAATATTACTAGCTATACTGTGTTTATCACGAGAAGTTCTTACTAGCTCGAAAGTGTAAATGAAATGAACCGAATACTGTTGTTGTTACAGAGGGATTTTAATCCGAAGGTCATTCGTCTCTTAAATGAACCGAATCTGTCGAAGATAGTATGTTTTACATAATTTGAATTGCAGACGATGCTCCTCCCTTTCGTATTCTTCGCCTTCTTCTGATTGACCAATCTAGGATAAGATACATGAAGTTGATGTCTTGGTTAGGGATTTACATATCTTGGAAAATTCACATGCGCGTTCGTATGGACAGTAAAAATATCAACATTATTTTAACAGCTTACAATAAATTGAAATCACGCATGTTTTGGTTTCGTGCAAATTTTAAATATTTCTGATCAATGTTCAATGTGTTCTGATTTATATACTATGACATTTGCAATAGACTAACCTGTAGAAAAATTTCAGATCAATAGTTGCTCATTACAATTGGTCAGGAAACAGTTTATTGATCAGTATTTAAAATCTGTCGCAATTTTAATATATTTTCCAATTTCCATACTCGACAATTTAGGAAGTGTTCCCCTATTATATGATAAATCAACGATGCTGTTAGAAATACCATACAATGCTGAGTAGTATGATGTTATTACGGTCCGACGGTGCTGCAGCGGTAAATTCTCAAATTCATGTAATTATGTGGGGTAAATTATGTGAACCAAATTATAGTATACCGCGATATTTAGATCATTATAGATAAATCAGTAAATATCATCCAATAAACCCTTTTATGAACGTATATTGGCCCTGAAAAGGGCCGATTGAGCTTGGATGCTGTGACCACGAGTCGAAATTTAGAAGCGCGGATCGGTCAACCTAGAAATCTTGAGCGATTTCACAAACCAGATGCTGGATTGAAGCTTGAAGATTAACAGCTCAGCAGATTTCTAGCAGCGAGGTTCTTCTCGCTGAGCAAGTTCGGAGGAGCTCTTACCAGCTCGAAAGCGGAATTGGAATGAAACTGAATCCGACGAAGGATGCATGTTTTATATCCTCAGAATAGCAGATGATGCTCCTCCCTTTTGTGCTCTTCGCTTTCTGATCGACCAATCTGGCAAATGGGTATGTGCCAATAATGTGTTGGGCTTAGAATTACTTGGAAATTGCGGAGAATGCTAATGCGTGGAAAATTGATCGAACATGAATTGCTGGAAGGGTTGACGTTAACTAAATATTCAATATGAGCTATTGATAATCAATAGTTTTCTTTATTATGAAGGTAAATTTCTGATCCATGGGTGCCAAAATTATTACAATTGTTCTATGAGAATGTCTTTTCAAAAGCATTCTAAATATGTCGCAATTTTGTTACATGTGATAATTTTGCTAATCAAAGTGCTATGGAACATCAAAGACGCTGTTGGGAATACCACTCTATTTAACAATTGTTGTGGAATGTTGAGCACTCACCCCGACGGCACTGCAGCAGCGTTCGCGATTACAGTCTCAAAATGTTTAGTCATAAATTATTCATGACAAATGAAATTTTGTCTGAAGCTGTGAAATTGATTTAGGAATATAAGAAGTCATATATAAAGTCGGAAATATTTCTCTTTTAACTCTTTTCCACTAATTTGATGGCCCTGAAAAGGGCCGATGGCTTTGTTAGTTTTGATGCTCTTACAGATAAATAACACTGCGGGATGTTATCAGTTGATTGCCATGGTCAAACGGGGAATCCTCAACTCAAATGTATAAATTTGAGCAAGTTATTTGCTTATACGACGAACCGAAAGTTTCGTGGCGTGGATGGCGCACAACAGTAACAGGTAGTGGATCACCGGGCTTAAGTCGAAATAATGATGGCGGCGATGACGATGGCTGGGTGAACGCAAACAAGCGGTGAAACACAAAGCGAGAATGACTTGCCCGACCGTGTTCACAGTTCGACCGCAAATTCACCTGTGGACTGCTTCCCCTTCTTCTTCTTCTTGGCGGCGGCAGCGGTGATGACTTTGGCTTCGGACGGCATCTTCTCTCGCTCGCTCGACAGTTTGATTTGAGCGAAGCAAGACAAACGGGGAGGTCCTTCGCTATCGATGTCTGTGCCTGAGAAGCACGCCCGGTCAGAGCCAGACGATCTATTGCCTGCTGAGATGCGATCCAAACGGAGAATGGAAAGCAAATGACGTCAAATTTTCTTTAGCACCCCTATTTATAAATTTGCTCGAAATCAACGTTCTCTTTTAAAACAGTAATTAAACTATTTTTACAGGTATGTGGGATTCAGTAAGTAAACGACATGACCCTTTGATGTATTGTCTTTCAATTGAGGTGCCATTCAAGGAATTTCGTTAAACCAGCAAATAGTTATAAGAGTTCAAAATATTTCATGCAAACGTAAGGCTCTTGGTTTTGAAATTCCAATTTCACTCCTGTATAGAGAATTTTTTTTTTACTTTCAAACTGTGCGGCATAATCAAATGCAAACGCATTCAGTTCCCGATGGTTAGTGCCTGTGCTTTTACTGTTCATAAGTCGCAGGGTGGAACTTTCCCCGAGGTCGTGTACGACTATGACAAAAGCCAGGATCAGCAATTGGTATATGTTGGTTTGTCACGGGTTACTTCACTGCAAGGACTATTTTTGACAAACTCTACCATTTTTTCAAGTTCCATCACGCCAAAGGCAGCAATTCTCCCAAAAGGGTTGACTTGAGGAATGAGCTGCAGCGCTTAGGCAATCATCGATTAGTGACGCTTTGAGACGAACTGCGTGAAATACTGGATCATAGCGGCCCAGCCTGCATATTGATGAGTATCAATGTACAGAACCGAAATGCTCATGCAATGGATATTGCTACATACCGAAGCACTGGACCGATTCTATCGATTCTCACGATCGAAGCACCCGTGCTACCAAACATCTAATCTACTGGAGGAGTTTGGCGAACTACAGCTGGAGCCAGAAACCGATCACCCAACCAAGCAACACAAGGAAGCAACGACCAAACAAACAAATTCAATCATCTGGCATTATTCTTGGAAAACCAAACACTGGTTCTCGGAACCACAGAACGACAAATGGTTCTTTTCAGGACTACCAAAATGAGTTCAAAAAGAGTTAACTTCTGAAAACTTCATCCGATCAATAACAACACAAAACTAGTACACTTACAAATTCATACACATGACAAATCAAATTATTAATTATCGTAGTTCTACGTCAACCCCGCGGTAATGTAATATACATTACCCACCCCAATTTTTTTAATTACAATTTTACATTTTACATGTCGTTTTATTGAATTTTATGGGTTGGACTCCACACTATTTGATCCATAACTGTGGGGTCATGGTACTGCCCTCTTTGCATAACAGTCCCATGTTGGAAAACGACAAACTGAGAAACAGACGATTGAAATGTGGAAACAATTTCGCTCCATTTTGAGTCTCTATTTGGCCTAAAATGTGTTATATTCCTACATATCACTGTATGTCGAGTACACGAACAAACCTAATAAATTTCTTTTGAATTCAAGTTGAAATTTTGCCTAAAAATGTAAAAAAGTCGTAGCGAGACTGTTATGCGAATATATACAATATAATACAGGGTGTCCGCAAATTATCCGAACAGCAAAATATTGGAAAAATGATCTCGCATTGAAAACAATGGAAAATCAATGTCCATGTACCTTTTATAATACATCTAAATGTTAACACAAAATACAACTTTAAAAAATTTCGAAATACATGCTTGTTACTGAGATAGGCAAATTTGAATTTTTCGGAGACGTTTTTCTTGAGGGCCGCTAGTCATACAGGAGATAAGTTATCCCTAAAACCTAAAAGAGATGAATCCAAATGTCCTATTATTATTTGAAGTGATCTACAGGATAGTGGCTTCAAGTTAGACTGGAAATAGACATTTGTACGGTTCAAATCCAGTGAGTTCTATGGACAATTCTCTTCCGTCATAAAGCTTGGAAAACAGCTCTCTTTAAGACACCTCAATACATTTGGGTCGGTTTTGCAATTATTTGAAATCGTAAATGTGTCAAACATCCATCCATGGACATACAGTATACCATCCGTAACTCGCTATTCCGTATCTCGATATCGAGTTATAGAATGTGTAGTAAATGTGGGTTTTCATGAATACCTCGATGGTCCCTCTAACCAAAGTTACCCTGATTTTGTGCTCTGTAACACAATATTTCCCTAACTTGATAGTCGCCTTAACATCTAGTTACGGAGAGTTGATTGTACTATAACTAATTTTTTACGGCCAAAGAACATAAATAGCAAATGAAACAACCAGAGCATTAATAACAATGAGTGTTTTAGTAGCTGTCGAACAAGCCGATGAACATGATGGGACTAGTATGCAAATATATTGGTATACAGGGTGTCCGCAAATTATCCGTACAAACTTTGAAGACATGGCTCTATACAATCAAGCATAATAAATTCAATATTCTTGCATGGTTTTAAACATTGGCTTAGTATATTCTTAAGAAATAAGTTTGACACATTTCTTCTTCTTCTTTCTGGTGTTACGTCCTCACTGGGACAGAGCCTGCTTCTCAGTTTAGTGTTCTCATGAGCACTTCCACAGTTATTAACTGAGAGCTTACTATGCCAATGACCATTTTTGCATGTGTATATCGTGTGGCAGGTACGAAGATACTCTATGCCCTGGGAAGTCGAGAAAATTTCCAGCCCGAAAAGATCCTCGACCGGTGGGAGTCGAACCCACGACCCTCAGCTTGGTCTTGCTGAATAGCTGCGCGTTTACCGCTACGGCTATCTGGGCCCCCGCTTCTGACGATGTTGAGTTGGTTTATGCAAAAAACGCAAATTGGTCAAAAGTCGACATGGGACTGTTATGCGAATCTGGGCAGTATAGTGCTCGTAGGGCAGATTTGAAGGTAGAAGCAGACGGCCAGAAGGTTTCGTCTCAATATCCAAAGGAAGAGCGTTCCAAAAAGCGAAAAAAAAATGGGTGGGTTATGTCTGTTACATTACCGCGGGGTTGGCGTAGAATTACTATGGACACAACTTCGATCAATTCTGGGTCAGACTCTAGCAGCTGAGTCAGTAGCTGATGCAGTAGTTTTTTTGCAGATGATAGGATATTTGGTGATAGATGATAGGTGCTGTGATTGTTAGTATTCAATTACGTTATGGTTTTAAGGGAGATCTGTCATTTGATTTGGAAGCTTTTTCAGAGTTTCTGATTCCAAAGTAAAATACTTTAAAAATGATTTGATTTGATTATGATGTTTGAATGACAGTGAAGTTTGAGTATGATTGTAGTGAAAGATTATTAATAATTTTTCATGTATATGAATTTGTAAGTGTACTAGTTTTGTGTTGTTATTGATCGGATGAAGTTTTCAGGAATTAACTCTTTTTGGACTCACTTTGATGGTCCTGAAAAGGGCCACTTGTCGTTCTGTGGTTCCGAGAACCAGTGTTTGGTGTTCCAGGAACAGTCCAGTGATGTGCCAGATGATTGAATTTGTTTGTTTGGTCGTCGCTTCCTTGTGTTGTTTGGTTGGGTGATCGGTTTCAGTTCTGGCTCCAGCTGTAGTTCGCCAAACTCCTCTTGTAAAATTTAATGTTTGATAGCTCGGGTGCTTCGATCGTGAGAATCGATAGAATCGGTATATGGTAAGAAAAGTATGTACAATATCGATTGCACTCTACACTTATATTTTAATAAACGTTAAATCAGTACAAGAACCACCTAATGTGGTCGCTTCATTTGGACGATTTGCCAACTTTAAATTAAAATGTTTATTGATAAAATCAACAAATTTAATATTTTCTTGTTTGGAAACGTCAATATTAAAGTCACCGGTGACTACAATGAGAGTATATTGTTTTACACAATTGAATAAATTACGGGGCATGAACATTTTCGTATCTTGCACAATAATACCTGGATTAATACACTGTTATTAGCAGTACTTCAGTGTGCATAACCATAATAGATGCCGCACAAATGTCTCCAACCTGATCTGCTACGCCAAGCCAGGGTGTCGACCCAATTTTGAAAATAAAATTCCCTGACTTTCCCTGACCTTCCAGTCGTTTTCCAGAAAAAATCCAGACCATGTTGATTAGTTTGTTTGGTAGAGTTTATGTTTTAGGTACTGTGAATAAACTGAGAAATAGTTTTTACGATAATTTTCTTCAAGTTGATATGATAAAACTGAGCACTTGGGAATATACTTTTTAAACTTGATAATTCGTATTATTGAAGCGTTAAAAGCTGAGTAGAAGCTAAGTAAATACTGAGAACGGACATAACACACATTGTTCTTACAAACAATTCAAAAAGGATTGCAATTTACCTTTTTAGTCGACCGGTTTTGAGCTCAATCTAGCCCATCTACGGAATGATGTCCGACTAACCTTCCAAGCAATCTCACAAGCTATTAAAGGATTATCGAGTAGATTCAAATTAAATTCCTGAAAATTCCGCGTCCATGGATTTTATGGATTCATAAAGATATCTTAGATAATGATCTTCACATTTTTTTTTTTTTTGAGAATTTCCTGTATATTCTTATAAAAAAACTGGTCGTATCTGTGAGTAAGCTCCTGAAGTGAAGCTTGAAATTCACGGTATTTTCATAGAATCCTGGAAAATTGAAATTGAAAAATTAAAAATTAAAATAGATAGCAAAATGGAAAAAATATCAATATAAAAGCGCTTTGCGGTATTATCTTTATTGTTTCCAGAAACGACATGATATAAAATTCAGAAAATATCCTGTTTTGTAGGTTTGTGCTCTTGAAATTTAAAGATACGGGTTTCATCTTCACCTTAATACGAAAATCTTCATTGGTTATTCTCTATATTTCGTTTTATCAGTTTAACTTGAATATTTTGGGCAAACTTGACATGATTTGATTTGACATTTTTTCCTCAAGATTTTGAAGAAAAGACAATGATTAAATCTAGGAAACTTTAGAACTTAATATTAATAAAGCTAACTACACCAACTTTGAAGAAATTGATCAGAGAGCACTGTTGATGCTTTTCAATTCAGAAAATTTTGGATTCTAAGAATAAGTATAGGTAGTAAAGTACAGCTTACTCTCATATGCATAAAAGCGTTTTCTCAATCAACTTGTTTGGTATTGTAGTATTGAATATTTTACCCTGACCTCTAGTGAAATTCCCTGACTTTCCAGATCAAAAATCGAATTCCCTGACTTTCCAGGTTTTTCCAGGTAGTCGACACCCTGCAAGCATTGCATCATATTCCTCACTAATCTTTTGAATTGTGTGAGGAACAGCTACGTTGAAGGCCGTATCCTTCTGGTAAATCGCCACGCCTCCAGCTCTTACGCCTGGGCGTATGAACTGGTTATGCAGCTGTAGTCAGCAATGTCGACGGAGGAGTGATCGTCTAGTCAAGTCTCACTCAGTGCAAGAAATTCTACAATTGTCAGAATTTGGTCTGTAGCAATATTGTGCATTCAGATTAACTTTAGACCGAAGTTCATAAGAGAAATGAAATATCACTGAAAGTTCGGCGTCGGCATTCTACCGAAGTGCTACGCCGACAAAGGCAATCCTTATGCGTCGGCGAAGCACCAAATTAGAATGCCGACGCCGAACTTCGCCGAAGTTTTGACTGCCGAACTTCTAATTGTCACTCGAATTGTCAATATCCATTGCATGAGCATTTAGGCTCTGTACATTGATACTCATCAATGTGCAGGCAGGGCCGCTATAATCCAATATTTCACGTAGTTCGTCTCCAAGCGTCCGTAATCGATGATTGCTCAAGCGCTGCAGCTCGTTCCTCAAGTCAACCATCTTGGGAGAGTTGCTGCCTTTGGCGTGATGGAACATGAAAGATTTGGTGGACTTTGTCAAAAATAGTCCTTGCAGTGAAGTAACCCGCGACAAACCAACATATGTTCGTTTTAAGACCATAAAATGGCAATGCATATTGCTTGACAATATATTTGACAACTTCGTCAACACTAAAGAACAATTTCGTTCATCTCAATATAGCAATCGCTCTACAAAAGAACAACTATGTTCACAATATACGACAATTTCGTCAGCTCTAAAGAACAATTTAGTTCAACTCAAATTGGCAATTTCACCATACTTAAATGTGGGCTTCGTGGCCTTGCGGTTAGCGGCGTCAGTCGTCTAGGCGTATTGTGCCACGGGGTGTGGGTTCGATTCCCGCTCCAGTCGGTGGAAACTTTTCGTCAAACGAAAAATTCATCGCTGGGCTACTGGATGTTTCGTGTTGTCCGTTGCCTAATGTTTGTGATCGTTCAGTCTGTGCAGCTTATGTGCTGAAGACGGTGTAAATTGTCTTTTAAATGAAATTGACAAACTCGCCACCTCAAAGAAAAACGATAATCGCCAACACACGTTTCCATGATCCTCGTCGCCACTTTAATATCCTGCAAATAAAAAATAAAATAATATGTTAATCAGTCCACAGTCCGGGAAGTCTCTCCTCTGCGCCTAAGGCAGTCAGCAATAATAGTTCAAAAATCCCGTAGGTACAAACAAGTAAAAGGTACCAGAGTCATCAGGAATAATGAATATTACTTGAGATAGGTACATGACAATAGGGACAGGGACACTTAAATGCAATTAAATGATTTTTTTATGAAAGTTTTATTTTGCCGCTGATTACTTATACTAGGAGCTACATTGTGACATAAAAAAGTATTAATCAACACAATAGCTATTTTATAATAAACATTTGAACACATAACTTTCCTTAAATGAGCGGTATTTGGTGCACTAATGGTATCTAAGTATTGCGGCGTTTATATTGAATCCACATCAAGCGGTAGCGGTAACGCACGGACAATCTACGCGTAATTCAAATGTCAAAATGCAATTAGGCTTGGATTTGTTCGTTCTTCAAGGACGCGAATATACCAAATTTGCTAAATCTGCAAAATGTGGTATTTTGTATTAACATTGTGGCGGTATATCAACATTTTAAGAAAATCGCGTTTTGAGGATTTTTCTTGCAGAGTACAATAACATACCTCATTAAAAACCGACCGTGATGAAAAGCAAAGGTAGCACTAATTTTGCGCTACTGATAGACATGGTAGCAGCCAGTATTTATAATAATTTGAATTTTGATCTCTTTCACATGCTTAGCTAGGATATTTTCATTTTCAAATTTTGTATTTTATTTTATATTACAGGTGCAAAAACGTATAGCCGTCAAGTCGCAGAAGATTTGGTGTCAGCAATGTGTAGTTTACTTGGTGATCCGTACCAGTTGCTGTCTTACGGTGAACGACGAAAGCGTTGGTCTTCCAGCAAATGGTATAAAAAGCCCAATCCCACCCAAAACATATTTATGAATGAAGATAAGTGTCCTATGCTTGCATTGGCAATGTACCATTATCTCCTGATAGGAGAAGATCTTCAGCCTAAAACTAGCCCTGCAGTTTACACAAATCTTCATCTTTTTGAAATGGGCCTGTATTACTGTACAGAGCTTATAACGAACGAACACATTGTTGTACATCACAAGGGGATTGTTTTGGGAATGAAATCACTGGAGAAACTAGGTGCAGAAAAGCTATTTCCGGATAATCTGGATGTTGAAATTCATCAACAGTTTTGCAAAGGCCTGTCGAACCTGATTGTTTACTCCAGCAGCGAATCAAATCGTAAGGATGGAACAATGCTTCTCAGGGATTATATCTTACATTTCGATTCTGAAGGCAGATACCTGGTTATCTCTAACCTCTTTAAAACGGTACAACATAGTGGACTACATTCGTTCGTAGCTACAATCTACAAAGACTTAATAAGTCAGGAGTTGAGTGGCAACAATACTCCTAGTCCATGGTTTGTAGGAAAATCGTTAAAACACCTACTGTTAACAGAGATTTGCGTTTTGAAAAACGGAATTGAAACGGACCTGGTCGAAAATGCAGACACTATTATCACTGGACTCAATGTGTTGAGGTTCTTGCTACTCCGTGATAAGTTGAACAAGACTTCTATTTGGGAGTACATGAAAGAACTTGAGCATCACTATCTATACCCTCTAAGGAAGTCTATAGATTTAGCAAAAGCACATTTTAAAGAAGAACGCTTAAAAACGGCTCAAGCCTCTGAGGGCACTAGCAACCATTCTGATATTAGTGTCAGCATTATTAACAGCGGACCACTTCCTGAACTCACCAGAGAAAAAAAGCTGGAATTGCTAACCCACGCGATGAACCAATTCGATCTTATGGAATGTCTCCTCGCAAGAGTACTGGAGTGTATAAATTTGAAGCCCATTAACACCTGAATGTATGTTCACTGATTATATGACTCAACTTGTTATTTGATTTTCTCTCTGTAGCATCCGAACATCCCTAGAGAGTGTGCTTCCGAAAGCCCAAGCAAGTGCGTTCAGTTTGTGCGTCGCCGGAATGTTTTTTTTTCTCTCGGTTTTCGATTTGCTGGGCGGCGTTCATCCGAGAGACCAAGCAAGCGAGCTCGGTGTGTACGCAAGACGGTTCGTTTTCGAGACGCCGAGAAGTTTTGCTGTTCGCGCTGTGTGGTGCGAAAATATATTCGTGTTCAGTTGAGGAGGGATTACCAACTGGTGAGCTCGTTTCGTAATATTCAAACAAACTTTGTATGGTTCGTCATTACAAATATCGGCATCAAGATACATATATTTTTGACATTACTAAAAATATCTTTTGAATTGTGCGACATTATGAATGTTGACGTATTTAAAAAAAAAAAAACTTCTACCTTCTACCAAAAACTTTTCACCTCTAGACAAAAAAGCACAGTAATACTCATATGTAATTTTCAAACAAACAATGTATTCTTCGTCACTACAAGTGTCGTAATTCCTTTTTATATAATTTAAAATATATACATATATTTTTCTGTTTTCGCCATTAATAAAAAAAAATCTTTTGAATAGTTCGACACTGCAGATGTTGACGTATTTTTTAAATCTTCCACCAAAACCTGCTCGAGACAAAAATACAAAACTAGCTTTAAGTATAAGTCGTATTTTTCCCCCTGTCCATGGATCGCATCACCGACCAAAGGTGACTCCCAGATCTTTTCCTTCCTTACTAATAAACACCCTTCCCGTAGTGATTGTGGAGATGCAGAGGTATTCTCGGTCTCTAGAAGCAACAATCATTACAACCTAACATTCCTTCCCCATCCCAACTGACTGTAAGGACTTGGCCGGCGCCGTTATTGATCAATAATATTAGATCTGCTAAAATTGCACTCCGAGAGTAAGCGGAAACTCCCATCCCTTATTCATTTGGATCCTAGTGCAATTCTTACCAGTTCCGATCAATCACGGAGTAGCAACCATTGACATGTACAGTCAGTCTATGCTATGCTATGCTATGCTGTAGCATCCGAACATCCCTAGATTTCATAAATTACGCAGTATCTTAGGAACATTTTTTGTACTTGTTTGCTTGTAACATGCTCTCTACTTTATTGTAGAATCGTTCAGAAAATGTTGTGATTCTGATTTGCCAAATAGGATCCTAAAGCCCTGTCCCAATTTTAGTAACAAACGCTTAAGTTTAGGGCAGAAATAAATGTTTAGTCAAATTTTTTAAAAGTTTACCGTTTGTTTAAGTCCAAAAAACATTTTTAATAATTTTTAGATTTTGTCATACCCTTTGGCCTAAACTCAAATTTTGGATGGATTTTTTTTTTCGTGTTTGCCGAATAATATTTTTGATTATATATATTATATATATAAAATAAAATCGATATACAACACATTAACACAAAATCGTAGCTCAATTGATCCGTATGAAGAATGGTGTGGATATTTTATGTTGGGTCTGTGTTTTGGGGCTCAAATGGCCCGTTAAAAGTAAAAGTCTTGAGGCATTTTTGTCGACAAAGTGAACGTCAAACATGATCGTAAGTGTCAAGGTTCATATTTGGAACCATTTTTAAAATAATCGTTTATATGAGGTACCGCGGGGTAAGTGAAATAATTGGTATATTTAACTGAAAATGTAAATTAACGTTTTAAACTCATGCGTAAACCTTTGAGGCCATTGAGAACATTACGATAGGTAAAAGATATCTGAGATTTTTCAGCCATTATTGCATAATAAGCATAAGCATAGATGACGGCAGGCTTGATAGAAACTCCTCTGCGATGCAAAGAGGAGGCTATTTTGCCGTTTTTCTGAGGAGAAAAAAATAAACTCAAAATTGTCAACACAGATCCTCAAGCGATTCGAGTGAGAGTGCAGAAAAATGCGAGGATTTTTTCAGGCACTCTCTCTCTCTCTCGTTGCGATGCTCACCATCACTCACACTTCAAACGAACTCTCGAGTCTGCCGCCCGACCAGACAGTCCTCGGGGAGTTGTGAGAGCACCCTTTTTTGATGGAATTTTACTCGGCTTTTTTTTGTGCTGCATCTTCCTCGCTGATTTTTCGTTGCCTCTCTGTTTAGCATTTTTTCGCTCCCTCGCAAAGAGGCAAAGGCAGCACGCTGCTCTAGAGTATGTCACCGAACTCTGATGATGTTGAGGAGAATTATCAAGCCTGGATGACGGTACAATTCGTAGTTGCTACTCCGTGATTGACCAGTCCAATCGAAATTGCACAGAGAATCAATTAATGGGGCTTGGGACTAGCGAACCATTCTCAGTGTGCACAATTCGAGAGTTCAATTTTCAAAAAAGTCAATAACAGCGCCGGCCACGTCCTTACGGTCATCGAGGAAGGGAAGGAATGTTGGTGTGACAACCATTGTTACTAGAGACCGAGATCAGCTCTGCATCTCCATGATTGTCACAGGAGGGGGATTTGGTGGGAAGGGATACAAAGTTACATGTCCAGGATTTACCTTGGTAAGTAATGTGATCCATGCAACCTATACCTATGGGGCCCAGATAGCCGTAGCGGTAAACGCGCAGCTATTCAGCAAGACCAAGCTGAGGGTCGTGGGTTCGAATCCCACCGGTCGAGGATCTTTTCGGGTTGGAATTTTTCTCGACTTCCAGGGCATAGAGTTACGGCTGTTTGGGCACGTCAGGAGTTAATCATCAATGTTAACTTCCTTTTCCCGATCAGCCTATATAGCCGCGTAGTGTCGGTAGCGGTTGTTTCAACTGGCTAAGAATTAACACTACGGACTGCCTGTTCCGGTGGTAAAAGTCCACCTCACAGGTGACCCCTAATTCATACGGCTTTAAGCTTACCGTGCCTAAGAATGAATGGTTAGGGGGGTCTAAATAAAACCTAGCCGCAAACGGAGCCTGTGGAGTTCCTGGGTGCCCTCTACAGTAATATGCCCTTCCTGTGCTACCCGGAGCAATGGTGCAGGTGACCTTGTGTTTCTCCGAGATAATCGGCTGCACTTCTTCAGTCTCAAGCCTGAGGCTAAATAAGGGTGGGATTATTAATACATTGTAATTTAGTTTAAATTTTCACCTACATGGTTTCGCATTATGCGTTTTACGCAGCGTATTATGTGCTTTTCGCCTTTGGCGACTTTTAAAAGATACCGATCTGGTTTTTGTTCGCTGCTGATCTTTTTCGTTCTGAGATGGCGAAAAGCTTAATCCTGCCTAGTTTGGGTAGTGGCTACGGCTAGGATAGCTTAGTTAGATCAATCTCCAGCATAAAATGTCAGCAACGATCAATCTTTGTAGACTCATGCAAATGGTACAGCTCAAGTGGCACTAGTTCAAAAACCTTACTTTTGTGAACTTTTATCTAGGTAACCTAGTGGACCCAGTTTTTGCTACTTTCAGAAAAATGAAATGGCATACTCCCGTGCCATGCCTCGTGCATGCGTGCTCGTAAATAGCGCTGACGTCGCTACACTCATTTCTGAGTTAACAACCAGAGATGTATGTGCTGTCACAATTGATATATCTGTATGTGACCTCAATAGGAAACCTCAACCGGAAAATTCCGTATTTATACGTCTTTCGTTTTTTGGTGTATTTACCACATGATGAACCATCCCCAATGGATGATTTCAAACGAGTTGTCGTTCACTGCCTATGAAAAAGCCTTCTGCTGATTGTGTGCAGTGATGCTGATATTCATCACATCATCTGGAGCAGCTCAGATATCAATTTGAGAAGCTCCAGTCTGATGGAATGCTTAAGTAGTTCAAATCTTGGATTACTTATTGTAGGAAATCGCCTACATCTCTATATGAACATATGAATGTAAATTCGCAGACTTTGCGTATTTTATACTCCACAAACTGTTAATTGGTTGTGACCAATTTTCATGGATTTTCTCCGTCCAATGGAAATCCTAGTGATTTGGATGTTTCCACTTCCGGTGAATTGGGACACAATTGTCCTTGCTTCGAGTGATCTCAAAATTGCTTGTCACTTTGCTTATAGGAAATGTTTCTCACAACTCCCTTCGCGGGACGAGTGGACGTCTGTACATTACTGAGCCACCCCAAAGGTGGCTAAGTATTTAACAAATCTGTCAAAGCAGAATTGCAGTCGCTTGGTTACAACCTTAACTGGCCACTGCCGACTCAACTATCACATGACAAATATTCAGTGTGTTGATACATTTGTGTGTTATAGTTGTGATTCCGATTATGGAACTTCTTATCACCTGATATGTAACTGTCAAGTTCTCGCGTAATTGCGATTCCAATTACTTGGTAAACACTTATTAAGTGAAACTGATTTCAGTAACCTGAATCTTCATGACCTTCTGTTATTCTTAACCCGCTGTGGTAATGAGCTATAGGCTCTCTTCGCGCTCATGCGTTTTGCAGCGCTCTTTTTAGGGCGCTGTTCGAACCATTCGAGCTACATGCTCTCATTTCGCTTATGCGATCTTCCCTCTTCAAGGGACCCCACTCCTATTTCCTCCCATCTTCCCCTTCCCTTTCCTCTCCCATCGGGTAGATGATGAAATAGGCTCAAATATGGCGATGGCACAAATCTCCCAGATGGAGGGGAACGTGCCTTTGGAGCCGGCCTTCTGATACCTGATACCTGATAAGACCAAGCTGAGGGTCGTGGGTTCGAATCCCACCGGTCGAGGATCTTTTCGGGTTGGAATTTTTCTCGACTTCCAGGGCATAGAGTATCTTCGTACCTGCCACACGATATACAAATGCAAAAATGGTCAATTGTCAAAAAAAAAAAACTCTCAGTTAATAACTGTGGAAGTGCTCATAAGAACACTAAGCTGAGAAAGCAGGCTTTGTCCTAGTTGGGACGTAACGCCAGAAGGAAGAAGCCCTATACCTGTACTGTGTTATAAAATTATTCGAATCAAAAACATGCCGTCACCTTTGATGGCGGACTATACAATGGTTTATGTAAGTATAAACATTAAAAAAGCAATAGTGCAACGCCGTCATTTGTAATGACAAACTGTTCACAGCTTTTGGATAAATTCAAAAAAAGGTTCAATGGACCGATGCACGAGTCCACTAATCTGACGCTTGAGCGGTACCGAATTAACTAGTTTCCATGGTCACATAAATAACACGGCACCGCTAAAACGTCAAATAATGAACCCGTGCACATGTCCATGGACCGATGCACGAGTTCACTAGGTATCTGACGTTTGAGCGGTACCGTTTTAATTACGTGACGGCAACGAGTGAACTCGGCACCGCTCAAACGTCAAATTAGTGAACTCGTGCATTGGTCCATAGGATGAGCATGCAAAAATATACTGAACGTTCCACTATATTTTTCCCAATTAATTCATTACAATCTTCGGAAGCTCCTGCATGACTCTGCAGGCATTAAAAGAGGGGTGGAAATTTTAGGGAGCAGACAACAGGACTCAGAAACTTTTTTCTATAAACTATCCTACCAGCCGACAAAAACAAGGCAATCACCCTATATGTTTGAACCTGCATAGAGTTATGCTATGGACCGATGCACGAGTTCATTAATTTGACGTTTGAGCGGTGCCGAATTCACTGGTTTCCATGGCCACATAAATAACACGACACCAATAAAACGTCAAACAGTGAACTCGTGCATTGGTCCATGCTGGAATGAATTAGGGTAAATCGCCAAATGCTGAACGGTTAAGACAGAAGTTTTTATGTTATTTGATTTTTATGGAAATTCAGATAGAAAGGTTGCTAAAAAAGCATTCAACACCGATTGTTTAACCAACAGACGATTGTTTAACATTATTTGTGTTACATTTTTGGCACTGTAATGTCCATTTTGAAGTAAAAAATAATATAATTAGAAAGATAGTTCTATCCAGCTTTTTACGCTTAGCTTGCCATAAATTGCCAATCACCCCTTTTCGCCATTTATTGCCAACACTATAATTTTTATAGTTAACCTTCGGGCTGTCGCGCTGTTGTACTTTGTACAACAGTTGTGATTTATATACTATCATTTTGCAACAAAGATATCTGTCGACACCAAACCAAAATGTATTCCTCAAGAATCTTCTTAAGAACAATACTCGACAGTTTTTATTTACGTATGAGCCTTTTTAATACGGTAAAATCAACAAATGTACATGGAAGTCGCATAATAATGAACGTACTATGTACGGTTCGAGGAAACCACAGTTTGAAATCGTCATATCAGGAAATCCAGATAATATAGAAACTTGGGGTCTTTAGTAAAGTTGTTCTAGAGATGACGCGCTATCTGATGATACCTCATTTAATTCGTAATTTAACCGCTAGGTGGCACTAGTGGGCATGAAAGTTTTACTTTTGTTTTGCAGATTTTTCAGGATCCTGACCATTTAGAAGGATGTCAACGTTGTTTAGTAAGTTAAGGACTATCATTTTTCGAGTTAGATGATTCAAAATTTTGCCACTAGGCGGCGCTAGTTAGCATTTAACTTTTGTTTGCAGATATCTCAGGAGCCTGACCACTTAGAAAGATGGTGTCTTCGGCAAAGTAGTTTGGTAGCTCAAGGGCTATCATTATTTGAGCCAAGAAATACGATATTTTGCTATCAGGCGGCGCCAGTGAGCATGATTTTTTTGTTTTACAGATACTGCAGGATCTTGACTTTTTAGACAGGCATCTTTGGCAAAGTTGTTCAGCAGCTCAGGGACTATCATTATTTTAATAAATCTTTAAGGAATTAAACAAAGAAAGAATTTGAGCTACTGAACAACTCTGCCGAAGACACCATCTTTCTAAGTGATCAGGCTCCTGAGATATTTGCGAAACAAATGTTTTATGCTCACTAGCGCCGCCTAGTGGCAATATTTTGAATCAACTAGCTCCAACAATGATAGTCCTTGAGTTACCAAACAACTTTGCCGAAGACGCTATCTTTCTAAGTGGTCAGGATCATGAGATCTGGGAAACAAAAGCTTAATGCTCACTAGCGCCGCCTAGTGGCAAAATCCCGAATTTCTTGGCTATAATAATGATAGCCCATAAGCTGCTGATCAATTTTGCCGAAGACGTCATCTATCTAAGTGATCAGACTCCTGAGATATTCGCAAAACCAAGGGTGTTGTACAAAGTACAACGCGCGACTACTCGCGTTACAAAAATTCGCGCGACGACCGAAAGGTTAAATCAAAGCAAGATTTGTAATGAAGAAAGTTTTTTGTTGTTGACGATTCGATGTCAGAATTTTCCAATCGTGTTCTCATGTAATCGAAATAGTTGAACTATTATCAATTTTATATTTTTTCTGCATATTTTAGCTTAGGACCATGAACTGCTAGTAACAAGAGCTTCAAACTATACGCTCAAACGTCTTTTAAATCACCAATTATGCGGACTGGAAGGCAAACCGTTAATCTCATTTCAACATTCCGATGATTATGGAAAAGATCTGAAGGATATAGAGCGTATCGTCGGGCCAAAATTGATAGCGAACAAGTTATATTTACTTGTCAGTTATTGTTCCTGGCATAATCATTTTTCCAATCTCACAGATGCTTAAAGTATGTTAGGTCGGGTTATCTCAGACCTCCCAAAAATCCACAGCTCTTTAAGGATTCGGTAGGTGATCCTACGGATAAAATGTTCAATAAGTTATTAGGCATCCACAGAAATGAACACAGAGTTGTAACGTTATTGCGCAGTTCCCACCTTATTGGACCCCGCACTTCAGAAGTGCGGGCGGGTTCACAAGTGCGGAAACGTCAAACCCTTTGTTTTCGCCGTTGGCGGGCAAGAAAAGGCAGTGAATCGGTTTCGCGCCAACGAAAATTGTTTACGTTTTATGGCAGGTACGCTGATCATAAGTACAGTGCAAAAGGATAGGACAAGGAACGGTCAAGGAATGATTCCGCTACCGAAATTACTTGAGCTGTACGCTGCTGAGAAGTAGAGCTGATTTCATAACGTCGGTAACGCCTGCCGTACGAATCAAATGGAGCTGTCACTTTTCCGTACGGAAATTTTTTGTAAATTTTTCAATCTCTGCCAAAGATAGTACACCATCTGGACACCTAAAACATAAAAAATAGATATAAAGTTCTTGAAATAGTAAAAAATAAACCTAATTGTTAAGGCCGGTTTGCTACTGACAAGAAAAGGAATCTATTTAATATTATATATTGGCTTTTCTCGGTGACAACAGACAAAAACAGCATATTTTGCGTTACGCGTTTCGGCTTACTTCACTTCAGCCCTCATCAGACGCAACATGCTGAACGCAACCTTACAGCTTGGTCTGTCACAACTATACTGTATAGTTGTGACAGACCAAGCTGTAAGGTTGCGTTCAGCATGTTGCGTCTGATGAGGGCTGAAGTGAAGTAAGCCGAAACGCGTAACGCAAAATATGCTGTTTTTGTCTGTTGTCACCGAGAAAAGCCAATATATAATATTAAATAGAAGTTCACGGTGATCAATTCAACCAAAAGAAAAGGAATCGCCTATCTCGATGCGTGGAAAATTTCTCCCAAGAAATGGTCAAGAAAATCACTTTTTTCTGATCGCAGTACGCAGTTGAGAAGAAATGTCACTTCAAAGGGGGCGCTCTGTAGGAAATTTCTTGACCCTTTCAGTCAAGGAATTTTTTTACTTTTCTTGAGCGAAACAGCATACTTAGCTTTAAGTACTAATACGGAGAGAATCATAACAAATATTGTGAAAATTTTTGACAATCCAATAAACAAACTCAGATCATGGCCTACCAAGACTTTACTATAAAAACGTTGCCAAGACATGTCAAAATCAAATTACCCCTTGCTGTTTTATAGCCAGCGTAAAAAGCTGGATACTTAATTGTTGAACACATACATGACCCATCTTAACCTAATGTTGAACGATTGTCGCTAAATGTTGACCGCTTTACTCCCGTATTCATTCGACTTGCAAGTTCGCGCTCCTTGTTGGTTGTGAGGACAGGGTTAGGCCCGCGAACCACTTTTCCTGACCACTTTAGGCTGAGACGGAAGTGAAACGTCCCCTTTAGCGGCTTTCCCCCTTCGACATTACAGCATCAATCGCGAGAGTGAGGTTATACTCCGGATACTGTTTTTGCTTCGACCGTTTTCTGGAAGCAGGTTCGGTAGCCGATGCGAAATTTCAATCGTGATGTAAACAAACAAACGGTGATGGCATTGATGCCATCATAGTGAACATAGTGAAATCCGAAAAAAGTTTCAGGATGCAATTAGTTAAACTTTACTGGATTGCGTTTGTCACCATTGCAACAGACACCATTTTAAGATTTTTTTATAATAATTATTCAACTGATATTTAAAGCAGATACCTAAGCAATATTGTGTTGCAATATTCCATTTCAACATAGGTGTTTGGTACGAAAATAAAAAAATCTGGCTATACTGTTGATGAAACTAAGACCTTCAGGTTATGCTAGTGTTCGACAAATGAAAAATGTACCTGAAACGAAAGTGCAATTGAAAATGATTTTATGTAATTAATAGGTACGAGTAAATTGTACGGATGTTTAGAAATTAACTAAAGTAGACTTTTACTGACACCGTTAATAGGTGTTTAACCCAAGATACGTAGTATATTTTACCGCACAGCTTATTTCATAGCAGCCCCAGCTTAAGTTATTTTTTAAGAGAATTGAGATTTTCGTTTCACCTACTGGTAAAATTTTTCAATAAGTGTTTTGTTTAAGAAATTAATAGGCTAATTAAATTTATTGTGTCCGATAGTACAGCTAACTTACAGAATAACCTGTATAATTTATTGAAACTGTTTGAAAATGCTTCAATTTCCTGTTTTAACAAGTTTTCTACAGACCGTTCAATATTTGGGTAGCATTCAACAATTAGCGAATTACCCTAGTTTTACAATAATTAACAAGAATAAAATTTTCTTTGTTTACATGTTACTTATGTTATTGTTATATGGCGCCTTTACAAATGTTGAAGTTAATAGAAATCGTGAATGTTACTGTTAGTTTTTGAATTTATTGTTCAAAACAATAAGCTTTTCACTTGCAAAGGTTCTTTTTTGATCTAAAAAAAAATAATATTGAATTTTTGCACAACACAGATTTTTACCAAGATTTTTGAAGGTGACGCGGCGAAGTGTCACCAGGTCCGTCACACTCGGGTTCACATTGGATACCATTTCAATACTGTATTTGATCCCTTGGTACTGCAAAAGGTACCCAAGTTTGACAGTTCGCAGTACACTTTTCATGACATTCTAGATTTTGTTCTATTACCTTATGTGCTATAAAATTTTGGGCAACTGCAAGAGACATGGAGGTCTTTATTTTGTCTTTAATCGAACTTCGCCCGCAGGTTAACCCATTTTTCAACGCGAAGCAGTATTGTGTATTTCTTTCACTATTTACTGAACTGCGACGTGCAGCTTCATAAGTGCGGAAATGTGAAAAGTGCGGGATTGCATCGAATCATGTTGGTGTCTTCAGAGCACTTATTCTTTGGACTTCGATAAATAACCCCGCTGAAGACACCGGCTCGATTTGATGCAATCGTGCACTTTTATTAGAGTTCCCGCACTTGTAAAAACACCTGCGTTAGTCCAGCGGTGAAGAAATGCGCAATCTAAAACTCAAATGGGTCGACCGCGAACTTTAAATAAATTATTTAAGGGGAAAATAATTATAGAAATGTCAAATTTTAACTAAAAGCTAAACAATCGGTGGAAACAAAGACAAAATAACAAAATAACGGTTTACAGCCTAGTGGCTAGTAGACCCCTGTATCTCAAATTACGTTAATGCGGTGGAGATGCCTTTAGACCAGTAGAGTTGCTAAATAATCTTATTTTTTACAGGAATAATTCTGCATCCTATATGCGCCTCGATGGTATACGGTGGACTTGCAAAAACCCACGGGGTACATCTTGTCCTTCAAAGTAAGTTATGCAGCACCTCCTCTACTGGAACACGAGAGACGTTTGACGAATTTCGGGCGAGAGAAGAACAAAAAGAAAAGGAAGCAACAACGCATAAAATTCCAAATAGCAATGATGGATATGATGAAGATAAAAATGATCCCAAAGTACTGGCTGTGAAGGAGTCAATTCTGACAGCTGCCCTTGGCTATGTACCAACTCATGGGTGGTCCAAGAAGGCTATTGCCAAAGGAGCTGAAAGCGTCAACTATTCTAGCTCAGTCAATGGACTGTTTCCTAGAAACGGCATCGAAGTACTAGATTTTTTCCATAAAGTTTGCAATCAAAACCTAGTTGAATATCTCAAACTACAAGCATCGAGAAACGATAAAGTACAAGATTCAGCAACGTTCGCGAGGAAGGCTATTGAAGTGCGCCTACGTATGTTGATTCCATATTTGCAGCATTGGCCGCAAGCGCTAGGTCTCATGGCATTACCACCAAACGCACCAACGTCACTAGCCCATGTACTAACGCTGGCCGATGATATTTGCTATTACGCTGGTGATCGTTCTGTAGATGTATGTATTGGTGAAAAATCATTTGGCTTGAACTCATTTGGCTTAAACTCATTTAAGTAAGTAAATGAAAAAGTACTTTAGTATATCATTCCACAAGAGTTTGTATCCTTTAATAGATACGCGTATTTCGACCCCAAGTGTAAAGCTATCAGTACACACTTTGCCAAATGTGCAAATATTTGCCAAATTTTGACAAATTTATTTGTCATATGTGTACTGACCAAATATATTTGCACAAACATTGATGTGCAAATATTTGTCTAATTTTGTAATAGCCAATACTTGAAGATATGAGGAAATATATATTGCAAAAGTATGCCAAAACAAGTTTTATTTGGTCAACTTTGCAACTCCGTTCAGTTCTCGAGTGGCAAACATGGACAAATAAGAGTTTGTCAAATGTTTGTCCACCGTGTACTGACCTTTGGCAAACAATAGGCAAACGGCAAACGTTAGGCAACCGTCTGAAACGTCAAATAGCCAAATATTTGCACACTTGACAAAGTGTGTACTGATAGCTTAAGGGTTCATTCATTAATTTCATAACGCCAAAAATGGCAATTTTCGACACCCACCGCTTTTTGTATGAAAATTCTGATTTTTTTGTATTAGTCGTAACACCCACCCACCCCCTTCAGCGTTATGAAATTTGTGAATGGGCCCTAAGGTAGTCTTCAGTGTCGTGTACAACGGGGATTCGCTGGTTGGAACACGGCTGCCTTCCATCTAGCGAATTCGACCTAATGAGAATATATACCGAGGTGAGGAAGAAGATATTTAGTGTGCGTTACATCCGTGTACGGTGCAAAATGTTTCACAACTACAAGCGAGCGAGCTCCCATAAGAAGCCGTGTAAATTAGTGACGTAGTTATTTTTGTTTACGTTTTTTCTCTCTACTAATACATAGCCGTTGTTTCTTCTTCCACACCTTAGTATATATTCTCATTGAATTCGACCCGTTAGTTGGAACGACTGACAGCTGGTGAAAATGCTCCAGACTAACGCATCAGGAGAGCAAATCGTCACGAAACGCACATATACATATACATTTGTTCAATATATGGAGACGTCAATGCGACGGTAGTCAGACGTCAAAGCCAGTTTGACATCTTCTCTTGACATTCAAGTGCTTTTTAGGCTGTGAACCGTTTCACCGATTCGTAAAACTTTTAGTTAAAATTTGACAGCTCGATAGTTATTTCCCCTCCGTTTAGAAATAACCCTGCTCTGGAGCATGGTTAAACTTGACAGTTCGAAAGTTATTTTCTGCTCCCGTGAATTTGAGAATAACTAATCATCTGTCAACTTTGTTCTGAAATAACTACTCGACTGTCAAAGCTCAAATGGGTCGACCGCGAAAATCAATTTAACCATTTGAGGGGAAAATAACTATCGAAATGTCAAATTTTAACTAATAGTTAAACGAACTGGTGAAACGGTTCACAGCCTTAGTTGGATTTTTTTTTCCAATCAGCGAACATCCATCCATCGAGTCATTCCATGTAGCGGACCCTCAACAAGTGAAATCCCACTGTACTACAATTAGACTACTACTCTGCCCATAACTGCATATTTGTAACATTCGACAAAAGTAGGCATTGAGTAAATGGAATACCAAGTGTGCATTTTATGGCAGTATGGGAGGAAACTAAAATTTCTAAAAAATACAAGGGAACTCAAAAGTGCTTATTTGAGGCTGATATTTTGTACAACTCATATCGCATATTAGATGAATTGTCAGAAAATCATTGCTATCGCATTACTACGCTCATTTATAATCTCAATGTGACTGTTATGCAATTATAATTACCAATGTGACAAAACGACTTGGTATTTTTTTTCGAATTTTCTAGAACAATCTCACATATTTCAGTAAGTTGGTCGAAAATATTTATCATTTGATGACTCTCAATGGTATTAACTCCATTTTGTCAAAAATGTCGAATGTGACTGTTTTGCAGTTATGGGCAGTACTCTAGTGGAATCAAATGAGACTCTGTACGTGTCATAAATTCTTTTGTTCTTTTGACTTTTACAAAACGACTTGGTGTGTTGGTGCTGTCTCGCTCTCTCTAACGGGCTACTTGAAAACAGGACGCACAGTAAAAGTCAAACGTTTTATGGCATGCATAGGCTCATGGTATGATATATACTAAGGTGTGGAAGAAGAACCAAAGGCTATGTATTAGTAACAAGAAAAAAACGTAAACAAAAAAATAATACCGTGATGCATCAATACCCGGACACTTAAGACGGATGAAATGTTTGCAGTCAATTTTGAATATATTTCTTTCGGAATTAATCAAAGTCTTTTTACATAACGAACAGTTCCATGTTTAATCTTTGCAAACGTGATAAATTTTTCAAAGAAATTTGAGATTTTGCTATAGAAATAGTAAAAATAATGAAGCATTTCTTGTCTTTAAATCCGGACACCTGAGCCAAGCATGTCGATAAATCCGGACACTTTTGAATCAAAATCCGGACAGCTATGATTTAACATGGAATTATAAAATTAAATTGTGTTAAACTTTTTAACTACACTCGATATAACACGATTTAGGGAGATTTGTGGGAAACCTAAATTTTGTAGTGGTATAAACATACAAATTTATGAAAAAATTGTCTTTTGTTACCTGAACTAAAATCCCTGCGTTTCAAACCACAATCATCACTACTTACTTTATTTCCTTCTGCTTAAAACGATGCACCTCATTGTTCTGCAATCTTGTTTAACATGTTGCGATAATTTTCAAGGTTTTCTTTTAGTTGTACTAGGAAAATATATTATAACGCCATTGAAATACACATTTTCAATTCAACGTCCGGATTTAAAAACACTTGGCTTCAATCCCGGACAGCCTGTTTTCGCCGTTTTAAACGTGTATTTATCCCGTTTATCTGCGATGTGGTGTCACTAAACTGTTCAACAACAACGTTATGAACAGATATGTTGCAATCACTACATATATAATACATTTTTCACACATTTTAGCTGATAATCGTTGAGGGTGCGCTTGTCAATTCTATCACCAAAATCACTTGTACCGCGACGAAAAGACGTTCAACTGGAGCAACTATTTTGTTTTTGTTATTTTTAATTATTTGGCAATGGTAACTAGATTATAAATGAATGTAAAATGATCAGCCGTGTGCATAGTTAAAGTATTAATTTAAAGAAAACATTGTAACATTCAGTTTTGCCTTTAATTATCAAATATTCTCAGAGTGTCCGGATATTGGTACCGTCCGGATTTTGATTCATCACGGTACGCCACTATTTTACACGGCTTCTTATGGGAGCTCGCTTGCTTGTAATTGTGATACATTTTGCACCGTACACGGATGTCACTACACTAAATGTCGTCTTCCTCACCTCGGTATATTGTCTCATTGGTATAAGCCTATGTATGCTATAAAACGTTCGACTATGAGCCTCTGTACGTGCCATAAATTCTTTTGTTCTCATGACTTTTACTGTGCGCCGTGTGTTGGTGTTGTCTCGCTCTCTCTTACGGGCAACTTGAAAACAGGGCGCACAGTAAAAGTCAAACGTTTTATAGCATGCATAGGCTCATGAGCCTATGCATGCTATAAAACGTTTGACTTTTACTGTGCGCTCTGTTTTCAAGTTGCCCGTGAGAGAGAGAGAGCGAGACAGCACCAACACACGGCACACAGTAAAAGTTAAAAGAACAAAATAATTTATAGCACGTACAAAGGTTCATTACTGTGCGCCCAGTTTTCAAGTTGCCCTTGAGATGGAGCGAGAAAGCACCAACACACGGCGCACAGTAAAAGTCATAAAAACAAAAGAATTTATGGCACGTACAGAGGCTCATAGGTCTCTGTACGTGCCATAAATTCTTTTGTTCTTATGACTTTTACTGTGCGCCGTGTGTTAGTGCTGTCTCGCTCTCTCTTACAGGCAACTTGAAAACAAAGCGCACAGTAAAAGTCAAACGTTTTATAGCATGCATAGGCTCATGGAGCTTGCTTACTTTACTTTTGCTGGCTCTACGTCCTTCAAGACATGACCTGCGCCACAATGTTACGCCAACTAATTCGGTCCATGGCTGCTAACCTCCAATTCCTCGATCACCCCACACTTCCAAGATCATGCTCCACTTGGTCAAACCACCTAGCTCGTTGCGCTCCCCTTCGTCTTGTACCGGCCGGATTTGAGTTGAACACCATTTTTGCGGGATTGTTGTCCGGCATTCTCACAACGTGTCCCGCTCATCGTACCCTTCCAGCTTTGGCGACTTTCGTGATACTGGGTTCACCGTAGAGTTGCGCAAGCTCGTGGTTCATTCTTCTCCTCCATACGCCGTTCTCACATACTCCGCCGAAGATCGTCCTAAGCACACGTAACTCCTAGCGCTTGCAGGTCCTCTTCCAGCATAGTCCACGTCTCATGTCCGTAGAGGACTACCGGTCTTATTAGCGTCTTGTACATGGTACACTTAGTACGGAAGTGAAGTTTACCAGACCGCAAGGTCTTGTGGAGTCCATAGTAAGCACGACTTCCGGCAATGATACGTCTTCGAATTTCTCTGCTGCAGTTGTTATCCGACGTTATCAATGATCCGAGGTAGACAAATTCGTCCACCACCTCGAACTCATCCCCGTCGATCGTCACGCGTCTGCCTATGCGAGCTCTATCGCGCTCGGTTCCTCCAGCCAGCAGATATTTCGTCTTCGACGTATTTACCTTCAATCCAACCCGATCTGCTACACGTTTCAGCCTGGTATACTGTTCAGCAACCACCTGGAACGTTCTTCCGACAATGTCCACGTCGTCAGCGAAACAAATGAACTGGCTGGATTTATTGAAGATCGTTCCCCGCATGTTGAAGCCCGCCCGTTTCATAACACCTTCTAGCGCAATATTGAACAGGAGGCAGGAAAGACCATCACCTTGTCGAAGTCCTTTGCGTGTTTCAAACGGGTCCGATAATGCACCCGATATCTTTACACAGCACTGTACACTATCCATCGTTGCTTTGATCAGTCTAGTCAGTTTCCCGGGAAAACCATTCTCGTCCATAATCTTCCATAGCTCTTCGCGGTCGATGGTATCATAGGCCGCTTTGAAATCGATGAATAGGTGGTGCGTAGGGACTTGATATTCGCGACACTTTTGGAGGATCTGCCGCAACATAAAGATTTGGTCTGTTGTGGATCGCCCGTCCACAAATCCGGCTTGATAACTTCCCACAAATCTGCTTGCCAGTGGCGATAGACGGCGGAAGATGATCTGGGAAAGCACTTTATAGGCTGCATTAAGAATGGTGATCGCTCGATAGTTCTCACATTCTAACTTGTCACCCTTTTTGTATATTAGGTATATTATTCCCTCCTTCCACTCCTCCGGTAGCTGTTCTGTATCCCAGATCCTGGCTATCAATCGGTGCAGACAAGTGGCCAACCTGTCCGGGCCCATTTTAATAAGTTCCGCTCCAATGCCATCCTTTCCAGCTGCTTTGTTGTTCTTGAGCTGTTTGATAGCATCCTTAACTTCACCTATTGTGGGAGTTGGAACGTCTCCCTCATCCGCCGTACTGATGAAGCCATTCCTCCTGCTGTCTTGATCTTCCTCCTCTGCGCCGTTTAGGTGTTCATCGTAGTGCTGCTTCCACCTTTCAATCACCTCACGTTCGTCCGTCAAGATACCTCCATCCTTATCCCGGCACATTTCGGCTCGCGGCACAAAGCCTTTGCGAGATGCATTTAGTTTCTTGTAGAACTTACGTGTTTCTTGAGAACGATACAGCTGCTCCATCTCTTCGCACTCCAACTCTTCCAGGCGGCGCTTTTTATCCCGGAATAGATGGGTTTGCTGTCTTCGCTTCTGTTTGTATCGTTCCATGTTTTGACGGGTGCCTTGCTGCAGCATCATCGCCCGCGCTGCATTCTTCTCGTCCAAAACCGTCTGACACTCCTCGTCGAACCAACCGTTCCATCGATTTGCTTCCACGAACCCAATGGCACCTTCCGCTGCGTTGTTTATGGCTGCTTTGAGACTACTCCAGCAGTCCTCAAGAGGGGCTTCGGTGAGCTCTCCCTTTTCCGGCAACGCTGCTTCAAGGCTTTGCGCGTAATCAGTTGCGACTTCGGGCAGCTTGAGTCGTTCCAGATTGTACCGTGGCGGGCGTCGGTACCGAATGTTGTTCACAACGGAGAGTCGTTGGCGCACTTTAACCGTCACAAGGTAGTGGTCAGAATCGATGTTTGCGCCGCGATAAGTTCTGACGTCGATAATGTCCATCAATCAAAACGTGGTCGATTTGCGATTCAGTTTGTTGGGGTGATCTCCAGGTGTACCGATACGGGAGGCTGTGCTGGAAGTAGGTACTACGTATGGCCATGTTTTTGGAGGTGGCAAAATCAATCAGTCTAAGGCCGTTTTCGTTCGTAAGCTGGTGAACGCTGAACTTCCCTGTAATCGGTCCAGATTCCTGGCCAACCTGAGCGTTGAGATCTCCGATAACGATTTTGACATCATGGCTTGGGCAGCCAGCTGCGCGTAGAAAGAAACGGCCTTTGATCCTCAACTTGGCTCATGGTGCTACCAGAGACGAATAGAGGCATAGTAGTCGGGTTCAGAATGGGTATCACTTCCTATCACTTCTAGAACTGGGTCCCTTGGTACTGCAAAAGGTACCCATGTTTTACAGATCGCAGTACACTTTTCACGGCATTCTAGATTTTCCTCTATTACCTTATGTGCTGTAAATTTTTGGGCTACTGCAAGGGACATGGAGTTTTTTATTACGTCTTTGGTGCTACTAGATTCGGCTTTCATTTACTTATAGGTATTCCACTAAACAACTCGAAGATTTATTATCATAAACTCATTTAAAGTTAAAGGCTATTAAAGTCGTATCGTAACAATTGACTAAATATAAAAGCTTTAGCAGTACGAGTTACTAATCATCTACCGAGCTAAGCGCCCTTCTCTCAGAATTGCGACAATCCAAACGTGTTTCTGCTATTTCTCTGTATCATAATCCTACCACCAAAATAGCTTTTTATAAGCTTGTAAATTGCACCGGAACTGTGAGGTGTAGAATTGCTCGGGCTACACGAGCCGGCGTTGTTGAACTCTGAAAAAATCTAAACTAAATAGATTTCAGTAGCGTAATGACTATTACTATTATTCAGTGAAGGAAAGTAGGCCGTTTAATGACAGATTGGCGTGATGAAAAACAGCCTATTACGATTAGAAATTGCAAAATAGTAGTTTACGGAACAAGTTGCAGAATTATGATTTTTACTGCACGAGTCGTAAATTTATCTTACGAGGCTTGCCGAGTAGAATAATTACCACGAGTGCTGTAAAAATCGAGTTCTGCAACGAGTTACGTACAACATTTTTGCAATTTCAGAAGACCACTTGAGGGTATCATAAATTGTATCGGAATGCATTCACCATCATTTTATCATGTCTGAAAAATTGTTGTGTAATGATTCATTACGCAACTGAAAACAGTTGCGTAATGAGAAAGCGTTGTGTAATGAATCATTATAGCACTGGTTTCAGTTGCGTAATGACTATTCCCGCACTGCATACATCAGTGCAGGAAAGTAGGCCGTTTCATGACAGATTGGCGAGATGAAAAACAGCCTATTACGATGAGAAATTGCAAAAAAAAGTTATCATATCATAGGACAGCAATTACATTTCTGCTCTGTAGAATTTCCACCGCTCGTTATTTGTTTTTAAGAAAGTCGGATAACTCTACAGGAGAAGTCATTTATTGGAACGAATCATGCAATAAAGTATTTAGAATCTGTGGATAGACCCATACCCAATTTTTATGTGTTGAGCTAGCTTTACATAGACACTTCACGGGATTTCCGTGCGTTTTCTAATATTGGAATTTTACAAACAACGTCTTCATTTCAATAGGCTGTCCGAAGTAGACATAATAATATCGTCATGTTTGGCAACCTCTTTTAAAGAAGTTCCATGATTTCTAATAGCTTTTAATGCTTTGAGTAATGTGTTTCTTGAATTATCAGCACGTTGTGTTTTCAATGATAATTGCAAACCTTGTTTACTTATAGCTACCTGAAGAGTAAATACAAATTCAATCTCTAATGAGAAACTATTCACTTGCCCCACGTGATTAGAAAAATGACGGTGTTTAAATTTAGTTATTTTTTTAGTCTACGAACATTAATTCGGTTAATTCGAACACTTATTTTAGTTCAGTTTGAACTGTCAGAGAAGATAACTTAGAAATTATTCTTCGCAACTGAAAATATTATAACAAGATTGCACGCCGCCAACTTGCTACGAAGTAATCGTTGACAGGTTACCAATCTTTTGCTCTATTATGCAATAATCAATAATGGTTGAAAAATCTCAGGAATCATTTACCTATCGTAATGTTCTAAACGGCCTAGGTTTAGGTTTAGATGAGTTTATAAAGCTAATTCATATATTCAGTAAAATATACAAATTATTCTCACTTACTCCATTTACCCATTACAATCCCTTCCTCCCTCACAACCGAATCCTGGTTGCGCTACTGAATGTATCTATTGCCCACTGCACGGTGACGTCATCAGAAAATCGCTCTCTTTCCCTCCTTCAGGAAATCTGAAAACAACGGTCAAAGTTGACAGGTACTGGCATCATTGTTTTCAAGTTTTATTGAAGAGCGAACGGAAGAGAATTTCGCTGTAACATGCCTAATTATTGAATGCATACTGGTTCAGCTTTTATTTACATTAGTCAAGTTGTAATTATCAATTCTCTTCAAATAATTAGTAGGTAAAATGCAACATGAGTTAAGGCCAAATGAGATACAATTTCTGTTTTCATTATGAAAGCATTCACAGGTAATGTAATAATCTTAACTTGCAGTTCAACTGGTATACTCGACGTATTGGTTTGGCAAGCATCTATAAAGCAACGGAGTTGTACATGATGCAAGATAATTCACAGGATTTTGAAAAAACTTGGAAGTTTTTGAATCGACGGGTTGAGGAAGCTAGAGTATTGCATGATTTTCTCGTCAAGTCGGAACACGCCACGCTGCATATTCAGAACGCCGTGGAATCCACGTTTTCTACAGTGAGTATAATATAATAAATCACTAATACTCTCCAAATAAATTTGTTTATTATTTAGGCTCGTAACATACTTGGGCTGAATTTCGATAGACGGTGATACGATTGAAAAGGTTTGTAATTATGTAATAAACGGTATTAGGGTGGTTTTAAAAATGAACCATCCTCCAAAACTATTTTGAGTTCTTTTAATCGGAATACCTACGTTAATTTTGCCTTCAATGTAAAGAATATTACGTCCTTTGATAGCTGCTCTATAATATTTTACAGTTAAAACAATCAATGTGCGAATGTTGAGTGAAGCTCAAACGCCGAAATGAACATTCGTTTGAAGTTCACACATGCGCTGAGTGAATTTATAGCAGAGAAAAAATAGAATTAGTACGAAAATGTACAGGAAAATGAATGACAAGTTCATCCACCTCTCCTGGCCTATGAACATGAACACGAGCGTGCGCTCTATGAACCGATGCACGAGTTCACGAATGGACCGATGCACGAGTTCACTAATTTGACATTTGAGCGGTGCCGAATTCACTGGTTTCCATGGTCACATGAATAACACGGCACTGCTAAAACGTCAAATAGTGAACCCGTGCATTGGTCCATTTGACGTTTGAGCGGTGCCAAATTCATTCGTTTCCATGGTCACATAAATCAGAATCTATATGGACCAATGCACGAGTTCACTAATTTGACGTTTTAACGGTGTCAAATTCACTCGTTGCCATGGAGTGCTTCGTGAAGCCCAAGCGGGACAGTTCGGTTTCGCGTCGTCCGATGGATTTTGCTCACGGTTTCGCGCGTGTTTTCGTCGCCGGAGAATTTTTTTTTCCCTGTTTTGGAGCGTCTTGCTGGGTAGTGCTTCGTGAAGCCCAAGCGGGACAGTTCGGTTTCGCGTCGTCAGATGGATTTTGCTCACTGTTTCGCGCGTGTTTTCGTCGCCGGAGAATTTTTTTTCCCTGTTTTGGAGCGTCTTGCTGGGTAGTGCTTCGTGAAGCCCAAGCGGGACAGTTCGGTTTTGCGTCGTCCGATGGATTCTGCTCACGGTTTCGCGCGTGTTTACGTCGCCGATATTTTTTTCTTTTTTTTTTTGTTTTGAAGCGTCTTGCTGGGTAGGTATTTGGGAAGGCCCAAGCAAGACGGTTTGTTTTCGGGACGCCAAGAAGTTTTGCTGTCAGTGTCGGTTTTGTGTTCAGTCGAGGATGGATTACCAACTGGTGAGTTCGTTTCATGCTTATGATAACACATTTTTTCTTGAAAGCGTAACTTTTATGTAATATTAAAACAAACTTTGTATGGTTCGTCACTATAAGTGTCGGCATTATGCTTTTTCCTTATACAATTTCAATATACATATATTTTATATTTTTACTCTTTTTGACATTATTAAAAATAATCTTTTGAATTGTTCGACATTGTGAATGTTGACGTATTTTTTAAAACTTCTACCATATCGAGACAAAATGCACAGTAATACTCATATGTAATTTTCAAACAAACTATGTATGGTTCGTCACTACAAGTGTCGGCATTATTCCTGTTTCATATAATTTAAAATATATACATGTAATTTTCAGTTTTCGTCATTAATAAAAAAGTCTTTTGAATTGTTCGACATTATAGATGTTGGCGTATTTTTTGAAGCTTCTACCAAAAACTTCTCGAGAGAAAAATACAAAACTAGCTTTAAATATAAGTCGTATATTTCCCCCTTGTCCATGGATCGCATCACCGACCAGAGGTGACTCCCAGATCATTTCCTCCCTCACTAATAAACACCCTTCCCGTGGTGATTGTGGAGATGCAGAGGTATTCTCGGTCTCTAGAAGCAACAATCATTACACCCTAACATTCCTTCCCCATCCCAATTGACTGTAAGGACTTGGCCGGCGCCGTTATTGATCAATAATATTAGATCTGCTAAAATTGCACAGCGGAAACTCCCATCCCTTATTCATTTGGATCCCAGTGCAATTCTTACCAGTTCCGATCAATCACGGAGTAGCAACCATTGACATGTACAGTCAGACTATGCTATGCCATGCTATGCTTAACGGTGTCAAATTCACTCGTTGCCATGGTCACATAAATATTGCAATTTTAGAGACAACTTTCCGTTCTACGATTGAATAGAAAGCTACCGCAGCAGTCAAATTACTGATTTTGCCAAAGCATCATCGATCGGTTGCGAAGACACCTTGAACCTACCACGCTGATGACTGTTGTTTTCTGTTTTTTTTTCAAAGCTTTGGACTCTACTAGCATATTTTGATTAGATGGTTTTGTTCAATGATACAATGATTCTCAAGCCTGCGGTAGAACTTTGACAGCTGCGGTAGAACTTCGCGGCTACCGCAAAACGGAAAATTTTCTAAAGAACCGCAATAACACAGCACCGCTAAAACGTCAACTGTCAACTAGTAAACTCGTGCATTGGTTCATACAAAGAATTGCGCGAAGAGACTTCTTTGAATGATTGTTCTTCTTTGTCTTCGGAAATTGAGCTCTCGCCGAGCGGTGTCACGAACACACGCGCAAAGTTGCTGGTGGAAAATACTGCCGTTTGATTTTGCTGGGAACAGCTGATCTTTGTTTATATTTTCCACCAGCACTGTTTAAGTAGTGTTGGTGACATGTAACGTGTATGTGAGTACACGAGCGCAGAAACCACTATAGAGCTTAGTAACATTTGAACTCACGAACATTCGCATACGCTCGTCATACACAGTTTGTTTTTTGTTTTCCTCAACGAAACTTGCACTAATCAAAATGCATATGGAAATACTACCCAATTTGATATTGTGTATTTCTTTCACTACTGGACTGCGAAGTGCGGCTTCATAAGTGCGAAAATGCGAATAAAAGTGCGGGATTGCATCGAATCATTTTGGCGTCTTCAGATTTGATTTGATTTTAACCTCCAAATTGCCAAATAATCTTCAAAACATCACCTCCAAGTTAGTTCTAATAACCTCCGTTATATGAAATATGGTGGCGCGTCGATCGTCGCAAGTTTATCGTTTAACAGTCAATAGCCCATATCTGTTTTGCTGGCTTGCTCGGTAGGTAGACGGTTTGACAGTTCGATAGGTAGATTTATGTCGAATTCGTTTTTGAACCTAGGTTGGAACTGGCGCAACTCGTTCTGAATTACAGTTTCAACCCTAACCCGATTCAGGTTCGACCGAACTACAATTTGCTTGACGTTGGTTTGTTTGTGTGTTGATCACCGACCCAGTTCCTAAAAACGAAAACGATATTAGTTTCACTCTTCGCGCAACTCTTCATTCATAGTGGCTATTACGCTTAATAGACCATATCCGTCAGACCTTACCCCCTATTTTTATATATTTCTTCGAAAGACAATTATTTTTAATGATTATTGACGCTTTCAGATCTAATTTATATGCACTCCTGATTTTATTGTAAATTTTTTGAAAATTTGAGAATTCACCACATTTTGAGTAGTGCGGCACAGTTGTTTCAACCCTGTGGGTAAACAAAGTGGAGATTTTCCCACAACTTTCAATCTCACCCCTGCGTTGAGTGTTTGTAGATATGACGAAATGTCAATGTCAAATCAAGCACACGAGACGACACGACAAAATGGAGAAATCTGAGATTCAGAACGGCCAGCCATTACCGTTTGATATCTGCTGCTTATGTCGTCAAACTGTTCCGGAACCATATGACCAATGGATTTTACATACTTCCCAGTTTTACCACTCTCGTAGATCTCCCCGAAAAATCCTACACGACCACAACATATATCCCCTTCATCTTCCTGCCGGAAGCCTCTGCCGTGTTCCGCGATAGTTCTCGAAAAGGGTTCTGCTCCCCTTCGGCCCTGTGCCCGGCGGCAATCTGGGGACGAAGATTTCACCGTGCGACGGCGTACTGTTTCAATTCGAGTGTACGAAGGTACGGTGCTGCCATCTGGGAAAAGTTTGCTCGATGCGTGAACCGTCGAAAATTTTACCCGGCAAGGTATAGGAAGCGAAATTTCAAATGCTCATATAAAATTAACTACAATAGTTATTTAAAATCTTTTCAGTATATGTTGATATACTTTTGATGGGCTACATTATGGGCATATAATTTTGAGTTTTATATTTTTTTCTCAATATGCTGCTGATTCTATAGTTGATCAATAGTCTAACCCCGTACTCTTAACAGAATTTAATTAAAAAGTGTTTTGAATTTTTTAGAAGCATTTGAAAATTGACTTCCTATGCTTTGCCATGTAAAATAATCGGAGCTTCACGCATAGGGTCAACTGTGGTAATTACCTTCGTAGACGCGAATTACTCGGTTCCAATGAAAGCTGCAGGAATCCGAACAGAATGATGTGCCAAACAAGGATCTCTTGCAATTTAGAATAAGGCGATCTTCCGGATGTTAGCAAAATCTTCGCAACACTCAGCCAACCACAAAACCGAGCAGGACCCAGATAACCAGAAATCGCATGAAAGTTCACGTTTCAACTCGTTTATTCATACTAATTACATCAAACCCGCAAAACACCGTGGTTAAACTCGTCAGATTGATGAGCTTCCTCGCATAAAACACTTCTTTTCTGAGTTCATTTGTACATTTTGTTCCGTCCCGTACACTCGTACAAAGTAAGTCGAATCAATCCGTAGCAGCTGTCAAATCAACATTTGTTATCATAAGTTAAGTCGCATAAGATCACAGGTTAGTTCGGTAGAATATTTATACACTCGCATTGTATGTTGTTATTCATCACATAATATATGCACGCATATCGCCTCCACTTTTGTACGTAGAAGGCCTTTTCGCGACATCTTGTAAGTGAAATGTTGCACGTACAAAGCCTCCAGGTGATTTCGTTATACGTACATTTTGGTTGTCTGGGGAGCAAGCGGAGCACCACAGCAGCCACAGGCGATGGAGATGAAAAGGATTCCCCCCGTTGTCATGAAAGATTTCATCGTGCTGGATCTGTTCTACCATTAAATTAGTAGAACTACGACGATGGGAAGTGCTCGAGCAGTCTCGACACAAATAAAAACGGGGCAATAATATTATTTGCGCACACAATTACCCTTCGAATTCCGGTGGGGGAACCAAAGTTAAAAACATTGACGACCAGCAGCAGTACCAAGATGGTTTCCGGGATGGGTTTGTTGATTTCAGCCACGCTGGGTGGAAGTGGCGGATGAAAACATAAATAAAGGTATCTGTCATGATTGACTCGTATCAGCTGATCAAATATTCACCACAACGTGGAGACAAAAATCATAGGAGAAAAAGGGGTCGGATGAAAATCGGAGAAAAATAAATTGTAGGGGACCGTGGGGCGTATTGTCGTGCCGCCAGTTTTTCATTGTTTTTTCAATAGTTAGGGGCTTCAAAACATATGGGTTCCTTCACAGAAATGGTCTATTGTATAAGTGCCCTAGTGCAGACGTGTTTGTGAAACTTAGAGGAAGTTTTTGATCGACTCGACTTATAAAATAGGGCCCATAAATAGGCCTGGAGAAGTGGATACAAAATCTACTTTTTCTCTGCTATAAATTCACTCTAGGTGAACAACTTCCCCTGCCCTATGTTCATGTTCTGTGCGGCGCTTACAGCTCAGTCAAGAAATAAAACGATTCAAATGAGAAATACAAATTTTGCATTGCATCAACAAACAAGCTTTATGAGTAGATCGCTAGCAAAATGTACAATGGACCGATGCACGAGTTCACTATCTGACGTTTGAGCGGCGCCGCCCAAACGTCAAATAGTGAGCTCGTGCATCGATGCATTGTGATTTTTTTTAAATAGTTCATTCGTTGAAATTGCATAATCCGGGGAATTGGGAAACTATTCAATTATCATTAATTTTGATGTAAGGCAGCATCCATTCATTACGTAACGCTGAAATAGACCATTTCCGTCAGATCTCACCCCCTATTTTTATATTTTTCTTCGAAAGTCGATTATGTTTAATGATTATTGACGCTTTTAGAACTAATTTACATGAACTCCTTATTTTATTATAATTTTTTGAAAACATGGATATTCACCACTTTTTGATGTAGAAATTGTCGTGCGGCACAGTTGTTTCAACCCTGTGGGTATACAAATTGGAGATTTTTCCACAAATTTCAATCTCACCCCTGCGTTGAGTGTTTGTAGATATAATGAAATGTCAGTTTCAAATCGAACACACGGAAGAATCGGAGAAATCCATATTTTGGATCAACTCAGGTGACGAAGATCTTGGATGCATGCCACTAGTTTTCTCTTTTATTCTTCCGCTATGCTTATGTTGAGCAAATAGTGACGTCACTATTTGCTATGCATAAGCACAGCGAATAAATAAAAGAAGGAAATAGTGACACGCATCCATTATCTTCGACACCTGAATAAATCCAGAACATTGCGGAGAAATCTATCGTTAGCTCAGATGCATTTATGTGGTCAAACGGTCGCCAAAACAGTGAAGCCCGCTTCCCCGTTTGTTTACCGGAACCATGAGTGCTTCCCGGTTTAATATTCCTCTCATAGGTCTCCCTATAGAATTGTCATTTTCGAAATCCATTCTACCAATCTGAAGGTCCTCCGCCACCACGAAATTCTTCACGACCACATCAACTATCCTCTTCATCTCCCTGTCCGGTGCCGCTGCGGTGCTCCACGATAGTTTACAAAAGGGTTCTGCTCCCCTCCGGCCCGTGTCCGGCAACAAAATGTAAAAGGGACGAAGATTTCTCCACGCGACATTTTGTTCTGCTCACTTGATACATATGGAAGCTGGGGGAATCTAAACAAAATGATGGATAAGCCAATCGAGGACCTCTTGCAGTCTTCCGGATTTCCAGTTGGGGTAAAACTCTCAGGGTGAAACAGCTTCAAAAATAGTATGCTGCTACGCGGCGAAATCCTTATTGCCACTCCCCGATCGACCATAAAACCGGAAGGGAGCAGGACTCTTTTTATATTTAAGGTGCATCACAGCAGCCCCAGGCGAAGGAGATGGTGGTTGTGAAATGTTTCGTCGTGAAATCCGAATCCATCATCAAACCAAAACTTCTTTCCTCTTGGTGAAGCTGCTGCTTGTGATCAGATTGACAAAAAACAACATATTTTGAGCAAATAGAACATAACCTTGAAACTCCATATGAAAAATATCAACATTTCCCGCAGGGAATGTCAACTCCGTACAAACAAATATAAACAATTCCAGTAGGAACGTCAAGAGCAGGACAGTCAATTGAGGTTAATGGAAGAGAGACAGAGATGGAGAATTTTCCGCGACGTCCCCATGAGTGCTTCGATCTGTCATGATTGATCCGAGCCAGCTGATCGATATTCACCACGATGTGGAGAAAAAATCATAGGGAAAAAAGGGGTCAGATAAAATTCGGAGAGAAATAAATTGTAGGGGACCAAGGGGTGAACTAACGTGCCGCCAGTTTTTCATTGTTTTCCAATAGTTAGAGGCTTCAAAACATACCGGTTCCTTAGGAAAGTTTGTTCAGTAAATTGACAAAAAGCATATAAGCCAATAAAAAAAATCCACGGAAATGGTCTATTGCTACAGACGAGTCACATGAATCCACTAGATTTACAAAATAGATCCCTAAGACATAAATGTATTATGTAAATTACTACCCAAAAGGGAGGTATTGCATAGTAATTTTTGGATTTTTCAATTATTTTGGTTTCTGAAAAACGTCTCGGTGGGGTGTGGTTTGGTGAAAAAGTACCGTGATGCTACCATATTTCGCACACGCTCCTCATTTCGCTCACTGTCATTTTATTCATACTTGTGTATGCATATTGGACTATATAATTGTATATTATGTTATTATGGCTGATAGTAGAATTTTTCAAAATAGTGACTGAAAAAATTTCTTTCGCAGAACATGTTTAAAATGTCAGTGAGCGAAATATGGGTACTTTACGGTACATGTAAAAAACAAGGACTTTGATTTTTTAAAGTATTGTTTATTTATCATATTGCTCAACAAACATCTTTACATTGGTTACCCTTTATTTTAAATCATCAAAGTTTATTAATCACTTCAATTTAACTTACACGTAGAACAGTGACTAATACATGTTACTAGGTGACCTATAATAGTGTGAGCAGTGTATATTCTATTTTTACAGATATTTAGAATTATATTTGTTTACCCTAAACCGCGCGCGCGCCATGCTATACTTGGGCTTTGACTTGGCGTATATTTTTTAATAAATCCCAGAATGTACAATAGTTTATTCCACGAAAACGTCATGAGGAAATCAATATGTACATCTCCTATACTGCCCATAACTGCATATTTGTAACATTCGACAAAAGTAGGCATTGAGTAAATCGAATACCAAGTGTGCATTTTATAACAGTATGAGAGGAAAACAAAATTTCTAAAAATTACCACGTACTCATAAGTGCATATTTGAGGCTGATATTTTGTACAACTCATATCGCATACTAGGTGAATAGTCAGAAAATAATTCTGATAGAAATTTCATTATTATCCCATTACGAGGCTCATTTATAATCTCAATGTGACTGTTATGCGGTTATAATTACCAATGTGACAAAACAACTTGGTATTCTTTTCGAATTTTCTAGAACAATCCCACAGATTTTAGTTAGTTGATCGAAAGTATTCATCATTTGATGACTCTCCACGGTATTAACTCCAATTTGTCAAAAATGTCGAATGTGACTGTTATGCAGTTATGGGCAGTATAGAAACATAGAAAAGAGGACCAGCGCGAGTTCATTAGTTTTTTAATAAATGTTGTCAGCAGCTTGCTGTTTTTTTTTTTCAGTAAATTGAAGGAAATAGAGATAGCCCTTGAAACTCTCATAACTCGATAACTTGATGTTGACTATTAGGAAGATAAAAGAGATATCAAGTTATAGAACACAAAGTAGAAGTGTGACTCAGTGAATCAAATTATAATTTAATGATATATCATTAAAACAGACGCAAAATAAAAAAAAATCACAAAGAACAATTTCGAAAATTGCAATGCATGGGTTAAAATCATATCCTGTGCAAGTTGAAATAATCTGTTTTTTTTCCGATATCATTGTAATCCGATAGTTGTTTTACAGTGCGAGGGTCATGGAAAGCGTGCAAACTAAGGTGTCTATAGACAAATCAAAGTACAAATATCTTAAGTTACACCCAACAAATTAGTTCATTCGACCTCCCAAAAATTTGAACGGAATCCATAAAGTATCAGAGGGACTCAACGAGCTTGAAGTAGGTATAGGGTGTTCCAGAAAGTATGGGCACGACTTTGATAACGAAAATCACAATATTTTTTTAAACAAATACTTATTTTTATACAGTGAAACCTCCATGAGTCGATGTTCCATAACTCGATATCGACTCATGGAACCATACTAAAAACAAATTTTCATGGTTACTATGATGGCCCCTCAAACAGTTTTCCAAGGCATTTGTTTACATGACTCGATATTTTCATGAGTCGATGGTGTCTTGAGATATTGTCTCATGGAGGTTTGACTGTATTTTTGTAATTTTTCTTGGAGCATTTTAAATGCTGCCTGTAAAAATTTTGTTTTGTTTTTTTTTGATTTTAGAAAATCAATTCTTATCTAGCCATCACAGTCCCTATTTTTGTGTTTTGTTGAAACTTAACTAGTAATGAATGTTTTTTATCAAAATCCTTCGATGTGTTGAGTTCACGTACATTGTATCTAAGTTGTTTCACAAGATTTTATGTTTGAAATTTTATTTGGCTTTGCTAGGAAACATTTGACAAAATGGTAAAATAAAAAAAAACGCTAGTTTTTTTCCCCACATAAGATATTTTCACGAAATCATAGCTTTTCAAGTATTTTCAATATAAATAGGAATTATTCATTTCAAGTTTACTTATGTCAAACATCTATACTTTGGGATAGGCAACAACAGTTTTAGATTTTTATATGTTTTGATGGATATTCAAGGACTTGGTTTTGACCCTTTTAAAAATCGACCACAGCTGAGATCGGATTTTTTGTTTCTATTTAAATTTCATATACTTAAGTTTATTTTTTTTTTTTTTTTTTTGTCGGTAGCGATAGGGGTAGTACTGGCACTCTTAATCTGCCCTAAGCTCCTTCCCAGCATTTGCTTTTATAAGCCTCTATTGCGTTCATCACACAGACGTTCCTAAGCAATGTTGCTCAAATGGTCACTGTGTACCCTAACAGCAATCAGCCCTTACCGTAGTTTTGTAGTCTAGTAGTTCAGACTACTATCAAACTATGATAAGGCCTGAAATGCTACTAGAGTGGTTAAAGTGAAGAACGAAATAGTTTTATTTAAAGGTCCTCATTCCCCATTTCATTTCATCACTCACTATCGTCACTTTTGTTTTCGACACTATCACGTATATCACCGATTATCACTCAACTTTCGTAATACACTTCAGATATACTTTCCATTATATTACTTTTCACATCACACCATTTTCATATAAATTCATTGTTTATACCATTTACAATCCGTTAGCATTACTAAGTAATTAAAAGATATTCAATTTAAATGTTTCATTATTTTTGTTGCTGTAGAGTTACAATCAGTGTTGCTAAGACTCATTTCCCCGAAAATAACATTTTCCGAATTACGAAGCCACGAACTACTACAACCATGCTCTATCCTCCTAAGATAGAAAAGCAGATGGTTAAGCTTGAGTACTGCACACAAAATCGATCAATTTTGATCCCAGAGAGCCACAATTCAAGTTTCGGTGAAATGAAATGAGTGAGTGAGTGAGTGCGAATCATTTCACCGAAACTTGAATTGCGGCCCACCGAGATCGAAACTGTCGGATCCCATGTGCAACACTCAAGCCCAACCACCTCCCCCTCCATCTCAGGAATACAACGCACACTTATAACAGTTCATGGCTTCACAATTCGAATTTCGGGGAAATGAGTCTGGTCAACACTGGTTACAATTTAGCACTATCAAGAAAGTTACAGTAAAACGAAATCACTTCGATCCATTCTTCTGCACTCGCTGTCATTATTAACACTTTTATCATGCATGTTTGAAGAACTAGGCAATAATGTTTATATTCAGAAAAATGATTGCAAAATGTATTATGGCCTTTATTAAATTAGTGGAGTTCACAACATTAAATACATAATCATTATTTGTTAAAAATAAACAAAACTATCAGAATCACTTCCAATTTCATTTTCAAATTTTCATCACCATAGATTTTATTATAAAATCACTATTAGCACCCTCACAATCACTAAATTTAATAACAACGAGTGTTACGCGCAGTTCCACCAAACACCCATTCTTATGTTGTATTATAAAACGATTGATCACACGTTAGCTTCGAAACTTAACAACCATTACTGATTAGTACAAAGGATGCTACAGCTCGTGGTAAACGAACTGAACCATCAACAACCAGCACTGGTTTATAAGTAACTAATGAGCCCTGGCGGTCCATCCGTTCGAAGAGGACCTGATAATATGCCGAAACATATTAACAGATCCTCCGCCTGAATGCAGCCGTTTCATGATAAATCATGAACCGTTAGAGGTGTGCCAAAGTATTGGGAAGGTGATATGTTTCACAGACGGGTATTATTATGGTGCACCTTCTACTTTGGCACCGTCAAACCCTGTGATCGTGGCCAGGGAAATTTCATATACTTAAGTTTATAATAAAATAAGTAAGAGTTTGTTCATTTATCGCATCGGAATTGATTTTTTTTTTTTTTCGGTAGCGGTAGGGGTAGTACTTGCACTCTTAATCTGCCCTAAGCTCCTTCCCAGCATTTGCTTTTATAAGCCTCTATTGCGTTCATCACACAGACGTTCCTAAGCAATGTTGCTCAAATGGTCACTGTGTACCCTAGCAGCAATCAGCCCTTACCGTAGTTTTGCAGTCTAGTAGTTTAGACTACTATCAAACTATGATAAGGCCTGAAATGCTACTAGAGTGGTTAAAGTGAAGAACGAAATAGTTTTATTAAAAGGTCCTCACTCCCCATTTCATTTCATCACTCACTATCGTCACTTTTATGTTCGACACTATCACGTTTATCACCGATTATCACTCATCTACTTTCGTAATACACTTCAGATATACTTTCCATTATATCACTTTTCCCATCACACCATTTTCATATAAATTCATTGTTATTACCATTTACCATCTGTTAGCATTACTAAATAATTAAAAGATATTCAATTTAAATGTTTCATTATTTTTGTTGCTGTAGAGTCATTACTATTCAAACTACAATTTAGCACTATCAACAAAGTTACAGTAAAACAAATTCACTTCGATCCATTCTTCTGCACTCGCTGTCATTATTAACACTTTTATCATGCATGTTTGAAGAACTAGGCAATAATGTTTATATTCAGAGAAATGATTGCAAAATGTATTATGGCCTTTATCAAATTAGTAGAGTTCACATCATCATTATTATATTTTTAATAAGACTATCAGAGTCACTTTTAATTTCATTTTCAAATTTTCATCACCATAGATTTTATTATAAAATTACTATTAGCACCCTCACAACCACTAAATTTAATAACAACGAGTGTTACGCGCAGTTCCACCAAACACCCATTATTATGTTGCATTATAAAAAGATTGATCACACGTTAGCTTCGAAACTTAACAACCATTACTGATTAGTACAAAGGATGCTACAGCTCGTGGTAAACGAACTGAACCATCAACAACCAGCACTGGTTCATAAGTAACTAATGAGCCCTGGCGGTCCCTCCGTTCGAAGAGGACCTGATAATATGCCGAAACATATTAACAGATCCTCCGCCTGAATGCAGCCGTTTCATGATAGATCATGAACCGTTAGAGGTGTGCCAAAGTATTGGGAAGGTGATATGTTTCACAGACGGGTATTATTATGATGCACCTTCTACTTTGGCACCGTCAAACCCTGTGATCGTGGCCAGGGCATTTATCGCATCGGAATTGATGCATATATTTTTTCAAAAGTTTATGGTACATTCTTTATGACCTAGCTAGCACAAATTTCGTACAACAAATTCGCTCAGATTTAACGTGATTTGTGCAAAACTGATAAGAGCAGCTTCCAGAAAAGTAAGACTATCAATAAACTGGTTGCGAAAAAAATCTGTTTGTTGAATGGGTTTATTGAATATTTTTTCCTGATTTATCTCTCATGATCTAAATCTAGCGGTATTGTAGAAAACTTCATTTGGTTCACAAAATTTATACTACATAATCACATGAAATTTGAGAATTTACCCGTGGACGCCGCTGCAGCGCTGTCGGACCGTAATAACATCATAGTACTTAGCATTGTATGGCATTTCTAACAGCATCGTTGATTTATCATATAATCATCACTTCCTATATTCTCTTATTAAGTGCAAGAATAAAATGTGTGAAAATCAGTTTTTTATCTGCACTAGTCTCGAAATGTCAGTATGGTAAAGTCGTGCTACTTTCGGGGACATCCTCTATGTATTTATGAAAATATCGTAACTATATACTAATGTTACAATTATATGTGATTTTTTTTCGTTAGTGACTTTAAAAATTCTCAATAAGAAGAAGACTGCAATAAACAAAAAAAAAATAATAAAAAGCCGTTTATTATTTCAGTTTCCCTAATTACCTATAACATGTTTTGTTTCTAAGCGAAAAGGCTTCTATCCATTGATTGTAGAACCTTCAAATTAAAACCGAAAGAATGTTATCAACTACAGCGTCACATATGGCCGGAAATGTAATAGAAACAATTTTTCCCGTATGGAAGCGGGCCATTTGGCATAACCAGAATTGTATTCTTATTGCAAAAGATGCCTACTCATGATGAAAAAATATAATGCCAAATATCCTTTACGTCAATGACCAATCAAATAGCTTTACGATAAATGATTCAACCGTGTCCGCATATTTGATCGACTTTCTCCATACTTCTTGAGCCGCTAAACTTGATGGATTCCCCTCTAACTTTTAGAGTACCTTCTGCGAGATCGAATGAACAAATTTGTGGACTGTAACATAAGATTTTACCCTTTGATTTTTTCATATGAAAATGAGCCACCTCAATGCATTCCTCACATTTTTTAGAGGACCTAAGCAGAGAACGCTACAAGATGAGATAATTTGTGCATTATCCTTTTTGCCCAGTCAGGTGCGCACACAGACAGTACTGAAGCGCTCGAATTTATACGTTCTCCTCAATATATTTTTGGAGTTTACTAGGTAGAGGTAAATATCGAATATCCTTTATATCTACTCGCTGTCGTATAATGAATTTGCACATATGTTGAAGGGTTGCTACTTCGAAGAAACGATTAATTGGCTTACTTAATCGTACGGGAAATGGAGGTGTTAAAGGACATGTTTGCTTCCCAAATCCAATGACGTCCAGTTCCGACTTTTTCATAGAATCTTCTATTAGCTCAATCATCGTCGCATAGTGTGTTGGTGCTGTTAATCCCGAAAATGACCTGTAAAATTAGGAAACAAAAAAATGGATTAATACTCTAATATAAAATAGCTATATGCGAACTACAATATACGTAAAGCATCATATTGATATATGTTAATTTACTGTACAAGGCGGACTTAGGTTTCCGAGGTTGACAAACGCTATAGCGAACCTCATAAACCTTCTTTCACTTGATAATAAAAACACTTGTGATAACTTGACTCTTCCTAGTCTCACAGCTAGTTTTCGATTGATCTTTATTTAATCTAATCGGATTGAGCGAACTCTCCCCACTCTCCGCTTGAATCGCATCTCAGCAGAAAGACCCCTCCCATTTGTCTTGCTTCGCTCAAATCAAACTGACCGTCGACCGGCCGAGAAAAGATGCGGTCCGAAGCCAAAGCCCTCACCGCTGCCGCCGCCAAGAAGAAGAAGAGGAAGCAGTTCACAGGAGAATGAGATGGTTGTGGCCACCATCGCAGCCCTAAACGAACGGAACGGGTCCTCCCTGCAGGTGAACGAGAAACACATTGTCGGAAAATACAACTGCGATGTCGGCTGTCGTTTCCAGATTTCGATTCCAGCCCTGTGATTCACTGCTGCTGAGTACTGTGCACCAGCCACTCTACGAAACATTCTGCTGGTTCGTCATATAAGCAGAAAACTTGCTCAAGTTTGTACATTTTTGTTGAGGATTTTTCCGTTTGGCCATGGCAATAAACTGATAACATCTCACAGTGCTATATATCTGTAACAGCATCGAAGCTAACAAAGCCATCGGCCGTTTTCAGGGCCATCAAATTAGTGGAAAAGAGTTAAAAGAGAAATATTTCTGACTTTATTTATGACATCTTACATATATTTCTAAATCAATTTCACAGCTTCATACAAAAATTTCATTTGTCATGAATATGAATGATTTCAATAAATGATACCCGTATTATGCAGTAGTTTGAAACGGATCACTAAATCAGAACACAAAAAAAAATCTGATTGTAATAAAAACTTTGACATTGTTTTGAAGTTTATGCAACCTCTAATTAACACTACAAAATACAACGATCAAACATCTAAAATCATCGCTCCCTGGAAAATATAGTACCAAGCCCAGGGATATTTCCAAGGAGATTATTATTATGAATTCAAAATGCTCCTTCAGATGTGGATATTCTCATTGATAAATATGACGAATGATAGATCAAATTGTAATGTTTATACAGCATGAAGGCATAACGAACAACAAGAACGACATCAAATTCAGTTACACAAACCATCGTGGTCCTACGTCACTAGTTCGTACAACCGACAACCCCATTGGGATGTATCCTGATAGTTTTTAATAATACTTCTCACTTCTTTCAATTAATTTTCAAAGACGTTCTCTTGATTGAGAATATTTTCGAAGTCCTGAGTAACTTGATTTTCTATTGGACTAGTAAGTCCTAAATTAAAATTGTGCGCGCTTCCAAACTGCATAGTAAGTTTTTGAGCTTTTTCGCAATTAGTAATAATTTGTTTTCCTCTTTCAATGCCGGTATTGGCTCCTGAGGTATTTTTTTTAAATTTTAGATAATTTCCAAAAGGGCTTAGAGCCAGGGTCCAATTGAGAAATATTATTTTCAAAATTTTTGTTAATTAATTGTGAAAATCGTTTTTTTAATTTCTTTCTGCAGATCCTGCCATATAATTTTCATAGCAGGATCGCGAATGCGTTTAAATTGCCTTCTTCTCACGTTTTGAAGACGAATCAAAAGTTTAAGACCATCGTCTAAAGGAATGATTCAAATTCAAATTTTGGAATTGGAATCCAATTGCAATAATTGTAATTGAAGCTGATAGGATTAAGAATCGCTTCATAGGATATTTGACAGACATGATCAGAAACAAAATCAGCATAAGTAATCAGTTGGCTACAAAGATGACTAGAGTCGGTTAAGACCAAATCAATCGTAGATAGGTTTCTAGAAGAAGAAAAACATGTAGGGCTATCAGGGTATTGACTTGAGAAATATCCTGAAGAGCACTCATCAAAAAAATTCTGCCGTTGGAATTACTATGCTTATTATTCCATGACCGATGTTTGGCATTAAAGTCAATAATGCCAAAACAAATTTGACTTATTGCGAGTCAATTGTCACAAGTCAGTTTGGAGCGAATTAACTTGCTGCCCAGAGCATTGAAAAGGCAAATAGGCAGCTATGAAAGTATATTTACCAAACTTTGTTTCAACAGAAACACCTAAAGTTTCAAAAACTTTAGTGTTAAGTAACGATACAATAGCCAGTGTTACCAGTATCCTTTTTAAGCAAATCTTGTGAACAAATTCAAATATCAAGGCGCATAATTTGATTGTTTCTTACACGCTTCATTCATTTACTGCCTTAGAGGATGCTTCATTTTTTTAAACTCAGGTTGAAATTCAAAACTGGCGAGATTTTTGGAGAATATTGACACAATTTCCATCATATTGGTCTAAATTAGGTATTTTTATATGTTTTAGTATTGTATGAACACATGTTTTGAACTTAATATCGAATATAAATAGATTTGAAACAAAATGATTCAATGAAAAAAATCCAAACTTTTGATGCAGACTTTAATCTATGGACTAGCAACACGGCCGGGCTAGCAACAAAGTGTCCTGTTGCAATCCAACTCAACGATGTGAAAGTAGGCTTTTGCCAAAACGACCAATGAGAAGTGGTCTTTTTTAACAGGCAATTGGTTTCGTTTTTGTACTTTGACCTGTCACGTCTTGTCTTAGGTTTCTCCCTCCCAGGTCCCTTCAATATCGAGTACCTAAGGGAGAGATGACTGTAACATTAAAATATTTTTCAACGGACCGAAAAATGTCGCTGTAGAGAGCTTTTGTCACTATAAAAGTCGCTATAACGAGCTTCTACTGTAGTTCGTTTGAAATTTCACTTCGAAAGTCCAACCGGCGAACTCCTGATGGATGCTGCGGAGTCAGCCTCTGAGGGTTTCTCTGAGGCTCTGGAATTTTGCACTAGGATTCACTGCAAGGCACAAGCAAAGGCAAAAAAGCGACTTTAAGAACCATTTTGATTAAAACAGAGAATAGACTTTAGAGACCTTACGATGAAGATGAATTTAAGCCAAACCCCAAATTTTCAAGAGCACAAATCTGAAGAACCAGACATCCGTTTGAGCTGAAAACTTAATCGATTGGTCATTAGCTGGTGGTGACCTGGGAGTTGTGACCTGGGGAATGCGAACAGAAAATCAACAAGCAGCCAAGCTGCCGTCAAACAAAAATTTTCATAAAAATGATCAGAGTATGCCTAGAAATGTACGGTCGTGACACGCTAAAATTGTTATATAATTTATGTTACACAAAGACCACCAAGAATTGTTGCGCTTGGTCCAAAGACAAGAAATTGTTGTGCTTGGTCTAAATTATGCAAAATTCTTGTACAACTGCTCAAAATATGTTTCTAACTAACATACGGCCATAAACTTTCCTGCATTGAATTGATTGGGCTTTGTGTATTTTAGTATTTTAAGTGTGAATTTTGAATGTGGTTTCCTACGAGACAACGGTTTGCACTCGTGGAAAAGATTGTGTTCAATTTGAACAACCTAAATCTTCGAGTCTGCACTCCCTAGGTGGTGACCAATCGATTAAGTTTTCAGCTCAAACGGGTGTTCGGTTCTCCAGCTTTGTGCTCTTGAAAATTTGGGGTTTGATTTCGATTCATCTTCACCTTAACAAAAAAAGCATTTGAAATCTCAGATTTGAAAGACATGCATTAAAATAGTAACCAAGGCCCTAAAGAGACCTGCTTACATAAGAAAAGTCCTACTTTTCGTACCTGTTGTTTTTTGGCTTTTTTGTCAATTATTTTTGTAGAATAGGCGAAAACATGTTGTAACTCTTTCAACCATGCTCATGAACAAGAATTAACTGGAACTGAGAACTGTACTTGCCTTTACCAACCTGGCAATCTTAAGTTCTACCTCATTGTTTAAACATGTTTTATGTTAAATAAATAAAAAAAAAGAACTAGTCGAATTTTTTTCTATTATTGCGCATTTCATTCACCACTGGACTCCGCAGTTAGTTTTTATAAGTGAGGGAAGGGAAATAAAAGTGCGATTCTGCATCCAATCTTGTTGATGTCTTCAGCGCACTCATTCATTATAAATCGTAGAATAAGTGCGCTGAAGACACCAACAAGATTTGATGCAGGATCGCACTTTTATTTACATTCTCGCACTTATGAAAACTGACTGCGCAGTCCAGTGGTGAACGAAATACCCAATATTTTTTTTTTTTACAAAAAGGACATACATATTCTGCAATGTATTACTAATTCATAAAAATGTCCTTGATTGTGGCAGAAATTCCTCGAGAATTTCAAGGGTTTTTTCTATGTTGAAATAAAATTCCCAGGTTTTAGGCACTCTAAAAAAAGCATGCTATTTATATGCACAAGGTGTCCAACTTAGAAATGAACAGTCCTTATAGAACTAACAGTACATTAGGCTATATCTTCAATCGAATGTGAATGCCGAGGGTCAAAAATATTAGGTTTACTCACCAATTTTTATCTTTATAATCGATCCTACAGTGTAGTGTTATTCCGGAGCTTCGAAAGCTGATGGCAAACTGGTGTTTTTCGGTTTCCGAATCGCGCACTAGAAAAGTTCCATTGTCTTGACGAGCGAGACGCTTTTGTGCAGCGGATCGGGTCAGTTTTCCCCAATACCATCCGTACCGTAAGAGGTCTGTTCTCACATTGTTCATCATAGTTTCGAGATTATCCGGATTGGTAGTGCAGCAAGGATCCAGAGGAGAAATTGCATCCTGCACTCGTACCGAAGTTGGGTCATCATTGCTTTGGGATATCACAGGTACGTTTACATTGGGTGAGGAGAAAGTGATGGGATTCTCGCAATGTCGCTCCAGGACAATTCTAGAAAAATCATTTACGGTACATTTATTTGAAGACTCAGCAGTTGGTCGTCGTCCTCTGTCCAAAGCAAACTCCGGTTCACAAGCTTCTACTTTTGTTGAAGTCAAATTTTGAAATCGTTTACGGAGAGTAAAAAACATTCCATTCCCTTGGTGTGTCATTTTCACTGATGGTGCATTACTACCCTCTTTGGAAGATTCTTCTGCTTCAGAAGAACGTTTTCTTGAGAGGGACATGAGCCACTTGAATCTGTAAAAAATCTCACTTTCCTTGTCCATTTTAGACACAATATTAAATGTTTCCAAATTTTGCAGAACAAGATCACTTCATCCCTTTATTGTTTATATTTTGGGCTCTGCACTGTGAAACAAAATTATTATATACACGCTAAGGTCAGTCTACCCATATATGGGTAAAGTTTACCCATAATCACCAAAAAGTGCACACACTCATTTTATGGGTAAAGATCGCTTTACTCATATATGAGTTAAGCAGAGTTGATGAATGGAGAGTTGCGCGAAGACTGAAACCAAGTCTACCTACTGAACCGTCAAATCGTCAACCTATCGAGCAAAATAAACAAACACGTTTATGGGTGAGAGAAGTATTGTTATCGTGACGAAATAAAAAAAAATATTGCTGCGGTCCCAACGGCTAAGAGAAATTCATTGTTTTTTTAGTTGATTAAAATTTTGAGTACATGATGTATGTCGTATGTGTTGTTGAAATTCTCTATTAAATATTTCATTGTTATTACTTTATAATTACAAAACCAGAGATCCATTTCAATTACGTTCATTGCGACTTTGTAAAAAAAAAACATTCGAATTGAGAGTGCATTTGAGTGAAGTCACTGGAAAGCGCACACAGTAAAATAGGTGGCCAGAATAATGAAATGATTTGTGATTGGGGATCTTGTTGCCAGTTCTCTTTGCGCAACTCTCCATTCATAGACTCTGGAGTTAAGCTGCTTCTCCCAGGCCCATGACAATCATATATCGATACACAGTGTTCTTCGTAGCCAGGATGTCCCGGGCGATAAGTGAATATCGCCCACTGTCATTGTAAGAACTGTGAAAATAAAGACCATTGTTTTGTTTAATTGTTTGCTATGGTTTGATTATCATTTTTTGATATTGTTAAATCAGTTGATAATGTGCCGAAAAGTTGAAGCACATTCAACATATCGATGGTTTTGGAAGGAGAGCAAACATTAAAACACAGAGAAACAGACGTAACACTTAGAACAAATTGTGATCAAAATCATAGTCGCGAAAACATGTACGCCCAATGCTAAAAACACTGTAGTTGGCCGATGGACCAACAGGTGGCGGTAGTGTGTAAACGTCAAACACGAACAAAAACGACGCGAGCGCTGCGGGTGGTCGATTGACCACCTACCAGATATTCGAATCGATCGTTAAAAAGTTGGTCGATGGACATCGATGAGAGTGTGACGTCTGTTTGTCTGTGATTAAAAGGCATCCTGCAAGCCTCCAAGCAAGCAATCAGTGATTTGATTGCGACACTTGCTCGATTATGGATCATAAACATTAAACAAAACTTCGCATTCTGATTGCACTCTCGATTCAAATTATACGAAAATGAATAAACACATGGAGATGTTGACTACGCTAAAAGTCGTCCCGTGCCATGGGCCTGGCTTCTCCTAATTGGTAAACTGATTTACTCATAAATAGGTAAACTGTTTACTCATAAAGCGAAGTATGCACTTCAACAGAAAAGTAATCGCCTATAGATCGTTGCACGCCTGACCTAACCTTGAAACTCCATATAAAAAAAAATGTCCACAATTCCAGCAGTGAATGTCAACTCCATATATACTGCTTCGCGACTAAAAATGGGTGAACCAACGTGCGAAGTTCGATTTTTGACCAACTTCGCCGTGTCGCGAGTCGATTCTCAATAGTGCGCATAATGCACACGGCGGAGGGCATAGATGCGCACTATAGCGAAGCGACTCGCGACGCGGCGAAGTTGGTCAAAAATCGGACTTCGCACGTTGGTTCACCCATTTTTAGTCGCGAAGCAGTATAAAAAATATCTAAACAATTCCAGCAGTGAGTGTCAAAGAGCAGGACAGTCAATTGAGCGTGATTAAAGAGGGACAGAGAAGGAGAATTTTTCGTGACGTCACCATGCACTCTTCTATAAGGCAATCTGACGTTTAATCATCTTTCTCTTTCCTGCACACGCACGCATATGGATTGTTTTCATACGGAAACCGTTTCCGTATGAAAACAACAAACAAAAAATCCCATTTGATCTTGTTGCTGGAAAGAGAAGGATGCGATAGCCTTATGGACTTATCCTCGGTCTTCTTTTGTCCTCGACTTTCTTTTTCTTTTCTGCTCTAAATGCGGGCAATGTTTACATTAAATGACATCCGGACCAACATCCGGACAACGATTGTTCACCGGATGAACACGAAGTGGATGAATGTACAACGAAATCGTTCATATTTTGTAAACATGGCCCGCAGTAAAGGTTTTCTTCCCGCTGGAAGTTGCAGCGTGACGTCATCGTAGATTAGTTCATCTCGATGCGTGGGAAATTTCTTGCAAGAAATGCTCAAGAAAAGCATTTTTCTTGGATCGCAGTACGCAGTTGAAAAGAAATGTAATTTCAAATGGAGCTCACTGTAAGGACTGTTCATTTTATAAAGTGGACACTTTGTTTATGCTATAACTTTTTTATTTATTGATAAAATCGTAATCGGTTTTCTGTGCATCGTTCAACCATTATTCTACAATGCTATGAAAATATAAGATCTTAGAAAATGCTTTTGGTTGAAGAGCTATATGCGTTTTCCAAAAACTCCTAAGAAAAGCTGTTCGTCAAAGTTTAACATTATTTTTCGCAAAACAAAAATCCTAATTTTTTGAACAAATTGTATGTTTGTCTCCTTTACTATTCTACTAAAGGTATAGCTTTAAAAAAATCAAATATTTATATTCCACAATTCTCTGACATTAGGTAACTTTAGTGATATACCCATTTATGGCCAAATTTGTGGATACACCATCCTTTCACTCTCAGCAAAAGAGAAAAGAAAAAAGCGTGTTCAAAACTAGTTTGGATTACTAAAGAAACTATATTTGTATAAACGAGAGCTAAATCGTGAGTTTGAACCACAGTCTTAAGTATAAATTTTACTGTTTATGGTAGGTTTACTAAAAAGTCTCATACTTTTAAAATCATGTACGCATATTTATCGATCTACAGCAAATTGTAAACGGTTTTCTCCGAATATTTCAATTGGTAATCTCAGAATGACATATTATGAAAATAATATGTGGAAAATAAAATCGATTTTATTACAGCAGTGTTGCCAATTTTGATGATTGTCAATGTACATTGAAAGGTCTTCTAAGAATAAAGCAATTGCGTTTCTATTGTGCTTTAAATGTGACGTGGGGACTAAATAAGTAACTCTATGCAAGCGTAAGTTATTTTTCATATTAATATTGTGCTTTGCTTTGATAAATGGATTATTGGGAAAGTTGTGTATCGCACTTCGAAGGTCACCAAGCAGTGGTTCCAATATGTTTCTAAGCAAATGGAAAATTCTTCAAATGTACATTTACGCGACAAATTACACTGGTTTTGCTATCCAAATGCAGATTTGCACTTGACTGCATCATTGTCACAATTAATTATAATCGAACAAGCCTATTTCAAATGGCTGACATACTTTTACAAATGTTTTACAAGCAAGTTTTCGTGAAACAAATGAAACAAACAAACTAGCAACCCTGCTGAGAGCACATGCTTTTGATAAAACTTAAACAATTTTCGTTGGCGCGAAACCGATTCACTGCCTTTTCTTGCCCGCCAACGGCGAAAACAAAGGGTTTGACGTTTCCGCACTTATGAACCCGCCCGCACTTCTGAAGTGCGGGGTCCAATAAGGTGGGAACTGCGCAATACTATATTAGCACTTCCCCCAGGACTTACTTTTAACCAAAAAATTCTACTCATATCAATTCCCTTGAAATTTAAAATATTTTTCTCTAAAAAATATAGGGGAAAAATGATTTTATTATATCTGTAAAATTGCTGCTCCAAAAATAACTTGATTTTTTCCATCAGACTTCTGATTGATGATGCTTTTGAAAAACAAGCCTGTTTTGAAAATAAAAAATATAAATTGTCGAATTTTCCACCTAATTTCTAACAATTCCGTGGGCTTCGTGGCCGTGCGGTTAGTGTTACCAAGCATTTAGCCGCATCGTGTCAAGGGGTGTGGGTTCGATTCCCGCTTCAGACCGGAAAACTTTTCGTCAGGAAGGTTTTTCGACTGTGCCACTGGGCGTTGCATGCTAGTCCGTTGTCTAGTGTGGTGCTTCCTTCAAAGGGCAAATCGCCCACTGGAAGCATTAACGTGTCGGTGTCTTTTTAAAAAACAACCATTGATTTTGATAATCTCCAAAAATCGACCGTTTCAATCGTTGTTCCATATTCGTGTGAAATCTAATTATTTCAGAGATTTTTTTTTTTATCACAACATTGTACAATACTAGTCGTACAATGTGCAGAAAACCGATTGAAATTTCATTAATAAATTAAAAAGATACAGCTTGCACAAGGTGTCCACTTTATAAAATGAACAGTCCTTAGGAAATTTCTTGAGCAGAAATTTTTACTTTTCTTGAGCGGAACAGCATATTGCGCAGTTCCCACCTTATTGGACCCCGCACTTCAGAAGTGCGGGCGGGTTCATAAGTGCGGAAACGTCAAACCCTTTGTTTTCGCCGTTGGCGGGCAAGAAAAGGCAGTGAATCGGTTTCGCGCCAACGAAAATTGTTTAAGTTTTATCAAAAGCATGTGCTCTCAGCAGGGTTGCTAGTTTGTTTGTTTCATTTGTTTCACGAAAACTTGCTTGTAAAACATTTGTAAAAGTATGTCAGCCATTTGAAATAGGCTTGTTCGATTATAATTAATTGTGACAATGATGCAGTCAAGTGCAAATCTGCATTTGGATAGCAAAACCAGTGTAATTTGTCGCGTAAATGTACATTTGAAGAATTTTCCATTTGCTTAGAAACATATTGGAACCACTGCTTGGTGACCTTCGAAGTGCGATACACAACTTTCCCAATAATCCATTTATCAAAGCAAAGCACAATACTTAGCTAAAATGGTAAATGGAAATGGTTTGTTTTGTTTTAAATTGTTTCTAAAATTGATGACGAAGTTCAGTAAAAATATATGTAACGACGTTGTCACTTTATTATACGAATCTATATGACCTCAGAAATAAACATGTATCTTTTATGTACCGTGCACCCCCGCTAATTTGAACGGTACCTCATGCAAACTATCGGGGTTCATTTTTAATTTGAACATCTAGTCACCCTGGAAACGTGTTTCTGGTTACCTCTTTCACTGTTTTGTTTTGATTCTGCGTTCCGTTCCACAACGTTCCATCTCACTTCACTCCGTTCCATGAGCTTTATGACGTTTGAACCATTTTTAATCTGAACGATGTGCAAATTAGCGGGGTACAGATTAAAAAGTGTTCAGATTAAATGTGGTCAAACCAACGGGGGTACCCGGTATCTAAATCAAATAAAATGTTTCAAATGTTTTCTTCCTGGAACCACATATTGGGAATAACCAAATATCCTTGACTTGTTTCCGGGTTCATTGAAAAGGTGATTGCAATGCGTTTACATCGTTGGTTTTAAGTCTATGGTGTCTGTCAGAGAACTGTAAAAGAAAAATTGGAGAGTTTATTTAACGATTCCTGGATAAATTAAACTAATAATGAAACTATCCTATAAGATTCAATAATCCTGCAAGGTTGGCACGCTCCTTTATGCAGAATGCCGTTTTTCCCATTATCTCTGTAAAAAAGAAGCAATAATAATAAACAGCTTGAAACCAAACAAAGGAAATACTTACCGATTTCTCAAAAACTATTTTTAGGATAATGGGTAAAATTCACTCGTTGATTTGACGTACAAGCCGTTTACTCTTTAATGAGTAAAGGCCCTTTACTGTTTTTATGAGTTTTCTCCAGGCCCATGGCACGGGACGACTTTTAGCGTAGTCAACATCTCCATGTGTTTATTCATTTTCGTATAATTTGAATCGAGAGTGCAATCAGAATGCGAAGTTCTGGACAAACATTTGAAAAGGGCCCAAGAGGTCTTGAGCCTTTTTTTAGAAACGTTGCTGTTGAGCCCTTTTTAGCCCGCCCACGCAAACTAACACCACTGTCAGAAAGATTGGTGTTAGCTCTTCCTGATAGTGGTATTGGTGAGCGTGAACGAGTTGAAATGGGCTCAACAGCGCCTTGCAAAGTCAATGTTTACCAATGTCGATGTGCCCTTTTGAAATGTTTGTCCAGAGTTTTGTTTAATGTTTATGATCCATAATCGAGCAAGTGTCGCAATCAAATTGCAACTGATTGCTTGCTTGGAGGCTTGCAGGATGCCTTTTAATGTTTGCTCTCCTTCCAAAACCATCGATATGTTGAATGTGCTTCAACTTTTCGGCACATTATCAACTGATTTAACAATATCAAAAAATGATAATCAAACCATAGCAAACAATTAAACAAAACAATGGTCTTTATTTTCACAGTTCTTACAATGACAGTGGGCGATATTCACTTATCGCCCGGGACATCCTGGCTACGAAGAACACTGTGTATCGATATATGATTGTCATGGGCCTGGTTTTCTCTCAAAGAGGGTACTTTTTTACCCTTTAAAGAGTACTTTGGTCTTACAGTGTAAGTCTTTTTCACTTATTTTGACAGCTAAAGCTAAGGGTCTGTGTAGCATCTAGTGAACATAGATATTAAGGAAATATAATCTAGCACAGCATTTAAGGATATGGAAATAAATGACATTCTGTACTCAACCCTCGTCTTATTCACTACAGTCTGTCTCAATGAGAATATATACTAAGGTGTGGAAGAAGAAGCAATGGCTGTGTATTAGTAAAGCGAAAAAACGTAAACAAAAATAACTACGTCACTAATTTACACGTCTTCTTATGGGAGCTCACTCGCTTGTATTGGTGAAACATTTTGCACCGTACACGGATGTCACGCACACTAAATGTCATTTCCTCACCTCGGTATATATTCTCATTGGGTCTGTCTCAATTGCGTTATTGTGCATTCTGATTAACTTTAGACCGAAGTTCATAACAAAACCAACAAAAGTTCGCCGAAGTTCGGCGTCGGCATTCTACCGAAGTGCTACGCCGACAAAGGCATTCCTTATGCGTCGGCGAAGCACTAAATTAGAATGCCGACGCCGAACTTCGCCGAAGTTTTGACTGCCGAACTTCTAATTGTCACTCAAATTGGGTCCTAAAATGTTTATTGTGCTCTGCAAGATAAATCCACGTAATGCGATTATCTGAAAATGTCGATATACCGTCGCAGTGATAATGAAAATCAATAAATGTTTCAGATTTAGCAAATTTGAAACATTTGTGTCCTTGAAGCACGAAAAAATCCAAGCCTACTTGAATTTTGACGTTGCGTTTGAATTGCGCGCATATCTTCTGCGCGTTACCGCCGCCGCTGGATGTGGATTTAATATAAGCGCCGCAATAATGAAAACTTGTTTTTATTCAATGACTTGGAAGAGCATGTTACTGCAACTATTTTAGCATTTTTTCCCACTCAAATAGCGGCTACATCATATTTAAACTTTACTTTGAAAATTGGGTCCATAAATAAACTTTGACACTTTTGATCATGTTTGACGTTCACTTAATTGACAAAAACACCACAGGGCTTTTAGTTTTAACACAGGGGTTGTTCCTATCTGACTTTTCGGAAGGGACACGTAAAGCAAAATATTGACTTCGCAGCACCAATCTGGAGTTCGCCGGTTGGACTTCCGAAGCGAAGTTTTGAACGAACTAACTGTCATTGCTCTGCCGGCTCGGCTTTTATCTCGACTGTTTTAGAAAACTATCCAACATCACGTCGACGGAAGAAGTTTCACCACAACGGAGGATTGGTCAGTTCGAGCGCGCCAAAATCCTTTCGATTGAAAATGTGTTGGCGGTGCTTAAGGTGCAACTGTTTGCTATCCATAAATGATGATCAATTTTGTAGTTTTGGGGATGTGATATCGGTTCTACCGGACATAGATGAACTGAAAGTGTATCAACATGCCTGTTGTTAGCAAGCATATGATCCGGATAGATCACCGAATGATCGATATGATATAAAACAGAAATATTTTCTTTTCAACGATAGTTTGAACATAGATTGTTCATGGATGCCACGATGAGTCTATCGTGTGTTACCTTAAGTTCGTTGATAAAGAAGAGGAAATTGAGCGAAGTTCTTTTTCTGAATTTTATCGGGATGCACAATACTCCCAAAATTTGAGTTTGAGCCAAGGAGTGTGACAAAATCAGGTCCATGACAACCATATATCGATACACAGTGTTCTTCGTAACCAGGATGTCCCGGGCGATAAATGAATATCGCCCACTGTCAGTTGTAAGAACTGTGAAAATAAAGACCGTTGTTTTGTTTAATTGTTTGTTATGGTTTGATTATCAATTTTTGATATTGTTAAATCAGCTCATAATGTGCCAAAAAGCTGAAGCACATTCAACATTTCGATGGTTTTGGAAGGAGAGAAAACATTGAAAGGCATCCTGCAAGCCTCCAAGCAAGCAATCGGTGATTTTATTGCGGCACTTGCTCGATTATGGATCATAAACATCAAACAAAACTTCGCATTCTGGTTGCACTCTCGATTCAAATTACCCGAAAATGAGTAAACACATGGAGATGTTGACTACGCTAAAAGTCGTCCCGTGCCATGGGCCTGGACAAAATTTAAAAAAAACGTTTCTTGGACTTAAACATAAGAAAAACATTAAAAAATTGAGTAAACATGTAAACATGCTTTATAGCTCCCCAAGTAACCAATAAGCCGTAAAAATCGGCCCCAAATCAGTTCTATAGTCGATTTAAAGGCATAGTCAACTGGGCTAATTGGAACTACAGTGGGGATTCGCTCGTTGGGGGTCCGCTACATGGAATGACTCGATGGTTGGATGTTCGCTGGTTGGAAAATATTCCAACTAAAAAGCACTCGAATGTCAAGATAATATGTCAACTGACTTTGACGTCTGAGTACCGTCGCATTGAAGTCTCCATATATAGAACAAATGTGTATGTATATGTGCGTTTCGTGACGTTTTGCTCTCTAGATGCGTTAGTCTGGAGCATTTTCACCAGCCGTCAGTCGTTCCAACTAACGGGTCGGATTCGCTAGATGGAAGGCAGTCGTGTTCCAACCAGCGAATTCCCGCTGTATATCGTGATTAAGGGCCGCTCAAAAGCCACTTTTGGCGAATTATTCGGCCGATAAACGGCCTACTCGTTCCTAGTCCCTGAAGTGAGATATGTCAAAAATTTTATAGCACGTGGGCGGAGGAAAAAGAAAAAAAGAAAGTTTGTTTATCTCATGTACTTTTCTTTCTATTTCTGTCTCAGCCAAGTTGTTTTTTTTTGTTGAATGACTGCGGCCCGAACTAATGTTCTCCCTGTCGGAGTACAATGATTTATCCCTTTCCATTTGTTAGCCTAGATTATCCGCACACCCCTCACTCATCGAACCAAGAGACAATCATTATTACAACAAAGTCTGCCGCGCATTATAAACGTGTTTTTACCGCTGCTAATAAAAGTTAATTTCCTAATCGTAGTTTTTCCTCGCGAGTTAAGTAATTCGATTCCAAATCCGATTTCCTTTGTCCGCTGGTGCTTGGCTGTGTCCGCCGCGTATTCGCTACTCTGCTCGTCGTCGAGTTCTTCCGGGAAGACCTGTCGTTCCGGAGTCGAATACTCCAACAGGTTATGGGCCCCAGGGAGTAGCCCCAGTGCGATCGCATAAGGAAGATTTGAGGTTAAGTGTTTCCCCTCCCGGAGGAGGAAGAAATCGCGAGAAGGTGCTGCGCCCGTGAACGTGGCGAGAGCGAAGTTTGATTAGTGTGTGTGATAGCGGGGAGAAAAGCAGAACGGAAAAAGTTGACGTTCACTGCGAAGAGTGAGTGAAGAAGCCGTTTCGTTTTCCGTTGTGTTCCGGGCAAACAACGCTCGAAGAAAAGTGAGAAGAGAAGTACCGAGTCATCACAGCTCACGCAGCTCGTAGTTGTTTTGTTTACGTTCGTTCGGTCACCGGTTAGTGCGCGAAGTGAACGATGGTTGACGCGAGATTTGCTGTGCCAAAGTTAAATGGGCAAAACTGGCAGACGTGGAAAATACGTCTAGAAATGTTGCTCAGCCGTGAAGACCTTTGGTATACAGTGAAAGATCCGGTCCCGACGGAAGAAGAAGACCGCGATGAAGAGTGGTGTAGTGATGACAGAAAAGCGAAATCAACGATTGTTTTGCTGCTGGAAGATAGCCAGCTTCCTCTCGTTAAAAACAAAAAGTACGCGCGTGACGTTTTCGAAGCTTTGGCGAACTATCACCAGAAAACAAGTCGTTCGGTTCGGGTGTCGCTATTGAAGCGATTGTGTGCAATAAATTTAGTGGAAAACGGCGATCTTGAACAGCATCTCAGTGAGATTGACGAGCTGTTTGATCGTCTGGATGCCGCCGGCACGAAGCTGGATGCCGACACGAAGATTTGTATGCTTTTACGCAGTCTTCCCCCGTCGTTCGATGGGATTGTTTCCGTGCTCGACAGTAGGGCAGACGACGAGATTTCGATGGACATCGTCAAGGCGCGCTTGATGGATGAGTTTCAGCGTCGTCGGGAGCGAGACGGCCTTCCGACAAAACCTGAAAAGGCAATGCGGTCCCAGATGAATCGCACGAAAGACCGTCAAGTAAAGGAAACCCGAACGTGTCATTATTGTAAGCAACCCGGCCACCTTCGTCGCAACTGCCGGAAGTATATCGCTTCCCAAAGAGAGGAGGCAGCGAAGAAGGATAACGTGAAAGCAAAATCCGCCCACAACGAGGCGAAAAGTGTTGCGTTTACCGTCGGTAGTGATTTTTCGTCGTGGATAATCGACAGCGGAGCCAGCGCTCACATGACCTCCGATGAGTCGTTCTTTTCGTCGCTGAAGAAATGTGAAGGTGGATGGATTACCCTCGCCGATGGAGAACGCACCCGGATCTTCGGTCAAGGAAGTGGTGTGTTGTATGGGGTCGACGACGAGGAGAACACAGTGAAGATAGAAATGAGTGAAGTGCAATACGTGCCCGGACTGGCATCAAGTTTGATTTCCGTGAGCCAGTTGGCACAGAAAGGCTTGAGTGTGGCATTTGGTAAAGATGACTGTAAGATTTCCAACCGGAGTGGTGAAGTAATGGCAACCGGTAGCCGACGTAGCGGATTGTACCATCTGCGTCAGGGAGCGACTTCGTTGGCCGCTACTGTTGGTCAGCATTCGGAAAACTGTCGACACCAGTGGCATCGTCGTCTAGGCCACCGCGATTGGGCGGCGGTGGAGCGCCTGGTGAAAGACGATCTGGCGACCGGAATGAAGGTAAGCAAATGCAATTTGCAAATCGTTTGTGAATGTTGTGCTGAAGGGAAATCGGCCCGTGCTCCGTTTCCGCCGGTTGAAGAGCGAAAGTCTAGCCAAGTGCTGGACATTATCCACACCGATCTGTGTGGCCCCATGAAGGAAACGACTCCAAGTGGCAATCGGTACGTGATGCATCTGATTGATGATCACAGCCGGTTTACTGTGACGTATTTGCTTAAAAGCAAATCAGAAGCTGCGGGAAATATCAAAGATTTTGTGCGATGGGTGGAGAACATATTCGGACGAAAGCCCCGGGTCATCCGCTCTGACGGCGGCGGCGAATTCGATAACGCCGAGTTGCGAAGTTTCTATAAGAAGGAGGGGATCGTGCCGCAATATACCACTCCGTATTCGCCGCAATCTAACGGAGTCGCGGAGCGGAAAAACCGCTCAATCACCGAGATGGCAACGTGCATGTTGCTAGATGCCGGTCTGGAAAAGCGATTTTGGGGAGAGGCCGTGCTGACGGCTACCTACCTCCAGAACCGACTACCGTCGAGGTCCGTCCTGCGTACACCATACGAGCTGTGGTGGGGACGAAAACCGGACCTAAGCCACGTAAGAGTGTTCGGGAGTGAAGCCTTCGTACATGTACCGTCGGTGAAGCGATCGAAAATGGAGAGTAAAGCTCGAAAGTTGACTCTGGTTGGGTACTCCATGGAGCACAAGGGGTACCGATTCGTCGATCGTGCCACCAACCAGATCACAGTGAGCCGAGATGTGCGATTCATCGAGCTCGGCAATGGTTCGTCTTCGGGGGAGTTCCCGGTTGTTCCTGAGGAGGAGGAGGAGCGCGTCGCCGGAGAGAAGAAGATCCTGCCGTTGAAGGGAAACGGTGAAGAATCAGTGGGTGTGAAAGCACCAAAAAGTGTCCGAAGAGATCAAAATGTACCGAATGACAATGACAGTGATCGAAGTATGTACGAGTCGCTAAGCGACGATGAAGAACTGAGAGACAATGAAGTGCGACGACCTGTAAGGAAGAACCGTGGTGTTGTGCCTCAGCATTTGAACGATTTTGTGCTGGACATTGCAGCAGGAAGTGCGGAATGCGTGCAAGAAGAACCGAACAGTGTGGAAGAAGCAAAACAGATTAAAGTGTGGCGGAATGCGATGGCCGACGAACTCGAGTCGCATCGCCGAAACCAAACCTGGGAACTGGTATTACCACCGAAAGGACGCAAAGTGATCGGTTCAAAGTGGGTTTTTAAGGTGAAGAAAAACGAGTTGGGACAGATTGTGAAGTGTAAAGCCCGCATTGTGGCGCAAGGTTACGCGCAGAAATATGGAATTGATTTTGATCAAGTGTACGCTCCGGTAACTCAGCACGCAACATTCCGCACGTTCCTCGCTGTGGCCGCGAAGAAGGGACTTGCCGTTAAACACCTTGATGTTAAGACGGCCTATTTGAACGCTGAACTTGAAGAAGAGGTATTTATGAGGCAACCACCGGGCTATGCAGTATCGGGTCAGGAGGAGTTTGTCTGCCGGCTAAAACGCAGCATTTACGGGCTGCGCCAGTCGGCCAGATGCTGGAACATAAAGCTGCAGGACGTTCTTGGCCGGCTTGGTTTCCAACAGTCAACCGCAGACCAGTGTCTGTTCATCAAAAAGGTACGTGGTAAAACTGTATTTCTGTTGGTATACGTTGACGATATGCTCGTCGCGTCGGCTGATGAAGGGGAGATCAAGCATGTAGTTGATGCTCTCAACGGAGAATTCGAGCTAACTTGCTTAGGAGACGTGAGTCACTTCCTAGGCATGGAGGTGAAGCGCGAAGAAGGAGCTTTCAAGCTACGTTTGCTGGCATATATTGATCAGCTGATCGACCGATTCGGGATGGGACAGGCCAAACTGGCGAAGTCCCCTATGGACCCTGAGTATGCCAAGACCGTTGATACCAGCGATGAGCTTCAGAACCCTACGCAGTACAGAAGCTTAGTAGGTGGACTTCTCTACCTTTCCGTGTGTGCCCGACCGGACATCGCTGCCAGCGCAGCTATACTAGGACGCAAATTTGCCAAGCCCACAGAACGTGACTGGACGGCAGCCAAACGTGTACTGCGCTACCTCTGCGGAACGAAGGAGTACTATCTACATCTGAGAGCAGGTTCCGGTAGTGCATTGATTGGCTACAGTGACTCGGACTGGGCAGATGATGTAGAGACACGCCGATCAACGTCAGGGTTTGTCTTCAAATACGGAGATGGAGCGATCGTTTGGGCTAGCAGACGTCAGACGTGCGTGACACTCAGCTCCATGGAAGCCGAGAATGTTGCGCTCTGTGAAGCAAGCCAGGATGCCATCTGGCTGAGACATCTTCTGCGCGATCTTGATGAGGAACAGAAGAAGCCAACGATCCTGAGAGAGGACAATCAGAGTTGTATAACTTTTGTGAAGACAGGGCGGTCAAGTCGAAAGTCGAAGCACATCGACACGAAGGAGCGCTTCGTGGAGGAGCTTTGCAACAGTGGACAGTTAACCCTGGAGTACTGCCCGACCGATATTATGGCTGCTGATGTCCTCACAAAGCCGCTTGGACCGACTAAGCTCGAGCGATTCCGTGATATGCTCGGGGTTGCAATGTAAAGTGACTGAACATTGAGGAGGAGTGTCGGAGTACAATGATTTATCCCTTTCCATTTGTTAGCCTAGATTATCCGCACACCCCTCACTCATCGAACCAAGAGACAATCATTATTACAACAAAGTCTGCCGCGCATTATAAACGTGTTTTTACCGCTGCTAATAAAAGTTAATTTCCTAATCGTAGTTTTTCCTCGCGAGTTAAGTAATTCGATTCCAAATCCGATTTCCTTTGTCCGCTGGTGCTTGGCTGTGTCCGCCGCGTATTCGCTACTCTGCTCGTCGTCGAGTTCTTCCGGGAAGACCTGTCGTTCCGGAGTCGAATACTCCAACACTCCCATCTCCTACTATTAAATGATTCCGGTTACATTCCCATCTGCTTTATCGATGCTCTTCTGATTTACCTTGCTCAGCATTGTACATAAAGCGGTATTATCAAGGATGCTGGTAATGGCATACATTGAATGTACTTTGACCTGGATATTTAATTGCTACATTTTGTCGAAACCCAGAACAAAAATCTCATAAACAACAGGTATTATATATTCGAGAAACTCCCTGGAAAATCCCCTGAGAGCATTAAAAATAAATTTTATCCCTTTTTCCCAGTACCGCAACCCTGATCACAGTCGGTGCAATCCGGACGATCTCCGGAACGGTTGGAATGCGTGAGTTTCAGACTTTTTCGTTCGTTGCGGAGGATTCAGATAATTACGAACCTGGTATCCCGTTGTTCCGGAGACCATTCGGATTGCGATCAGGTTTACAGCACCACACCTTATACGTTTTTTAATCATCCGTAATAACAATCATGTTGCTATTCAATACCGCTTCAAATTTTGTCATTCTTGACAAATTGCATCCTCGTTCGTGATTTGTTTTGAACGAAGCCAAATTTGATTCGGGTGGCATAAACGTCATTTACACAAGCCTCTTAACAGCATTGACAGCCGTTCTATGCTGCTTGCAGGCACAGGGCTTACGAGTACTGTGGTATAGCGTTATATACTCATATACAGCTTGTTTCAGTGCCCAAAGGTCACAGTGCCTAAAAACACTTGAAAATGTTATATAAAGCCTGTTGGCACTGAAAATCCGTTAAGCGGCCCATATACCGCTTATAACAGTGCTTAGTGGTTACCTGGGTCGGTAAAAAGCTAGAAACGGTTCCTCTCCGACGTTGGATTTTTCTCGGAATCTATGCTAGATACCTAACTTCGAAAGTGGTGCATTCGATTCGCATCCGGATGCGCTCTAATGCGCCCTACTTCCGAAGCAGGGCGTCTTGCATGGATACTGAAAAAATCCGTCGAATTGCATTTTCTAACTTACAAGCGTTCCTTGGTGCAGCTGGAAGATCAGACCGACCACATCGGTACACTCAGGCAAATGGACTATCGATTAACATAGGAACCCCTTAAGAGAATTCGCCACAAGAAATCGGATTGAAATTCGTAAATTTTCCTTATGAAACCGTAATTTGAAAACAAAAAACGTTTTCGCGGCAACCTGGAATCGAACCAAGAACCTTGCGATCGATAGGTCCGAGCGTACACTACGCGCCTATCGACGCCTTGATGTGGAGTGATGCTAAAACGATACATAAAGCGTTCGTATTGCAATAATCGTTCCACCTTTCATAAGGTGTCGGCCAGCCCGCATAAACAAAAACTATATCAGTACAGTTTCCCGAAAGGTCCACAACCATTTGCAACAATATCTGAATGATTTTGGTTACAATGAAAAATAACAATATATCCACCATACCCGAAACGTTTTTAACAATTCGACAAACGGTAAATAGGAAAATCACAATGTGGGGAATAGGCGGTTAAGTTATGTAACCATTTGAAAACGTCGATTTTCTCGAACAAAATTTCTCATCAACAGTTTTCCAAAAGGTAAATATACTGTCCATTTTTCGGCAAAATCAATGTAAGCCAAACAGTGTTGATACATTTGAACCATATGTTTCTAAGGGAAATAAATAACGTATGCATAATTTTTGGATTACGGTTCTTTATTGTATTTTTACCCTATCCTATTCTGTTATGTAATATGATGCAAGCACTAGGATAATTCCTGAGGCTTTTTCTCGGGGAATTTGAGAAGAAATTCTTGAAGAATCAGATGAATAGTTACGTAATCAACCTCTTAATTTTGCACATTTTAAAGACTCGAACTAAAATAGAAAACCAGACCCGCTACCAGCCCTGCGATGATTCAATTAAAGTTAAATATCACCTCAAGGATATTCTTTCATTCTTTCTGAAACTCACGGAATATCGCCTTCCAATGCATCCATGTATTGATCGATTCCCTTAAAAGATAGCATCCAGCAACCGGAAGCAGCGCTGCAATCACTCGCAATCTTCCACTTGTCGCCCTGGGCTGTAACCGTGAAGGTCTTCTGCAAGGGTTTGGTAGAATTGTCCTGGTAGATGACCGTTCCCGAAACCTTGATGAACGTCAGCTGCGAGGACACAGCGTCGCCAATGATCGGCTGAGCGACCAGGGTGTTCATAATGTGTTCGAAGCGGGGCAGTTCCTGGAAGTACTTCTGGATGCTGTCCTTCCCGTTGGCACCATTTCCGTTCCATTTCCAGCAAACCGTTGTCCATGTAGAACCGGGTCATCTGATGCCGCTCCTTGACTACTTTTTCGTTATACAGCTTGGTGAATTCCTCCTCCATCCGGCAAGCGGTATCGATTTTGGTGCGCAGTTCCTACGGGGATTGGGTTTGAACCAAACATCCAACAGATTGGCGAAAGATATGTACTTACTGTGTCGATCGAAGTTGTCACTTTTTTATGTGAATTGCTGTTCTGTAAACTTAATTTCAGTCTAACTCGACTTTTATAAATTAATTGCAAGCTTTGAACAGTTTTAACAGTAGAATAAAAAGTAAACAATACAGCTTGACAGTTTTCCTTCGACGGCAATCCGACGGCGATTTTTTTCTACACTCAAAGTCAGATTAAATGTCGCTTACAAACAGGGACGAAAATACTCAATCTACTCTCGCCTATATTGACACTTGCTGGGTGGAATCTTCGTTGATTTTTGTTTGTTTTTACCCTCACCTTGACAACGCAACCAAGATTGGCACAGCGCTTGCCGCAAGATTTTCAGTTTTCTGTTAACCTGCTGATACTCAACCGCCTTGTGATCATCGGAAACAAAAAAATGATATTCATTCGAATCAGCTTGACTTTTTTACAATCCGCTTTAAAAAGTTGTAATTTTTGCACGCAGCACACTAAAGACGCGTCAATATAATCGATTCCGTGCATCGGATCGTTCATTACCCGTATAGCAGCATATTTTTTAATTAATATGAACCTCATTGATAATCAATTTTCTAAAACTGATACTCTTCTGCTTTTGATCATCAAAAACACCAACGACTTACGGGCATCGTTGTTTGTTTTCTTCATGTACTTTTGTGGCATCTTCATTGGTACAATCATATTGGTGGTGGTGCGGTTGCTTTGATGGTGGCATTAATGTCAGTGAATTGAGTATAGTGAGCATGAGTTTTTTCGTCCCTGCTTACAAATACCAACAAAATGTAACTATTTGTCGAACTGTTAAAATGTAGTTCAATATTGTCAAATGCAAATGTGTGAGTGTGTTGCACAAATTTAAACAAAAACAATTTGCCAAATTGTGGCGGTATATTTCCACCATATCTTGCTTGAATTCATTCCCATATAATTTAACAATATCAAAGATGTATCATATATTGTTACTGATAGGTATGGGTTGATCTAACTGTTTGAAATGGTGAACAACTTTGAAGTCCATATTGTTTTACATAAAAGCAACTATTTCTGATACATTAACAGTAATCGTTACAAGATGTTTATTGTTCTTAAAGTAAGACAAACTGTATTTTGCTATGCGGGAGGGTAGACGCGTCACGCGAAGCGACGCGAAAATCCTTTGGAGTTTGACATTTCATTATTAATAATTGTTATTCCTTCGCAGACAATTTTCGCGTCGCTTCGCGTGACGCGTCTACCCTGGCTGACACCTAAGGCAAAATTTATGAAATTCGATAGTCCAGTTCGCTGCGTGTAATCGAAGCGGGAACATAAATGTAAACGTCATTCATAATAACAAACACGAACTAACGAAATAATTCGCGATCTGTCAAAAATAAGTCTCCTCTGAAGCAGACTTATTTTTGACAGATCGAAATCAGAGGGGAAATAATTTCCGAACTGTCAAATTTAAGTTCGGACTCGTTTTAACAACGCAATTGAGACAGATTGAGAATTTTACACCCGGATTATGGGTGTTTTTCGAAACAGAGTGCATATTGTTTTCCTCTAAGGTTCACAACTACATCTACACTAGGTCACCCATACCATAGAGGTCCCCAAGCAAACTGCCACGAACACCAACGCACAATCAGTCTTACACAAGTCGATTTCCTCAGAATGAAAACGTAACGGTGTTTGTTTGACGTCGTTGAGCTTTCGGTCAACGGCAGGCCAACAAGGAAGTGGTTGTTTTGCAGCAATTCTGTTTATCTTTGGATTCTCACAGCAAACAAAAGCAATGTTGTGACAGTTCTCACAGCAAACAAAGAAAATTTAGTTAACATTGCACTGCAGGCAACTGGATTTGTCTATAATCCATTTCACGAAACGGCAACACTGTTACTTTCACACGTTACGACACCGCCTTCTGTCAAAATTTCATTCATAAAATAAGCGATCAGCTGTTCAAAAACGTCTCGCAAAATGGACTATTGGCGTGATAACTATACATGTACTGTCACACTTTCGTGGACCCCCCCCCCCCCCCCTCCCTTATATGATGGACGTCATATTTGGATGACCCCTAAAATCCATCACATTGCCCTACACTCAAAAAAATCCAAACGTCATTGCTACGTGAAAAATCACGTAGATCATTCCAAATTCATTTTATCTCTACTTCACCTGACTAAGATAAAGATCACTAAACCATTCATAACCACCAAATAGTGACTCGGTAATGCTTACTGAGGTTACCTATCGCACTTACGTGGAATTCACGTAGGTGCCTGAGTTTTATTTTTTTTGTTTTTTTAATTAGTATCATTCCAAACATTACATTCATTATTTCTTATATCTAGGTGTTCTGTGTTATTAGGCAACACAATATCATCCTAAATTGGTAAAACAAATCTAATAGGTGCCTGAGTTCATTTTGACATCTGCATAGTGTACGTACATTCGGTGTTGAGCTCAAATCCTAAGATGGCGCCCGCTTGATTTTTGAAGAACTTCAGAAGCTGCTGCTGCTTCAAATACTGTGTAAGATTAATTTCAAGGTAAACATGCTTTGTATACCGACAAATCCCTGCATTACTTCATATTTTATACGTAATTTATAACCTCTACCAATTATAGCACGCGAAGGCTACAACAAGACAGACCAAACTCGCAAAATTGGAGAAACAGGATTCAAAATGCTCAGAATGACAATAAAAGTATCATAACCTTTGAAGTTTGTTTACATTTTCCAATTGGGAATTAGTTTTCTTCCAAAGCCTATTAGAAATAAGATTGGTCTTTATTACAGTTAAATTTAATGCAAAACCATCTAGGTCCTATTTAAACGCTTCGTAAAGGCTACCGGAAAATCCACGTAGCTCTTACGTTTAGCGACGGTGGAATGGACGAACTTCCAAAGTTCGTGCGTTCATTCTGGGCTACCTATGATTTACGTAAGGACCCATTCACAAATTTCATAACGCTTTAGGGGGTGGGTGGGTGTTCTAACGTTGTTACGGCTCATACAAAAATTATAGAGTATCAATACAAGAAGCGTCATGAGGGGGTGGGTGGGTGTCCAAAATGGCCAATATAAGCGTTATGAAGTATATAAACCAGCCCTAAGAGCTACATGAAAAGTGTGATGGAAAAAAATCACGTACACGGAGAAAAACGAAAATACTAGTTACACAGCCAATTCAGATTACCGACCCCAGTAAAATTTTACTGGGTTTTGGAACTACGGTTTTTTCGGTAATTTTTACGATTACCGAAAAAACCCAGTAATCCAAAATATGTTTTGATTGATGGAAATAACTGACTTAGTCAGTAAAATTGTTAAGCGTTTTTACTGGCTTTCCAGTTTCCCATGCTTCATGCTTTGCTTCTCCGGATACTGTTTTTTCAGAAATCAATACAAATTAAAACCCAATCGACATGAACATGAACATCGACATGCATTTTTCGTACGAATAAACATCTACGATATGCCTATATCTCAGTGGGAGTAATCGAAAAATATGTGACAAAATCATTATTTGGTTGGTTTGTATACAAGAGGGAAACTCAATGATGCAGATGAATTTACCTCTTGTATGGAAACCAACCGAATTTACCAACGTATGCAGTTGAAATCGTGCTGAGCCTTTTTGGATGCTTAAAATGGTTGATTTTCTCACTAAATTTCGACTACTTACCACGAGAAAGCGCAAAATAGGTGCAGGAAAAGTTTGGTTGCAATAGCCGTGTCTCCCGGCGCCGGACGATTCTACAGCAGGAGATTCTCATTTGACACTTTCCCGCATGCGCATCAGTTTGTTTTGATTTGATTTTGACGACAAGTCAGTAAAAAAACATCAACTACTGAATAGTCGGTAATTGTTTTTACTGACTTTTCGGCCTGTTCGGTAATGTTGCAAAATTGGGTCTGACAGCTACCGTAGTTCAGTAAAAAGTAAAAAATATTACTGAACCTCAGAATTTTTCAGTCAAAAAGCTGAAAGTTCGGTATTTTTTATGATTTACAATTCGTACCCAGTATAAAAAATTACCGAACAAGCAAATCGTGATTGAGTGTGTAGTGTACGATATAATATTTTTTCAATATTGCGCAGTTCCCACCTTATTGGACCCCGCACTTCAGAAGTGCGGGCGGGTTCATAAGTGCGGAAACGTCAAACCCTTTGTTTTCGCCGTTGGCGGGCAAGAAAAGGCAGTGAATCGGTTTCGCGCCAACGAAAATTGTTTAAGTTTTATCAAAAGCATGTGCTCTCAGCAGGGTTGCTAGTTTGTTTGTTTCATTTGTTTCACGAAAACTTGCTTGTAAAACATTTGTAAAAGTATGTCAGCCATTTGAAATAGGCTTGTTCGATTATAATTAATTGTGACAATGATGCAGTCAAGTGCAAATCTGCATTTGGATAGCAAAACCAGTGTAATTTGTCGCGTAAATGTACATTTGAAGAATTTTCCATTTGCTTAGAAACATATTGGAACCACTGCTTGGTGACCTTCGAAGTGCGATACACAACTTTCCCAATAATCCATTTATCAAAGCAAAGCACAATATAACGCTCTTTTAATCATTGAGAAGATTGAAAATTATTCACCGAACGATTAAACATAATACTTTACCATGCTTATCCACGATTTATTTTTTGTTGTGCTTATGAAGTGAATTTTGCTAATCTTGGGACTTGTTCAGAATATAATTTCATTTGTTCGGTGCGGTATCAACACAACATCGCGTTTTCCAGCATTCTTGCAAATAATACGCGTTCTAGCTATTTTTCAACGCGAGTGCTTTTTCAAAGGAAAACGGATACGTGGGCAAAATGCTTGAAGAAGATGCCTCGCCGTTTATTACCAGCACTACCAGTCCGCGTCCAGTTCTGCCATTGTGTCGTGTTCAGCTATTGTTGAGGATTGAACGCTTCACAGTTAATAAATGTATAAACACAAACACATTATCTCTATGTATACTACTCTTATTAGCCATGATCAGAACAATATTGCAGAACTGCATAAACACACTCGCGACAGTGGCACTCTATGTACAATGATTCTACCATCAAACCCAAGCCAGGTAACGCGATCTAGTAGGCGGCGATAATTCAAATCTTATCTTCACTCACTTTTTCCACAACCGCGAACCAGAGTGCAAGGAATCTTCAATCAACTCGAACATTTTGGTCCTTCGAACCGGATTGATCATTTTTCACATCGGAAAGGTAAATTAATTGTAACTTTTAGCTTTTCACCAAATAGGTATGATTGATTGAGTATAAGTGTCCAACACCCGGGTTGGAAGTCATCGACGCTTGGGTCGATGAGTGTAACATCCAATTGCGGGATTGGATACGCAAAACGACGCTTGGGTCGTGCTACCGGATTTCAACACGTGGGTTGAAATAAAACAAAACGACGCTTGGGTCGTGCTACCGGATTTTTTTTCAACACGAGGGTTACAGAGAAATAATCCAACACGAGGGTTGGAATCAGTCAGTCGAAGGGTTAAGAATTGTACATGGAAAAGCGATATGAATTCTAACACACGGGTTGGAATAATTTACAAACAGATCTCGAGTTTGCATTGAGGTTAAGTTTGGCACACGGGCCAAGAGACACATGTCTTGACTTATGGTTCGGAAAAAATCTTAACGGTATTAAGTATTCGGTGACATTGAACTGAAAATACGGAAATAGAGTAAAAAGAAACAAGACACAATTCTAGCGAGAATCTATTATTCTATTTCAACTACTTTCTTAACAGATCATGGATACTGCCGAAAATCCGCAGGTTATTGAAGGCGAGGAGCGTGAGGAGGAGATTCCTCAGGATAAACCAGTATATGCCATATTACAGTCAGATCTTGATAGGGCAGTAGTTCAGCGAAATCATGCAGTCACGCGCATCTCTCAGATCATTGAGACAGCTGCAGTGTTTGAAAAGGAAGCGTCCCTTTTGGAAATCAGAAAAGACATGCTTAAAGATTGCTACAAAACGTACGACCAGATGCAGAGTACGCTTAAGCAATGGATTCCAGATGAAGTCGAAAATCGAACAGAAGTCGAGGTGAAGTATTTAACGGGCTTGACGATGTTTGAAAAAATGATTTGCGGCAAAAGAATCCAAGGCGCCAGTGTTTTCAACAGAGAATCAGTGAGACTTCCAACAGTTGATCTTCCGGTTTTTAGTGGCTCAGGAGAGAACTGGCTGGAATGGATTGATAAATACAATTCATTGATACACCAAAGAACTACTCTTCCAACCATCCAGAAATTCGAATACCTCAAACTGTCTTTACGAGGAGTAGCTCTCGGACTCATCGACTCATTGCCAACCACTGAAACAAACTACGCGATAGCCTACGATCTGCTGGTGCAGCGGTACAACAACCCAAAGCTTCTAATACAAAAGCACACCCGCGAACTATTTGAGCTGAAGGCAGTTGAGATGGAGTCAGCAACAGCCTTGCGAGATTTATTCGATTCGGCTCGCAAACATCTACGGTGCCTGCAAATTTTGGAGCAACCTGTGGAATCTTGGGACGCCATTCTGATACACCTAATGGCAAATAAACTGGATTCAGAAACTCGTAAAGAATGGGAGTCATCAGCCTCAGGAACAACGCAACCAAGTTACAAGCAACTGGAGAAATTCGTGAACGAGAGATGCCATGTTTTGGACGCAATACCATCAAAATCCCGACAAGCTTTAGAACCACCACCAGCGAAACGCCTAAGACCCGAAATTCGCGCTTTGACAGTGAATCGACGAAACGAAACTTACGGATGTGTTGCCTGTGGCAGGGATCACGCACTGTCCAGTTGCCAGAAATTCAGCGCTAAATCAATCGACGAGAAACTACAAATGGTAAAACGGTTTTCCCTATGTTTCAACTGTTTGAGAACAAACCACACAGCAGAGCAATGCCGGAGTCGAGGATGTCTTAAATGTGATAGAAGACACCATACATCAATTCATCGTGAAAATCAAACCAACAACAACAGCTTCAACAATAATCGTAAAGTTCAGATGGAGAACAAGCGTGAGTAACTCAGTAACACTCAGTAAATGACATGTATATTTTTTCATTTCAATAAATTATTACAGCAGCTACCGATGTATTCCATCAATCGACTCTGAAAACTCTGTTACCCACTGCGTCGGTTTTGGTACGGGATTCAAATGGTTCACCCATTTCTTGTCGAGCATTATTGGACTCAGGGTCGCAGTCCAATTTTGTAACAAAAGCTTTTGTAACAAGGTTGGGAGGTCATATTGGTTCAGCCCATGTAAATGTAGTCGGGTTTGGCCAACAAGTGCAACCAGTAATGGGTAAGACGTCTATCTTCTTCAAAGCCAGAACCTCATCCTACTGCAAAACCATATTATCTTTGGTAACCGAGACAATAACTGGGCCAATACCCGAACAAGATGTGAACTTAAATGGCTGGGACTTGAGCGACATAACATTGGCTGATCCGGAATTTCACTTGAGTCGTCCTGTGGATATGCTTCTGGGAGTATCGGTAATGTTTGACATACTGCGAAATGGAAACATGGATATCGGTAATTATAAAAATAATGCTCATATATTTTGTGCAATAACGAAGTTATATCTACCTACCAACCAGGTGAACAATTTCCGCTTGTTCAGAATACGGCGTTGGGATGGATTGTTGGAGGTAACATAACCAGAATGGACTTAGGTGAAAGTCTGAACCATTTTATGCATGGAAAAACTGTCAACCTCACAGTAAAAGAATGGTCAGAGGAAGAAACCATCTGTGAACAACTGTTTGTGGATACGACCAGACGAAATGCAGATGGTAGATTTGTGGTGAGACTACCCACAAAAGTATGTGTGGAACAGCTGGGGGAATCCAAGACCTTAGCGCTGGATAAGCTGCTCAGATTGGAGAAACGATTCGAGAAAAATAGTCAGCTGCGTACCGATTACAACAACTTCATGGAGGACTATTTAGCGTCAGGACATATGGAGAAAGTAGAAGAGAATTTGAGCAGTGATAACCCAGTTTTTTACTTTCCACATCACCCAGTGCTTAGACCTGACAACATTACCACCAAATTGAGAACAGTGTTTAACGGATCAGCCCACACATCAACAGGTCTATCGTTGAATGATGTTCTGATGAGCGGGCCTACAATACAGCAAGATCTGTTCAACATTCTCCTGCGGTTCCGGTGCCATAGATATGCAATGACAGCTGACATCAAAAAAATGTTTAGGCAAATTTTGATCCACGATAGTGATCGTCAACTGCAACTTATACTATGGAGGTTTTCTCCAGAAGAGGCTGTCGTCACGTACCGCCTAAATACCGTTACGTATGGAACATGCTCGGCCCCCTTTGCTGCGGCACGCTGCCTAAGACAGCTTAGTCTCGAATATAAGGATCAATACCCGCATACTAGCCAAGTAATAATTATGGACTTTTACATGGATGATGTGCTAACTGGAGACGACGAACTAGAAAAGCTAATACGAACGAAGGAAGAGCTAAGCACGGTTCTGCAGAGTGCAGGATTCGAGCTACATAAATGGAAGGCTAACGACCCGTCCATCGTACCGGAAGATGAAAGTACTTCTGCAGTTAAGATTCTGGGAATGCAGTGGGAAACAAGAAATGATATGTTCGGGTTTAAGGTTGATGTAAACGTGAATGCAAAAATAACCAAGCGAAACGTCTTGTCTGAAGTGCAGAAAATTTTTGATCCTCTAGGAGTCATCAGTCCCATTGTTTTGCATGGAAAATTAATAATGCAGGAAATATGGTCAGCAAAACTAGATTGGGACCAAAAACTCCCAGAAAAGATTGAAAAAGAATGGATATGGTTCTGCAAGCAAGTTGATGCAATCCAACATGTATCGTTTCCTAGACACGTACCAAGCAAGGGTACTTTAGTGGAACTGCATGGCTTTTCAGACGCAGCCAAACGTGCGTACGGGGCGGTTATTTATGTTAGGACTGTTTGCGCAGAAGGAGTCTATGTCAGCTTGCTCTGTTCTAAGTCCAGGATCGCACCGTGCAGTGAAAAAGCTAATAAAGAAGATATGACTATCCCGCGCATGGAACTAAGAGCAGCTACTTTGCTAGTAGAACTGATGGCAAAGGTCAGAGAAGCATTATCAGTTCAAATACATGGAATCTATTATTGGACTGACTCGATGGTCACAATAGACTGGATTAACAATCCAAATAGAAAAAGGCCAACGTTCGTTAGCAACCGTGTAAAAAAATCAACGAGATGTCTCCAATTGAAAATTGGAATCATGTGCGGTCAAATGATAATCCAGCGGACCTCATATCTAGGGGAACGTCGACACTAAAATTGTCCGATAGCTCGATTTGGTGGAACGGACCTGGTTTCCTTAGAGATCGCGATAGTCCATGGAGTAATGTCTCAATTAAAACATTGGTGAATCAAAATCAGCCACAACGATCCGCAAAGAAATGCCCTCAAGACATACAGGAGTATTCACTTCTCGATCGTTTTTCCAAACTCAAAAAGCTGCAGAGAGTAACAGCATACTGTTTACGATTCAGAAGGAATTGTAAAACTAAAGAACAGGAAAGATCGAAAGGTTTGCTGACGATACAGGAGCTTGAAGATGCACAGTTGTGTCTTACAAGAATGGCACAAAGTAAAATGTTTGCCGCTGAAATACAGCTGTTACAAAAGAACAAACCTTTGCCTAGTTCCAGCTCTCTTATAACTCTTCAACCATTTCTAGATGATCGCCAGGTTCTTCGCGTTGGTGGAAGGATACAAGCTGCAGGAGTGAGCTTTGATCAACAGCACCCAATAATTTTGTCAGCTAAATGCAAACTAGCACAACTTCTAGCAGTTCAATTGCATGTGGAAAATTTGCACGTGGGTAGTCAAGGTCTTCTCTATACGATGAGGATGAAATATTGGCCTATACACGGTCGCAATCTCACACGTCGAGTAGTTCATCAGTGCATGAACTGCTTTCGTAACAAACCAAAACCAATAAGTCAGATCATGGGACAGCTTCCGATTGAAAGAGTAAACCCAGGAAGACCATTTGAAACATGTGGAATAGACTTTGGTGGGCCAATAACCGCCAAAGAAGTTTTCGTCAGGACTCAAAAAACGCATAAAATCTATTTTGCTTTATTCGTTTGCCTCAGAACTCGAGCGGTTCATTTAGAATTAGTAAGCGGACTCTCAACGACAGATTTCATTGCTGCTCTTAGGCGATTTGCAGGCCAACGAGGATGGACCAAAACGATTTACTGTGACAATGCAACTAACTTCGTGGGGTCAAAAAATGAAATCAAGGCATTAGCCGAAAGTTTTAACTATCAAGTCGCACCGGACATTTAAGAGTTTTGTAAAACACAAGGAGTGGAGTGGAAATTTATACCTCCACGATCACCAGCATTTGGTGGGATATGGGAAGCAGGAATAAAAAGTGTGAAGCAGCACATACGGCGGGTTCTCGGTCCCACTATTCCAACCTACGAAGAAATGCTGACACTGCTCAAGCAAATAGAAGGTTGTTTGAATTCAAGGCCAATTTCACCCATGTCATCGGACCCACGTGACCCAAATCCGTTAACACCTGGGCATTTTCTAGTTGGAGGTCCAATAAACTCACCACCGGATCGAAATTACGCTGAACTCAAGTCCAATCGGTTAACTCGTTATGAACAGATTCAAAAAAGTCTTCAAAGTTTCTGGGAACGGTGGAGACTAGAATATCTCAACACTATGCAGCAAAGGACGAAAAAAATGTGCAGTACGGAACCAGATTTGCTGGTGGGACAGTTATGTCTTATCAAAGAAGATAATCTGCCACCCTATACATGGATCACAGGTCGTGTTATTAAGGTTCATCCCGGACCGGATGGACGTGTCAGGGTTGCAACGTTAATGACAACAAAGGGTGAACTCAAAAGATCTATTGCTAAGTTGTGTCTGTTACCATTTGAAGGAAATAATGGTGAGGGGGAGCATGTTGAGGATTGAACGCTTCACAGTTAATAAATGTATAAACACAAACACATTATCTCTATGTATACTACTCTTATTAGCCATGATCAGAACAATATTGCAGAACTGCATAAACACACTCGCGACAGTGGCACTCTATGTACAATGATTCTACCATCAAACCCAAGCCAGGTAACGCGATCTAGTAGGCGGCGATAATTCAAATCTTATCTTCACTCACTTTTTCCACAACCGCGAACCAGAGTGCAAGGAATCTTCAATCAACTCGAACAGCTATCATCAGAGACATTTGGCCCAGGAAAGTTGCCACAGAAAGCCATTAAAAGCTCACCATTTGAGAGTGAAATGGGAAACCGATAATTACGAATATGATGGTAAGTTTTATTGCCGTATCCGTATCGACATTTTGTGATCATTCTGTTAAACATTTTCCAGATTATTTTGTGGGAGAGCTCCATTCCGGCCGCCGTGAGCAAGTCGGCAACAGCTGCGACGTGGGAAATTGATTGTGACCAAAGTTAAAAAGATTGGAAGATACACCAAGATATGATTCAAATACAAAGAAATACATGCGCTACAAAAATCCAATTTTTCCTTTTTTCTTGCCTTTGTTACTGTTACTAAAGAAAATGGCTTTTTTATTCATCATACAGGATTTTAGAATTTTATGCCTTAAATGCATAATTTTCAAAAAATAATTCTCCGATATAAAATACGTTTATACTAGCCAAAGCATAATACATTAAAATGCAGCGCAATGAGTGAATAGACCGAATATGGTTTTAGAATGATATTTAAGAAATCTAGTATCTTATTTTCTTAGCGTGTATGTTTTCATGTAACAATGACGATAAGCCATTTTACGAGACGTTCGAATGACGTTTTCTGGCGGGCCGCTCATTGTTGTTGTTCAAAAAACTAGCCTGATATCTGAATGGCGCGGGTCACATTTTTGCTGGCGATGATGTCCCCGTCTCTTTCAGCGCATGTTTCTACTCGGTTTACATGTATTATGTTACCTGTAAATGAAAAATATCTTCTCTGCCTGCTGATTTCAATTTTACATGCGAAAATTAAAAACTTTGTTACACTGCCACCAGCGCCATTGTTGAATAAGCTCCTTCCAAATGTAGCGCTAGAAGAAACGTAAATAAATCGGCCCGCCAGAAACTTTCAAATCTGGTAAACAAACGGAAACCATATGATATGGGTCACATTTTTGCTGGCGATGATGTCCCCGTCTCTTTCAGCGCATGTTTCTACTCGGTTTACATGTATTATGTTACCTGTAAATGAAAAATATCTTCTCTGCCTGCTGATTTCAATTTTACATGCGAAAATTAAAAACTTTGTTACACTGCCACCAGCGCCATTGTTGAATAAGCTCCTTCCAAATGTAGCGCTAGAAGAAACGTAAATAAATCGGCCCGCCAGAAACTTTCAAATCTGGTAAACAAACGGAAACCATATGATTCGAAACGTCTCATAAAATGGCTTATTGGATTATTTTGAGTGTAGCAGTTGGTGCGGTTAGGGTGAATATCGACGAAGATGTAGCTCTGGAATGCGGTAGGAGTGAAGCTGGCCTGCTTTTCGAATGATTAAAATAAAAGACACTATGGCATTAAGGCTCAAGAATCCACCATTCAAATTTATGAAAATCGGAATGGAAATTTATCATCGCATTACAGATAGCAATGACGCATTACAGATCATACAATGATAGATTTTCTTAACCATTGCTTCAATTTTAAGCAAAAAAACTGGTTTTGAACATTTGTAGAACGATGATGATTATTTTTCTCTTAGGGGCCGTCCACAAATGACGTAGCATTTTTTCACTGATTTTTTACACCCCCCTTCCCTCTCGTAGCATTTCGTCACAAATGCTGAAATCCCTCCTAGGAAAATACGTAGCATATCATGCACCCCCCCCTCCCTTCAGTTTTTAATTTGTTTTCCTCAGTGGTTGTGGTAAAACGAAACATTAATATCCAGAATTTTAAATTTTGATATTCATTACTGACTGAAATGTCAAGATAATCTGACGAATGATAGTTTGATATACCGTTGCGCCTAAAAATCATTTGGAAAACAGATTAAACTAACTTATTTTCTGTTTAATTTACATAATTTGTTTAAATTAAGGTTAAATTTGATTTGCAGTACTTTTGATATTGTTTAAACCTCAAACAAGTTAGATTGATAAATTTAACAGCAATGAGTAATAGTTCAAAATATATTAAACATAAATTTTGTTATATTAGAGGATTTTCTTTAAATTTTTCGTGGTTCAGAAACAGATTTCAGTGAATATGATCAACAAAATACCTCAATGTGTTAAGGATTTCCGTAATTATTCGCTAAATTCAAATCCATTCAGCAAACTAGATAGAGAAAAAATAACAATTGTAATATTTAAAATTGGGGCCTTCCTTAGCCGAGTGGTCAGAGTCCGCGGCTACAAAGCAAAGCCATGCTGAAGGTGTCTGGGTTCGATTCCCGGTCGGTCCAGGATCTTTTCGTAATGGAAATTTCCTTGACTTCCCTGGGCATAGAGTATAATCGTACCTGCCACACGATATACGAATGCGAAAATGGCAAGATTGGCAAAGAAAGCTCTCAGTTAATAACAGTGGAAGTGCTCATAAGAATACAAAGCTGAGAAGCAGGCTCTGTCCCAGTGAGGACGTTAATGCCAAAAAGAAGAAAAATAAGAATATTAAAAATTAGCGATTTTAATACAATCAACTTTATTAGTATTTCAACCAAACTTCGTCATAAAAATATTCATACACAAATTTAAGACAAATAAATTCAAGTGCACAATCTTTATTGGGAGAATTTGTAAAGAAATACTGGAATAAATTTGTAATCAACATCCTAAAAGAAATGCATGAAAATCCTGAACATAATGAAAAAAAAAAAAAAAAGATTCTGATAGTCCTGGGAAGATTATCCAGATTATTATTATCCAGGCTATTCCATCAAGATCATTGATATTTAAAAACGAATTGATGAGTTGACTGATTGGGGATCTCCTGTAACACTTAAATATTTTGTTTTACTATAAAAACGTTAAAATTTACCTAAATGAGCATAGTATATCATTTTGAGGGAATAAAGCTCTAACAAAAAATGTTATTTGATGTTAAACTGTTGATTCTATGTCTTGTTAAAAAATTAAAAAACAATATTTTCCAAGTCAATAAAGCATTGATTTACTTAACTTTTTAAATTATTTATTTATAAATAAAATATTTTGGACACAAATACAATATAAAATCCACATAACTATTTAAATCTATTTGATTGTCAGGAAAATTATTTTTTTGAATCTTAACATATTGATCTTTTAAATGTTTGAATTTTTATCAGGGTTCTGAATTTTCGTATCATTGATGTGAAATCTACGATTTTTCGCACGTAAGGAGAATGCTTTTATCGCTTCCTCACGTGAACATCTTTTTTCGCTCACACTAATTTTCCCTGGAGCTACGTTGGAGGATAACCGAAAATCATTCCACTCCGGGGATAATTTATTTTTCACTCCATCATATTTTCGCTCACCAACTGCTCCCGAGAATTATCACTATGTGGATAAACAAAAACTAGTGCCGGCGACGGGATTCGAACCTAGAACATTGCTAAAAACAACCGCAATGCGTGCACGCTATCCATGCTACCACATCAACTTGACGAAAGGAGAGGTTAATTTGGTGCATAAAAGCAACTACTGTTCGTTGCGATGGATACAGGAAAAGTTCTCCATGGATCGGAGAATGAGAAAACAAACTTCTCACAGCTGCGGAGAGGTGCAGTTATCTATTTTCGCTTTGTTTTATGGACGGATAAAATCCCAAGGCAGCTTTCCGCTGAAAATTGCTGTGAGGGATAAATCCATTATCGTGAGAGTGAGTGAGAATTCGGAAGCTTGATTTTTATCTTAAGTTTAAAAATTCAGACAAAGAAGTTTGATAAAAAAATCTGTCAATTTTTTCTACACTTTTTAAGGAAATTATTCAAAATGCTACGTCCACAAGTTGAAACACCTCCCTCCCCCTCGTCACATATCGTCACAAATTGGAGAAGCCCCCCCTCCCCCCTAAAATGCTACGTCATTTCTGGACGACCCCTTAACAAAACAAAATACAAATTTTGGTGGTATTTAAAAATGTTACCAAAACCGGATCCATTTTGTTGCCAAAATCAGGGGGTGCCAAAAATGGAGCATGCCAAAAACGAAATCCCTCTGTAATAACAGTTTTAGAAGACAGACTGTGATTCTTCTTAATAATTTTTTTTCAAAACCCAGTAAAAATTGCTTACATCGATTCAAAAAGTGATTTGAAATTTATTTTATTTCACTTAAATTTGGGGATGTAGAAATTTAACTAGAGATATACAGAATATATCGATTATTTTGATTTTGCCGAATATTCGATCTGCCAACTAATGTAATACGTTATTCGTACGAATAATAACAGAATAAAATAATATGTAATAAAACATTATATTTTACACAAAGGAAAATTAGGAAAAAAAAAACAAATTTGATGGATTCCATGGAGAACTTTTCCGTTCTACGGTATTAAGGTAAAGTGACCAGACATTCCCGCAATTTTCAAATTGATATTACAGCGACAAAACTATTTGTTTGACTGAAATAATAATTTATATCATGTTTTAGCCCTAAAATGATTGTAGAATACATATCCAATACGGAAAATGTTTGATTGGGATCGAGATCTGAGAAGGCGTCCCGCGTTTCGCGGGACATATATGGTCGTTTTATATTAAGGCGACTTCGGTTCTGCTCAATACACTAGCCATTCTCTGCAAATCAATCTTTCACTCACCTTGCATAGGCTTTTGGACATTTATATAGGCTTTCAATCATGGAGGAATCTTAAGGAGGGAGCACCTGCAATTTTTTCGTGTTTTCCATCTCATACAACTTCTGATAAGTCTAGTAAAATTCACAGTGTACATTCACACTTCAAGTGTCAAGTGTAAACCTCAAGTACTAGAACAGATATCTAGTACTTACCAACCGACAGCAAGTTTGCCAGCACATTCTGCCAGCAAACTAACAGCTGTGTTTAGAGAGAACTGTCATTCCGTTTGTTTATTTCGACCCCTCCAGTTTGCCTTTGCGATGATGTCCGTTCGTGCAGCAGATTGTAATTGAAATTTTATTTAATATTATAATTCCGCACCCTCCGGAGTACGAGGATACGCTCCGTGTCGCTGCACTAGGCCTGAATTCCTTGTGGACCGTGGACATAATGGCCTGGAGAACCAGAAACCTGCCGAGAAGGTTCGCGGACTCCCGCCACCGCGAAGAACACCGTCTGGATCTTCGAAACCACTTTCAAATTCTTGGCGCGATTGGCAAGCGAAACCTTCGAATCCTGAACAATCACATGCACACGGAGAGTGCCGACTCCCTCCGAATTCAGGCCTTACCGCGTTTCGCAGGATCCCGCCGAATATAACTCAGGCTTATTCTGCGCGGCGTGTGAGTCGACAATTGTCGAGTTTCTTCGTACAAACCTGAATAATTCAGGTTATTATTATCATATATTATATTAGTTATAAAATTATTATTGTTTTCTTCGTACAAACCTGAATCACGTAGACCAAATTGGTCAGCCTTCGACTCCAGAATCGCTTCTAGGAGTTCTTAGGGCTGTGAGCGACTGGGAGAAAAGAGTTCTGTTAACAATTCCATTAGATCCTTCGTACAAACCTGAATAACATAAACTGATCACCCTGCCACTACCAGCGTTGCCAACCTTCCAGATTTGTCTGGAATATTCCAGATTTTTGAGGCCCCATTTCACATAAATCTGGAAGATCCAGATAAAAAATGAAATGAATTTGTAAGGTTTCGTAAATAATTTGTAAGGTTCTCCATATATGACAAAAGCGATCCAGACTTATCCATACAAATTTTCAAAATCTTCCAGATTTTTGAAAAATTGACTTGGTATCCCTGGCCACTACGCACTCGAGTTGCCACCGCCACCTCGCTACTCGCACTGGAGGAGCGAGCTCTATGTGGGACCAACGGTGCCGTGGTGAAACCAGTCCCGCTCGCCAATGCATTGGTCACTATCACTACCATCAAAATCAACAAAAACTAAAACTAAGCCTATGGAATGTTTGCCTATTCAACCAAAAACACTATTAACTACCGCAAATCATTTTTAGGGAATTTTTAAAATCAAATTTAGGGGATACTAATTCTAATAAAAAGAATTAGCTTTTAATTATTAGTTTGTACTTTCTCATCACTCCGATATGTAGTCAGGAAAATCAACTGAAATTCAATCTAATCCGCTGGGATGTTTGCCTATTTAACCAAAAACACTATTAATTACAGCAGAACATTTTTATGAGATTTTTACAATCAAATTTAGGGGATACTGGGGTACTATTTTAATTATTAGTTTGTACTTTCTCATAACTCTGACATGTAAGGTCAGGAAAATCAACTGAAATTAAATCTTATCCTCTGAGATGTATGCCTATTCAATCCAAAACACTATTAACTACCGCAAAACATGGGATTTTAAAAATAAAATTTAGGTGGTAATGGGGTACTTTTTTAATTATGAGTTTATACTTTCTCATAACTCTGATATATAAAGTCAGGAAAATCAACAAAAAATAAACCTAAGCCTCTGGGATGTTTGCCTATTCAACCCAAAAAACTATTAACAACAGCAAAACATTTTTAGGGGATTTTTACAATCAAATTTAGGGGATACTGGGGTACTCTTTTTTTGTCTTTATTAACGAGATTTTTAACCCTGGGTTAGTTCATCTCGGGACCAAAGGCTTTACTTCCCTTTCGAAGGAAGTCATCACTATAACCTTATGATCATAAATGACTATCTTGGGGATGGGAATTGAGCCCTGGACCTTTGGCGTGAAAGGCGAGGTTTCTAACCACTACCCCTGTGGGTTCTTCTTCTTCTTTTCTGGCATTACGTCCCCACTGGGACAGAGCCTGCTTCTCAGCTTAGTGTTCTTATGAGCACTTCCACAGTTATTAACTGAGAGCTTACTATGCCAATGACCATTTTTGCATGCGTATATCGTGTGGCAGGTACGAAGATACTCTATGCCCTGGGAAGTCGAGAAAATTTCCAACCCGAAAAGATCCTCGACCGGTGGGATTCGAACCCACGACCCTCAGCTTGGTCTTGCTGAATAGCTGCGCGTTTACCGCTACGGCTATCTGGGCCCTGTGGGTACTCTTTTAATTATTAGTTTGTTCTTTCTCATAACTTCGATATTTATGTAAAGTCAGAAAAATCAACTAAAATGAAACCTAAGCCTCTGGGATATTTGCATAGTCAACCAAAAACACTATTAACCATCGCAAAGCATTTTATGGGGGTTTTCAAAACCAAATTTTGGAGATACTGGGACACTCTTTTAATTATGAGTATGTACTAGTACTCCCTGGTTGGATGTTCGCTGGTTGGAAAATATTCCAACTAAAAAGCACTCAAATGTCAACAGAAAATGTCAAACTGACTTTGACGTCTGAGTGGTCTGAGTACCGTCGTATTTAAGTCTCCATATATAGAACAAATGCGTATGTATATGTGCGTTTCGTGACGATTTGCTCCATTTGCTCTTCAGATGAGTTAGTGTGGAGCATTTTCATCAGCTGTCAGTCGTTCCAACAAACGGGTCAGATTCGATAGATGGAAGGCAGTCGTGTTCCAACCAGCGAATCCCCGCTGTATACAAAATCATTAGATTTTTCCAGCGAAATATGCATTTGAAAAACTGTTGTCCGAATGCCTATTATGGACCGTCCCGGGGTCAAGAATAGGAATGTTTACAAAGTTGATATTTCCTATTATGGACCCTCCATTAGATTCCCATGTAATCCGGCTCGCTGCCGACGAGCCTATTATGGACCCACCTGGAAATGCGTATTATGGACCCTCTTGTGTGGTTTCATTTACAAAACTGTTCAAATATTTGTATTTATGCGTCCCAAACCAAATATTTTGCCTGAAACTGCTGACTAACAATGTAATCGAAGTTTCCCCGGTGGATAAGCTAGCTTTGAGTGTTAATTTTATGTTTTTCTGTAGGGGGTTCATAATACGCAAAGGGTCCCTAACCGGAATCGACTCCCTACTCTTTCAAACCACATCAATTGTCAAGGCTATCCTATCTCCGACAGTTATGCGACACTTACAGATCACGTTCTTCCTTTATTATGCGAGCAGTGGCCTGTGGTATATTTGCTCCAATTTATATAAATCACTTCCAGATGTCTGATGAGGAATCAAGTAGAATGTTAATCGAATTTCAAAAAAAGAAGGAGATGGATAAAAAATACCATCAATAAGATATAAGTCCCTAACTTCAGAAAAACAAATCCTCAGAAGTTTCTTTCATCACTGGACTATTGCAAAAGTTTTTACAAGTGCGAATACGCTAATAAAAGTGCTCAAATGACATCAAATCGGATAGGTGTGTTCAGCGGACTTCTTCTTCTTCTCTTCTTCTTGGCGTTAACGTCCCACTGGAACAGAGCCTGCTTCTCAGCTTAGTGTTCTTATGAGCACTTCCACAGTTATTAACTGAGAGCTTTCTTTGTCAAAGTGCCATTTTTGCATTCGTACCTATATCGTGTGGCAGGAACGATAATACTGTATGCCCAGGGAAGTCAAGGAAATTTCCATTACGAAAAGATCCTGGACCGACCGGGAATCGAACCCAGACACCTTCAGCATGGCTTTGCTTTGTAGCCGCGGACTCTAATCACTCGGCTAACGAAGGACTTATTCTTCGTAAATCCGAGAATAAGTGCTCTGAACACATCAACATGATTCGATGCAATCCCACACTTTTATTTACACTTCACAATCCATTGGTGAAATAAAACTAGTAGATCAAAATTAAAAATGTAATTCTCGAGAAATAGGACGAACATATGGGTGTTATTCGGCCGAATTCCAAGGTTTTATGTGGCCGAATATCGTGTCATTATTTCAACTATTCGGTATTCGGCCGAAAACCGAATAGTGCTATTCGGTACATCTTTAAATTTAACTGTATATTTAACGAAAAAAAAAACATTTCTATAACGAACTAATTTCAATTTAATTTATTCAACAGTTACATATATCATTGAACTGGTTTCACAGTTAATGTGTCAACATGCATTCCAGTGTAAAAAATTATCCACGTTACTAAGAAACAGGCGAACGAAGTCATGAATCCTTCTTTGATGATTTCCCATATTCCTCCGTATGCCTCTTCATCAATCGATTGGAAGCTCGTACTGTAGAAATAAACTATGCCACAACTGATCAAAGCAAACCTAGAATAGACGTAAATATTTAATACAATGACAAAATAACAAAAAAAAAAACCTACAAAGCCAACGCAATGAATCCTTTCATCGGAATTATACCCATCACAACTCCAATCGAAATTCCAATTACTTGACGGGACCAATAGATAACATCCAGAAAATCATCCTGAAAAAAGAGAAATTCATTAATCAACTGCACTAAAAAAACCTGAATTAATCCACCGATGGTGAGACTGAACCTTGCTTACATTTCAATACACACTGAAAATAATGTTAGTAACCTCAATCACGACATTGTTGTTACTACAACTATTCCAAAATATTGTTGAATTGAATGAAAAAATGTTATTAATAAAAATAATGCTGTTCAAATTACCACGTTAACAAAATTATCAGGGCAGGCAATCGTCAGATTCGTCACAGTGCGATGACGAAATAAAAAAAGACATCGTCATCCAGTATAATAATTCTGGCAGGTCCTCGTCTCGTCATCGATGAAAGAATGCACGACGAACGTCAATCCAAAATCGTCAACCAACCACTTTGTCTTCATTCCGTTCGCTCCCCTTTCTCAAACGAAGGAGGCGTTTATTGTATATTCGCTTGCTATGCACAAAACGGCGAATGCCATCCCAGAATTGCTTGTATTGGCAATTTAACCCGTACTCCTCAAGCTTCAACAATAGCTCTGTTGGTAGGCGCGTGACGTTGACGATTCAGAGCTCGTTTGTTCAAATCCTGACACGTTTTGTTTTTTTGTTTTTGTTTTATTTTTTTTCAAAAAAGGCTCATATTCTATCGACGCCACGGTTCATATTTTTAGTCGGCTCAGAGCTCCCGAACGAAGATTCGACCATAACGAAGGAGGCTTCTTTGTTCGTCATGACGTCGAGCCTTTGTGGCGGACAACTGCAGCAAATCGTCATCCAACGCTGGTTGAGTGACGATGACGATTCTTTTTTTAGTTTCGTCGACGACTTTTCCCATTTGACGGTGACGATTGCCTGCCCTGAAAATTATAGCACTGTTCCTTTAACTATGTTTTTGTAGTCAAGAGCTATTCCTCTTGAAATTGGCTTGACCACATGTTCAGTAACAAGCAATCGAATGAATCGGACTGCTTGGGTCTTCGCAAAGCACTCCAAATGAAGTATTTTTAGCATTGGGCGTAAATGTTCACGTGACTATGTTTTAAATTGATAATTGTTCTAGCTGTTGCGTCTGTTTGTCTGTGATGATCAATTGACATTGAAAGCTCTCAGTTAATAAGCTGAGAATTAGGCTCTCTAACGCCAGAAAGAATATCAGATCTCTCAAATAAATTCAAAACTCATTACCGGAAACTCAAATTTCTTTTCGAAATATCAAAATTTCTACGGAAATCTCAAAATACCTTTCGAAATATCAAAGCTGACAACGTTTTCCCATGATATTTACTCAAATTTTAATTATTCCATTCCTTTTTCAAAACATGTTTGATAAACTCAAATCCCTTTTGGAGCAGAACAGGAAAAATCCCATCCGCTCCTGAAGTTTTGAAAGGAGCAAAACTATTAAATGCCCATTGAATCGATTCAGTAGTTACGATACAGTCGAATTTCGTTTGTTGCACTATCTTTAAGTGGGCTACGTTTTAATTGGGCTCCGTTAGCTGGACTATACTGCCCATAAAGGCATAACTGTCCCATATTGAAAAAGTAGGCATTGAGAAAATAACGCTCAAAGTTGGAAGTTTGCCTTCTCATTCAAATGTTCATAATTTTCTAGTACAGTCGAATTTCGTTCGTTGCACTATCTTTAGATGGGCTTCGTTTTAATTGGGCTCCCGTTAGTTGGGCTATACCGTGAAGGCCCCATACTCTGCGCACTTAAGGCTTTTCAAATTTCAAACAGCTGTAATTAATTGAAAACAAAACACAATCCTCTGAAATTTTGGGAGCAAATACTTATTGATTTTATGTATAAGGAAAATATATAAAAGCTTCACTAAGTAATGATTTTTATTGCAAATTTTTAATTTTTCTCAAGGGCGTCCGTGTTCCTAACTGTGCGCACTCATTTTTGCAATGCTCCTTATTCTGCGCATTTAGGTTCCTAACTCTGCGCACTCGATAAATTATTTATAACAGTTGAAGTATTGTACTAAAAGCATTACTAGCATTTAAACACTGAATTAATCTTCATTTTCTTGCTTTATACGGCTTTACGTCCCCAGTGGAGCATGGAATGTCTCTAACATAGAAGTTTACTAAGTGAAGTGAATTTTATCTCTAATTCAATCCATGATAATTACTGTTACTGAATGCCATTAAGTGCAACTCTCAAAATAATCGAAATCATCATATGATTTCCAAAACATGTAATTAACTTAGTTTTCTAAAATCCAAAGCAACATACAAAAACGGTACAAACTACGTCTTTTTTTGCGTTCACCCTTGGCGTGTAAAGGAAAATTAGCTTTGACTGTTTATGTATTTTCACTAGGAAAAATAAAAATAAATAATTGTCTCGGATTCGGGTCGGATCCGGGTTTGAAGAAAATTAATAAGAACCTGGTTCTGGCTTGTTATATGTGAAACCCGAACAGTCCTACTAAATACGAAGAATAGTTTAAGCGAAAGGGTATATCCATTCTTAATGTATTGTTCATCACTCAATCGAGAAGTATCGCCGCCCTGTATAAGCGTGACATAATTAAAGAACGATTCATATTTCAGATCAATAACAGTACTTTATTGCCGTTTCTATATAGCAAATACGATTGAACCAAAGACAAAATAATTAAACCTCGATGTTCCACTACTCGATATTGACTCATGAAACTATACAAAAAATCAAAATTATTCTATTGCATGGTTAGGGAGCATTCAAAAATTACGTCCACCGTTCAGGGAAGGATGGACGAGTCTACGAAAATGTGACAATGCATCCATTAGGTCCTGTAAAATCGCGACAGGGGATTGAGGGGACGGAGTGTAGAAATCCTTAAAATATGTTGGACGTCATTTTTTAATCTTTCCTTACTATGATGGTCCCCTCAAACAATTTTTCAAAGTATTTCTATTCCATATCTCGATGGTGTCGACAAGTCGATGGTTCCCTTCAATATAGACCTCTGGAGGGTTGATTATATGTTGAAAATAACGTTTTATAACTGCTGCGCATAGTAAGGGACATAGTTGAAAAATGGTGCCTTACTATGCGCACTTAAGAAGAATAAGAAAATGAAAAGAAAATAAGTTGCACTTTACCAGTCATAATTGCTCGATAAATAAACTAGTGCCTACATACTAACAATCTGAAATATATTCTCTTTAATTTGATTCAAATGACTTAAGTGATGAGGTACTCCCTTAGCATTTTTGCTAACGGGCAGTCAATTTGGACGTTTATCAATATTTTTGAAGCTATTTTATTTTTTATTAAAGTAATAAACGTAAATTTGTCAAGAAAATTCTTCGCGTACTTTTTTATTACTATTGTATCAATATATGGGAAACAAATTTTAAACAAAAATTTAAATAATTTACCAGATTTTGGTGGATTTTGGTAAAAGTGCGCAGAGTTAGGAGCTGCGCAGAGTTAGGGGCCCTCACGGTAGCCCACCTAAAACGAAGGCAAACTTCATTTTCTGACATAAGACGCAATTTATCAATGTCAATCTTTTGTTCTATGCTATTTGACAGCTCGAAACTCAGCCCGATTAGTGAAAGTCTTTCACTAAGTGGGCTACAGGTTTAGTGCAACGAACGAAAGTTGACTGTACACTTCCCCATGCCATATTCATTTAACAAAACCGCTCAGATTACGTATTTTGCTTCTACTGATTAGCAAATAATATAAACTTGAACTTAATTCACGGTTTGCTGCTGCAATAGGGGTTCAAAGTTCATATAGAGACTGTTATGCCTTTATTTTTCAATATGGGACTACACTAACGTCATATTTTTTCACAATATTTTCAAACAAAATGTGTTAATTTTGATATGCATAGTAAAGTAATTAGTAAAACATGAATGTTGCAATGAAAAAAGGTGCTGGAAAATCAATATGGGACAGTTATGCTTTTATGGGCAGTATAGCCCACCTAAAACGAAGGCAAACGTCATTTTCTTACATAAGACGCAATTTATCAATGTTGGTAGCTCTGTTTTTCTTTTGTTATATGTTATTTGACAGCTCGAAACTCAGCCCGATTAGTGAAAGTCTTTCACTAAGGGCCGATTTCTTCACCATGGCTTAAGCCGTAAACCACGCTTACCCATATAGTTAAGCTAGGTTTAAGGCCTAAGCGGTGGTGAAGAAATCGGCCCTAAGTGGGCTACAGGTTTAGTGCAACGACCGAAAGTTGACTGTACTGCGAGCTGAGACCAGAGACTCGTAACTACATGAAAAGACATTTGGTTCATCCGTAGATGCTATGTCCACTAGCCTGGGACACGGTTATATGAAAAATTTAGATTCTCGCTCCAGTCCACTTTTTGGATTGCATTTAGGTCCCATAACAACTGTGCAAAATTTCAGCTCGATCGGAGAAACTATATTTTAGCGCCAGCCGTTCAAAGTTTATATGGGATTTACTATGGGAAAACTTACTTTTACAAAGAAAAATAGCCAGAGATCGCCCATTGTCCTCTATAAAAATTCTGAACACAGATCTCGATAGGTATTTTTACGATGAAGAACATTGCCGAAGACCGCAAAGCAATCCGATGCTTGTGAAAAAAATTATTAAGCATAGACTATTCGGAAATTTTGCCCGATTTTGTTATTATTGTTATTCCTTTACGTGTTAATCAACGTCGCTTTGCAAATAGGTTTTCATTGAATAACTTTTTTCACAAGTGTCGGATTGTTTCGCGGTCTTTGGCAATATTCTTCATCGTAAAAATACCTATCGAGGTCTGTGTTCAGAATTTTTATAGAGCCCAATGGGCGACCTCTGGCGATTTTTCTTTGTAAAAGTAAGTTTTCCCATAGTAAATCCCATACAAACTTTGAACGGCTGGCGCTAAAATATAGTTTCTCCGATCGAGCTGAAATTTTACACAGTTGTTATGGGACCTAAAAGCAATCCAAAAAGTGGACTGGAGCGAGAATCTAATTTTTGTCCCTCACTAATGTCCACACATCCGGGGAAATGTGTATTGAATAAACATTCTTAAACTTCTTCATCAGAAGAAGTAAAGTCACCATTAGGTAAGCCAATTTCGTTCACTTGGAAATCCTTAGATTTTGCAAGAATTTTGTTCAGCCGACTAACTTTACTCAAACTGGAAACATTTGTACAAAGGTTTTTCCGGCCGGTTCGTTCAACAGAACGAAGAGCCTTCTGGTCAGCCTTGCGAGCCGACTTGAACGACTCTGATCCAGCTGAACGGCGTCTGTTCCAACTCCTTCTACATTGTTTCCTGAGTCTAGTCAGATCGGAACTACACCATGGGGTTCTTCTTGTAGTCTTTACAGACCGCAGAGGACACGCTTCTTCAAAAGCTTCCATAATGTAGGATGTTGTAGTATCAACGGCATTATCCAAATCACTTAGATTTTCAATAGACGGAGAATATCCATGAAATTTGGTCGCATCCAATTCAGTGTAGAGTTCCCAGTTTGTTGACCGGGGATTCCTAAAACGCAAAGTCTGCGCAGTTACATTTGAATGTTCAAAGAAGATGTAGCGATGATCAGATAATGATTCCACATCTGATACATGCCAAGGGATGGTACACAAATTATGTCACGCTAAATTTCAACTTTTTCCTTTTTCCAGCCTCAGGATAGAGACTGAAGAAGGGCAGCCGATTATTTCGCAGAAACACAAGGTCACAACACCTGCACCATTACTCCGGGTAGCACAGGAAGGGCTCAATACTGTGGAGGGCGCCCTGGTACCCCACAGGCTCCGTTAGCGGTTAGGTTTTATTTAGACCCCCCTAACCATTCATTCCTAGGCACGGTACGTATCACACCATGAATTAGGGGTCACCTGTGAGGTGGACTTTTACCACCGGAACGGGCAGTCCGTAGTGTTAATTCTTAGCCAGTTGAAACTACCGCTACCTACACTACGCGGCTATCTAGGCTTCTCGGGAAAAGGAGGTTAATATTAAATATTAATTAAATATAAATTTTATTGATTTTCTCCTGACGTGCCCAAGCAACCTCCGAAAAAACACACGAAATCTGGTGCACTGACGGTACCGATTTTTTACGTTTGTAGCTCCTCATTTTACCATCTCCGAATGGTCATTTTGCCATTCATTCCCCTATGGAGCGTACCGGACCTGATGATTTACTTACTTTATCTGCCCATTCCGAATGTTGTGTGATTGCACATTTCCATATACTTTTGATATCGGCAGACTTAGCTTTTGTTTTCCGGTCAGCACTTTTAGAAGCCATTGTGATTTGATTTAAATCGAAATATCCGCTCAACTTTCCTTGATTAACCAAATTAACGAGCCAGCCAGAGTGCAGAAAACCAGAAGAGAAACGTCAAAAATTGACCAGTCGACGTTTGTCATTATCCTGAGACACGCTAAAATCATGATCTACACGGAGACGCGGTTCAATTTAATTTTGGGTTGTTTCAACACAGGCGGTTCAATTTAATTTTGGGTTGTACACACTTAGATAAGACTACCCATAAATGGGTATTGAAATCACCCAAATTGCACGGTGCACTTTAAACTCGGCAGTAATACAGATAAGGGTATTCAATTTTTCAACCCAAAAATGGATCATTTAAATAACTAAAACGGCCCGCTATGGAAAGCATAGATAGCACCATCGTAGCCTTATGTGTTTGACAGAACAGCAATGCTGTCACAATGTTAAATCCCATATACAGTGACGCCTTTGTTTTCATGCGGTGAGCATTATTGCAACAGAGCAACCAAAACAGATTCTACCAGTGGACACCCATCCAAGGCAATGGGACTTTCGCGTACAAAAGGAGAGGAAGTGATACCGTAATACTTTAGCAACATGGAATGACTCGATGGTTGGATGTTCGCTGGTTGGAAAATATGCCAACTAAAAAGCACTCAAATGTCAAGTCTCCATTAGACTGGCCCAGCTTAGTATGGGAGAAAAATTAAGTTGTATGATTCCACGGGGCACCCCCCAGGATTATTCCTTGGGGTTAGAGGAAGCCTTTCTGAAAAGTTCAGCTCATTTGGTCGTTCCATGAGCTGGCGCATTTGAATTGAAGTTAATATGGGATTTTCAGCTCAAACATATGGGAAACAGCACATCATCTACTGTTTGGTTCAGAAAAATTGTTAATCACGTTCAATTAAACCCAGAATGTCAAAAACACTACTTGATATGATAGCGAACAATATTGTAGAAGGTTGTATCATGATTTAAATTGATAAAGTTGGTGTTTTAACTCTCTGAAGTTCATCATGCAATACTGCTTTGTGTTTCTTATATAGCTTGGAGGTAGCCACTAAGCGCATCATAGCCACCTATGACGCTGGGCGAGCTGAGGCACATGTCGCATGCATATAAGTGACTGTACGGGAGTGCTGATCTAAGCCTAACTTTCAACAACTGAAATAGTAATGAAAATGAGATTAAATCCAGATACAACCTTCTGCAATTATGTTCATTAGGGTATCAACTAGTGTATTTGTCATTCTGAGTTTAATTGAACACGAACAATTAGTATACGGAACGAAACAGGGACGTAGGGTCAATTTTCAATATATTTGAAACGAATATCCCATACAAACTTCAAATCGAATGCGCCAGCTGGTGGAGCAACCAATTGAATTGAAATTTCGAGAGAGCGTTTTTCTTACCCCAAGGCTCATATCTAGGGGGTGCCCCATCGAGTTTTACAACTTTTTTGTTTGAGGGCCAGTCTAGTCTCCATATATAGAACAAATGCGTATGTATACATACTATATATGTATACATACTATATATGTATACATTAGAGTGGTTCAAAAAATCGTTTTTGCTCCACACCGCTCATTCGATTCTAGATCAAATTCTGAGTATCCTCCCAAAATTTGAACTCATCTGGATGAAAACTGAAACTGCACAAGCCCTTTAAAGTTTATATGGGAATTACTATGGAAAAAATAAGCAATTCATTCAATCGGGCATAGAATTTGCCCATGTGCTCTTGTAGATTAGAACTATGTTGATACTGTGAGATACAATAATCAGCTACAACTTTGCCGAAGACCGTTTTTAAATCGGACGCCCCGGTAATTAGTTATTGATTTTTGAATGAGATGTAAAACTTTGAGTATAATTATTGGACTGATCTGCAGGCATCACTGGATATATGCAGTAAAACATAGTAGCCATGATTTGTGCGTGCTATCTTTCGCGCCAGGTGCAGCAATGTTGTCTGTTCAGAGGTTAAATGAGCACTGCTGAAGAATTTGCGACTGGATATAAATTAATAACTAATTACTGAGTCGTCCGATTTGAAAAAGGTCTTCGGCAAAGTTGTAGCTTTTGAATGTATTTCACAGTATAAACGTAGTTCCAATCCCCAAGAGCACATGGACAAACACTATGACCGATTGAATGAATTGGTTACTTTTCTCATAGTAATTCCCATATAAACTTTAAAGGGTTTGTGTAGGCTCAATTTTCATCCAAATGAGTTCAAATTTTGGGAGGACACTCAGAATTTGGTCTAGAATTGAATGAGCGGTGTGGAGCAAAAATGAATTTTTGAACCACTCTAGTATACATACTATATATGTGCGTTTCGTGACGATTTGCTCTCCAGATGCGTTAGTGTGGAGCATTTTCAGCAGCTGTCAGTCGTTCCAACTAACGAGTCGGATTCGCTAGATGGAAGGCAGTCGTGTTCCAACCAGCGAATCCCCACTGTAATATATTTAAGAACTTAAACGTGTATAAACATAAGCAACTTGCTTCCAGAACGAAACCAAAACACTGTTGTGATCGCACAAAAGAAAACTTCAGTAAGGGGTCGAACACTTCCTATTTTACACGACTAGCTTCTGAGGGTCAGACACTATTCTACTTTTAATAAGCATTTGCAAAAACTACCTTCAATGATCCATTAGGTCATAATCAATCGATCATTAAACTATTTTCCATTGGCATAATAAATAATTTTGAACCATTATTCCTGCGATACGCGTGATTTCACAACAAATTTAACCACTAAGGGCTCATTCGCAAATTTCATATTTAACGCCAAAAATGGGCAATTTTGATACCCACCCAACCCCCTCGTTTTACAAATTTTGTACGCGCTGTAACATTTTAAGGAAGTTTATAACCTATGTTACCAAAGACCTATTTTCCAATTTTCTCCCACTAATCGTATATTGAGCTCTCGCCGAGCGGTAGCACGAACACATGCGTAAATTTGCTGGTGGAAAATACTGCCGTTTGATTTTGCTGGGAACAGCTGATCTTTATTTATATATTCAACCAGTATTCTTGAAGTAGTGTTGGTGACGTAGTATGTACACGAGCGCAGAAACACTGACCGGATCTGTACATTTTCAAAAGGAAAAAAAGTTTATTATTGTCGAATTCGTTTTTGAACCTAGGTTGTGTTGGAATAGAGGTAGTGTCGCATCACAGGTAGAAGAATCGTCGGTTGAGAAGCATGCGTCGCCGTAGGTAAAAGTGTGGAAGTTCGTTGAGAGAGGTATGATATTTGTGTAGGATATTGAATTGTAAATGTATACCTGGTTTGAATAAAGAGAGTTGCAGCTGCTGATTGAGGTATCAGTCAGTAGCTGCCCAGTTTAAGGAAACATCTACTGTAAGTATTGTATTTCTTTATGATTTGCAATCGGATGTGGACGAGTTAGCCTCGCTAGGATCTGCGTGGTCTTAGCGTACTAGCTCTTCAACAGGTTGGAACTGTTGCAACCCGTTCTGAATCACAGTTTCAATCCCAACCCGATTCAGGTTCGACCGGACTACAATTTGCTTGACGTTTGTTTATGTGTTGATCACCGTCCCAGTTCCTAAAAATGGAAACGACATATGTTTTTAACTATTCCGAGAAAAGTGTAAATTTTGTGTTCCTTCATATGCTGCACACGGTGCGTTCTCAACCCAACCTCTTTTTTTACGGTTCTTCTATTGTGCTCTGAAAAAACCACGTTATGCGATTATCTGAAAATGTCGATATACCGTCGCAGTAGTAATGAAAATCACCAAATGTTTCAGATTCAGCAAATTTCTTGGGGCTGTTTGGGCACGTCAGGAGTTAATCATCAATGTTAACTTCCTTTTCCCGATCAGCCTATATAGCCGCGAAGTGTCGGTAGCGGTTATTTCAACTGGCTAAGAATTAACACTACGGACTGCCTGTTCCGGTGGTAAAAGTCCACCTCACAGGTGACCCCTGATTCATACGGCTTTAAGCTTACCGTGCCTAAGAATGAATGGTTAGGGGGGTCTAAATAAAACCTAGCCGCAAACGGAGCCTGTGGAGTTCCAGGGCGCCCTCTACAGTATTATGCCCTTCCTGTGCTACCCGGAGCAATGGTGCAGGTGACCTTGTGTTTCTCCGAGATAATCGGCTGCCCTTCTTCAGTCTCAAGCCTGAGGCTAAATAGGGTGATCAAAGTAATTTGGACAGACCGTTACGCGTATATAATTTGGCCATTTACGGCAAAATCAAATGAAGGTGGCCAAATTATATACGCGTAACGCTCTGTCCAAAATACATAAAACACCCTAAGGGTGGGATTATTAATACATTGTAATTTAGTTTAAATTTTCACCTCTATGGTTTCGCATTATGCGTTTTACGCAGTGTATTCTGTGCTTTTCGTCTTTGGCGACTTTTCAGAGATACCGATCTGGTTTTTGTTCGCTGCTGATCTTTTTCGTTCTGAGATTGCGAAAAGCTTAATCCTACCTAGTTTGGGTAGTGGCTACGGCTAGGATAGCTTAGTTAGATCAATCTCCAGCATAAAATGTCAGCAGCGATCAATCTTTGTAGACTCTTGCAAATGGTACAGCTTAAGTGGCGCTTGTTCAAAAACCTTACTTCTGTGAACTTTTATCTAGGTAACCTAGTGGACCCAGTTTTTGCTATTTTTAGAAACATTAAATGGCATACTGGCGTGCCATGCCTCGTGCATGCGTGCTCGTAAATAGCGCTGACGTCGCTACACTCATTTCTAAGTTAACAACCAGAGATGTATGTGCTGTCACAATTGATATTTCTGTATGTGACCTCAATAGGAAATACGTCTTTCGTTTTGTGGTGTATTTACCACATGATGAACCATCCCTAAAGGATGATTTCAAACGAGTTGTCGTTCACTGCCTATGAAAAGGCCTTCTGCTGATTATGGTCAGTAATGCTGATATTCATCACATCATCTGGAGCAGCTCAGATATCAACCCAGGTAACCACTAAGCACTGTTATAAGCGGTATATGGGCCGCTTAACGGATTTTCAGTGCCAACAGGCTTTATATAACATTTTCAAGTGTTTTTAGGCACTGTGACCTTTGGGCACTGAAACAAGCTGTATATGAGTATATAACGCTATACCACAGTACTCGTAAGCCCTGTGCCTGCAAGCAGCACAGAACGGCTGTCAATGCTGTTAAGAGGCTTGTGTAAATGACGTTTATGCCACCCGAATCAAATTTGGCTTCGTTCAAAACAAATCACGAACGAGGATGCAATTTGTCAAGAATGACAAAATTTGAAGCGGTATTGAATAGCAACATGATTGTTATTACGGATGATTAAAAAACGTATAAGGTGTGGTGCTGTAAACCTGATCGCAATCCGAATGGTCTCCGGAACAACGGGATACCAGGTTCGTAATTATCTGAATCCTCCGCAACGAACGAAAAAGTCTGAAACTCACGCATTCCAACCGTTCCGGAGATCGTCCGGATTGCACCGACTGTGATCAGGGTTGCGGTACTGGGAAAAAGGGATAAAATTTATTTTTAATGCTCTCAGGGGATTTTCCAGGGAGTTTCTCGAATATATAATACCTGTTGTTTATGAGATTTTTGTTCTGGGTTTCGACAAAATGTAGCAATTAAATATCCAGGTCAAAGTACATTCAATGTATGCCATTACCAGCATCCTTGATAATACCGCTTTATGTACAATGCTGAGCAAGGTAAATCAGAAGAGCATCGATAGAGCAGATGGGAATGTAACCGGAATCATTTAATAGTAGGAGATGGGAGAACATTAGTTCGGGCCGCAGTCATTCAACAAAAAAAAACAACTTGGCTGAGACAGAAATAGAAAGAAAAGTACATGAGATAAACAAACTTTCTTTTTTTCTTTTTCCTCCGCCCACGTGCTATAAAATTTTTGACATATCTCACTTCAGGGACTAGGAACGAGTAGGCCGTTTATCGGCCGAATAATTCGCCAAAAGTGGCTTTTGAGCGGCCCTTAATCACGATATAGTTCCAATTAGCCCAGTTGACTATGCCTTTAAATCGACTATAGAACTGATTTGGGGCCGATTTTTACGGCTTATTGGTTACTTGGGAATTTGAGAAGCTCCAGTCTGATGGAATGCTTAAGTAGTTCAAATCTTGGATTACTTACTGTAGGAAATCGCCTACATCTCTATATGAACATAAGAATGTAAATTCGCAGACTTTGCATTTGTTATACTCCACAAACTGGGAATTGGTTGTGACCCAATTCCATGGATTTTCTCCGTCCATTGGAAATCCTAGTGATTTGGATTTTTCCACTTCCGGTGAATTGGGACACAATTGTCCTTGCTTCGAGTGATCTCAAAATTGCTTGTCACTTTGCTTATAGGAAATGTTCCTCACAACTCCCTTCGCGGGACGAGTGGACGTCTGTACATTACTGAGCCATCCCAAAGGTGGCTAAGTATTTAACAAATCTGTCAAAGCAGAATTGCAGTCGCTTGCTTACAACCTTGACTGGCCACTGCCAACTCAACTATCACATGGCAAATATTCAGTGTGTTGATACTTTTGTGTGTGATAGTTGTGATTCCGATTATGGAACTTCTTATCACCTGATATGTAACTGACAAGTTCTCGCGTAATTGCGATTCCAATTACTTGGTAAACACTTATTAAGTGAAACTGATTTCAGAACCTGAATCTTCAGGACCTTCTGTTATTCTTAACCCGCTGTGGTAATGAGCTATAGGCTCTCTTTACGCTCATGCGTTTTGCAGTGCCCTTTTTAGGGCGCTGTTCGAACTCATTGTGGTATGGAGCTACATGCTCTTAATTCGCTTATGCGATTTTCCCTCTTCAAGGGACCCCACTCCTATTTCCTCCCATCTTTCCCTTCCCTTTCCTCTCTCATCGGGTAGATGATGAAATAGGCTCAAATATGGCGATGTCACAAATCTCTCAAATGGCGGGGAACGTGCCTCTGGAGCCGGCCTTCTGATACCTGATACCGATATGCGATTATCTGAAAATGTCGATATACCGTCGCAGTAGTAATGAAAATCACCAAATATTTCAGATTCAGCAAATTTGAAACATTTGTATCCTTGAAGGACGAAAAAATCCAAGTCTACTTGAATTTTGATGTTGCGTTTGAAATGCGCGCATATCTTCTGCGCGTTACCGCCGCCGCTGGATGTGGATTTAATATAAGCGCCGCATTACTAGCGTCTACCAGACGTCGGAGTGATCGTTTATGGCCGGTACGCTGATCATAAGTACTGTGCAAAAGGATAGGACAAGAAAGGGTCAAGGAATGATTCCTCTACCGAAATTACTTGAGCTGTACGCTGCTGAGAAGTAGAGCTGATTTCATAACGTCGGTAACGCCTGCCGTACGAATCAAATGCAGCATACAGCTCAAGTAATTTCGGTAGCGGAATCATTCCTTGACCGTTTCTTGTCCTATCCTTTTGCACAATACTTATGATCAGCGTACCGGCCATTAGCATTGGGACCGTTCAAATATTACGCACCGCAACAGGGGGAGGGAGGGGGTCTTACATAGTGTTACGGTCCATACAAAAATTTGAAATTTTCCATACAAAATTGTTAGGGCCTGTTCACAAATTTCAGAACGCTGAAAGGGATGGGTGGATGTCTTTAAAATGTTACAGTTCATACAAAATTTGAAAAATATTCATACAAAAAGCGTTACGAGGGGGTGGGTGGGTATCAAAAATGCTCATTTTTGGCGTTATGAAATTTGTGAATGAACCCTTAAGCCTGATTCGCTGCTGACAAGTAATTTCTTGGCCTATCTTGATGCATGGAAAATTCCTGCAAGGAAGCGATCAAGGAAGCGCTATTTTCTGATCGCAGTACGCAGTTGAAAAGAGATGTCAGTTCAAACGGGAGTAGCTGTAGAAAATTTCTGCAAGGAATCGGGAAGAAATTTCTTTAGCGATTCCTGTTCAGCAGCAAATCAGGCTTTACGTTGAAGAGGGAGGGGGTCTTAAAATGACAAATTTTGCGTTACGTAATATTTGAATAAACAATAGAGGTAATAAACTATAGAGGAAGAATGTCGCTGGCGTCGCTGCAGGAACATCTTTTGCTGGCGGAGATAGGCGGGGCTATAAATGTCAACGCGAAAAAGTATGTAGTTTGACACTTATGTACCCGACATGTTTCTGAGCGAGAACAAAGGGAACAGCAGCGACATTCGTCCTCTATAGTTTTCTATCTCTATTGAATAAACTTTTTAAAGGGTAATCACAAACAACCGTGTAATGAGTGAGAATGAAAACCTACACGGAGACGGAATTTTACTCAATTTTGGGTTGTTTCAACGCAATTCCGTAGTTGAGCCCAATAACTCAATTTTGGCTAAATTTCCAAGATCCCCACTAGGTAGTTTGGCTTTAATTCCACTAGAAAAATATACTCAATTTTGGGTTGATTTAACGCAAAATTGAGTTCTTTCGACCCAAACATAAGAAAAGTTGCATTTACCCAAATTTGGCTTATTGGGCCAAAGTACCCACATTGGGTAGATGCAGTTCTCTCTATTTTTGACAACATTCGTGTGGGAGAAAGAGAAAACCGAGAGATTTTGGGTTGAAACTATAATCGATATACTTAATTTTGGGTAAAGTAAACTAAAAAATTAGGTAAAAATATTTCTCCGTGTAAATTTTCGGTACATGTTTGTCTCTGTGTGTGTTTTTTTGTGTGTCCCATATATATATTCACAATTTGCATGATTCGTTTTCAGAATAGAGATAGAAAACTATAGAGGACGAATGTCGCTGCTGTTCCCTTTGTTCTCGCTCAGAAACATATCGGGTACATAAGTGTCAAACAGCATACTTTTTCGCGTTGACATTTATAGCCCCACCTATCTCCGCCAGCAAAAGATGTTCCTGCAGCGACGCCAGCGACATTCTTCCTCTATAGTTTATTACCTCTATTGTTTTCAGGCACTTGTTTAACAGCGATGTTTACTCCTAAACTTAGAAGCCGAAATTTTCACAAGTCTTTGACGTTTACAAAGTGAGTCAAATATGTTTGTGTTTACTCAAAAGTGAGTAAGGTCGTTTTCTTCCATGATTGAGTAAAAAGTCACTCACTTTGATAAAATAAAGTTACTCACTTTTAACAGCTAACTTGAAACTTCAAAAGTGAGTCAAACTTACTCTCTTTTGAGTAGATTTGAACGAGCGTGTAAAATTTCGGTATATGTTTGTATCTGTGTGTGTTTTTTTGTGTGTAACCCTAATGGGTTGGGTTCTGCTAAATTACAGTGTAGGATGCAAAATGGTGATAACAACATTGGGTTTTGAAGCATTCAAATTTGGTTGTTTGGCAAATTTATCGTAATTGTACTGAAACATAAGTATTTCAAAACCGAAAACTATTGTGCGTCAAATAATATATCTATTAAAAACAAAGTGATTTCGCGGCCAAAATGTCAACTAGATCTCAACTTACTAAAGACTTGAATGGTGAGTAACAAGAATGCATTCGATGGAATACCTCAGTGCTTCCCAAACTGTGCGCCGCGGCGCCCTGGGGCGCCTTAAATCTTTTTCAGGGGCGCCGTGGGCCGATTAAAAGTAAGGCCTGGCAAACCTTCTCAACTTATGTTATAATTGTATTACATTGATCGAAAGCATCAGACGAAAGATGAATACGAAAATCGAACAAAGAAGACAATTAAGCTGCTCGCCACAGAAGTTGAAAGCAACTTTTTGGGAGTGAAAACATTAAGATAGCTTTGAGATATCGCTCACCAGTTCAAAAAATAATAATATCTATGTTCAAAGTTTTTCAAATTCCATGTTCCAAATTTATGTTGACAAACATTGTAAAGGTATATACAGTAGACGTTCGGCTACTGCAACATGTTTACGTTTCACTTAGCGAACGAAATTCGATAACTGCAACGACTGACAAACGTCAACAACCCATCAACTGACGTAAAATGAACGTGAAATTCATTCGACTGTTCATTTGGGCTAATAGGGGCTAACATGGCGCACCATTTTGACGTTTGGTGGTGCGATAACTGGAGAATTGTTGCAGTTACCGGACTTGCAGTTAAAAAGCATTGCAGCCGTAAACCGTTTGCACCGACCGAACGTCTACTGTAATAGAGTTTTCTGTAGGATTAGTTAAAACTTTCTCAGAGTTTATATATTGATGAAGTTCTGAAACAACATCCTCTATAAATGATATCAAATTGTTATTACGCTATAGTCACAACCTTGCTGGTAGGGATCTCAGTAACAAACAGATCTTCAGGCTGGATGGAGTTACATTGTGTTGTTAAAAGCTCCACTATGATTTTTTCATCTTGCTTGCTTGCTCTTCCTCTGTTTACCTGAGTTATACTACACATTTTCATAGAAACGGAAGAACTTATGTTATTAATTGTTTAAGAGAATTGCAGCCCTAGGCTGGCTCATTTCTGCGATCATATGTCAAAAAGTAAATTAACCTGGAAAATGCCATAATTTTTATTCTCCTTATCAAAATTGAAGTCGCTTAGTTATATCGAGAAGGGGGTTTCACAACACTGGGAGAAACAATTTAACTTTTCTTATTTCTTATTCTGATGCATAAATGTTAACCATGTTAAAATCTTTCGCAAATGTAAAGACATTTTTATAGCCTCGAATTGAAAGGAATCCTTTGACGATTTTTTTTAAATCCTGCGTCGATCAAAATTTACCGTTTTTTCTATTTTTATGCTTTTACAATACAAGCGGCGCAAATTTAGCAAGAATTTAAGGTTCACTACAGGATCCAGAAACACCAGAAACTGTGATAGTTCAAAATATAATTTAATATTTTTTGCAGATTCCTATTTTTGTAAAAAAAATGTGCAATTGTTTTTCATATCAATAATTTTATTGAATTATCAAAGAACGTACTTTTTGCAAAAGAAGATTTTGTTCTAGCATGAAAAGTCTGGCAGAAACTTTGTCGAAAATATTCATATTTTTGTATAAAATGATAATAGTGCGCCGCGCTTCTGATAAAAAAATGTCAAAGGGCGCCGTGATTACAAAAAGTTTGGGAACCCCTGGAATACCTGTTTTTATTGATAATGTCTAATGGGAGTATCTTATTTATTTTTGTAATTGGGTAATTACTATTGAATCTACTTAGCTGATGTTCTCATGTAATAGGCTCAGTGCACTTTTTTTTCTATATCGTATGAAGGCAAAAAACGTTCGTGCATACAACGTAAATCGGTTCGGATGATTCATGAATAGCCCTCCGGAGCACCCATTCCAGCCATTTCATAGAAGAAAAAGAAATCTTGGGAATAGATAAGAATCTGATAGTGATATTCTACGTCAGAATTTTTATAAGTGGCCAATTTGCGCTAAAACAGCAGAGATCTTCCGTAGTAAATCTCAAATTCTTGTTTGACCTAACAAAAGTTTTCCCGAGTAGAGAATGCAGGGCTAGTAGCGAGTCACTTTTTTCGACCTGGTCACTAAAAAGTCACTACTGTGCTGCATCAATATCCGGACACTTCAAGACCAACAATTGAAAAGGCCTCAAGTCCAAAATGTAAACAAATCGGGTTTCTGCTGATTTAAGTGTATAAGAGCCTATTCTTACTGTAACATACAATAGTCATGCAAAAATATGCATGAAAGTTGAAAAAATATCATTTTTCTAAAAGGCCCCATCTCATTTCCCGATAATTAGGATATTCATCGCAAATGCGACCTTTTCCCAAAAAGGCCCCATTTCTATATTTACTTGAAACCGAGTTGAGGCCTATTAAACAAACATCAAAATTGCAACTAAAATTACGAAAAAATGTTTCAAATTTACTAAGCAAATACAAGTTATACTTCAGCCGCTCCGCGCCATGTATTATTTTACACAGCGATAGTCTCAACGGCGAACATAATCAAATTTTCCGTCGGGTTCCTGTGGAGTGATGTATTTTGTATCATACTACCTAATAATACCTGTGTCAGCATGTCTGTACTTCACGACTTATTGATAACAACAGGATTTCGTTACAATTGCATGAAACATAACGTTCAATTGAAATATTACTTCAATTGAACAAATATTTCCATACAATTGCTCGACGACACTCTCGCCTAGCACATCCATTATGTTTGTCCATTATGTTTATCGATGACGATGATTGAATAAATCACATATTTAATCGACCGCACGAATCTCCTCTTGCTGCAGAGATCCCATGTACCTTGCTTTACCACGTAACACTCTTCTACACTTCAATTATCGTATTTTATCATGAATTTTGAATGATTTTCAAAAGGCCACATCTGAAGATTATGAAAAAACAAGCCACAACTAGAAGGCCTCAACACATTTTAGAGTAAACAAAGGCGTCAACTCACAGGCCTCATCAGCGTCGACCGGCGTCTATGGCCACAAATGAAAAGGGCTGCACAGCTTTTGGTGAAATAAAAGCCTCATTTCCTTTGACTCGTTTTTTTAGCAGGATTTTTTGCTAAAATGATAGTAATGAATATTCATACCTATAAATCAGTTTATCCATCGACTTTCTGGACGATAAAATAACATAAAATGCTAGAATTCATAATTTAAATTTGATTTATTGTTTGACAAAACAAGATTGCATTTTTCTCATTGTTTACGTTTTGGAGATGAGGCCTTTTGAATTGTTAGTCTTGACTTGAGCAGTCATAAATGTTCATGCCCCATTTTTAATAAGTTTCTTTCTGAATTTTATAAAATATGTTTATGCAACCAACAGTTTATTGGTAGAGATTAGTGAAAATGATAAATTTTACGATACAAAAAAATATGATAATATCATGAAAATAATGAAAATACAGAAACTTTTGTCTTGTTTTGTCCTTAAACCCGGATATCTGCAGCAAGTCTTGTCTATAAATCCCATAAATCCAGACACGTGTGAATCAAAATTCGGAGAGCCCTATTTCAACATGGAAGGCAAATTACCCCGAAAACCAGTTCCCCGAATGCGCCACTTCTCCGAAAGTTAGTGATGCTCTTTAAGAAATTCTTCAAGGGCGCTCGTGAATTTGAGCCTGTGATTCCGTCTTCCTCGTACTGTGTACGACAAGCGAGGTTTTCCTGGTAGTGTTAAAATAGTTGTCGACGTAATAACTACTAACATCAGGGCAGGTAACTTTTTTCGACCTCGTCACTAAAAAGTAACTATTTCCAACAAAAAGTCACTAAAGTCACTTTTTTCAGGAAAATAGTCACTAAAGTCACTTTTTTCGTGATCTGATGATAATGGAAATCAAGGCTGGGTTAGCTTTTCAGATTAGATATTTGTTATTATTAGGCATTTCACGGCGAAATTATCTCTTTCGCTCTGCAACAAAACTTGAAAACAATGGTGCCAGTACCTGTCAACTTTGACAGGTACTGGCACCATTGTTTTCAGATTTCCCGAATGAGGGAAAGAGAGCGATTTTCTGATGACGTCACCGGGCAATTAGGTCCGTCCCACTCGGGCTCAGATTAGGTAGCACTTCTAGTACTGCATTTGGTCCCTCGGTAGTGCAAAAGGTACCCAAGTTTGACAGATCGCAATACACTTTTCACGGCAATCTAGATTACCTTATGAGCCATAAAATATTGAGCAACTGCAAGGGACATAAAGGTCTTTAATTTGTCTTTGGTGCAATGGGCAATAAACAAGGGTTTGTTCACAAATTTCATAACGCGAAAAATTGTCAATTTTCGACACCCACCATCCCCCTTCTTTGTATCATTTGACATATCATTTGACGAGCTGTTAGGTACATTATCATCTTTTGTATAGAAACTTAAAATTTACGATTGTATCTAACAGCTCTTAACGTTAAAAACACATCAGCACAGGAACGTCAACGAGAGCAGTGGCGATTCCCTAACCTCAAATCTACTTGTTCCACGAATAGACATTCTTGACTTTACGCAACCAATTTGCATCTATGTATCAAATGAAGATTTGCTAGAAATGAAGATTCCAATCATTTACTATTTGCTTTATGATCTCAATTTGCCGAAAATGGCATTTTTAGATGCGTAGAACAGATAAAAAGTGAGGTTACGAGTCGCCTCTGAACGAGAGAATACGGACCGGCACCATCGGCAATGACCACAGCGACGGAAATGGAGTAGGGTATCCGTCCTATTATGGAGGACTTAAGCACGGTGTTGAAACTAAAATTGTATTCCACTGTCCAAAACCTAAATTTTATAGTATTTTGCACTGTGAAGTATTAAAACTATCCTTTATGTGGAGTATAGTGAACTAAAAAAGTAATTTTTGGAATCAAACATACATTTTTTTAACATAAATCTGAAGCTCTTCCTTTGTCCTATTATTGCGATATTTCGTCCTATTATTGCGGTAGTGTCGTCCTATTATTGCGGTATACCAAAAATCATAGTTTTTAATACATTCAGTATACATTCAATGCCATACAATGTTTGAGAATTGAAATTATGCTCCCTCCATGTTAATGACACTGCACGGTACTGTCAGTTTGTGTGACTTTGGACATATCTATAAAGAAAGCTAATTCATTACTTTATGTCACGATTCGAAAACAAATCAACAGAATCGAATGATTCTGCCGGTTTTATCTCCTGGACAATGTTAATGTGAACAGACAAGGTTCTTCCATCTGTGACCACTAATCGCTATATAATAAATAAATTTGTTGACTTAAGTATAACCTACAAGTTTAGTGCTTTTGAAAATATTTTTCACTAGCTTTCACCAATCCAATGCAATTTTAAAAGATTGCTTCCTTGCGATCATTTTGTATCTTAGTTTTTCAACGTATCGTTGGCATTTTCAATCAGTTCACGTAATATTTTTGGTAAAACATTGTGTTTATTTGCAATATATTTGTAAATAAGAGCGACTACAGGATAAAGATAAACAGAAATCTTTTGTTTGACTAAATAAATGTATGAATGACACAAAATTATGTCACAAAATAGTATCCTAATAATATAATTAATGTTTCCAGCAATTACATTCAAAATGACTATTGAAATATCGAATTTTACATACAGGTTTACAGATACCGCAATAATAGGCAAAAAGCTATTTTCATTGTCCTATTATTGCGGTATATGCTTTTTCTCAAAAATATAAAACTTTTGTTCAAAATTCAATATCTAGCATGTAACTACATCCATACTGAACTGATATACCCGCTGCATATAATTGTTTTGGTTCCAAACTTAAAAATTCACGCTTATGAAATCCCGTCCGTAGATAGAGGGGCTGGTTAAAAATATAGGATTTTCTTGATGCATAATTTAAAACTGTTCTTCCAACGATCAAAATCGTTCAATTTCTAAATAATTTATCTGGTACAGCTTGGAAATACTATAAGCTTTCATTATCATCAATAATATCCATAGAAAATAGAGTTTTCGATAAATAATGAGGGTTTAATTCTTATACCGCAATAATAGGGAATACCGCAATAATGGGCAAATTACCCTAGCGATTAAAATCTCGGTACGTAGAACTGCAAATCTCTCAACTTCATCGAAAGCACTCGCATGCTCTCCGATGTACTGAAGATCCGCGGTTTCTACATCGTAGGGCTGCCGAAGGTGTGCTGGACAGGAGCAATGGTGCGAACGTTTAGAGGTTATCATACCATCTACCAGAGCTGCGGCAACACACGCAAGCTGAGGCGAAGGCGCGTGATCGGTTGGAGGCCGATCAATCAAAGGCCGATTCTTTAACTTCATCATAATCAACGTGCATAGTCCACACTCCGGAAGCACTGATGATGACAAGGACGCATTTTACGCGCAGCTCGAACGCGAGTACGAAAATATGGCCATTCGTAGCACCTATTTCCAGCACAACCACTCCTATCGGTACACCTGGAGATCACCTCAGCAGACAGAATCGCAAATCGACCACGTTTTGATTGATGGACGGCACTTCTCCGACATAACCGACGTCAGAAACTATCGTGGCGCTTACATTGACTCCGACCACTACCTGGTGATGATGAAACTGCGCCCAAAACTATCCGTCATCAACGATGTACGGTACCGACGCCCGCCTCGGCGCAATCTAGCGCGCCTGAAACAACCGGATTTCGCAAATGCGTACGCGCAACATCTTGAGGCAGCGTTGCCGAATGAGGGCAAGCTCGACAGGGCCCCTCTTGAGGACTTCTGAAGGACAGTCAAAGGAGCCGTTAACGACGCTGCCGAAAGCATTGTCGGATATGTGAAACGGAGCTGAAGAAACGATTGGTTCGACGAAGAGTGCCAGGAAGTTTTAGAGCAGAAGAATGCAGCGCGGGCTGCAATGCTGCAGCATGGTACGCGACAAAACGTGGAACGATACAGACTGAAGCGGAAACAGCAAAAGCGCCGCCTGGAAGAGGAGGAATGCCAAGAGATGTAGTTGTTGTACCGTTCTCAAGAAACGCGGAAGTTCTAACAGAAGCTTAACACATCCCGCAAAGGCTTCGTGCCGCGAGCTGAAATGTGCCGGGGTAAGGATGGGAGCATCTTGACGGACGGTCGCGAGGCGATTGAAAGGTGGAACCAGTACTACGATGCAGATTAATTAATATACACATAGAACGTATTTTCATTTCTAGTAATTTTTATGACTAATGCTTGTAGTTTTCAATTCACTTTTTAATCATTTTTGTTAATCATTTTGGCCACTAAAGTCACTATTATTTTGCTGTCTGTCTGCTATTGCGCTTCTTGAGATATATTTTAGTTTCTCTCTTTTTTGTGACTGTCAAACAGTTATGCGCCAGGGTGAATCTCTTATCATGGACAGTGCGCTTATTTTCCCTGCTAAGAGCAAATCTGCGCTTAACGGTGGCATTCAATCCACACAACACTGCGCGCAACTACCTGGCGCACAATTAATAATACAACAGAAAAATTAAGAAAAGTTTTCGCAACTTGTGTAAATATCACAGTCAATTAATATTTAAGCGGACCAAAATGTATACCCGTACCTTGCAGCATGCATAAACACTTCACAACGGTCAGCTGGTAGACCAGTTTTAACCTTTGTCCTCGTTTTCGTTGGCCACACACAATGGATCTGGGTTGCGCGTAACACTGGCGCGTAACTGGCCGGCGCGCAACTAACTCGACGAAAGAGGACGAAAGTAAAATTTTACGAAATATTCGCAATACCAGCCCTGTAACATTCACATCAGTGATTTTCGCTTCTTTGCACTCAAAAAAATCCAAACGTCATTGCTACGTGAAAAATCACGTAGATCATTTTTTTTTTATTTTCTTTATTAGTATCATTCCAAACCAGAGGCGTCGCGTGACCTAATTAGAAACCTGTGCACGTGCACTTCTAATTTAGTGTTATTTTATATTTTTTCATTATAAGGTATACCTTGGACTCAATCCTTTTTTTTTGTAAGGTAATAATCAGTCTTAACTAACCTTCGTTTTCAAATAGAATTTTTATCTAGCCCATCAATTGAGTCAAAACATTTAAGATGCTAATCAGGTTGTTTATCGTCTTGATTTATCAATTAAACCAACATTTTTTCAATTTTAATGATTAGTCATTATTATTAGCAAATTGTGATATGACAATAATTCGAATTTTGCGAGTAATCAGTTTCGATTTATGAAGCACTGGATTCTAGCTAATATTGCAATACAGGGTTGGGATCATAGCCCACATATCCTTTCATAGAATTAATTCAAGATCGGTCGCATCGTGTACTTAGTGCATGTATCATGAAAAAAGCTCGCTTTTAAACCACACCACAAGCGTGAAAATGCCGGAGGGTGTCAACGCTTTTGAATACATTTTCTGGTTGTCTTCTGATTGACCATCGCATATACCACCGCGCTAATACTGTATGTTGAAAGCGAGGTTTTTAACCAGTATTGCACAAAAAACAGCGCGAGTACTGAGTTCCAAACTTACTGAAACTTCTTACCGTCATTCATCTGAAAAATCGCGCCAGTGCTTCACACCACAAGCGTGGTGATGCTGAAAGCGCGAAGGCAGCAAACAAAATGGATCTCTCTCGTGTATTGATTTCTCTCTTGTCTCCCCATCCGCACGCTCGCTTTGATGGATGATGTATCAAGACCAGGCTTGATAGAAACTCCTCTGCGATGCAAAGAGGAGGCGATTTTGCCGTTTTTCTGAGGAGAAAAAAATAAACTCAAAATTTTCAACACAGATCCTCAAGCGATTCGAGTCAGAGTGCAGAAAAATGCGAGGATTTTTTCAGGCACTCTCTCTCTCTTGTTGCGATGCTCACCATCACTCACACTTCAAACGAACTCTCGAGTCTGCCGCCCGAACAGACAGTCCTCGGGGAGTTGTGAGAGCACCCTTTTTTGATGGAATTTTACTCGGTTTTTTTTTGTGCTACATCTTCCTCGCTCATTTTTTGTTGCCTCTCTGCTTAGCATTTTTTCGCTCCCTCGCAAAGAGGCAAAGGCAGCACGCTGCTCTAGAGTAAGTCACCGAACTCTGATGATTTTGAGGAGAATTATCAAGCCTGATCAAGACTGTGCACCGGCCAGAGTTGACGCTTTGGCTACTTACACACTGGCATCTGTAGTTCAAAAAGCATTCTACCACATATTCAGAATTGCGTGTACAATACAAGGCAGCGCGTTTCCCGATGAGAGTGCACACGTTGGGTTCCATTGTCACAGCAGCAACGTGTAGCGTGGAACAAAGTGTTGCGTAGCATGCACGGCGCTGAGCGCGTGGAGAAAATAAGGTCACATATCTCGCGCCGCACCAAACATGTTTTTCATTTAATTTGCATAGCAAAAATAACAACTAATACCATGACCCCACAGTTATGGATCAAATAGTGTGGAGTCAAACCTATAAAATTCAACAAAACGACATGGAAAACGTAGAATTGTAATTTAAAAGCACGAATCGAATCGTTTCAAATTGGAACTTCGGTTTGTAAATTGTTTTTGGGTGTAATATTTACATAGGATTGCATGAAAATTAAAAATTGTATCGGTTCCTGAAAACCATATTATGGATCAATTTTCATATTATGGATCAAATTGTGACATATTACGGATCAGTGCGCAAAATCAAGAGATTTTCAACTCGATGCATCTGTATTGCATGGTATGGCGAAAGTTAACAATGTGTCATATTTTACTGCAAAATAGCAGTGTTAGAGCTGGAAACAAGGGTAAAATGCCCTTTTTTTGTGATACTGCATTGTAGTAACTGAGACATGAACTGTTTTCGCTCCACACAAGTTTTCCACCCATTTTTGTTTGCTAAAAAATGAAATTTACAAACCTTGATGTTTTATTAGTTTCCTTAGTGCTATTGTATGAAAATGTCGAATCCAATGCATAAAATAGCAGAAATCTACATTCTTTGGTAGTGATCCATAACCGTGGTAAACAATCATTTCCTGGTCCATATTATGGATCACTAGTTAGAAGTGCTAATATTCAGTATTTAGAATCAACAATCAAGAAAAATGTTTTCCAAAGATGAATTCATACTAAATCGAAGCGAACGAGCATAAAATATGCTATAACATTTGAATTTTACCACCTGTGGGAGCTTATGAATGCTGACGGCACTTCTTACAGAAAACGACCATATAATGATAGCTGTTTGGTACCAACTAAACATTTGTCAAAAACACCGTTATTTAGCGGTTGAATGTTGTGCTTAACATTACAAATGGTAGAAGACAAATAGTGTAACATGGGAAAAATATGTTTTACGCCAACGTTTATGTTTTGAGCGAGTTATCCGATGTTGAACGCCAAAGTGATCCGTCACTGTGGGTGATCCGTAACTGTGTGGGCATGGTATTTTGATATGTGAAAAATGCGTTGCAAGCTGTCAGTAATACAGATAATTGAAATGGGCTAAATTTTATTGAGAGAATTATAGAATCGTACTTCAAAAATAGTACATATTGTAGGTGGTTAGGATGAACGAATTGCTGCGTGCAGTGCACGTGTTGCACATGTGGACGCGACGCCTCTGTTCCAAACATTACATTCATTTCTTATATCTAGGAGTTCTGTGTCATTAGACAACACTATCATCCTAATTTGGTAAAACAAATTTAAGATTTTATTAACATTTTGTTAACAGTTTTGTTGAATTTTTTTTACAGGTGAGTTGATTTCACCTGCTTATAAAAGAAAAAAAAACGCTTTGAATATACTTAACCTAACTTAACCTAAACATATAACGCATTAATCGTGGCAATAGAAGATTGTAACGATTTTTGCCTGAAATTATTGATGATTTTATTTGACATTTGTTCCACTGTTTTAACATTGGATATTCTATGTAACTCATTGGTACTATACCAGGGAGGAAGCCTCAGAATCATTTTCAAAATTTTATTCTGAATTCTCTGCAGAGCTTTCTTTCTGGTATTACAACAGCTAGTCCATATTGGTACAGCATACAACAGGGCTGGCCCAGATAGCCGTTGCGGTAAACGCGCAGCTATTCAGCATGACCATGCTGAGGGTCGTGGGTTCGAATCCCACCGGTCGAGGATCTTTTCGGGTTGGAAATTTTCTCGACTTCCCAGGGCATAGAGTATCTTCGTACCTGCCACACGATATACGCATGCAAAAATGGTCATTGGCACAGTAAGCTCTCAGTTAATAACTGTGGAAGTGCTCATAAGAACACTAAGCTGAGAAGCAGGCTCTGTCCCAGTGGGGACGTAATGCCAGAAAGAAGAAGTAGACAACAGGGCTGGCCTGAAAATTTGTTGGAATATCAAAAGCTTGTTCTTAAGACAAAGTTTTGATTTTGTATTAATAAGGGGATAGAGACATTTTACATATTTATTACATTTGGCTTGAATGCCCTCAATGTGATTTTTGAAAGTTAAATTCTTATCTAGCATGAGCCCTAGATACTTAAGGTGAAACATCTCGGAGTCCAAAGATGGCCAGCAAAATGGCCGACTTTTGTTTTCAAAGGCACTAAACTGAAACAATAGATAACAAACGTTTCTGATCTTCTTTTTTTAAGCTTTCGGTTAGTGCACAAAGCCAAAATAAAAAGTACATCGTTGTTGGATGCTTCCTTCGCGAGATTTGTGCCATTGAACTTTTAGTGCAATCTTAGAAGTTGATTCCAAACTGCCGCTCCGCGCCATGTATTATTTTACACAGCGATAGTCTCAACGGCGAACATAATCAAATTTTCCGTCGGGTTCCTGTGGAGTGATGTATTTTGTATCATACTACCTAATAATACCTGTGTCAGCATGTCTGTACTTCACGACTTATTGATAACAACAGGATTTCGTTACAATTGCATGAAACATAACGTTCAATTGAAATATTACTTCAATTGAACAAATATTTCCATACAATTGCTCGACGACACTCTCGCCTAGCACATCCATTATGTTTGTCCATTATGTTTATCGATGACGATGATTGAATAAATCACATATTTAATCGACCGCACGAATCTCCTCTTGCTGCAGAGATCCCATGTACCTTGCTTTACCACGTAACACTCTTCTACACTTCAATTATCGTATTTTATCATGAATTTTGAATGATTTTCAAAAGGCCACATCTGAAGATTATGAAAAAACAAGCCACAACTAGAAGGCCTCAACACATTTTAGAGTAAACAAAGGCGTCAACTCACAGGCCTCATCAGCGTCGACCGGCGTCTATGGCCACAAATGAAAAGGGCTGCACAGCTTTTGGTGAAATAAAAGCCTCATTTCCTTTGACTCGTTTTTTTAGCAGGATTTTTTGCTAAAATGATAGTAATGAATATTCATACCTATAAATCAGTTTATCCATCGACTTTCTGGACGATAAAATAACATAAAATGCTAGAATTCATAATTTAAATTTGATTTATTGTTTGACAAAACAAGATTGCATTTTTCTCATTGTTTACGTTTTGGAGATGAGGCCTTTTGAATTGTTAGTCTTGACTTGAGCAGTCATAAATGTTCATGCCCCATTTTTAATAAGTTTCTTTCTGAATTTTATAAAATATGTTTATGCAACCAACAGTTTATTGGTAGAGATTAGTGAAAATGATAAATTTTACGATACAAAAAAATATGATAATATCATGAAAATAATGAAAATACAGAAACTTTTGTCTTGTTTTGTCCTTAAACCCGGATATCTGCAGCAAGTCTTGTCTATAAATCCCATAAATCCAGACACGTGTGAATCAAAATTCGGAGAGCCCTATTTCAACATGGAAGGCAAATTACCCCGAAAACCAGTTCCCCGAATGCGCCACTTCTCCGAAAGTTAGTGATGCTCTTTAAGAAATTCTTCAAGGGCGCTCGTGAATTTGAGCCTGTGATTCCGTCTTCCTCGTACTGTGTACGACAAGCGAGGTTTTCCTGGTAGTGTTAAAATAGTTGTCGACGTAATAACTACTAACATCAGGGCAGGTAACTTTTTTCGACCTCGTCACTAAAAAGTAACTATTTCCAACAAAAAGTCACTAAAGTCACTTTTTTCAGGAAAATAGTCACTAAAGTCACTTTTTTCGTGATCTGATGATAATGGAAATCAAGGCTGGGTTAGCTTTTCAGATTAGATATTTGTTATTATTAGGCATTTCACGGCGAAATTATCTCTTTCGCTCTGCAACAAAACTTGAAAACAATGGTGCCAGTACCTGTCAACTTTGACAGGTACTGGCACCATTGTTTTCAGATTTCCCGAATGAGGGAAAGAGAGCGATTTTCTGATGACGTCACCGGGCAATTAGGTCCGTCCCACTCGGGCTCAGATTAGGTAGCACTTCTAGTACTGCATTTGGTCCCTCGGTAGTGCAAAAGGTACCCAAGTTTGACAGATCGCAATACACTTTTCACGGCAATCTAGATTACCTTATGAGCCATAAAATATTGAGCAACTGCAAGGGACATAAAGGTCTTTAATTTGTCTTTGGTGCAATGGGCAATAAACAAGGGTTTGTTCACAAATTTCATAACGCGAAAAATTGTCAATTTTCGACACCCACCATCCCCCTTCTTTGTATCATTTGACATATCATTTGACGAGCTGTTAGGTACATTATCATCTTTTGTATAGAAACTTAAAATTTACGATTGTATCTAACAGCTCTTAACGTTAAAAACACATCAGCACAGGAACGTCAACGAGAGCAGTGGCGATTCCCTAACCTCAAATCTACTTGTTCCACGAATAGACATTCTTGACTTTACGCAACCAATTTGCATCTATGTATCAAATGAAGATTTGCTAGAAATGAAGATTCCAATCATTTACTATTTGCTTTATGATCTCAATTTGCCGAAAATGGCATTTTTAGATGCGTAGAACAGATAAAAAGTGAGGTTACGAGTCGCCTCTGAACGAGAGAATACGGACCGGCACCATCGGCAATGACCACAGCGACGGAAATGGAGTAGGGTATCCGTCCTATTATGGAGGACTTAAGCACGGTGTTGAAACTAAAATTGTATTCCACTGTCCAAAACCTAAATTTTATAGTATTTTGCACTGTGAAGTATTAAAACTATCCTTTATGTGGAGTATAGTGAACTAAAAAAGTAATTTTTGGAATCAAACATACATTTTTTTAACATAAATCTGAAGCTCTTCCTTTGTCCTATTATTGCGATATTTCGTCCTATTATTGCGGTAGTGTCGTCCTATTATTGCGGTATACCAAAAATCATAGTTTTTAATACATTCAGTATACATTCAATGCCATACAATGTTTGAGAATTGAAATTATGCTCCCTCCATGTTAATGACACTGCACGGTACTGTCAGTTTGTGTGACTTTGGACATATCTATAAAGAAAGCTAATTCATTACTTTATGTCACGATTCGAAAACAAATCAACAGAATCGAATGATTCTGCCGGTTTTATCTCCTGGACAATGTTAATGTGAACAGACAAGGTTCTTCCATCTGTGACCACTAATCGCTATATAATAAATAAATTTGTTGACTTAAGTATAACCTACAAGTTTAGTGCTTTTGAAAATATTTTTCACTAGCTTTCACCAATCCAATGCAATTTTAAAAGATTGCTTCCTTGCGATCATTTTGTATCTTAGTTTTTCAACGTATCGTTGGCATTTTCAATCAGTTCACGTAATATTTTTGGTAAAACATTGTGTTTATTTGCAATATATTTGTAAATAAGAGCGACTACAGGATAAAGATAAACAGAAATCTTTTGTTTGACTAAATAAATGTATGAATGACACAAAATTATGTCACAAAATAGTATCCTAATAATATAATTAATGTTTCCAGCAATTACATTCAAAATGACTATTGAAATATCGAATTTTACATACAGGTTTACAGATACCGCAATAATAGGCAAAAAGCTATTTTCATTGTCCTATTATTGCGGTATATGCTTTTTCTCAAAAATATAAAACTTTTGTTCAAAATTCAATATCTAGCATGTAACTACATCCATACTGAACTGATATACCCGCTGCATATAATTGTTTTGGTTCCAAACTTAAAAATTCACGCTTATGAAATCCCGTCCGTAGATAGAGGGGCTGGTTAAAAATATAGGATTTTCTTGATGCATAATTTAAAACTGTTCTTCCAACGATCAAAATCGTTCAATTTCTAAATAATTTATCTGGTACAGCTTGGAAATACTATAAGCTTTCATTATCATCAATAATATCCATAGAAAATAGAGTTTTCGATAAATAATGAGGGTTTAATTCTTATACCGCAATAATAGGGAATACCGCAATAATGGGCAAATTACCCTAGCGATTAAAATCTCGGTACGTAGAACTGCAAATCTCTCAACTTCATCGAAAGCACTCGCATGCTCTCCGATGTACTGAAGATCCGCGGTTTCTACATCGTAGGGCTGCCGAAGGTGTGCTGGACAGGAGCAATGGTGCGAACGTTTAGAGGTTATCATACCATCTACCAGAGCTGCGGCAACACACGCAAGCTGAGGCGAAGGCGCGTGATCGGTTGGAGGCCGATCAATCAAAGGCCGATTCTTTAACTTCATCATAATCAACGTGCATAGTCCACACTCCGGAAGCACTGATGATGACAAGGACGCATTTTACGCGCAGCTCGAACGCGAGTACGAAAATATGGCCATTCGTAGCACCTATTTCCAGCACAACCACTCCTATCGGTACACCTGGAGATCACCTCAGCAGACAGAATCGCAAATCGACCACGTTTTGATTGATGGACGGCACTTCTCCGACATAACCGACGTCAGAAACTATCGTGGCGCTTACATTGACTCCGACCACTACCTGGTGATGATGAAACTGCGCCCAAAACTATCCGTCATCAACGATGTACGGTACCGACGCCCGCCTCGGCGCAATCTAGCGCGCCTGAAACAACCGGATTTCGCAAATGCGTACGCGCAACATCTTGAGGCAGCGTTGCCGAATGAGGGCAAGCTCGACAGGGCCCCTCTTGAGGACTTCTGAAGGACAGTCAAAGGAGCCGTTAACGACGCTGCCGAAAGCATTGTCGGATATGTGAAACGGAGCTGAAGAAACGATTGGTTCGACGAAGAGTGCCAGGAAGTTTTAGAGCAGAAGAATGCAGCGCGGGCTGCAATGCTGCAGCATGGTACGCGACAAAACGTGGAACGATACAGACTGAAGCGGAAACAGCAAAAGCGCCGCCTGGAAGAGGAGGAATGCCAAGAGATGTAGTTGTTGTACCGTTCTCAAGAAACGCGGAAGTTCTAACAGAAGCTTAACACATCCCGCAAAGGCTTCGTGCCGCGAGCTGAAATGTGCCGGGGTAAGGATGGGAGCATCTTGACGGACGGTCGCGAGGCGATTGAAAGGTGGAACCAGTACTACGATGCAGATTAATTAATATACACATAGAACGTATTTTCATTTCTAGTAATTTTTATGACTAATGCTTGTAGTTTTCAATTCACTTTTTAATCATTTTTGTTAATCATTTTGGCCACTAAAGTCACTATTATTTTGCTGTCTGTCTGCTATTGCGCTTCTTGAGATATATTTTAGTTTCTCTCTTTTTTGTGACTGTCAAACAGTTATGCGCCAGGGTGAATCTCTTATCATGGACAGTGCGCTTATTTTCCCTGCTAAGAGCAAATCTGCGCTTAACGGTGGCATTCAATCCACACAACACTGCGCGCAACTACCTGGCGCACAATTAATAATACAACAGAAAAATTAAGAAAAGTTTTCGCAACTTGTGTAAATATCACAGTCAATTAATATTTAAGCGGACCAAAATGTATACCCGTACCTTGCAGCATGCATAAACACTTCACAACGGTCAGCTGGTAGACCAGTTTTAACCTTTGTCCTCGTTTTCGTTGGCCACACACAATGGATCTGGGTTGCGCGTAACACTGGCGCGTAACTGGCCGGCGCGCAACTAACTCGACGAAAGAGGACGAAAGTAAAATTTTACGAAATATTCGCAATACCAGCCCTGTAACATTCACATCAGTGATTTTCGCTTCTTTGCACTCAAAAAAATCCAAACGTCATTGCTACGTGAAAAATCACGTAGATCATTTTTTTTTTATTTTCTTTATTAGTATCATTCCAAACCAGAGGCGTCGCGTGACCTAATTAGAAACCTGTGCACGTGCACTTCTAATTTAGTGTTATTTTATATTTTTTCATTATAAGGTATACCTTGGACTCAATCCTTTTTTTTTGTAAGGTAATAATCAGTCTTAACTAACCTTCGTTTTCAAATAGAATTTTTATCTAGCCCATCAATTGAGTCAAAACATTTAAGATGCTAATCAGGTTGTTTATCGTCTTGATTTATCAATTAAACCAACATTTTTTCAATTTTAATGATTAGTCATTATTATTAGCAAATTGTGATATGACAATAATTCGAATTTTGCGAGTAATCAGTTTCGATTTATGAAGCACTGGATTCTAGCTAATATTGCAATACAGGGTTGGGATCATAGCCCACATATCCTTTCATAGAATTAATTCAAGATCGGTCGCATCGTGTACTTAGTGCATGTATCATGAAAAAAGCTCGCTTTTAAACCACACCACAAGCGTGAAAATGCCGGAGGGTGTCAACGCTTTTGAATACATTTTCTGGTTGTCTTCTGATTGACCATCGCATATACCACCGCGCTAATACTGTATGTTGAAAGCGAGGTTTTTAACCAGTATTGCACAAAAAACAGCGCGAGTACTGAGTTCCAAACTTACTGAAACTTCTTACCGTCATTCATCTGAAAAATCGCGCCAGTGCTTCACACCACAAGCGTGGTGATGCTGAAAGCGCGAAGGCAGCAAACAAAATGGATCTCTCTCGTGTATTGATTTCTCTCTTGTCTCCCCATCCGCACGCTCGCTTTGATGGATGATGTATCAAGACCAGGCTTGATAGAAACTCCTCTGCGATGCAAAGAGGAGGCGATTTTGCCGTTTTTCTGAGGAGAAAAAAATAAACTCAAAATTTTCAACACAGATCCTCAAGCGATTCGAGTCAGAGTGCAGAAAAATGCGAGGATTTTTTCAGGCACTCTCTCTCTCTTGTTGCGATGCTCACCATCACTCACACTTCAAACGAACTCTCGAGTCTGCCGCCCGAACAGACAGTCCTCGGGGAGTTGTGAGAGCACCCTTTTTTGATGGAATTTTACTCGGTTTTTTTTTGTGCTACATCTTCCTCGCTCATTTTTTGTTGCCTCTCTGCTTAGCATTTTTTCGCTCCCTCGCAAAGAGGCAAAGGCAGCACGCTGCTCTAGAGTAAGTCACCGAACTCTGATGATTTTGAGGAGAATTATCAAGCCTGATCAAGACTGTGCACCGGCCAGAGTTGACGCTTTGGCTACTTACACACTGGCATCTGTAGTTCAAAAAGCATTCTACCACATATTCAGAATTGCGTGTACAATACAAGGCAGCGCGTTTCCCGATGAGAGTGCACACGTTGGGTTCCATTGTCACAGCAGCAACGTGTAGCGTGGAACAAAGTGTTGCGTAGCATGCACGGCGCTGAGCGCGTGGAGAAAATAAGGTCACATATCTCGCGCCGCACCAAACATGTTTTTCATTTAATTTGCATAGCAAAAATAACAACTAATACCATGACCCCACAGTTATGGATCAAATAGTGTGGAGTCAAACCTATAAAATTCAACAAAACGACATGGAAAACGTAGAATTGTAATTTAAAAGCACGAATCGAATCGTTTCAAATTGGAACTTCGGTTTGTAAATTGTTTTTGGGTGTAATATTTACATAGGATTGCATGAAAATTAAAAATTGTATCGGTTCCTGAAAACCATATTATGGATCAATTTTCATATTATGGATCAAATTGTGACATATTACGGATCAGTGCGCAAAATCAAGAGATTTTCAACTCGATGCATCTGTATTGCATGGTATGGCGAAAGTTAACAATGTGTCATATTTTACTGCAAAATAGCAGTGTTAGAGCTGGAAACAAGGGTAAAATGCCCTTTTTTTGTGATACTGCATTGTAGTAACTGAGACATGAACTGTTTTCGCTCCACACAAGTTTTCCACCCATTTTTGTTTGCTAAAAAATGAAATTTACAAACCTTGATGTTTTATTAGTTTCCTTAGTGCTATTGTATGAAAATGTCGAATCCAATGCATAAAATAGCAGAAATCTACATTCTTTGGTAGTGATCCATAACCGTGGTAAACAATCATTTCCTGGTCCATATTATGGATCACTAGTTAGAAGTGCTAATATTCAGTATTTAGAATCAACAATCAAGAAAAATGTTTTCCAAAGATGAATTCATACTAAATCGAAGCGAACGAGCATAAAATATGCTATAACATTTGAATTTTACCACCTGTGGGAGCTTATGAATGCTGACGGCACTTCTTACAGAAAACGACCATATAATGATAGCTGTTTGGTACCAACTAAACATTTGTCAAAAACACCGTTATTTAGCGGTTGAATGTTGTGCTTAACATTACAAATGGTAGAAGACAAATAGTGTAACATGGGAAAAATATGTTTTACGCCAACGTTTATGTTTTGAGCGAGTTATCCGATGTTGAACGCCAAAGTGATCCGTCACTGTGGGTGATCCGTAACTGTGTGGGCATGGTATTTTGATATGTGAAAAATGCGTTGCAAGCTGTCAGTAATACAGATAATTGAAATGGGCTAAATTTTATTGAGAGAATTATAGAATCGTACTTCAAAAATAGTACATATTGTAGGTGGTTAGGATGAACGAATTGCTGCGTGCAGTGCACGTGTTGCACATGTGGACGCGACGCCTCTGTTCCAAACATTACATTCATTTCTTATATCTAGGAGTTCTGTGTCATTAGACAACACTATCATCCTAATTTGGTAAAACAAATTTAAGATTTTATTAACATTTTGTTAACAGTTTTGTTGAATTTTTTTTACAGGTGAGTTGATTTCACCTGCTTATAAAAGAAAAAAAAACGCTTTGAATATACTTAACCTAACTTAACCTAAACATATAACGCATTAATCGTGGCAATAGAAGATTGTAACGATTTTTGCCTGAAATTATTGATGATTTTATTTGACATTTGTTCCACTGTTTTAACATTGGATATTCTATGTAACTCATTGGTACTATACCAGGGAGGAAGCCTCAGAATCATTTTCAAAATTTTATTCTGAATTCTCTGCAGAGCTTTCTTTCTGGTATTACAACAGCTAGTCCATATTGGTACAGCATACAACAGGGCTGGCCCAGATAGCCGTTGCGGTAAACGCGCAGCTATTCAGCATGACCATGCTGAGGGTCGTGGGTTCGAATCCCACCGGTCGAGGATCTTTTCGGGTTGGAAATTTTCTCGACTTCCCAGGGCATAGAGTATCTTCGTACCTGCCACACGATATACGCATGCAAAAATGGTCATTGGCACAGTAAGCTCTCAGTTAATAACTGTGGAAGTGCTCATAAGAACACTAAGCTGAGAAGCAGGCTCTGTCCCAGTGGGGACGTAATGCCAGAAAGAAGAAGTAGACAACAGGGCTGGCCTGAAAATTTGTTGGAATATCAAAAGCTTGTTCTTAAGACAAAGTTTTGATTTTGTATTAATAAGGGGATAGAGACATTTTACATATTTATTACATTTGGCTTGAATGCCCTCAATGTGATTTTTGAAAGTTAAATTCTTATCTAGCATGAGCCCTAGATACTTAAGGTGAAACATCTCGGAGTCCAAAGATGGCCAGCAAAATGGCCGACTTTTGTTTTCAAAGGCACTAAACTGAAACAATAGATAACAAACGTTTCTGATCTTCTTTTTTTAAGCTTTCGGTTAGTGCACAAAGCCAAAATAAAAAGTACATCGTTGTTGGATGCTTCCTTCGCGAGATTTGTGCCATTGAACTTTTAGTGCAATCTTAGAAGTTGATTCCAAACTGTTTCACCTTAACTTCATCTGACCAATTTATTGGAACCCCTCTCATCGTGACAACATGTCTACTTGGAGGTTTCAAATAAAGAGCTTTTGGTTTATGTGGGAATATTATTAGTTGAGTTTTGGCCCTGGCCACGATCACAGGGTTGGACGGTGCCAAAGTAGAAGGTGCACCATAATAATACCCGTCTGTGAAACATATCACCTTCCCAATACTTTGGCACACCTCCAACGGTTCATGATTTATCATGAAACGGCTGCATTCAGGCGGAGGATCTGTTAATGTTTCGGCATATTATCAGGTCCTCTTCGAACGGAGGGACCGCCAGGGCTCATTAGTTACTTATAAACTAGTGCTGGTTGTTGATGTTTCAGTTCGTTCACACGAGCTGTAGCATCCTTTGTACTAATCAGCAATGGTGGTTATGTTTCGAAGCCAACGTGTGATCAATCGTTTTATAATGCAACATAAGAATGGGTGTTTGGTGGAACAGTGCGTTACACTCGTCGTTATTAAATTTAGTGATTGTGAAGGTGCTAATAGTGATTTTATAATAAAATCTATGGTGATTAAAATTTGAAAATGAAAGTGGAAGTGATTCTGATGGTTTTGTTAAAAATATAATAATAATGATGTGAACTCTACTAATTTAGTAATGGCCATAATACATTGTGCAATCATTTCTCTGAATATAAACTTTATTGCCTAGTTCATCAAACGTGCATGATAAAAATGTTAATAATGACAGCAAGTGCAGAAGAATGGATCGAAGTGATTTTTTTACAGTAACTTTCTTGATAGTGCTAATTTGTAATTTGAATAGTAATGACTCTACAGCAACAAAAATAATGAAACATTTAAATTGAATATCTTTTAATTACTTAGTAATACTAACGGATTGTAAATGGTAAAAACAATGAATTTATATGAAAATGGTGTGATGTGAAAAGTAATATAATGGAAAGTATATCTGAAGTGTATCACGAAAGTTGATGAGTGATAATCGGTGATATACGTGATAGTGTCGAAAATAAAAGTGACGATAGTGAGTGATGAAATGAAATGGGGAATGAGGACCTCTTAATAAAACTATTTCGTTCTTCACTTTAACCACTCTAGTAGCATGTCAGGCCTTATCAAAGTTCGATAGTAGTCTGAACTACTAGACTGCAAAACTACGGCAAGGGCTGATTGCTGCTAGCGTACACAGTGACCATTTGAGCAACATTGCTTAGGAACGTCTGTGTGATGAACGCAATATAGGCTTATAAAAGCAAATGCTGGGAAGGAGCTTAGGGCAGATTAAGAGTGCTAGTACTACCCCTATCGCTACCGACAAAAAAAAAAAAAAAATATTTGAGTTTTGGAAGCATTAGGAGAAATCTTCCATTTTTGCAATCGACTACAGATGACACGCAGGCTTCGTCCTTTGGCGGAGAGGCCTGTGTCATCCGCAAACAAGGACTTTTGACATCCCTGAGTAACTCAGGTAAGTCAGATGTGAAAATATTGTATAATATTGGTCCCAAAATCCTGCCTTGGGGAACACCAGCTCTTACAGGAAGTCTTTCAGATCTGGAGTTCTGATAATTAACCTGAAGTGTAAGATTTGACAGATAACTTTGATAATAAATCTTTGAGCTATTTAGTAGAATACCTATAAGTAGATGAAAAAACCGAATTTAGTACTATACCATTTAATTCCACTAGAGTTTGTATCCTTTGACAGATACGCGTATTTCGATTAATGGTATAGTACTAAATTCGTTTTTTTCATCTACTTAGATAACTTTGAATTATTCTAACAATGTATGTTGGAAAATTAAAGTTTTTAAATTTTACAATCAAACCTTCATGCCAGACACTGTCGAATGCTTTTTCTATGTCTAGAAGAGCAAGACCAGTAGAATAGCCTTCAGATTTGTTGGAACGGATCAAATTTGTTACACGTAAGTGTAAGTGTAAGTGTAGTGAGTGGTCGAATGTCCATGGCGGAATCCGAACTGTTCATTGGCAAACATTGAATTTTCGTTGATGCGGGCCATCATTCTGTTCAAAATGACCTTTTCAAAAAGTTTACTGATGGAGGAAAGCAAACTGATTGGACGATAGCTAGAAGCTTCTGCAGGATTTTTGTCTGGTTTTAAAATTTTCCATTTGTCAGGAAAATATGCTAATTGAAAACATTTCTCGATTACTTTTTCAAATCGACGTAAGTAACTTTCATACGGTTTTGAGAAAACTAAATGAGAAGAATCACAACCTGTCTTCTAAAACTGTTTTAAAATGAATCACCTTTTTAACATTTTTTCGCCGTGTACATCGCTCAAATTTTGCATACAATCAGATCGTGTTCAAAAACTAGGTAGTTTCTATTATTTTCAACAAAACTAACTATAACGAAATGATAAGCCGTTTCATACAGTTACTTTCGACGTTTTTCTACCAGTGTAAAATCGGCTCAAGTAGTGTTTTGTTTTGATTCGTGGTTAAGTCACTTTGTCTCTCTACAGCGGGGCGGCGAAAGTAGTGGTTAGGTTGCAAAAGTTGAAAATCTTACTTTCGTCGTTTTGTAATTCCGGAAATTAAACGATCTAAAAGTGAAAAATCTAGTTGGGTAGGAGCAGAACATGTGGAATTTCGCCTGCGAAACACGTAGGATCAATAAAGTAAGTTTGTTCACTTTTTTGACTTGAGACTATTTGAATAAGTTTTCGAGATTAGTTGAATATATCAACTAAAAATGATAAGCTACTTTCTGGAAGTTTCTTGATTAGTTCTCACTTCTTCCAAATCAGTCTCACAGGCATTTTCGAGATCATCCTCTTGATTGATAATATTTTCGAAGTCCTGAGTAACTTGATTTTCAATTGTACTAGTAAGTCCTAAATTAAAATTGTGCGCACTTTCAAACTGTATAGCAAGTTTTTGAGCTTTTTCGCAATTAGTTAGTAATAACTTGTTTTCCTCTTTCAATGCCGGTATTGGCTTCTGAGTTTTTTTTTTTTCAAAATTTTAGATAATTTCCAAAAGGGCTTAGAGCCAGGGTCCAATTGAGAAATCTTATTTTCAAAATTTTTGTTTTCTTAATTGTGCAAAACGTATCTTGATTTCTTTCTGCAAATCCTGCCATATAATTTTCATAGCAGGATCGCGAGTGCGTTGAAATTGCCTTCTCACGTTTTAAAGACGGATCAAGAGTTTAAGATCATCGTCTATAATCACGGATTCAAATTTCTGGCTGGCTTTAACAATGGAATTTGTGAAAGTTTCAAGAGCATTGTCAATATGAGGTTTTGTTTGTAAAGGACTATTAACATTAAGATTAGAGTCAATAAATGTTGCATATATATTCCAGTCGGCTCGTAAATAATTAAAAGTGGAGCTGATAGGATTGAGAATCGCTTCATGGGATATTTGAAATGTAAGAGGGACATGATCAGAATCAAAATCAACATGAGTAATCAGTTGGTTACAAAGATGGCTAGAGTCGGTTAAGACCAAGTCAATCGTAGATGGATTTCTAGAGGAGGAAAAACATGTAGGGCTATCAGGGTATTGAATTAAGAAATATCTTGAAGAGCACTCATCAAATAAAATTCTGCCGTTGGAATTACTTTGAGAGTTATTCCATGACCGATGTTTGGCATTAAAGTCACCAATGACAAAGCATTTTGACTTATTGCGAGTCAATTTTCGCAAGTCAGTTTGGAGCAAATTAACTTGCTGCCCAGAGCATTGAAAAGGCAAATATGCAGCTATGAAAGTATATTTACCAAGTTGTGTTTACCATTCAGAGAACGAGCATTCCAATTTAAAATATTTAAATTATTATTTGGATTCATTAGAAAAACGTAATCCAATAACAATTTGATTTGTAAATTTTACACCTACTTGGACTGCTTCAGTCATAGTGGTGGCTTTGAACATTGCATCAATCATTAGATTCAATTATTCAGTTAGAAAATTAAAATCAGAGGCAGACATATCACTTGAAGTGGGTACATTTGATGAATTCCCATTAGAATTTTCGGTAGACGAGGAGGCGGAGTAGATGTTACCTGTGGCGGTAGGGTTTTTTCCATTTGATTTGAAACAAGTAGAATGGGTACTAGAGTGGTTCAAAAAATCGATTTTGCTCCACACCGCTAATTCGATTCAAGATCAAATTCTGAGTGTCCTCCCAAAATTTGAACTCATTCAGATAAAAATTGAGACTGCACAAGACCTTCAAAGTTTATATGGGAAAATCAAGCAAATCATTCAATATGTTATAGTGTTTGCCCATGTGCTTTTGGGGATTAGAGCTACATTGGTACCGTGAGATACATTCATCAGCTACAAGTTGGCCGAAGACCGTTTTCAAATCGAATGCCTCAGTAATTAGGGAAAGTGTACCAATTATGGAAATAGTGGTTCCCTATTTGGCTATATGTAAAATTTTAATAACTATCACATTTTAAATCTTTTTGAATGTTTTTACATAAAGATATATGTTAAATCTAACTACTACAACACACAAACATTTTTAAAATTTGAAGACATTAAAGTAATCACGTATGGCGAAATAGGGAATCATTATGTCCATAACTGGTACACCTACCCTAGTTATTGATTTTTAAATGAGTTGTAAAACTTTGACTATAATCATTGGGCAGATCTGCAGGCATCACTGGATATATGCAGTAGAACATAGGCCTTTTCATGTGACAGATCCGTCTATGCATTTGTTTACATCGGTGGAGGACCGGTGCTAACACGGGCCTGTCATTTTCATAGAAGAACTGTCAAAGTGCTTCTCGATCAGCTGATTTGAGACGTAGGCTGACCATAAGCAAACCGGGTAAAAACGGGACAAACTATAGAGACAGAGATAATGCTCATCCTAAAAAAATCTCTACATGATTAAAAAAAAAAATACGTTGGATGATACCTGAAATTTTTTTTAATGTTTTCTGGGAAATATCGCAATTCCAATCTAGAAAAATCGTTAAATTTTCAGTGCAAAAATTTTGATTCCGGGTTAGCAGAATTTACAATAAAAAAATAGAAGTAAATGTTTTCGGTATGACCATATACTTAAACTGTTATTACATTTTATGATTTAATTAAAAAAAGATAATCTAATCAATAGTAGAAGCAAAATCATTGTTCAATACAGGGTGCGCTATTTTTATTGCTATTTGTAAACATTGAATAAAATTGACATTTATCAACCGATCGACTTGGTTAAATTTGTAATGGAAACGTCAATTCAGTACAATTTTAACCGTGAATAAGGTTACACCAAAACAACACGCCAAAATAGTTACGCTAGGCATTGAAAATAGTCCTTCTGTTGTGTAACCTCAATGTTCATATCCTTTAAATATTATAGACAACAGGCACCAACTGGCGGCATTAATAAGCAAAATTTCCACATTTGAGAGAAAGAAAATCTATTGTAGATTCATGACACGCCATTATATAACCAAAAAGTGACCGTTTGGGCAGGCATTCTTGCCAAAACATTAATTGGGCCACATATAAAAAAGTATGAAACAATCGATGGAAATCGATAGTTTTAGATGTTACCTCATTATGTCTTTCTGCAAATGCGTAAAAAGGTCTTTGACGTAAATGGTTTCAATGAATCGACGTTCCATGTCTCACTGCAAATTAAACTTTTTAGTTTCTGCAATGAAAAATCCCTAGAAGTTGTCAAAATGAAGGGACATTTGATTTGATCAGACTATTGAAAATCTTATAGCACACATCCGTGCCTAAATCATTAAAAAATCTCTTTAAAAATTCGAAAAAGTAATGAAAATTGCAACAAATTGATCTCATTTTGTTGCAGCCATTAAAGACACTTTATTGATGCGGTTGTTATGAAATAGTCCAAATAATAGTCTAAATAAATAGGAATACCTCAATGTAGGAATTGATTTATTTTTTACAAGTTATTAAATTTTCCCATACCGACGTTAAAGATGGCGCACTCTGTATAATTTTAAATGATTGTTGGAAAGTGTACCTATGGGCTTTCGAAAATTGATTTGACATTTGCATTAAGTACAAATACCATCGTATTTTTCAATATTAAGTCTTCAAGATTCATATAAATAAACGGTTTACGAATATCTTTTTAGTTTAAAAGTTTTGCAGAAGAAAATTTGGTTTGAGATCGAAAATAAGCTAGATTGCTGGATTTATCTCCAAAATGAGTCTTCTCAGCCTCAATTTCATGCTAGTCTTTAGAAAATGTTGCTATTTCATATAAATGTTCACAAAATTCTAAAAATATTTCTGTTGCATGTGGATTTTTTAAACTTACATATATTATACTTATGTAAAAAAAAATATTTGAATGAAACCCAGCCATACTCTGGACATCGGGCAAAAACTGGCATAAATATGAGTATAAACTAAAAATCTAATCAGCAGAATATGGTGTCTACAAGTTTCCGTTAAGCTTTGAGTGAGCACCTGATAACTACTGAAGAAAAAATAAGATGAGTAAGACATAAAACTCTAAACCTAAATCAAAACTTTAAAATATTGCTTTTTATATTACCTTATGTATAATATGCTGTGTCCATTCTCAATTTTCAAAAATACGGGACAATTGGAGCATTTTCAATAAACCGACGGGACAGCTCGATAAGGTGATGAAAACGGTACTGTCCCGTTTAATACGGGACGTATGGTCAGCCTATTGAGACGTCATGTGAATAGGCCTATAGTAGCCATGATTTATGTGTGCTATCTTACGCGCCAGATGCTGCAATGTTCCCTGTTCAGAAGATAAATGAGCACTGTAGACTCGAATAATACACCAACGATTGAAAACTTGTTTCTTTATTGTACAAAAAATGATGTTTGCATCGATTGCACTCGCCATATACGTCAAAATCGTATAACATGATTTAGAAAATCGTTCTTATCATATACCATTGCTCACCTAATTTTTGTAGCCTATCTTACGCAATTTTTCCTCAGCTTTCTGATGGTGATCTCAGAATTCAAAACTAGCGGTGCGCTAATGGCGAGATTTGCTTCTGCAAAGTTTTGATAATAATTGGTTAAGTGAGACAAAAGATAGGGAAAATAACGCGGTCTCCCATTTCACCTTAATGTATCATTCCGTGGAGTGAATACCCGAATACGTTAAAAATTCTGTAGCCTGAGATATTTACGTGGTTATGGCTACGCGTTGGTCCCCAAGGACTTTTGGAATGTATCCGGATCCAGATGACCAATTATCAATATCGACACATATTCCTCAACTAGAAGAGTTTGCTAGAGAGTCCTTGCGAAAAAATGGTGCAAAAATATCGACAAACAAAAAAAAAATTATCGCGATTTGAATAAAATGAAGCTGCCGGCGGTATAAAATGAAGCTGCCGGTAGTTAATGGATATTGATGAATGTTATACGAATACCTTCTGAAAAATAATCATTATAATGAGCACAAATTTCATACGGTATGTTCATGAAAAGTATAAAAAAGCAAAGCACGTGACTAACAAATACAGCTTTAAACGCTTAGGAATTTCATGTTGCTAAACAGCTTCTAACGCTCATTGCATTATTCTGCCATAATTCAAACTTATGAAACAAAAAAAAACATCTTATATCCATTTGTCTGAGTGTATGATTAGTTTCCACGCAAGGCAGGTTTATGAGGTATAAAAAACATGGTAAATTTTACGGGAACTGTACACTCAAGATAAAGCTTCCATCTGATTCATGTACCAACCCATATGAATTTTTGCATTGTGGGTTTGAAAATGGAAGGTATGTGCGTTATCTATTTACAGATGCCCCGTTTGTTTGCACAATGTGTTTTAAAGTATACACCTTCAAATGACATACATATGCCACTAATTACAAGGTGTTTGGTACACTCAGGCAAATGGACTATCGAAACACATTGGAATTCCTTATTAATATTCGGCAAAAGAAAACGGGTGAAATTCATAGTTTTGACTTATGAAATCAAAGCTGAAAAATATTCGAGGCAGCCTAGAATAGAACCAAGAACCTTGCGATCGATAGGCCCGTGCGCACACCTTGCGCTCTATGACGCCTTGACGTGGAGTGATGCTAAAACCATATACAAATACGTCTGATACAATTTTTCTTGAAATCTAGCGCCCAATTCACACCGTCATCATCTGGTGAGCATATTGTACGAAACGTATACATATTACAATTAATCCTGTTTTGGAAAAATTTTGATGTAAATTTAGTGTGTATTTTTCTGCAAACATGAGTGTAGGGGTACCGGGGGCAGTATGAACACCCGGGGCAGAATGGACACCCCCTGTATCTTTGCACATGCGAATAATTTTGCACTTTAGATGCAAACAATATTTCAGTTGCCTATCGGAAGAGTGAATCATCCACTAAAAATTCAGAAAAAATGTATAGAACATTGATTTTAAACCAAAAAATTGAGCATAATTTTATTGGGTTCGAAAATTATAACATTCACACCTCACCAAAAAAGGTTCCAGAGGCAAATGACTGCAAGTTGACCGATAATGTAGCTCTTGATTGAATCTTCAATTATTTATGCTATATTCAAAAATAAAGTAGATTTTTTTTCTGCTACTTTAAGACATAAAAAAACTTATATGAAAATTTCTTGTACTGTTGGGGCATTATGGACACCGGGTGAAAAAGTAGAGCTGACACTTTAAAGAGAAGGAAATATAACTTCAAACACAAAATTATCCAAAAATATTTAGCATTTAATGCAATGATCATGATGCGGAACCACAAATCGGTTGAAAACCGTCAATTCTGGACAAAAACTGACCTGGAGGCAATATTGAAAGCATCTCTACGAAAAATGTCGTAAATTGGTTTCATTCATGTTTTCAGTGACAAAGTGACCTGTCACTATGGTTTCCTGAATATGTACTTCATTTTTCGAGGTTCTGGAAATGATCGCGGAAGAATTTTCCTATAAACTTTAAGGTGTCCATACTGCCCCATAGGGGTGTCCACTTTGCCCCGCTTGCTTGATAGTGACTACCAAATGTAAGCTTTTTTTAAACCTTTTTTTAGAAAAAAAATATTTTTTTCCAAATTATGCAACAATGTTTAACAAATGCTTAAGAACTCTAAAAAGCATACTGCACATAAAAAACAGTATAATATTCATGTCTCTACAGCCAAAATAGGTAAATTTCTTAGGGTGTCCATACTGCCCCGTGTTCCCCTATAGCTGGTATAGAGTGTGTCTGTCATAAAATATTGATATTTTGTGTTTCAGTCAGCGATCTTTTATCCCACACTAGATTCGAACTCTTGCCCTACTGGTGGGGTAAAACTTCGTTTAAGACAACCAGTTTTTAAAACCGTTATAACTAAAAATGGGTAAATCTTTTTTTAGCCTATATGATGAAGATTCACTATTTGTTATTCTTTTTTTTTCAACTGTTACAATTTTTGTGGAATTGTTGATTATTTCACTAAGATCGAGGTTTTGCCCCACCTTTCTCTACTGGTCATTAATCATACCTTAGCACTTAAAAAAAGCCAAAAATTTCGCATACTATTTTGATTAATCTTTTACTTTTTTCAGACAGTATTAAAACATTACTTGGAAGACATACCAAAATTCTGGTAAAATATATGGTAAAATTGGAAACTAAAAATGAAAAAACAGAAAATAGAGTATTGGTAGGTGATATTATTTTTATAATTTAAAAGCCTTGAACCCCATGTCATGCAATGTATATTATTTTCAGGTTTTCACACCCGTTCGTATGTATCTGCTAACAGCAAAAGTACCAACAAGGGTTAGTTGATATATCGCTATGTTGTAGTTGTTCCAATAATTAAATGCTTTATTTCAGATTGATTGCCATTTTCATTATCTTGATATTCAATCTATTGAGAGCAAAAAACCAACTCATTTTTCGATAACAACGAATGAAAAACATTTCAGTTTTTGCACCATAGGAGATGCGGGTAGTTTTAGTTCGGTGAGTATTATAAAGGTCATCTATTTTAGAGATTCCCAAATTGATTATAAGGTAAGGTACGGTGGTATAAGTGGATACGAAAAAAAAAAAATAATTAACTTTATCTATATGTTCAGCTAACTTGAATGATATAATTATACCTTATTTTCTGTGGATAACAAATGAGGGACTAATATACTTCAAATCGTTATATTCTAGGATTTTTCTGATTGTTATGTATTGATTATGAGGGACTTGGTAATTTACCATGGTGGGGTAAGTGGATCACCAATAAAAAATAATCTATTCTCAGAACAAATATGACGTAATTATGTATAGTAAGAATAATATTACTCTCATTCTTGTTATTAGTGTTATGCTACATATCTTGTTAGCTTTAAAATTAATAAAATCCTTGTTTTATTATATGTATAATATGTCCATATTATACACATATGTTATACTGAAGTATTGTATTCCTAACGATGTTTTCAAAAACACTGTTTGTTTAAAAATAATAATTACATTAACTTTTATTCAGCAAACTGAAATGTTTTAATTATTTTTGTGAATATATTTGTATCATCTGCCTAATAACAATTGATATGCTACAGTCGCGATTCCCTATCCTCAAATCTATCTGTTCCACGAACAGAAACTCATGAATTTCAGCAAAGAATTCACATCCTGTAAGTAAATATTTCTTAGGGGCGATCCATTTATTACGTAAGACAATTTTTGGGATTATTCAATACCCGCTCCCCCCATGGTAAGACTTTTTGTATGAAAAAAAAAAAACAAATTGTATGGCGCGTAAGAAATCTCAAACCCCCCTCCCCCCTTAAACCCATACGTAATCAATGGACGGCCCCATTAATGGACGGATGATCCCAATCATTAACTGTTTGTTTTTTATTCGAAATATGCCGCTTTAACCATTTTTAGATTCCTAGAACAGGTAATGAGGTTACGAGTCGCCACTGATATGGTCAAATAATGTGCGATAATATTCTTTCAATTGAAGAATTAGTATATTATGCTTTTTGCAAGACAGCAAAAACACTAATTTTTAGAATTTTGCAATATTTGAAACTTATTCAAATTCGCGTAAGCAGCCTGCCCTATCTCATTAAAAACTACGGGGATGTGTGTGTGTCATGTCCAGTATGCCTGCAGGCATTTATTTATGAAAATCACATTTTTTCATTGTGATTGACTTAATTAGATCTAAAATGTTTATCATGTGTTAAAAAACTAATAGTATTCGATTTCAGGCAGAGATAGGGTGCAGAGCTACTTGGGCACTTCCATGATTCACTTTGGCATAGGGAGTTTTTCTATGCCGAATTATCTGAAATTTTTTAATAAGAAGCGCTTTAGCACGACGCATATTGTGGTCAAATATAAACTAAGTAGCTTTCAAAAAACCCCACTGCCGAAGTGAATCAAAAGCGCCAAGAATAGGATCCGGCTCCCTATAAGGGATGGTACACAAATTATGTCACGCTAAATTTCAACTTTTTTGACCCCCTCCCCCCCCTTTGTCACGTTTTTTGTATGAGCCCTCCAAAATTTTTGTAAGGCTTGTCACGCTTGGCTTGACCCCCCCCCCTCGGAGCGTGACATAATTTGTGCATGACCCCTAATGGATTTTTGATTGACAAAAACATTTAATGACAGAAAACAATTTTGAAATGAATTGGTTTTTGCAGTTCACAAGTTTGGTTGGGTTAGAGCACGTGTAGTATCAGTTTTACAGTAGTATCAATGTGAACGCGAGAATACCGTGAAGGCCCCATACTCTGCGCACTTAAGGCTTTTCAAATTTCAAACAGCTGTAATTAAAACAAACACAATCCTCTGAAATTTTGGGAGCAAATACTTATTGATTTTATGTATAAGGAAAATATATAAAAGCTTCACTAAGTAATGATTTTTATTGCAAATTTTTAATTTTTCTCAAGGGCGTCCGTGTTCCTAACTGTGCGCACTCATAAAATGCAATGCTCCTTATTCTGCGCATTTAGGTTCCTAACTCTGCGCACTCGATAAATTATTTATAACAGTTGAAGTATTGTACTAAAAGCATTACTAGCATTTAAACACTGAATTAATCTTCATTTTCTTGCTTTATACGGCTTTACGTCCCCAGTGGAGCATGGAATGTCTCTAACATAGAAGTTTACTAAGTGAAGTGAATTTTATCTCTAATTCAATCCATGATAATTACTGTTACTGAATGCCATTAAGTGCAACTCTCAAAATAATCGAAATCATCATATGATTTCCAAAACATGTAATTAACTTAGTTTTCTAAAATCCAAAGCAACATACAAAAACGGTACAAACTACGTCTTTTTTTGCGTTCACCCTTGGCGTGTAAAGGAAAATTAGCTTTGACTGTTTATGTATTTTCACTAGGAAAAATAAAAATAAATAATTGTCTCGGATTCGGGTCGGATCCGGGTTTGAAGAAAATTAATAAGAACCTGGTTCTGGCTTGTTATATGTGAAACCCGAACAGTCCTACTAAATACGAAGAATAGTTTAAGCGAAAGGGTATATCCATTCTTAATGTATTGTTCATCACTCAATCGAGAAGTATCGCCGCCCTGTATAAGCGTGACATAATTAAAGAACGATTCATATTTCAGATCAATAACAGTACTTTATTGCCGTTTCTATATAGCAAATACGATTGAACCAAAGACAAAATAATTAAACCTCGATGTTCCACTACTCGATATTGACTCATGAAACTATACAAAAAATCAAAATTATTCTATTGCATGGTTAGGGAGCATTCAAAAATTACGTCCACCGTTCAGGGAAGGATGGACGAGTCTACGAAAATGTGACAATGCATCCATTAGGTCCTGTAAAATCGCGACAGGGGATTGAGGGGACGGAGTGTAGAAATCCTTAAAATATGTTGGACGTCATTTTTTAATCTTTCCTTACTATGATGGTCCCCTCAAACAATTTTTCAAAGTATTTCTATTCCATATCTCGATGGTGTCGACAAGTCGATGGTTCCCTTCAATATAGACCTCTGGAGGGTTGATTATATGTTGAAAATAACGTTTTATAACTGCTGCGCATAGTAAGGGACATAGTTGAAAAATGGTGCCTTACTATGCGCACTTAAGAAGAATAAGAAAATGAAAAGAAAATAAGTTGCACTTTACCAGTCATAATTGCTCGATAAATAAACTAGTGCCTACATACTAACAATCTGAAATATATTCTCTTTAATTTGATTCAAATGACTTAAGTGATGAGGTACTCCCTTAGCATTTTTGCTAACGGGCAGTCAATTTGGACGTTTATCAATATTTTTGAAGCTATTTTATTTTTTATTAAAGTAATAAACGTAAATTTGTCAAGAAAATTCTTCGCGTACTTTTTTATTACTATTGTATCAATATATGGGAAACAAATTTTAAACAAAAATTTAAATAATTTACCAGATTTTGGTGGATTTTGGTAAAAGTGCGCAGAGTTAGGAGCTGCGCAGAGTTAGGGGCCCTCACGGTATAACCTAAAACGAAGGAATTGCTTACAAAATATTCAAGCATTTTTTTTTAATATGGATCCACTTACCCCGCTGGTACACTTCCTCCACTGTACCTTAACACGAAGAACAGCCTTTTTAAAGAGAAAAAAGCATAACTATTGTGGAACCCGAGTTTTTCTGAATAACCATTATGTTGACCGACATTTCGCAAAATGGCCTCTCAGTGTTAAATACAATAATTCCGATTGATTTCAAGCTAAACAACTTTATGCCAGAATAATCTCTTACTACCTATATGATTTTATGCCATATATGGGATCTCTTCCTTTAGCCATACCACTTGGAACCTTCAGAATCACAATGTTGTATATGCGTTACAATTGGTTAATGATACCAACATTCGTTAATGACCCCTACAATTCGTTATTTACATTTTACATGATGCAATGATTACATTTTTTTTTGGTTTAAATTATTCAAATTATTTTATTTTCAGAATGCGGATGTGATTTTAACGGACCTATCATCTGCTGTGAAACAGATATTTCCCACGGTACCATTGAAGTATATTATTCGAAAGGTAAGTACCACTTTGCTGATCGGTGCAACAATAAAGTACTAATACCACCAGCTAAGGTTAGGGATTCTTTATATGAGAGATAGAGAGTAGAAATAAAATAAAATAATTTGGCAACATACCGGCAGTGCTGAGTTTGCTTAGCGTCGAGGATAATGTTGTAACACGGAAATGACTACTTCAATGCTAAATAAATATTTTGTGCCACCTGGCTACTCTTCTGTGACAAGTTGATTGCAGAAAAAAATTAAATGTAAGGTATCGTGGGGCGAGTGGGTAATAGAATTCGCATAGTTGAGATTCTTCAAATTCTAGACACTTTAAATTGAAACAAATGAGGTCGTGTTTTTTTTTAACTTGACTCCCATCAAATATAAGCAGTATGCTGACATTGATTTTGAACAATAAACTCAAAACTAATAACTATATTCATGATATCTATTACCTTTAACGTTTGTTGAGGCATTCCAATTAATAATAACATAAGTAACATGTAAACAAAGAAAATTTTATTCTAGTTACTTGTATTTTCTTCTGTCCAGTTATGTTTGTTTAAATGAATCGACAACATTATAACTGCAATATTTTCAATGTTAGTTCTTGCATCATGGGACAGTAATTGCATTTCTGCTCTGTAGAGTTCCCACCGCTTGTTATTTGTTTTTAAGAAAGTCATATATGACGTCGAAGGACTCTTCGGGAGAAATCAAATAGAATCCTTTAATAAAATATTTGAAATCTTTTTTATGTGGATAGACCTATACCCCAATTTTATGGTCTGAACTAGCTTAACATAGACATTCCACAACATTTCTGTGCGTTGGCTTATATTAGTACTTTTCGATCAACGTCTTCCTTTTCATCGGCTGTCCGAAGTAGACATATTAATATCGTAATGTTTGGCAACCTTAGAAAAGTTCCATGATTTTGCCATGATAATAGCTTTTAATACTTTGTTTATAGTGTTCCTTGAATTATCAGCATGTTCTGTTGTTCTATGATAATTGCGAACCTTGTTTACTTATAGCTACCTAAAGAGAAAACACAAATTCAATCTCTAATTAGTAATTTTTGACTTACTCCTAGTGATTAGTTTCAATTTAGTTATTTTAGGTGTACGTCGAATTAATTCTAAAACTTTTTTTATTTCAGTTTGACACTGTCAGAGAGGACAACTTAGAAGTGAGCAGAAAATTATTTTCCGCAACTTTTTACGAAGATACAGTTAACAGGTTCGAAGATATAGTTAACAATATTTCGCTCTATTATGCAATAATGACTGAAAAATATCAGAAATCTCTTACGTATCGTAATGTTCCGAATGGCCTCAATGGTTTACGCATGATTTTAAAACGTTTATTCACATATTCAGTAAAATATACCGATTATTTTCACTTACCCCATTTACCCACTTGCCCCGCGGTACCTTACCTTTTTTTTACTACAAATAAAACGAATTAGTCACAGCCATTTGTGAGTAAAAAAAAAATCAAACATTTTTTCAATATATACAAAAATGTTTCAAAGGTCATAAGTAACTTTCCTTGTGTCTAAGGTTTAGGCCAAAAAAAAAAAAAAATATGTTTCCAAGTTACGAAAAAAGAAAGAAAAAATCCAAAATGTATCCCGTTTAATGGCGGGGTTGGGTATTAGAGGGTTCAAACAAGATTTCAATAACAATTTTAGAACCCTTTCAAATAGAAAATCCAGCATAGATAGAACATTTTAGCGAAAAAATAGATGCTTCAGGTTCTGTGCTTTTTTATCATTTTTATCATCATTCTAACTTTTACAGATCGAAGTAAATCCTATCGACCGGGCAACTATATTTTCGGATGAAATTCGACCGTCAGATCCGCGTAACGTCGGACCATGCGGAGGATTCAGTATGCAATATGCGTGCATGTGCGATTTTCATGCCGTTCAATATAGGGAAGAAGTTGCTTGGGACATCGATACAATTTATCTATCGCATGACAATCGTGTTTTAAATTTGAGAGATTTCGATCATCTAGAACAGAAAGACTTGACAGCAATAATATCTGCACTAGAATACAATACATTCTTTAGAGGTTTGAAAATCACCAATACGCGCCTGTCGATGGAAACATTGGAAAGGATATTGCATGTTCTAAAACGTTCCATGTGGCTAGAGGAGCTACACCTTGAGGCACTTGGTTTACGGTAAATATTGTATTTAAAATTAAATTGTATTGTTTCATGTCACAACATATTGAATATTTTCAGGTCGGATTTCATACACAAGCTCTCAGTATCAGTTATTTCAAATTTAAATCCAGCGCTGCGCTCAATCGATTTGAGTCATAACATGATAGAAGATAAAGGTGATATTTATTTATTGACGTACTTTATGTCCTCGTGTTCACTTAAGTTGCTGTAAGAACTAACAGTTTCATTTGAAATATGGTCAAATCATTTTGCAAAAATCTCACTGGCATCAGACCGACAAAGACACATATAGTTAAAATTCAAATTTGTGTCGCTCTCCGCTAGAACATGTTAAAACCAGAGAAGCATTTTGGTTAAATTATTTGGGGGACTCCTTGTAAGCCAGCAAGCTAAAAAAATTGAAAAACAGCTCATTTTTTGATAATTCGAATAATTAACCCTATCCCGCCTATTATATGATTAAAAAAATGTACATACAAAATCGTTGAACAAAACCTTGTTTTGCACTATGACTATGTCCAAGGTAACATAAAATCAAATATGAGTTGGTTTCTCTGATGCACCACCAGGAACATAGAGTACTCTATGGCTTCATCGTATTTTTTCAGATGTGCTTTCTTTAAACGCTTTTGTAATACAAAAATGTGATGTATTTATTTAATCATTTTCAAAGAAGTATATGAATTATTATTGGGCAGTTCCCACCTTATTGGACCCCGCACTTCAGAAGTGCGGGCGGGTTCATAATTGCGGAAACGTCAAACCCTTTGTTTTCGCCGTTGGCGGGGAAAAAAAGGCAGTGAATCGGTTTCGCGCCAACGAAAATTGTTCACGTTTTATCAAAAGCGTGTGCTCTCAGCAGGGTTGCTAGTTTGTTTGTTTTATTTGTTTCACGAAAACTTGCTTGTAAAACATTTGTAAAAGTATGTCAGCCATTTGAAATAGGCTTGTTCGATTATAATTAAATGTGGCAATGATGCCCTCAAGTGCAAATCTGCATTTGGATAGAAAATCCAGTATAATTTGTCGCGTAAATGTACATTTGAAGAACTTTGGGTATGGATCAATTTGCTTAGAAACATATTTGGAACCACTGCTTGGTGATCTTCGAAGTGCGATACACAACTTTCCCAATAATCCATTTATCAAAGCAAAGCACAATACATATTTACATATTTATTGATGGTAACGCACTTAAAAAAGTCTCTTCAAGCAAAAGAAATTTGTTTAACATTGTTTTTGACATAGGACTACGTCTTTGTTTTCTATATTGGGATGCACTTTAAAAGTACGGAAAATGAGACATGTAACGAAATTAGGGGAGATTTTGAACGTTAATAACTCACTTGTTTATGAACCAATTATTATGATTTTAGTACCATTCAATCAGAAATGTAATACTTCCGATAAGTGAATTTTGTTGTTAAACTATTGAAACTTTGATAAATGTTGACCCCTTTCTTATCCAACCAATCACGTTCGAGCATTTTTCGACGGTATCGCTTCCCACTATAAAAGTAAACGGGTCCCTGCTTCTTCCCTCAGTCTTCTTTTTGCGGTCGGACTGTGAACACGGTCAGGCGAGTCATTCTCGCTTTGCGTTTGCACCCGCGTCCCGCGTCACAATCCAATTTGTGTCGTCGGAAGACCACCATCCACGTCACGGAACATTCAGCAGGTTCGTCGGATAAGCAAATAATTTGCTCAGAATTATACATTTGCGATGAGGATTCCCCGTTTGACCATAGCATTCAACTGATAACATCCCGCAGTGCTATTTATCTGTGACCGCATCGAGGCTAAGAAAGCCATCGGCCCTTTGTCAGGGCCATGAAATGTGTGGAAAAGAATTGAAAGATAATATTGTCGACCTTATTACATCTTATTTCTCAATAAATCTCGCAGCTTCGTACAAAATTTAATTTGTCATGAATAATTGATGGTACGACAATATGAGACTACTCGTAGACGCTGCTGCAGTGCCGTCGGGGTGAGTGCTCAACATTTCACAACGATTGTAAACTAGAGTGGAATTTCCGACAGTGTCTTTGATTTGCCATATTTTATGAGAACACTTCGATTACGAAAATGATCACATGTAACAAAATTGCGACATGTTCACGCAGAAGAATTTCTTTATGTTGAGATTACTATCTCGTTAATTACTTTTACTTACGCACAGTTAGTTGTTTCGAAGTAAAATTAACTTACGCCAATACTAAATTAACGTCAAATCTAATACAGACACTTCATTGATTCAGCTATCCATTTATACCTATATCAATTATAACTTGGATAATTACCACTATCCGAAAACATTCACATCCCTAGACTTCAAGTCATGCTCACAAATCTACTTACTTTTAACTTGTAAGGATTAGTGTAGTTGATAAGATGACCACCTCTCACTCACGTGGTCCCCAAGTTTGCCGACGCGCAATTTATTTTGATTGCTGCATTTTTTTTTAGATCGATAAAGCAGCAGCGAATCTTTTCAGATATGTTGATAAAGCAGAACAAAATGCTGAGTAAACATTGCAACATATTATAAACTCAATTAAATTTACTTTGAGTTATTATTATAGTTGAATTATATTATATTATAGTTGAATTTTGACGTTTGGCGTATGTAAATTCAATAAAAAATATAGTTGTTAACAACTATACGGTATAGTTGATTTGAACAATATAGGGGGAGATCCCCCAGTACCGTACACTTAAGCCACTAAACTTATAATTCGAAAACTATTGATTTTATGGGCTCGTGTTACCCATTTATGATAAATATTATCATTTTTATAGTGTACAAAAATAAATTTGAAAATATAAATATGAATTTTGAAAATGCATTTTGATGGTGTATTTTAGTACCAAATTGATCGATCTTGAAAGGTGGCACCCAATACCGGACACGATCTGGAAATGCCTCGAATTCTGCAAATTTGAACATCATTGAATGTGTACACTATAGTAATAGTTTATAATTTCAATTCAATGCATTTGCAACATTTACAAGAATAATTTGAGTTTTTCTTAGTTTGCAAGTTGCCTATCAAAAACCTCTTCCATATATGATGAAAAATAGCACATTTTACGATGTTGTTCTGAATGTTCATTCTTCTTAATTTTATTGCATGTTTGATACCATGATCGTCGGAACCCATAAAAAATGAAAGTATTTTGAGACACTGACGCAATAATTACAAAGATATCATATAACAAATAAAGCTGTCCGAAACTGAGAGACAAGAGGTGCTTAACGAAAATAGTAATTTGTCCATATTTAGTTCAATTATGGTACAAAATACATTCATACTATCAAATTAGAATTATTTTCGATCAAGCTTGTGTGATCCAAAGTATTTTTTCATATTCAAAATAATTACTAAAAAGGCTCAAAATTAAGAAAGTACGTCAATTTTTTGAAGATTTTCAAACTTTTCTACTTTTTTAAAAAGGCATGCATATTTCAAGGATGTGTTATTCTACGCAAACATTAGTCTACATAATAGCTTTCTTTTCTACTAATACACCATCTTGATTGGACCATGATTTCTCAATGTTTCTGTCTCAATTGGGTGCTGTCCGGCACTGGGGGATCTCCCCCTACTGTCCAGTCAACTATATTTATAGTTATCTCTAGATTAACCTTAGAATATAGTTAACTTGACCGGAAAAATGATTACGAACACTATATTTTGTTCTCCGTGTTTAGAATGCTTTTGAAAAGAAATTCACATTGAACAATTTTCATAATTTTGGCACTCATGGATCAGAAATTTACCTTCATATTAAAGAAAGCTATTGATTATCAATAGCGAACTATTGAATATTTAGTAAATGTCAACCATTCTAACTATTCATGTTCGACCAATTTCTCACGCATTATCATTTTCCGCGGTTTTCAAGTAATTCTAAGCCCAACTCATTATTGGCACATACCCATTTTCCAGATTGGTCGACTAGAAAGAGAAGAGCACAATAGGGAGGAGCATCATCTGCTAACCTAAGGGTTTAAAAGATGCTTCCTTCACCGGATTCGGTTTCATTCCATTTTCGATTTCGAGCTGGTAAGAGCTCATCCGAACCTGCTTAGCGAGGAGCACCTCGTAGCCAGAAGCCTGCTGAGCTGTTGATCAGCGTCTGGTTTATGAAATCGCTCAAGATTTCTAGACTGACCTGCGCTTCCAGATTTCGGCTCGTGATAAACTCATCATCTGTGGTGCAGTCAAGAATCAAGCCCGTTAGGTACCATTACCACTATTATTAGGCAAATCGAGCGTTTGGCTTGTGAAATCGCTCAAGGTTTCAAACTTGAGCTACACTTCCAGATTTCGACTTCAGCCGTGTGATCCAATACCTGTTGCTGATGTGTGCCATCCACACCACGAAACATCAGCTGGTTGGTCGTATAAGCAGAGAACTTATTCAAATTTATACACTTGCGTTGAGGATTTCTCGTTTAACCATTCTTTATTTAGTTCAGCATGGTGAACAAGCCTCAATCACTACTGTTTTTTCCAATGCTACCGTATATTTCATAGGAGGTTATATAGCACAATAGATGTAGCAGAAGTAGCCTAGGCAAACTGCTTCTCCTAGCCGACTTAAGCAATGTTACAGGGGCCTTCCCCCAATCCCACCTGACGTGGCCGGCGCCGTTATTGACCCTGTATAAATAGAGGCACTGAATTATGCACACTGAAGAAGATTATGGCCAATCCCAGCCGAACTTCTAGTTGATTCTTTGTGCATTTTAACTGACTTCGGTCAATCACGGAATAGCAACCATTGATATGTGTAGTCAGTCTAAGCCAAGCTAAGCTAAGCTGTTCTCCAACCTAGAATTTTGATCGAGTTACATCGCATTGCTCTCCGCCCGCCTGTTCTTATACTATAGCGTTCTTCTTCTGCACACAATGTAGAGGGCTGGCCCAACTGCTGCTAGAAGGGTGGCTATTCCTAACTCGCTCATAACCTGAAACTAATTATGGCGGCTTTCAGCTTGCCGGTGCTAGCTGACGACACATGCTGGCTGTTTACTGCCCTCCTGTTTTAATGTGGTGCGTAATGTCATGGTTAATCGTCGTTTTGATTCTTGTCGGAAGCATGAATTCACGGAATTCATTGAAATCACGAAATGGATGATCCATAGCAGCATCTGCTACACTATGAATAGCTTCTTCTGTTGTTCCCCAAGAAATTTGAGTTTCGTAACACCATCGATAAAACGACGATGCTTCAAATCAACAATCATGCTGAAAGCAACAAGAAAATTGGTTCCAATGATAGCCATACAAACGTCTGCGACCAGAAAAACCGATCGCCACTATTCTCTTGCCATACACCTTGATACGCGAACCATTTGCTGCAACTCGATGCACCTTTCGTTCTGTCTGTGTTTGGTCGAAATGATTGAGACATCTGAGCCACCAAGTCCTCATTTTGGTTGGTATAATTTTTGCTATACATCATTCTATATGAATCAATTCACTCATATAAAATGCATGGTAAGGCTATAACATACCAAAGTGTAGGCCATATACGCACTTCGCCCGATTTTTGTCAGACTTTCCGTGGTCAGCAAAAACGATGCCACAAAATTTGAGAAAAAAAATGAGTTGCCACCAAGTCTCGAACACGCACCTTTGGTTCAAAATCCAATACTTTACTGCTAAACCATCAAATGATACATGGTAAATGAGCCCATAAAGCGGGTAGATCACCTTTTTGTGGTGCGTTCTGGAGTAAATATCTACCTGTGAACCCTAGCCATGACTGCTTCAAACGAAAGGACAGGTCAACATTTTGGTTGGTATAACTTTTGTTATACATCATTCTATATGAATTAATTCAATCGTATAGAATGCACGAAAAGGCTATATACCTACCAAAGTGGAGGCTATATGCGTACTTAGCACGACTTTTTCAGACTTTCTGCGATCAGATATACGATGCCACAAAATTTGGATGAAAATAAAAAAAAGTTTTCAGCAAGCCTCGAACGCGGGACCTTTGGATTAGTAATCGGACACCTTACCACTGTACCACCAAGGGATACATCTCAAATGATTGATCATTTGCCAATATTATTGCATGTTTCATGTACAGCGGCACTTGCTTTGTTGTTCTTTGAGGCCCATCGTTAGCAGATACCAAGTTTGGGTGGCAATTTTTGCTAAGTTATTGCGATTTCATATGATGCTTTCTGGATTCATATGTTATCTGTCAGTTTATACAACTTAACGCGATTCTATGTTGCATTATTAACCACATTTTTTGCTGTCAACACAGATTGTCGTTTATGAATCGGACTGGGGATTTATATACAATTTGCGTTGACATTGATAACGCTTTATCAGGCATGTTGTGCGATTCTGATTTCTGACGTACGAATATGTGATTTTGGATGCACATTCTTATACAATACGTGGTTCACTGGGATTATAGTAATCAAAGGAACATTTGGTCCTTGTTACATTTTTAAACCTTGTTGAAATTGACAAGTCTCGGTTTTCCCAGTTGCCGAGAATGATCTTGAAACAAGGAAAAAATGAGTCGAATACAACAATTTGTTTTCTAATCTTTTATTTATTTAGTTCTCTAGTTTGAAGAAGTGAGGACTAGGATTCTGATGCATGGACAATATCGGTGTCATTTTCTGGCTTCATCAAGGGATCCGATTTTGACTGATAAAGGGGCGGGCCTGTGGAGAGTGTACCCACCAAAGGGTATAAATAGCGAAACCTTTCAATTAGAATCCTTTCCTGCGATCAACTTAAGAGTTACAACTGTAAGAAAACCGAATACTTTATCACTTCTCAATAGTGATAAGATTACACGAAAGGCACTAAATAAAGGACACGGAATATACTACAATAGATCAAATAATGGTCGCAGTGGTTTATGTTCCGAACTGAAACAAAATGTAACTGAGCGATTATTTGACAATACGAATGCATGTTTCAATATTGCGCTTGAAGGTGTCATGCGGAGAGCCGGACTTAACAGTCGAGGTACGATTTTCACGAGATCCAGACAATTTGTTTGCTTCACGGACGACATGGATATTATGGATCCGACAGAAATAAGGACAAACATTTTTTTAATATATTTGTTCTCAATCTCCAAACGTCGCGACGTGCGCTGTGTTCATAAACATCGTAAGAATGCAGCGCCACACATGTCATTATGACAGTTATGTTGGGAACGAGTCACACGTCGCGTGTCCCACACGCGCGTTCCGATTTGGTGGGCGCGCGACAATATTATTGGGAGAAAACGGTGGCAGATTTGTTCACCCGCCTGAAACGCGAAGCAACAAGAGTCGGGCTGATGGTGAATGCGTCGAAAACAAAATACATGCTGGTAGGCGGAATTGAGCGCGACAGGGCCCGCCTAGGAAGCAGTGTCACGATAGACGGGGATGCCTTCGAGGTGGTGGACGAGTTCGTCTACCTCGGACGGCTGACAACAATGTTAGTCGGGAAATACGAAGGCGCATCATCAGTGGAAGTCGTGCCTACTATGGGCTCAAGAAGAAACTGCGGTCGAGAAATATTCACCCCGCACTAAATGCACGATGTACAAAACGCTCATAAGACAGGTAGTCATCTACTGGAATTGAGACGTGGACTATGTTCGAGGAGGACTTGCAAGCTCTTAGGGTTTTCGAACGCCGAGTGCTAAGGACGATCTTCGGCGGGGTGCAGGAGAACGGCGTGTGGCGGCGAAGGATGAATCACGAGCTCGCCCAACTCTACGACGCACCCAGTATCCTGAAGGTAGCTAAAGCTGGAAGGATATTCTGGGCAGGGCATGTTGCAATTCGTACATGTGATTTTTACCGCACATTGTCATACGATACGTGGTTCATTGGGCAGTGTCGATCAGGAATCTGGTATTACTCGTGCGGTCAAACAATATTCGGCGACTTTTGATAGCGCGTCCACCTCCGCCGATTGTGGTGAACGCTGAGCTATTTTTTGGTTGTTCATGGCACTTTAGTGCACGGCCACCGTATTTCCTGTGGAACCAACAAATTTCGTCTCCCCATGTTGACAAGCTTTTCGATCTTCGAGCATCGCGATTAATATGTAAATAGTGCGCTGTGTTTATAAAAATCTTAAGAATGCAGCACCATGTTCGAAAGTTGATTTCAAAACGCGGCGAGTTGTGGCACGTCACAATGAGTGGTGTCCGGTTTGGTGGCAGTGCGACAATATCGTCTGTGCTGTTACTTGCAGCAACGGAAAATTGTTTGTTGAGAATCCATCATTATTTCCGCCAACTTCTCGATAGTACCGTCGCTAATTGTGAGAATACTTTGTACTTTATTCGTAATTGTTTCAACGGATCTCTGTGATCTAATTGAAAGGTGGGGTTATAACAATGGTTGCAATAAACTTCAAACGAATGAATCAAGTAACTAACTATTACTAAAGAAGATACATACGCTAAAAAATCTTAAGTACGAACAAAAATGCAGAATAAACTAATACACAGGTTCCCAAATACACTTTCTAAAAGAAAGCATAATCCGGCAGGGCATGTTGACGAACGTAACTCAGTTTCATTTAGGGATGCATTGATGGGTTATGCAAATAGAGATAGCAAACTATAGAGGACGAATGTCGCTAGTGTTCCCTTTGTTCTCGCTCGAAAACATGTCGGATACTGCATACATTTTCGCGTTGACATTTATAGCCCCGCCTATCTCCACCAGCAAAAGATGTTCGGACAGCGACATTCTTCCTCTATATATAGTTTATTAACTCTATTGTTATGCGTAGTATGCACCTGAAACGTAAAGCGCTCAAGTGAAATTTATCTTTTTTACTAAAGTAATTTTGACAGCTGATTCAGTATGAGCGAAGTGTCACTTTTACTTGCGGAATAACAGAGCGGAAAGGAAAAGTGACAACTCCATTTGATTTGTACGGCAGGCGTTACCGTCGTTATGAAATCAGCTCTACTTCTCAGTAGCGTACAGCTCAAGTAATTTCGGTAGCGGAATCATTCCTTGACCGTTTCTTGTCCTATACTTTTGCACAGTACTTATGATCAGCGTACCAGCAATAAAACACCATTGTTCCAAACGAAAAGCGTTCAATGTAGCAGCGCCGACTCGCATCGCCCAATGCTGAACGCAACGATGTGCGTTTGGAAAGGAAGGAGAGAAACGCGCGAAAACGAATAGAACGGAAGAAATAAAGCGAGGGAAAAGCGAATGCGAACGCCATTACTAGTTCACCCGCCAACCGAGCAGGCAGCATCGCGACGCGTTCGTGCATGTTCCAATAAAGTTAAGTTTTAGATAAGTTAATTCCCACTCCGATTTATTTCCGACCGCGATCCGAAAGGAAACCCGAAATTCCGCCCGATGGGAACCGTACTCTGGAAGTCCCGACAATACAGTCCACCGAAATACGATTTTTCCCGACCGAACAATGATTTTACGGTTCTAGATCGATATTTTCATCCTCGATTTATTTTTGGCAAGGGCGCATGGCATATTTCCGAAAAAAATGTAACTAGATTCTTGTCCTTTCAGGTGCTGCACATTTTGCAGGTCCCATCGCAAAAATTTCGAAAGGTGTATCAAAACTATCACTATCACACTGTGGGTTAACTTCTAAAGGTGTTAATCAGATATCACAATCGCTTCTATTAAATCAAAGTGTTTCCAATTCACTGGTTTATCTTGATTTGAGTGGTAACAATCTAAAAGATGATGTCAATGTATGTTGTTTTATGTAGGGCTGATACAAATTTATTATTGATTTTTTGTCTCTGATCTCCTGTTAGTATCGATTTTGACAGCATGGAGCAGTTCGAAAATATTTGTTGAAAACGAAAGATATATTGAAAAACTCTTTTTAAATCTAACATGCTTTAATATTTTATACAAATTTATTGCTTATATTTTATTTATTATCCCCACCTCTTCTCGACCAGTCTAATGGCATAGGGACAAAAAGTCAACAAAATATTTGTATCGGCCTAATTTGTACCAAATAATACAATATTTTTTCCTTACAGAACTTATACAACTTTTTGGCGCAACCAAATGTCATAGAATACCTAGACATTTCCAAAACAGATACAATACTTGAAAGTGTAAGTTATATGTTATAGTTACCTCTACAGTCACTCTATTTACAGTCTGCATCTAAGTGTTCCTATTTCCGCTCACGGTAAACAAATTTCTTTACGAACATTCTAAAATATGCATTATTTCGAATTTTGTCATTTATCTTAATATTTTTTATGGTTAAACCATATCTACAACAACAATAAAAATGGCTACATACTAAAATCAAAATTTATTTAAATTATTGGTTAACTTTGTACATAAGCGGCTATTGGGAAACACAAAAATTCCTACTGATCCAATAGCCGCTCACAGGGTCTTGTGTTTCTTATATAGAGAATTATTTTAACCATTGAAAATAATGTCAGGCGGCTTCATTTGAAGGTTGTTGATGTAGTTAAACGATATCCGTGCGAAAAAGATTGCATTTCTATATGAAAAATCCATTTTGCACTGATGGTAGCCATGTAAGCCTGACAAAGTGCGCACAATTTTTCTCAGTTTTTTTACTATCTTCTATTTGGACAACACTGCTTCGTCTTTATGGGAGTTATGTCCCAATTGGGACAGAGCCTGCTTCTCAGACTAATGTTCTCATGGGAAGTTCCACAATTATTAACTGAAAGTTTTCTTTGACAACTGTCCATTTTTGTATGTGTACATCGTGTAACGGGTAAGATGCTCGACCTGTGAGATTTGAACCCGCGACCCTCAGCTTGACAGCTGCGCGCTTACCGCTACGGTACTCTGGGTCCGTATGGCCGAAAGGGTCGTTAGACCGAGAGGATCGTTAGGCCGAAATAAAATTTTAATCATTTACTTCTATTTCAAAGGCTAACACATTCATTAGTGTTTTTTCCTTTTTTCTAATCAAAGACTGTTCTATCTAGTTATATTTCACAGCGAATATTTTGGGCTTCTAGGTAATGTAAATTATCCTAACCTATCCATGTTAGTAACCGATTCAATATTACGGTTCATTAGAACTATCGGCTATGTTCGGCCTAATAACTCTTTCGTCCTAACGACTCTTTCGGCCTAACGAAATTCGGCCTAATGACCTTCGGCCTAACGACATTCGGCCTAACGGCATTTAGCCTAACGGGAAAATAGTGGCAAATCGATGCATTTTTTCTAATACAAATTAAAAGAAAGGCAAATTATAACAGTGGTTGGTTTTAAATAAGTTCTTACTTTGGCTTCCAAAAAATCGCAATTTTTGTTGAATATTTGAGTAGTCTACTAATATTTTTTTCGTTTTCTCATTTTCATTCCAGTTATTTGGTGCTTTACTACGCGGATGCTCAACTCATCTTTTACATTTAAACGTGGCGCACAACTTTTTTAGCACAAAAAAAGGAAAAGAAATCCCACCTTCGTTCAAACAATTCTTTACTAGCAGCCTAAATATGAAACACCTTAACATTTCCAATTGCAAACTGCCGTTAGAAGCTCTAAAACATCTTTTGTTGGGACTTGCTTGTAATGAATCAACCGCTGGTTTATATTTAGACCTGAGTAGTAACTCTTTGAGCTCACAAGGCGCACATGTGCTAGAATCATGTATTCATGGTGTACGAGTTCTTTCCAGCTTAGATATAAGTGATAATAATCTCGATTTCGAGATGGCTTCCGTACTCACTGCCATAGGAAAGAATCCATCGATAAAGGTGCTTTACATGAGTAGATGTTTCAATGGAATGAAAGTAAAACATATTTCTAGTGTTATGGAAGCTCTAGTAAATTTAATACAAAAGGATGATTTCCAGTTGCAAGAGTTAGTTCTGTCAGAGAACAAATTAAAAAATGATTTACACAATTTTATAAATGCACTCGGAAGCAATCAAAGCCTACAAGTTTTAGATATTACTGGAAACCTGATGGGCGATATCGGTGCTCGCCTTTTAGCGAAGGCGCTCCAAATAAATAGTAGACTAAACAAAATATGCATAGATCGTAATAGTATAACATTACAAGGATACGCTGATATAGTCTATGCTTTAGAGCATAACTTTGCGATGCGAAACATTCCATTTCCCGTGTTTGACATTGCGCCATGTTTAAAACAGCATCCTGAACGAACGGACACTCTTATGCGAAAAATGCAAGAATTGCTGTCTCGCAATGGCAACGGATCAAGGCGAGCCAACGGTCACGGATTCAGGTAACATATGTTCTGCTCCCATTTTACACAACAGGTTTGACGACCAAAAACTTTTATTGCTCATACCGTGACATATTACCATTTGATCGCAACGTCATGTTTATAGGGTGTCCCAGAAAGTATGGGCACGACTTTGATAACAAGAATCGCAATATTTTTCCAAACAAATATTTTTTTTTATATTTTTGTGTTTTACCTTTGGGCATTCTAAATGCTGCCTGTAAAAATTTTGTTTGATAAAATAAACTTTTACATTGAAATTTTTGACTTTAGAAAATCAATTCGTATCTAGCCAGCACAGACCCTACTTTTGTGTTTTGTTGGAACATAACTAGTAATTCAATATCTTTCGATGTGGTGAGTTCAAGTACATTGTATGTATCCAACAAGGGAAGATCACGATGGTGTTACACGGGGTTTTCAACCTGACTATTTTTGTTAGATTCTACATGTCGAAATATGAAAAACCCCAAAGCCTTTCGGGTGATGGACCAGTGGTGTAGCCAGGAGGGGCTCTGAAAGGGTCGCTTTTGTACGAATATAATATTATTGAGTCGATTGAAAATTTGTCAAAAAGCTTTTTCTCAGTGTTTAGTACGATAGTAATGAACAGAACTGACATTAATGTATGTTTATAATGTATTTTTATGCCATTGGCATAACTAACATGGAATATGGACACCAAAACAAATTTGGTTTTATTAAAATAGTATACCAATAAGAAACCCATCCCGATTGCGCCATGGAAAAAATACATTTTAAACATACATTAATGTCAATTCTGTTCTCTACCATCACAATAAATACTAAAAAAAATATGTTTGTCAAATTTCCAATTAGCTTAATAATATAATATACGTACAAAATTTCCCCTTTTGAGCCCCCACAGGTCCATCACCCGAAAGGCTTTGGGGTTTTTCATATTTTGACATGTAGAATCTAACAAAAATAGTTCGGTTGAAAACCCCGTGTAACACCATCGTGACCTTCCCTTGTAAGATGTTCCGCAAGAATATTTGTTTAAAATTTCATTTGGCTTTGCTAGAGAACATTTGACAAAATGGTAGAATTCTACAAAATTGATAGTTTTTCTCTCCACATAAGATAACTTCACTAAATCATAGGTTTTCAGGTATTTTCAATATAAATAAAAAAAATCATTTTAAATTTACTTATGTCAAATATCTATCCAGCTTTTTGCGCTCGCTATAAAATAACGAGGGATAATTCATATTTGACATTTCTTGCCTTCCGATTTTATAGCAGTGTCTTAGTAGGCTGTTACCTGAGATTATTGATTTAACTGTCAATTTTTTCATCAACCTTGTATTCATGGCCCAGAGTATTTTCAGGATTTCATATTTTTCTTCATTTAATAATATTTTTTTGTTTTAGGAACATTAATGCAAAACAATTATTAAATTCAAGTGGTGAAAGGACAACACTAGGAAAAACTCATGAAAGAAGAAATCATATCGATTCTAGGACAGCTTTCCTATGAAGTGCCGCTGCATGTCTACCATACGAAATCAGTTATGTAGGAGGAGTAAATTTGGTTTATAAAATAGAAGTTGGAAGCAAACTATTATAATACAGCAATTTATTGCTTACCACTGGACAATGGAATTTAGCATAGTGCTCTCCTGGGAGGGAGAAACCAATACAAAATTTCTCTACGTCACAGTGAGCCGAGATTTTGCTGTCACGAACTGTCACTGTGAGCCCGGATCTTAAGCAATGGACAAACATTAAAAAAGCGCGTAATTAGCCAAAGCATATTTTTGCATTTCATCAACGGTAGCAAAAATCGAATAAGAATCAATTCATGCACATTCAAAAGTAACGTCACGAGAGCACCGTTTATTCTAATTGAATATAACGTATTGGAATGAGGCTCTTTTTACTGTTTTCATTAAAACTGAAAATTAAACGCATAGAAAACTGTGGCCCTTTTTCAATGTTTGTCCAGAAGGATCGAAGGTACACAACAACTGAAAACTAGCGATTTTCACTAAGCCTGCCTTGATTGTCGTCGGCAAGTGGGAGTTTTCTTGCAGTTTGAAATAACTTTGTGTCATATTTAGTGTGTAGTATCGGTGCCTCCCTCCCAGGTGCTCTCAATACAGTATATTTTACTAGTCAGACGTTTTGATCAACCTAACTGCCAATCTCAAAAACTTTCATATTTGTAACAAGCAGCACGCTAATGTTAGGTCAAATTTCTAAGGATTGTGTTTTGAATATTTATTGATTACTTGGCACCCAACTAGGTCATCATTTTATTCTATGAGTTAAAGGTTGGCAATGTGGAAACGGCGGCTTTGAAGTCGTGAGTCCAAGACAGATTTTTTCTAATTTCTATCTTATGCATAATATGATTACAGTGACAACATCCACACGAATGAAATAATTAAATATTTAAACCTAGTCATTGATAAACTAAAGAATCTTATTTCGGCTGTTTCATGTAGAAATGCGTGAACGCTGGCAGGGTACAGCATTCAGATAGAGAGATGTGAAAAAATTCTTCAAGTTTAACAGACAAATCCAGGTATTGGCCATGAATCAATACATGATGGAACTCACAATCTATAATAAATAGCTCTTCCACTGCTGAAAATGAAGTATTAGTTTTAAAAATAATAAATTATACAGTAAAAATAAATTAAACTTAGTCAAGGTTGGATAATGTTTTGAACGTCGTTTGACATTTTCCTGTTTTCATAAATTTTCCATCTTGTCACAGTTTGCTGAGATGTAACCATAAAAATTATAGAGCAGGCAAGAAACGTCATGTAGGGTGATTCAACATTTTATGGCAATCTCGCGTAAAAAGCTGGATACTTTTGGATAGGCAGCAAAACTACAAGGACTTAGTTCTGACGCTTTCTAAAATCGACCACAACTGAAACCGGATTTTTAATTTCTTTTCAAATTTCATATACTAAACTTTATAATTTCCTACAAAATAAGTGATAGTCTGATTATTTATCGCAATGATAAATATATTTTTTCAGATTTTTATTGTACGTAATTTATAACCTAGCATAGCATAACAAAGTCGCTCAAATATAACGCGATTTGTGCAAAACTGATAAGAGAAAGTTCCAGAAATGTAATACTATCAACAAACAGGTAGCGAAAAAATTGCCCATAATTAATAATCCGCTCTTTTATAAGTGCAAGAATGAAATGTGAGAAAATCATTTTTTTATCGGCACTAGTCTCCGAATGGCAGTATGGTCAGGGTGGCCACCGAACCGGGAAAAACGGGAAAAGCGGGAAAAAGACGGGAATTTGGATCCACCGGTAAAAACCGGGAATCTGAGAAGATCACCGGGAAAATCGTTTTGAACGAACATCTTCAAGCTGTAATCTACAAACCTACCTCCAAGTTATAGAAAATAGTTATGTTTAATGCTATTGCCATGAGGTATCCGCAATTTTGAACAAATATCTTTCAAATCTTAATGATTTAACTACTCTTCTACACCATATTTCTTAAAAATGTTTAACTTTTTTCTTAGCAATGTTTCGAAATATTTTTTTGAATTATTGTTCTCGCACTATCAGGGCTAATATTTTTGAACTTTTCGCTAACTGTTTTACTCGACGTTTTGAATCAAATTTTAATTACTTATTGTAGATTGGTTTAGCACTCTTCCTTAATTGCTGAATACCACAACTAATCTTGAAAAGAAGCCTTTATTTATAAAAGATTTTTACGATTTTAATAACGATCAAGCTGTTTCAGCTCATATAAAATGTGTAGGATATCGATGCATAAAGCATTACGAGAGGGTGGGTGGGTATCAAAATGATAATTTTCGGTGTTATTAAAATTGTGAGTGAACTTGTTTGCTTTAGAGAAGAAAATTCAAAGGATTTAGAATTGAAATAATTTCAATTACGGTAAAGAACTACTAGGGCACCTTGATGATTTACTTAGGCACGTGGGGCTTTTGTCGGCCTAATTATCTGAAATTCAGCATTGGGATGCACTTAAGATGATTATAAATCAAATTATTATTATAGCTTTATTAAGGAGATTTTCAGCCCTAGGTTATAAATCAAAGCCAAACCTCGAAATTTCAAGAGCACGAATCTAGAGAAGCAAACAGATCTCTGAGCTGAAATTTTGTTAGTTTTATAATCACCAGAATGCAACCAATCAAATTCTCAACGCGAACGGTTGTCAGGTTCTATAGATCTTAAAACTTGAACTTGAAAATTAGAAGTTTGGCTTAAAGGGCATATTGTTGGTAGATATGGTTCAAATAGCATTCAATTTGAACCCCTGTCGTGTCAAGAGTAGAATCTGTTCTATGTGCACAATTAACCAACTCTTTTCCAAGATAGATAGCTTCAAACCTCCATTGATTATTGACTAACGCGAGACAAATCGATTCAGATGAATATTATACTATGACATTGTTTTCAGAATAAGATTTTTTATAGATTAGAACAATCAACTTATTGTTCCAACAGACCTATTGATAAACAATCAAATTACTATAAAAAAAAACAACTAAAAAACTTTAAACCGACTGCAAAAAACAAATGTTGCAGTGCTTTTCACAAAAACGATTATTGATATAGAAAAAGTCAATTAAAGTCGTTGGAAAGAATGGATGGAAAATTATGTAAAATATACCGGGAAAAAAGCGGGAATTCCAAAATCGAAATTTGGTGGCCATCCTGTATGGTGAAGTCGTGCTCATACTTTCTGGGACACCCTTTAAAACAACTAAAACGAAAAAAAGTAGAAAAAATCACAGATAAATAAAATTGTCTGCTTTAGTTTCTGCAAATTATTCTGTTGCAAGACTATCCAATGTTTTAAGTATGTTGATTTGCATTTGAACATATGCTGCTACAAACATAAATTTGGAAATCAAGTTCGGTAAATAGGTTTCAAAAAATCCAATATCTGGGATTTTTTTATCGAGATCTCGATAAATGTTTACCATCTATTATGTCATGTGTCGAAAGATTAAAAAAATGTTCATTTTTTTGTAATCCGTGTTTGTTTTTTAACCTAAGTTTAACAGAAAATTAGCAATGTTTCAGTGTTGTTAGGCTCACACTCAAAATTTCAGTCAATACGCTCTCCCGTGAGAGCAAACTCATCAGAGATCTGGTTCGCAAATCTCACGCTTGAGATTTTGATGCAAAATCAACTCAATCAACTCAAACCGTAAAAAATGATTCAGTCGCAAAACCCGTCAAAAACTCGTGAAACCCGAATGTTGTTGTTTACGTTAGCAAGGATTAACATAACTTTACCAAACTAACAAGAAATTATTGCCGTGTGTGAGTAAACTGTGGAAATATGAGACAATGAGTTAAAAAGGTGAGCCAACTCATTCATGATTTTTTTACTGCTGAGTTGCATGATTGACAACTCACGTATGAAAAATCTCAAGCGTGAGTTGTGAAAAATTGAGTTTTTCACAACACTGCAATGTTTTACAATTTTAATTTCTTAGAAAATTTTGCTAAATGTGTGGAATTTGAGTCTTAGCTACAGCTAAATTTCGACACTATACGTCAGGGTTTCGGATATTCGCATCACCCCCTTGGACAATCCGGAATAATCGCACAGAAGATACCAATACATTTTTTTAAAGTAACTGCGATGTTTGGATCGCGATCAATTGCTCCAACCAAGTACTCGTTGATTATATTGAAGAGATGAGCCAGCTTCGGGCTGCAAATCTCTTAAATAAAGATGTCTCTATATCTTGATCATGTTGAGGAACAGTAGCGTTGACAGTAAACATCCTTGCATCACTCCAGCTTCGACCCGGATGTGGTCGGATAAGACGACGTGCAAAACTGGCTTGTACTATGCTTCAATGAAGCCGACGATTTTTTTGGGGACTCTTGCGCTTCAGGGCACGCATATTGAGCCGGTCGAGTGCTTTTTCGTAACCAATGGAGTAGAGGGACTCATGGAATTTGTTGACTTCGGCACGAAATGGGATCCTACCTGCTGCACACTATGGGGGATCCCCATTCAACCAGGCGGTCAAAAATATTTTTTTAGTTTTATAGCGTTTTTTCATTTGATTTTAGCACGGTATGATCTAAATTTATAAAATATGAGTATCACGGGACATTCCCACTACAACCCCCACCCGCTCCCCTACCTTGCAAAGTTTCAACGTTTTATAGAAAATAAATGTGTTTTTATTCATTCCATGTAGAGTTTTCGGTATAAGGGTGATGGGTAGGGAATTGAAATGGGGGTGGGGGAAGATGGGGGGTGTGGGCAAGTTGTGGTCACAATAAGCATATTTGGTTATTTTTTTATAATCGATAAATAAGCCATAAGAAGCGAAAGGAAGGCAATCTTAAGAAATCTCGACATATTCAATGTTTTTTCTTCTTTCACCATTGTTTTTTTATTATTATTATTTTCCCGGTTTTATTCATTACAGAAATAATACAACACTATTCTTCATCTGAGTTAACTTCTCATCCACAAAATTTTCGTCAATTTCATCAACGACATCCTGAGGTGTCATCAGATAAATCTTATCTTCAGGGTAGCTCACAGAAACTTGTTTCTTGTTTTCGTTTCGTTACCCAAATGGAACTTAAAAATGGATCTGACTTATGCAAAGCGCGAAGAAAAACGTCATGCAAGTGGGCCTAACTTTTTTTTTTTCAAAAGTTTGGCATTCGGCAGCTTCTTCAGCCAGTGAAGCTCAGTTTATTAACTCTTGACAGTTAATTGCTATCAGAATATTATGCAATCTCACAATACAATTTCAATAGGATAAGCTTCCTTCCATTTTTTTACAAATTTACACTTCAAATTGTATAATTTGATTCTATAACATTCCCCAGAAAACCATTCCCCCGAAAACCATTCCCCAGAATTCCGTTCCCCAGAACGAACCATTCCCCAGAATGTAACATTCCCCAGAATGCACCATTCGCCAGAAAGCTATATGAATATTCATTTTTTTTTCTTTTTTGATTTTTGCTTTGCGTGAGTCACTTATGTGACAGGCTAAGGTCTGATGTGACAAAACAAATATGTAAGTAGGGGGTTGGGGGCATAATGAACACACGAGGCGAAATAGATACTCTGGAAATATGCATATTTCTGCAAAATTTTATAGACTGTATGAAATCTGTATTATTTATAAACTCTTTGACGGTACGATTTGCTTCATTTGTCCTCTGAAATTCTACTATATTTTTTTCTCAGCTTCAAATTAGTTTATAAGCATAGCGGTGTAAAAATTTAATTTTAGAGCAAAGTAACTAACCTAGAGAAGTTTCTTCTTGCTAATGTGATAGGGGGAAGCACTTTTACATATCAGTACGTTTTGACACGTCATTTTCACTAAATTCCACGAAAGTGTTCATTTACCCGAATACCTTTTTATCAGTCGTGTTTTAGACCCAATTTCTATCTCGGGTTTCTGAGAGTTGATAAGATTTTTTCTCATCATGAATGAATGCAGCACGTCAACTAATTACGAACTTGGAAACCAGCCGAGGGTAACTGAAACATATTGCCATTCTATGGTCTTAAAATAAGCATTTGCCTAATGAGTCCATTATGCCCCTAATCCCCCTTTTCATAATTATTTTGCATATTATAACGATACACCCTTCTTTCAGTAAATTCCCATAAAATGTACAAACTATATGTTTATTTTTGCCTATATAGTGATGCACCCTTCTTTCATTAATAAGATAATAATTAATCATTAATTATTAATGATATAGGCAAAATATATCGATGGAGAGCCCATATAGCATAAGGCCATTTGGCATAATTATATAAACACTGAGCTACCATTTGGCATAATGATCACTAAGCATCTAGCCTGTCTTTCTTAAGTTACTTCACTTTATAATTTCAATATAAATTTTAAGAATAAAAATAATAAAAAGAACTACACTAAGAAAACTAAAGAAATTTACACTAAGAAAACTTAAAAAAAACTTCAATTCAAAATTAAAAAAAAAACTAATTAATAAGCAAATTATGAAAAAAACTATTTACACTTCAGCCCTCTCAGGGTCTATCCGGGAGAATCGTTCAGGGGCGGACTCACAACCCACACTTGCTTTATTGAGAAAAACTGTAATCACAGCGGAAGAAGTTAAAAAGGATTTGCACTTGTTTTAAATAATTAGGCTTGAACACTATAAATTTGAATTTCAACTTTTAAACGATTCATTTATTTAATATTTACAGTTTTGGGATGGAATTCATAGGGTAATAAAGGATGCACAATTAACATCACCTGCCGTTTCCTTTCGTCAGTAACTTTGCCTCCAAGTCACCTTATGCCGGATCTGGATGGCTTAGCTCCGCACTATACTTCGTTCGGGTGTTGGCTCCAATCGATCAAAGATTCACAGCCTTTAGGACACTACCTTGGCACTAGTGTAAAAAACTGACGGTAGCACTCACGACTCGGTTGAAAATATAGTTCTGGAAAGATCTCGTTGGCTTCTCTTGCATCGCCTTATATCCAAAATTCCCCATTCGAAATCATGACGAAGCAGTAGCCATGGATACGGAACAATTCCCGGGAGAGTTTTGCTTCCGCATAGTTGGTATCTCGCGCCATGTTTTTGTGCATAAGGAGGGAATGGCGATACCAGAGGATTTATAGGAGGATTTCAAATTCAAATTTCAATTATTTATATTTACAAATTCATCTTTTTTTTATTTAATTCATTGGTGATTTTAAGAGTAACTGGTATCGAAGGATAGGAGAAAAGGAATTATATTTACGTATTAGCATATTTACATTTAAACTAGTATTAAGCATAATTATTCACAAATTTACAAATATTTACCAAATTATGAACATGTTAACAAAGTATGAATATTTACAAAAAAAGAAGAAAAATATATATAAAAAACAAAAATAAAAAATACAAAAAAAAAAGCAAATTTGGATTGTGACCTATCACATAGGTAACAAGCCATACTTATGCTCCTTTTCAAAAAGGATGTTCTTCATGTTATGCCAAATGGTCATTGGCAAAATGACCATTATGTCAAATGTTCCTTGATTATTTAATCAATCATGTCAAATGCCTTTTTGCCATATAGTATCTTTACGGTATCTTTTATTTTGTCTATACCCTCAATAGGATAAGATTGAAAGAAGGGTGCATCACTATTTTGTGCAAAATTAAACAAGTTATTTGTATCTTTTTAGACTTGACGTAAAGAAGGGCGTATCATTTTAATGTGCAGAATAGTACGTTTTTATTTTGCCGAATTTACGTAAGTTATGAAACGTATAATATGAAACTTCTTAAAACATGAACAGCTGGATACATCACTATATCTGATAAACATTGGATATACCGTGAAGGCCCCATACTCTGCGCACTTAAGGCTTTTCAAATTTCAAACAGCTGTAATTAATTGAAAACAAAACACAATCCTCTGAAATTTTGGGAGCAAATACTTATTGATTTTATGTATAAGGAAAATATATAAAAGCTTCACTAAGTAATGATTTTTATTGCAAATTTTTAATTTTTCTCAAGGGCGTCCGTGTTCCTAACTGTGCGCACTCATTTTTGCAATGCTCCTTATTCTGCGCATTTAGGTTCCTAACTCTGCGCACTCGATAAATTATTTATAACAGTTGAAGTATTGTACTAAAAGCATTACTAGCATTTAAACACTGAATTAATCTTCATTTTCTTGCTTTATACGGCTTTACGTCCCCAGTGGAGCATGGAATGTCTCTAACATAGAAGTTTACTAAGTGAAGTGAATTTTATCTCTAATTCAATCCATGATAATTACTGTTACTGAATGCCATTAAGTGCAACTCTCAAAATAATCGAAATCATCATATGATTTCCAAAACATGTAATTAACTTAGTTTTCTAAAATCCAAAGCAACATACAAAAACGGTACAAACTACGTCTTTTTTTGCGTTCACCCTTGGCGTGTAAAGGAAAATTAGCTTTGACTGTTTATGTATTTTCACTAGGAAAAATAAAAATAAATAATTGTCTCGGATTCGGGTCGGATCCGGGTTTGAAGAAAATTAATAAGAACCTGGTTCTGGCTTGTTATATGTGAAACCCGAACAGTCCTACTAAATACGAAGAATAGTTTAAGCGAAAGGGTATATCCATTCTTAATGTATTGTTCATCACTCAATCGAGAAGTATCGCCGCCCTGTATAAGCGTGACATAATTAAAGAACGATTCATATTTCAGATCAATAACAGTACTTTATTGCCGTTTCTATATAGCAAATACGATTGAACCAAAGACAAAATAATTAAACCTCGATGTTCCACTACTCGATATTGACTCATGAAACTATACAAAAAATCAAAATTATTCTATTGCATGGTTAGGGAGCATTCAAAAATTACGTCCACCGTTCAGGGAAGGATGGACGAGTCTACGAAAATGTGACAATGCATCCATTAGGTCCTGTAAAATCGCGACAGGGGATTGAGGGGACGGAGTGTAGAAATCCTTAAAATATGTTGGACGTCATTTTTTAATCTTTCCTTACTATGATGGTCCCCTCAAACAATTTTTCAAAGTATTTCTATTCCATATCTCGATGGTGTCGACAAGTCGATGGTTCCCTTCAATATAGACCTCTGGAGGGTTGATTATATGTTGAAAATAACGTTTTATAACTGCTGCGCATAGTAAGGGACATAGTTGAAAAATGGTGCCTTACTATGCGCACTTAAGAAGAATAAGAAAATGAAAAGAAAATAAGTTGCACTTTACCAGTCATAATTGCTCGATAAATAAACTAGTGCCTACATACTAACAATCTGAAATATATTCTCTTTAATTTGATTCAAATGACTTAAGTGATGAGGTACTCCCTTAGCATTTTTGCTAACGGGCAGTCAATTTGGACGTTTATCAATATTTTTGAAGCTATTTTATTTTTTATTAAAGTAATAAACGTAAATTTGTCAAGAAAATTCTTCGCGTACTTTTTTATTACTATTGTATCAATATATGGGAAACAAATTTTAAACAAAAATTTAAATAATTTACCAGATTTTGGTGGATTTTGGTAAAAGTGCGCAGAGTTAGGAGCTGCGCAGAGTTAGGGGCCCTCACGGTACATGTGAAATTATACATTTGGGGCAGTGTTTCGGAGAGCCCAAGCAGGACGCTTTGTTTTCGGGACGCCGGGAGTGTTTTTCGTTTCCGCGCGTTTGCTGGGCAGTGTTTCGGAGAGCCCAAGCAAGACGCTTTGTTTTCGGGACGCCGGGAGTGTTTTTCGTTTCGCGAGTTTTGCTGGGCAGTGTTTCGGAGAGCCCAAGCAGGACGCTTTGTTTTCGGGACGCCGGGAGTGGTTTTCGTTTCGCGAGTTTTGCTGGGCAGTGTTTCGGAGAGCCCAAGCAGGACGCTTTGTTTTCGGGACGCCGGGAGTGTTTTTCGTTTCCGCGCGTTTGCTGGGCAGTGTTTCGGAGAGCCCAAGCAGGACGCTTTGTTTTCGGGACGCCGGGAGTGGTTTTCGTTTCGCGAGTTTTGCTGGGCAGTGTTTCGGAGAGCCCAAGCAGGACGCTTTGTTTTCGGGACACCGGGAGTGTTTTTCGTTTCGCGAGTTTTGCTGGGCAGTGTTTCGGAGAGCCCAAGCAGGACGCTTTGTTTTCGGGACGCCGGGAGTGGTTTTCGTTTCGCGAGTTTTGCTGGGCAGTGTTTCGGAGAGCCCAAGCAAGACACTTTGTTTTCGGGACGCCGGGAGTGTTTTTCGTTTCCGCGCGTTTGTTGGGCAGTGTTTCGGAGAGCCCAAGCAGGACGCTTTGTTTTCGGGACGCCGGAAGTGTTTATCGTTTCCGCGCGTTTGTTGGGCAGTGTTTCAGAGAGCCCAAACAAGACGGTTCGTTTTCGGGACGCCGAGAAATTTTACGGTTCGCGTTGTGTGAGTGCGAAAAGATATCCGTGTTAAGTCGAGGATGGATTTCCAACTGGTGAGCTCGTTTCATGCTTATAATGACACATATTTTCATGAAAACGTTATTTTATTTAATGTTCGAATAAACTTTGTATGGTTCGTCACTACAAGTGTCGGCATTATGCCTGTTTTATATAATTTCAATATACATATATTTTCTCTCTTTAACATTACTGAAAACATCTTTTGAATGGTTCGACATTATGGATGTTGACGTATATTTTAAAACTCCTATCAAAAACTTATCATCTCGAGACAAAAATGTACAGCGCTACTCTTCTGATTTTCAAACAAACTATGTTTGGTTCGTCACTACAAGTGTCGGCATCGTTCCTCTTTCATATTATTTAAAATATATACATACATATTTTTCTTTTTGCCATTACTAAAAACATTTTTTGAAAGGTTTGACATAATGGATGTTGACGTATATTTTAAATCTTCTGCCGAAAACTTCTCGAGACAAAATGCAAAACTAGCTTTAAGTTCAAATTGTATTTTCCCTCCTTATCCATGGATCGCATCACTGACCAATGGTGACTCCCAGATCTTTTCCTCCCTCACTAATAAACACCCTCCCCGTGGTGATTGTGGAGATGCAGAGGTATTCTCGGTCTCTAGAAGCAACTATCATTACACCTTAACATTCCTTCCCCATCCCAACTGACTGTAAGGACTTGGCCGGCGCCGTTATTGATCAATAATATTAGATCTGCTGAAATTGTACTTCGAGAATAAGCGGAAACTCCCATCCCTTATTCATTTGGATCGTAGTACAATTCTTACCAGTTCCGATCAATCACGGAGTAGCAACCATTGACATGTACAGTCAGTCTATGCTATGCTATGCTATGCTATGCTCACGGTACATGTGAAATTATACATTTGGAAAATACTATACCGAAAGAAGGGTGTAGCTCTATTTTGTGCAGAATAGTGATGAGTTGTATATTCCTTTAATAAGATATTATGCTTCCCCTTAGACTGATCTATCAGTCTTCATAAGTACCAATAAAAGTGAAATTACTGTGATAGTTCATTTCCCTCCCCTTGGTTATGCGACCTTGCCGCGATGGGAGGGCATAATCCATTAGCCCATATGATGGAAACCAAAGGCGTAACCTGTAGTGGTGGTATCACATTTTGGCATTTTTTGCTTAAAGCCGCGTCATAATTCATATGGCATAGACGCAATAATATCTCGGATGTGATCCAACGGACATTCTGCGTCATTGATAGAATTGATGCCCATTTCAAATAAATAATCTATTCGAAGTGGACATTAATACTATTGGTGTCGTTCAGTTTGCCTTTTGCTAACCAGAATGATCCGTAGCCACTCTTACTATTAGCTAGCTAGACACATCGTTATCATATACGACGTAGGGAATACTTAGGATCTCTTAGGAAAATGACTAGTAGATTCACTGAGTAGAAATAAGTGGCGACAATCTTATATTAATATGGTTTTTACATTGCCATAATAAGAAATACCATCAGTGTACCAGTATCCGCTCATGCCCCTATTTCCGCTCACTAGTGTAAAAATTGATTTTTCGTGTCAAAAATCAACATTTTTCGCACGGATATATACTAGCAATATTAAAAACTTTCTAATGAAGTCGTCTGACATTATTTTCATTTGATAAAATAATTCTTTATGTTGAAAACATAAGACCTCGTGAGCGGTTATTGGGCCACTAGGAATTTGTGTGTGTTCCAATAACCGCTCATGCGAAAAATTGAACAAAATTTTAAAGAAATTTTGATTTTAGTATACAGCCTTCTTTATTGCATTAGTAGATATGGTTTGACCACAGAAAATATCAGGATAAATAACGAAATTTGAAATTATGCAGTTTTCTAGTAAGTTCGTCACGAAATCTGTTTACCGTGAGCGGAAATAGGAACACTTACATGCAGTAACAAATGCAATTAAATATTTTTTTATAAAAGTTTTTCAAATTCTTTTTATTTTGCCGCTGATTACCTACACTTGGAGCTACACTGTGACATAGAAATAGTATTGATCGGCACAATAGTTATTTTTTAACAAACATTTGAACACATAACTTCCCTTAAATGAGCGGAATCTGGTGCACTGATGGTACCTCTTTTGTAACAACGGTATAAATAATCTAATTCCAGCTTCATTTTCGCAAAATTTACTAGTAGAAAGTAGGCGTTGTGAAGCATTGCATTTGCCACCGAAAAGTGAATCTTGTAGGAGACTGTAATAGAAGCCTAAGGTAACTTTACTCTTCAATATTCACTATAAAAATGACTATGGAAAGTAAGACGCTGAGATCGATTATTAGGGTACACTTGCTAGTTTCGGAAAATTGTTGAACAGACAAAGAAAGCGACTTTTTTCTTAAGGGATATATGAACGTAATGACCAATTAATACTTTTAACAACAAAAAACGAAATTAACTAGAACTACTACTAAACAGTCAATTTTGTTAAGACTTGACGACAATTGACATTTAAGACTCTAATCTTACGTAAAAGACAGGAGTAATCAGAATAGCACTTGAATGACAAATTATTCAAAACCATTTCGACTAGACAGTATTAGTAATGACACTACTTCACTTCTATTTCAAACAAATTCTGATGGAGCTGCTGATTTTCACAATGCTTCCTTTTCTCAGAAGCAAGGGAATATGGGTACTTTTCAAAAACTACCACGTCACAATACTAATAAAAAAACAGTGTTCATGTGAGCGCCATTGCCTAGTCCGTCTGAGTATTGGTCCTGGTAGAGGGGCAAAAGCCAGACCGAGGGTTCAGCCTTGACAAGTTAAGCTGTCAGGCAGCTCCAACTGAATACCATACAAAAAAAAAATACTGTGATAGTTCATTTGCAAATGAAAGTTGAATAATTAGCATCACCAATGCTAATCTTCTCATGCGCTTGTAAACAACTTTGTATGGAGTTTCATTTTCAAGTACCTATTTTTAATCAGATTATTCCAAAAGTTTGAAGTAGGTATATAATTTTCTGGGGTATGGTCCATTCTGGGGATTGGTTTTCTGGGGAATAGTTCATTCTGGGGAGTGAAATTCTGGGGAACGGTACATTCTGGGGAATGAGATTCTGGGGAATGGAATTCTGGGGAACGGGTTTCGGGGTAGTGGTTTTCTGGGGAATGCTATAGAATCGTATAATTTATATTTTAAGTTATCGTAAACATCTTCATAATTGGCACAAATATGTTTGAAAGCTATTTCAATATTCTCCATATGATTTAATTTTATATAAAAAATAAATAAATAACAGCACGATTATTTATAGCTTTATTTATCACTGTTGTTACTAATGCTCACACTTTTCTACTTTTGTCAACAATACCATCATTTTCTGACAGTGTAATACTCTACTTATATATAAACTTCAATTCCCTGTATTAGGTACTAACTGTTGTCGAAGAAATCAAACAAGCATATTTTTGGTTGTGCTCAACAAAGAGCGATTGATGTTTCTTACAGGTACCTAATGGAGAAATATTATTCCAAAACTCATGGTGGCGGTGGTGGTCATGGTTATGAATAAACAAGTAACAAAACCATGAATTTACTACCTTTGATTTAAAAATAATTTATTGAAAATCGCTTCAATTCATATTTCCTAAAATCATGTTTTCTGGCCACCCTATTCTTAAGACGGCTACCCTTAGGGCAAAATAAAATATTGGTCCGAAATAAATCAAAAACTTGTAGGCCAACTGAAAATAACGAGATCCTGACTATCTGTAAACTTTGTTAATGTGGAAGGAAACTTATTTAAATCATGCACGGTAAAATAATCAAATGACGAAACATATGAGAAATGATACAACCTTCAAAGTTGCAATTTGTTGCAAGATTTATCTGCGGGACATGTTTGTAGAAGTTTCAAGTTTTATTTCTACCTAAACAGATGTGTGGAGAAATGCGTGGAAAACAAGTTCTTGACTTTCAAATTAGGCATTATTTTCTAAAATTTTCAGTGTTTTTCATTTTTAATATATTTTTTTCTAATAGTGATCTTACATTATTTACAATAGAACAGCAGAAAGCTTATGTAAAACCCTTTATAGGAACGTATTTAGATGAAGGCCATTAATGAAAAATGCAATTGTTTGATGAACTTAAAGAAAAAGTTTTTTTCGCCGGAAAGTGTAAATTTTGCATCCATTTTTGACTTTGATGCTGTATTTTTCAGACACTATAGCAAGAAGCACCTTCAAAGTTTGGATTTTTCCTAATAATGTTGTTAGTAAAAAGTAGAAAATAACCAAAATTGATTTAGGAAACAAAATTTTTCGATTTATGACCGCCTGATTCCCCATAGTGCTGCAGTCGAAGAGTTTATTTATTTAGATAACACCGTCTTCAGCTTTGCTGTACAGACTGAATATGCCTTATCTTACTAGTAAATTAGTCTAACAATATTCTTAAAACGATTTCTATCAATAGTAAAATCAAAAATATCTACTTCGTTTAAAAGATTGAAGCATCTCGAATGGATGATTTTGAACGAAAACAGTACGGTGTCGACTTATCCTGATTAGAGAACGTTCACGTAAAAGACGCGCTGTTTCAAAGAAATTCACCTACTGCAGATCTGTAACATCTATATATAGTAACAAAATGTCTTGCCAATTATTGCACACAGTCGGGTCGCTATTCACTTAAATGCCTTATGTTCAATCGACAAAAAACGTCGCGGTTTCCAGGATGTATTAGAATAATTGATACAACATTTATCCAGATAACGGGTAAGATTGAGCATCTCGGCTGATATGCGATCAAAACCCTAGATTTCATGTTTCGAGTAGGACGCCATTGAATTATTTTGATAAATCTAAACAAATTTTTTGCAATAAAAGTTATCAGCATGTATTAGGATTCCAAAATGGATTGTTGAATTGTAGAATTAATTTCACATGATTTTATATTGAAAGGTACCGTGGGGCAAGTGGGTAATGGAAATCGTATAGTTCAGACTATTTTCATCATAACGACTTTAAATTAAAATAAATGAGGACGTGTATATTTTTTAGCTTGACTCCCGCCACATATTTACAAACGGTATGCCGAAATTGATTTTTATGTAAAATAGGAGTAAAAAATACAGAGAAAGTTTTTGAAAAATATATCTATATCTATGGAAAAACTAACAGTTATATTTACGATTTCTATTAATTTTAACATTTGTTAAGTAGCTCCAATGCTTTGTTGAATTTCCACCGCTCGTTATCTGGTTTTAAGAATGTCGGGTAACTCTTTGGGAGAAATCATTTCTTGGAACGGAATCCTTCAATAAAGTATATAAAATATTTTTTGTGTGGATAGACCAACACCCCATTTTTATGTTTTGAACTAACACTACATAGACATTCCACGGGATTTCCGTGCGTTGGCTTATATTGGAACTTTTCAATCAACGTCTTACTTTGAGTCGGTTGTATGAAGTAGACACATTAATACATATCGTAATGTTTGGTAATCTCCTTTTATAGAAGTTCCATGATTTTCAATACCTTTCAATACCATTATACATTTTTCACATTTCAACGGTAAAAAACAAAAATACAATGACGATCGTGGACCGCAACAGATGGGATGTTTTTCTTTGCTTGCTTTGATCGTGCTTCATACTCAAATGAGAGCGAATTCTGCAATGCCTGGCCATAAGCAAAACACATTGGTGATGATCTATGCGTCCCCTAGGTTGAAGGCAAAGCTTGGGGAACTTATGTGGAAAAATCAGGCCCATGGCAAGGGACCACTTCTAGCGTAGTCAACATCTCCATGTGTTTACCCATTTTCGGGTAAATTGAATCGAGAGTGCAATCATAATGCGAAGTTTTGTTTAAGGTGCAAGAGAAAATGGCACAAATGTCAAAACTGAAAAAGCAGTTTTCTCCTTTTAAAACAACAATTTCATGAAAATAAAAACACAGCCTTTTTATTTGGAAAATAAAAGAGCTGTGTGTTTTTATTTTCTTCGATTTGTCTATTTAAAAAGAGAAAACTGCTTTTTCAGTTTTGACTTTTGCACCATTTTTACTTGGGCCTTAATGTTTATGATCCTTAACCTCACAAGCGTCGCAATAAAATAACTGATTGCTTGATTGGATGCTTGCAGGATGCCTTTAAATGTTTGCTCTCCTTCCAAAACCATCGACATATTGAACGTGCTTCAACTTTTTGCCATATTATTAGCTGATTTAACGATATCAAAAATTGATAATCAAAGCATAACAAACAATTAAACAAAGCAATGGATCAATGCACGAGTTCATTATTTGACGTTTCAGCGGTGTCGTGTTATTTACGTGACCATGGTAACTAGTGAACATGGCACCGCTCAAACGTCAAAATCGTGAAAAGGTCCATGGACCTATGCACGAGTTCATTATCTGACGTTTTAGCGGTGCCGTGTTATTTATGTGACCATGGGAACCAGTGAATTCGTGGACACAGTGACAGGGGGCGATATTCACTTATCGCCCGGGACATCCTAGCTACGAAGAACACTGTGTATTGATATACTGCTTCGCGTTAGAAAATGGGTCCACCAAGGTGAGAAGTTTGATTTTTGACCAACCTCGCCGCGTCGCAACTCGATTCTCAATAGTGCGCATGATGCTCACGGCGGAGGGAATAGATACACACTATAACGAAGTGACTCGCGACGCGGCGAAGTTGGTCAAAAATCGACCTTCGCACGTTGGTTTATCCATTTTTAGTTGCGAAGCAGTATAGGCCTGGGAAAAATTATGGAATCCCTGTTGTCAGTTGATGAATCAATTCATAAAGCAAAACAAAGGAATTTAATGTGTATCACACACGAAGTTTGCAAGATAATCATAGGAGCGTGTGGATTTTTGGATTTTTATCAGTGAATGTTTCAGCTGGATCGGTAAGCAGTGAGTTGTACACTCAAAAACAAAACAAAAAAAATCACCGGATTACTAAAGTTTATGCATTAATGACTACTTTTTATCTGCCTTTCTTTTATTCTGCTGTGAATTTTTACGCTAACTGTCAATTCGTCTGGGTTGAAGCATCGCTAAGCAAGCGAATTGACAAGTAGCATAAAAATCCCTGCGGAATTAAAGAGAGGAGAAAGTAACATGTAACATCGCGGTAACATGGTAACTAGAGATGGGCGACTCACTCACGAATCATTCAAAAGAGTCGACTCTCGATAATGAGTGAACGAATCACGGTTCTCTTCAAAAGAGTCATGATTCATTCGCACTGAGTATTTTAGAAGAGGGCTTAAAAATGTATTAGGAATCATATTTTCGAGTTGGAATTATCATAGTCAAACAATTCGGACATGTATCAATAGTTAAAGTTGCTGTACGGAAAAAAATATCATTCAAAAATTGTTATTTTTGTTTCTTGTGTAAAATACATACCTAATTCATTTTTGGTTTTATAAAATGAGTCATCGAATCGATCAGAAGAGTCGATTCACTTTTGTGAGTGAGTCACCTACGATTCGCTCTCCAAATTTGATCATTTTGCCCATCTCTAATGGTAACATCCCATTCATCTTTTCCCCACTAAGACGATGTAAGATATCATAAAGGAGGCGGATGTCGCCTGCATCAGCTTATGAATTTGCACACGCTCGTTTGTCTCGTCTACATGAGCGTTTCATTTTCATTCTCGTTCTATCGTTGCTTTAATAATCCTCCGCTATTTTGTCCCAGTTGTGTTCATTGTATTCTGTAGTAAACCCGCCTTTCTTAATTATTCAACATTAATTTTTAAGACATAGTTTCAATTTTCTATTAATAAGTGGACACACATACATTTTATATTTGGCTTGAATGCCCTCAATATGATTTTTGTAAGTTAAGTTTTTATCTAGCATGAGACCTAGATACTTAACTTCATCTGACCAATTTATTGGAACTCCTCTCATTGTGAGTGAACCCGCCTTGATTTTACATACATACATTTTTAATCTTTTTGAATGTTTAACCTTTCGGTCGTCGCGCGAATTTTTGTAACGCGAGTAGTCGCGCGTTGTACTTTGTACAACACCCTTGGTCTAGCGAATATCCCAGGAGTCTGACCACTTAGAAAGATGACGCCTTCGGCAAAATTGTTCAGTAGCTTAAGGGCTATTTTTATTATAGCCAAGAAATTCGGGATTTTGCCACTAGGCGGCGCTAGTGAGCATGAAACTTTTGTTTCTCAGATCTCATGATCCTGACCACTTAGAAAGATTACGTCTTCGGCAAAGTTGTTCGGTAACTCAAGGACTAACATTGTATGAGCTAGTGGATTCAAAATTGTGCCACTAGGCGGCGCTAGTGAGCATAAAACATTTGTTTCGCAAATATCTCAGCAGCCTGATCACTTAGAAAGATGGTGTCTTCGGCAGAGTTGTTCAGTAGCTCAAATTCTTTCTTTGTTTAATCCTTAAAGTTTGAGATTTTGCAAAATAATGATAATCCCGGAGCTTCTGAACAACTTTGCCGAAGGCGCCTGTCTAAAAAGTCGAGATCCTGCAGTATCCGCAAAACAAAATTTCATGCGCACTAGCGCCGCCTGGTAGCAAAATACCCTATTACTTGGCTCAAATAATGATAGCCCTTGAGCTACTGAACTACTTTGCCGAAGACACTATCTTTCTAAGTGGTCAGGCTCCTGAGATATCTGCAAACAAAAGTTTCATGCTCACTAGCGCCGCCTAGTGGCAAAATTTTGAATCAACTAGCTCGAAAAATGATAGTACTTAACTTACCAAACAACTTTGCCGAAGACGACATCCATCTAAATAGTCAGGATCCTGAAATATCTGCAAAACAAAATTAAAGCTTCCATGCCCACTAGTGCCACCTAGCGGTCAAATTTCGAATTAAATGAGGTACCATCAGATAGCGCTTCACCTCCAGAATGACTTTTATAAAGACCCCAAGTTTCTATATTATCTGGATTTTAAGATATGACGATTTCAAACTGTGGTGTCCTCGAACCGTACATAGTGCGTTCATTATTATGCGACTTCCATGTACATTTGTTGATTTTACCGTATTATAAAGGGCCACACTGCAAATAAAAACTGTCGAGTATTGTTCTTAAGAAGATTTTTGAGGAATACATTTTAGTTTGGTGTCGATAGACATCTTTGTTGCAAAATGATAGCATATAAATTACAACTGTTGTACAAAGTACAACAACGCGACAGCCCGAAGGTTAAACATCAAGATTTATCCTTTATTTTACTGCTAAAACACAAAAGATTTTTCAAAATGTGAAGGCATTCTGAAAGATATCACGTATGGCGAAATAGGGAACCACTATGACCATAACTGGTACACCTACCCTATATATCTCCGTCGGGCTTCGAGCAATTTAAAAAGTTTCACCTTCTCACTCTACTTGATAAATATCAGAAGGGCAACATGATATGGCGAGAAATGTGAAAATTTAGGCGATGAGTATAGCAGGAACACTGCTTGTTAGTCATATTTTGAGATACTTAAATCGTTTAAATTTTTTGTCCAAAATTTGATTCCATTAGAAATGTTTTGAAATGGCCCACCAAATTCAAGTTATATCTGAAATACAAAAATAATTTCACTAAAAAAATGCAAATGTATTTATTTTTTGTTGATGTAGTTCTAACCAAAAAACAATTTTGTTCTATAGATTGCAACATGGCTTTCTTATGTCTGCTACGCATCAAATTTTGGACAAGTTGGTAACGGAAACCCAAGAAACAATGTCGTTGCGTCAAGGATGTGAAACCAATTTGACGAGACTTTTGGGAGATGCCGAAAATTGTAAGCAACTACTCCCAAAGTTGCAAGATGCTGTGCGATGTGATCCTCATCATATAGAAGTGCGCTTGAGCAAACTAAAAGCCGAACTCCATTCAGCTATAAAACTTTATCTTAAGGTCAATATAACAATATTATCAACTATTATAACTATAATAATGCATTCTATTAACTTTAGGAAACAATGGAAACCATGTTACGAACGGGTATTGAACAGTGTCCCATAACATTAGGCAACCAAATGGTGATAACAGAGCTCCGAAAAGGCTGTGAAGAAAAGTTTGTAATTTCAGAGGAATTCTTGCAGAACTGTTTAGTGAATAATGCAGGTGGTGAAATCATGAATCGAATCAGGTAAATAATATGTCTACGTGAAAAATAGCACATTAATTGTGTTTTGTGTTATACCCAGTGAGTTGGAACAGTCAATGGCCAGTATGATATCGGATCGAGCTACTGATGAAGTATTAGAGGCACTAACTCGTTACAAAAAAGGACTTTGCTTATCCGATTCACCACACAGTTTTATCGAAGATCCCCAAACTCCAGACACAAAGAGAAGCCGTTCTAGTCAGGTAGTTGTAATTTACGGTGTTGAATATTTTATTAGGTTTGCACAAGCTGTCAAACATCTGCTTTTACATAGAGCTAAGAAATTAAAAAAAAATAAACAGGTGTTTATCCTCTAGTCCAATGTTACTCGAATATATTTGTCCTTGTGCATATAAATCGAAACCACACATGCAATTTTCAAAAGCATAAATCTAGAAAACCGAAAAATGATCACACTTAACATTTGATCAATTGGTTATGATGACCAGGTCATCACCAGCAACAATCGGTCAAATTTTCAGTGCGTTTTTGGAGTTTGGTTCTTTAGAATTGTGCTCCTGATAATTCTAAGTGGGGTTTCGATGCTTCTTCACCATATCACCATTTTGTCATTCATGCGATCTTTTTTTCAGGACTCCGATATAGGTGGCCAGTTTGAGATGCGGGGCTTAGATTTACCAAAGCTAGGATTGGATTCCCCGACAGTAAGTTTACAAACAACACGGTTTTTTTTTAAATATATTCGTTCATTGTGTTATTATCCAAACAATCCATTCTTACGCAGCCGAACATACGTAACATTTTCATCATTTATACTTATAGTAGGTACATATATGATCGATTTATTCGTTACAAGAAACGTACTCTCAAACGAGGTAACTTGCAACACTTGTCAACTTCAAAGCAATGTGGATGGAAAATTAAAGGACTCAGATGAGATAAAACCATCTGGTATCTTAATCGCCACGTTAAGAATACCACGAGGTATTATTTTTATCAGTATTTGGTGTTCTGGGATCATGAAAGACGAAAAATATACGTTTTTCATGCTACAACTGATGTGGGGTAACATGCAACATACAGTGCTAATCTATATTGTTGTACAGTACATACAGTGCTAATTATATCGTGCTATTTTTTTTGTCAGTAGCGATAGGGGTAGTACTGGCACTTTTAATCTGCCCTAAGCTCCTTCCCAGCATTTGCTTTTATAAGCCTCTATTGCGGTCACTGTGTACCCTAGCAGCAATCAGCTCTTACCGTAGCTTTGCAGTCTGATAGTTCAGACTACTATCAAACTATGATAAGGCCCGAAATGCTACTATAGTGGTTAAAGTGAAGAACGAAATAGTTTTATTAAAAAGTCCTCATTCCCCATTTAATTTCATCACTCACTATCGACACTATCGCGTATACCACCGAATATCACTCATCAACTTTCGCAAAACACTTCAGATATATTATCCATTAGGTGTATCACTTTTCACTATCACAAACAACAAATTTTCATCAAAATTACATCACACCATTTTCATATAAATTCATTGTTATTATCATTTACCATCTGTTATCATTACTAAGTAATTAAAAGATATTCAATTTAATTTTTTATTGTTTATGTTGCTGTAGAGTCATTATTATTCAAACTAAAATTTAGCACTACGATCAATAAAGTTACATTAAAGCAAATCACTTCGATCCATTCTTCTGCACTCACTGTCATTATAAACACTTGTATCATACATGTGTGAAGAACTAGGCCATAGTGTTTATCTTCAAAGAAATGATTTCAAAATATATTACGGCCATTGTTAAACTAGTAGGGTTAATATAATTATTATTTGTATATTTACAAAACTATCACAATCACTTCCAATGCCATTTTCAAATTTTCATCACAATGCATTTTTTCAAACATCATTATTAGCACCCTCATAATCACTAATTTTATAACGACGAGTGTAACGCAGAGTTTCACCAAACACACATTCTTATTTATTTATTTATTTCGTCAAACGACGTAGACTAGTACATTTTACATATACATATTTTTGTTTTATTTCTTAATACTAAAATTATGAAATTTATAAAAAATATTGAAAAAAAAAAGTGTAGCGTAAGTAATGTTTATTTCATTTGGTTTTATTTTATGTGTTGCGATTTCTAATAGATTTGAAGTATGTTTTTAGATTTTGCCGAGACATGGTAAAGTCAATAGTTTCGCAATGTTGATTGTAAATGGCCATCATTTGATTTAGAGGCCCGTTTTTGGCATAATTTGTTCGATGATGATTTGTCAAGAATAAGTTACGATTTCGTAGTTGCCTAGAAGGAGCGTAGAAATTTAATTTTGATAAGATTTCTGTAGAATCAATACGTTGCGAAACGATATCATTTACAAATGAAACTCTTGCGATTTCACGCCGCTCTTTCAAAGTTTGTATGTCAATAAGCATGCAGCGTGCTTTGTAGGGTGGAAGTGGAAATGATGTCCAACCTAATTTACGAAGAGCATATAGTAGAAATTGTTTTTGTACAGATTCTAATCTTTCTTCGTGTGTCATTGAGAAAGGAGACCATACAATGCTGCAGTATTCCATGATTGATCTTACATATGCAATATATAGAGTTTTAATTGTGTATGGGTCATGAAAGTTGTAGCAGAAGCGTTTTATGAACCCTAGCATGTTATTAGCCCTGTGAATTATTGTATTGTAGTGGTCTACGAAAGAAAGCTTAGAGTCTAAGATTACTCCTAAGTCCCTTACTCTTTCACATTTTTCCACATTTTGATTTCCTGATTAAATTGAAATTTGTGGTGTTGTTCTTTTTCTGCTAAATGATATTAAATTGCATTTTTTTACATTCAGTTCTAATAGGCTTTTTTTGCACCATATGTAGAATTTTTCTATTTCATTGCGGAATACATTGATGTCTTCTTCATTTCTTATTTCCAGGTAGAGCTTCATGTCATCGGCATAAATTAACACTTTGAGTTTATTGAAAATGAAGGAAATGTCGTTTACATACATAATAAAAAGAAGAGGTCCCAAATGAGAGCCTTGAGGGACACCCGAAGTGACTTGAATTGGTTTTGATTTGTTTCCTTTGAATTTTATTATTTGTTGGCGGTCAGTTAAATACGATTCAAGCCATTTCAGCAGTCTTGGCTCGATTCCAATTTTTCTTAGTTTGAAAAGTAGCATTGGTATGTCTATGCGATCAAATGCCTTGCTAAAGTCCGTATAAAGAGCTTCTACGTGGTTTCCATTGTCCATTGCATTAAATGAATAGTCAACAAATTGAAGTAAATTTGTTGAGGTCGAGCGACCTTTAAAGAAGCCATGTTGTGTGTCAGTAATTCTATTTTTGATTTGAAGAAATAGTTTTTCGTTGACAATTGACTCGAAAAGTTTTGGAATACAAGAGATAATGGCAATACCACGATACTTACGTATGTCAGATTTTTGGCCAGATTTAAAGATAGGCACTAAAAAGGAGCTTTTCCATATTTTTGGGAAGATTCCGGATTCAAGGGATTTATTAAACCAAAACAATGGCGCTGTAAGTTCTTTTGCTAAATATTTCATAAATATTGGTGGAATCGTGTCAGGGCCGGGACCTTTTGAAGCGTCCAAATTCATTAGAGCGTCTGAAATTTCCCGCACATGGATTTGATTTACACCAATATCTCTAGAAAATTCCGGATAAAACGCAAAATAATTGCGATCGCGGTCTTCTTCCGAAAATGTAGTATAGATTTCTTGGAAAAAATTTGCATATAGATTGCAAATTTATTCTGAGTTGTCACCCACATTTTCATCAAGGTGCATAACGGATGGAAAATTGTCAGATTTTAGTTGTGTTTTTACGTAATTGAAAAAGTTCTTTGGACAGGACTTTATTTCAAGTTCAGTTTTTGAATTGTATTCTTCAAAAGCATCACTGATGGCAAGATTCAATTGATTGCAAATGTCCAAATATTTTGCTAAGTTTTCATCTTTCTGGTGTTTCTTATAAATTTTGTGTGCCTCTTGCTTCCGATTTTTCAGATTTTTTATGTGGTTGTTATACCATATTGGATTTTTTGTACTGAGGTTTCGCCGTATTTTTTTGGAAGGAATTTCTTGTTTTATGATTTCTAGTACAATTTCATTGAATGTGTATGCAGCAGTTTCAATATTTCCTTCATTTCTGATTATTTCTTGCCAATTAACACTATTTAATCTACATTTAATTTTTTCATAGTCTGCTGATTTGTATTCAAAGGCTTCCTCGTATTCATAGTCGTTGGGTCTTGCATTTTTATGGATGAATAGGGAATATTCGATTGCTGTGTGAAACGCTTCATTTTTCCATAATGGATTCAATGACTCAGTTACACAGAAATCTTCGTAAATGTTTGTCAATAAGAAATCCAAATAACAGTTTTGTCTGTTTTTAATATGATTAATTTGGTTTAGTCCTAAATTTGCGGTTTTATCGAAAATAAACTGCAATGTTTCATTGTCCCCAACGAATCATTTTCAGAGTCCCGAATGAATTCAGCATTGCGTTGGTTAAAATCACCATAGATGTGAACTTTAACCTCTGGGGGGAGTTGTGATAAAATTTGTTCGGCACATTGTAAGAAATTTTCATACGTGCCTTTATGTGCATGGTCAGGTGGAAAATACACTGAGGCAAACAAGTGTGTTTCACCTGCTATGTGTGACTTTACCCAGACCTGTTCGAATTCTTTAAAATTTTGCGTATTAATAATTTCAGAATTAAAATCAGTTGAAAGAGCAACGAGTACTCCCCCGCCTGATTTTCTTCCGGACTCTGAACAATTCCGGTCGCCTCTGAATACGTTGAAGCCGCTTCCAAAGACTTCTTCGCTTTTTACGCTTTCATCCCAGCTTGTTTTAGTTGCCAGAATAACCGAAAAGGATGAGCCTAAAATGTTTTTATAGATTTCCTTCATTTTTGCTGGGCTTTTCATGCGATTGAAATTCTGACAGTATATCAAGATTTCAGCCACACTCTGTTTACATTGCAAAGAAGTTTTTGGAGGCACGTCGTTTGATAAAATTATACTATGTTCTTCCGTGGAAGTGGGCGTCCTTACTTGCGAAAATTTGATGGTCCTGGTGGGGGAGAGAAGAATTTATGCGAATTCTCCCGCAATTGCTGAAGTCGGTTAGTACGCTCACTCGATAGATACCGACGATACGCCTCCAGATCCGCTGCTGCTTCAGCTGGGCCAACTCCATATTCCTGGTGTACGTCCGCAAAAATTCGAAGAAGATGATGGGGATCCGTTGGCAATCCTTCCGACGCAAGTACCATCTTGATGCTAGTTGGTGTGTTGCCATCGATGCAGATATTTGCAGACTGGTCCTTCATGTATGCCAGGTACAGCCGGACGATCTTCATGATGTTGGGATCACGAAGTCTTGCCTTAAGGAAGCGGCCATCACCCTCCGTAGATTGCTGAGTTAGACGAACGATAGGAGGTCTCATCGGGTCTAATTCGAATTGGCTGTCCGGATTTGGCAGCTGATGTTGTTGTTGCTGCTGCTGTTGGTGATGGTCATGCTGGTTAGCATTAGCTCCATTTAGAGTGTTGTTACATGTAGGTTGAATTATTTGGTGTTGGTTTGATGGTTGTTGTGGCTGACGGTTAATGCTCGGTAATGGAGGTGTGGCAGCTTCATTCCCAAATGCTGTATTGTGTGAATGCTGGCTCTGCTTTTCCGCCCGATAAGGGTTTATAGTTTCACCCTTTCTGAAGTTGATTTTCTTTGGGACGGATAGACCGGAAATAGGATGGTCGGTGGTAGATGGTGGACTGGAAAATTTGGCTTTGGCGATCGCCAGCAGTTCTTTGTCTAAAACCAAGCCCTGATTTCGTTCTTGTAGTTTAGGTTTAGCTCTACTGTCTACGGTTTGCTCATAACTGACTCGGGAGATCTGTTCTTTTCTTCGTTTTCTCCTTTGTCTGGCTTTTTCGGCAGCTTTTTCCTGAAGCTGTAGATTAGTCTGCTTTAAGTCGTATGCAGACCAATCCTGCCTCCAACACCGTTTGTTTCCTAAGGTACGCCAACCAGATCGAGAGGTGTTAATTTTTAGTTGAGCTGCTGCATTTGAATTGGAAAACTTAGCTCGACGTTCAGCAAATAGAGCAGCGATGGCATTATTACCATTTTCCAGATGGGGTGGATTTGATTTTTTCAAATGCTGCTGCTTTTCAGGTCGATTGGTAGTCTGAAGTAATTGTTGTTGATGCTGGTTTTGCTGGTGATTTTGATGTAATTGCTCAGACACCTGATTGTTGTCTAAACTTTCTGCTAGTTCCTCTTCCAAACTCGTTTGAGGGCATTGATTTTCAGTTATTTTCGACGTAGAAATAGTTGCTGACACAAATTTTATTTCCTCGAGAATTTCCTGAAGTGAATCTGCACTATTTTTTGAAAGTGCTTGGTCATTATTCAGGATCGAAAGATTCTCGGTTTTTTCAGTTAGCCGTAGAATGTCTTTGTGGACATTAGTCAGCCGTTTGTCCAAAAGCTCGGCGATTTTTTGCGACATCACCAAGTTGGACTCATGAATTATGGAGTGCATGCGTGAGTCACACGACTTTACGTGCTGACTGACTGTGCTTGTAATTTGACCGTTATTATTGTTTACTGTTTCTTTCAGGTCATTTAGCAACAGCTCAATGCTGTCGAAAAGTTCCGACATTGAGTAAATTTTTTTTATGTCAGCGGCCACTCGTTGGTTTACATCAGTTTGGGAGCGGATTGCTTCCAGAAGTTGTTCCTGTTGGTGAAGTAGTTTCCTCACGTCGGCTTCCTTCCGTAAGATGTCCTGGCAGTCGGCACACATAGGCACCATAAATGCGGTGATAATGTGCTCCCGATGACGCTGCACTCCGATGCACGCTGAATGGTATTTTTTGCTGCAGTATTCACACCTCCAAAGAAAGCGGTCGTCACTAATGCTGCACGATGTAACACCACACGGCATGGTTAAAATACACGCGCACGCGGGGTAAAGGTAAAAAAGTTACTTTGATACGCTGACGCGCGGCGTGGGTTAAAAAAAGTTGAATTGCTATTACTGGCTAAGCACGAGAAGTGCGCAGAGCTATGTTGTCAAAAAGAGAAAATAAATACTGACTGGTACGCGCGCGGGCCCGGGGTCAGAAGTCTAGTCGTAAAATATTTACAAGAGCGCTACGAAAGCGCGTCCGAACTCAAAGGTGGTTCGGTACAGAATGTTGCATTATAAAACGATTGAACACACATTGGCTTCAAAACCTAACCATCATTACTAATTAGTACAAAGGAAACGAACTGAACCATCAACAACCAGCACTGGTTTAAAAGTAACTAATGAGCCCTGGCGGAACGGAGGGACCGTTGTAAGAGGACCTGATAATATGCCGAAATATATTAGCAGATCCTCCGCCTGAATGCAGCCGTTCCATGATAAATCATGAACCGTTAGAGGTGTGCCAATGTTTTGGTAAGGTGATATGTTTCACAGACGAATATTATTATGGTACACCTTCTACTTTGGTACCGTCAATTCCTGTGTTCTTGGCCAGGGAACTTAATCTATAACGTGTTATTATGATCATTTAATAATTTACTGCAGTAAACGCTTGACAATAATCAGAAACAGGATGTTCTACTCTTAAAAAACTAATTATAATTGATTGAATTGTGAGTATTAAACCAATTTGATTGAAAACTCAATCGGTATTGTATAGGGTGTCCGGAAATTCTAGCAATTCGTAAGTCTTGACAGTTATTGAAAAGCCATTATAACGTTTTAATGTAACTTTTCTACAAATACAATAATATTTAAGGTTATACTTCACATTACTTATTGTTTATACGTATTGCTGTGTGCGTTTGAAATACAAATATCAAATGCGGGAACACCAAATGCGGTAAGATATTCAACAAGGAAGGCGAAGTCAAAATTTGATTTTCTTTGCTAGGTTGGCGGTGATATGTATCATGGTTGCTAAGTATCCTTTGGTTACTTTGTGTTACCGCATTACTGGTGCACTGATGGGAATTCCCTTTTCAAGAACAAGTGTGAATATTAATCGAAGATTTCCATGGGATATTTCTCAAAGAATTTCTGGTGGACTCAAACTTACAAAATTTAGCTTTTGCTTTTGATTTACTACGAAAGTGTTTTTTTAAAGCTACTGAGCTCATATTTGGCCACAATATGTGTCACGGTGTGCCCGAAACCGTTATTAACGCTAAAAAAAGTTAAAAAGCATTTGACACCCACCATTCGAAAGATATATTGAATACTGTCTTCTGCGTGAATTTGAAAATATTCTAACGAGGGAATCGAAAGTTATCGTAATTTGAAGGTTTTGAGCGGATTTCACATACTTCTAAATATTCCCCAACGGTGCATCATTATTAATTTGTTAACCAGCAAAGTAACTATCAGCTTTACATTAAACATTCAAAACATATGATATCCAAGCGTCTTCTCTGTAAATTTAATATCATTTCTTCGATAAAATCAGAACTCACTAATTTAAATTCGAGCTTACATTACAGCTACATGGCTTTGTTATAATGATGTACATAATTTACAATGGATCATTAAAATAACCAAAACGGCCGCTATGGAAAGCATAGATAGCGCCACCGTAGTCTTGTGTGTTTGACAGAACAGCAATGCTGTCACAATGTTAAATCCCATATACAGTGGCGCCTTTGTTTTGATGCGGTGAGCACTGACAAAAACTACATTCAATGATCCATTATAAATATATAAAAGACTGACACTCAGCATTAAAAAGATTAGTAGTAAAGCATCTTCGTAGTTGGTTTGAGAAAAAAATATATCAAAAGTCGACATAACTAGAGTACTTTAAAATTTCGTAAAAGCTAATTTTGAATATTTAATAAACACGTTCAATGTTTTTACTATTACTAAATGCAACACACTCTTGTCAATATGTTATTCAATGGGATTGAAAAGCGTGTCCGCTTGCTGCTTCTGTATTATTGCAAGAGCAAATATACGTGCACAAGGAACCTAATGATGCTACTTAGGATTAGTTGCACTACCCTCAGTGTATCAGTAATGGAATTCTCATTAATGAATAAAATAATATAAAAAGTAATTCTTTCATATGTACTAAACTTGACTGAAGACTCAATATGACGACACCTTTGATGACGATTCTAAGATTTTTCATGATGCGAATCCTGCAACATCAAACCAAAACGTAATCTATCAGTGGGCCGTATGAATAAAATGTAGTAAAGTTGAGTTTACTACATTCTCGGTAGTAAACGCTATATGTGGAATACGAGTGGAACATGTTTGTGTCATTTTCCTTTCTACACCTTTCGAACATACTACAAACAACGCATTGCTATGAATAAAGGTAGCATTTACTACAAAGCTACTGGTAGTTAGCTTCAGAGGTTGCTACACATGCTTTGAGACTGCGGAATTGAATGGAATAATTTACTTTTGAGTAACAATCATAGGAAAACGATATGAGTTTTGATATTTCGGAAGGTATTTTGAGTTTTGCTTAGGAATTCTGAGGTTACGACAACATTCGCCCCACCAATTCTGAGATTCCGGTAAGATTACCGGCAGTAGCAATTTGTAATATCCGTGTGAATTCTGGCATTACGATAATTATGTTATTTTCTAGGAATTTTAGGATGTCGGTAGGAATTCAGATATTTATAATGTAATTCTGAAATTTACGTGTAAATTCTGACCTTTTGAATTCCGGAATTCCTGTAGGAACTTTGAGATTCCGATAGGGATGTGGGATTTTTTATGATAATTCTGGAAGTTTAAATACCATTCTAGGAATATTGCGGAAATATTAGGAATCTGGTAAAAACTCTAGAATTGGGGTGGGAATGGGATGGAAATGGATGGAATATTAATCTCTTGGAATTCGGTGGGTATCTTTGAGACGGTATTTCTGTAAGAATATGCGATTGCGGTGGGATTCCTGCGAATTATTGTGTGAATATTTGTAATTCTGAAAATCAATTTTTGTAATTATTGAAAAAATCCTTTAAGATTCCGTTGATCTCCAGTTCCGTTGGTATTTCAATGCAAAGCTTTAATATAAACGTTTTGAAATATTTTATAGATTTCAATGGGATTTTTTGTGAAATCGATAAGAATTGAATTCTAACGACTACCAATGGAATCATTACAATTTCCATAAAAATCTCGACATTCCAAGGATACTATCAGAAATCCCACCAAAATAACGAGAATATCACAGAAACACTAAGAACTTCCGGAATTCAACATGCTGTTAAGAAAACACACGGGGAGCATCGAAATTCTACCGCAATTTCACCAGAATCTCAGTACTGGTGCTAGAAAATATTGTGCATTCAGATTAACTTTAGACCGAAGTTCATTAGACAAATGAAATATTGTGCATTCAGATTAACTTTAGACCGAAGTTCATAAGAGAAATGAAATATCACTGAAATTTCGCCGAAGTTCGGCGTCGGCATTCTACCGAAGTGCTACGCCGACAAAGGCAATCCTTATGCGTCGGCGAAGCACCAAATTAGAATGCCGACGCCGAACTTCGCCGAAGTTTTGACTGCCGAACTTCTAATTGTCACTCGAATTGTCAATATCACCAACAAAAGTTCACCGAAGTTCGGCGTCGGCATTCTACCGAAGTGCTACGCCGACAAAGGCATTCCGTATGCGTCGGCGAAGCACTAAATTAGAATGCCGATGCCGAACTTCGCCGAAGTTTTGATTGCCGAACTTCTAATTGTCACTCGAATTGGCAATATGCTTCATAGATGTTGTGTCTCTTCATAGATGTTAAGCTAGTATTTAAAAAATCATCAATCACTGGCGAAAAATCACATTGAGGGCATTCAAGCCAAATGTAACAAATATGTAAAATGTCTCTATCCCCTTATTAATAGAAAATCAAAGCTTTGTCTTAAGAACAAGCTTTTGATATTCAAACAAATTTTCAGGCCAGCCATGTTGTATGCTGTACCAATATGGACTAGCTGTTGTAATACCAGGAAGAAAGCTCTGCAGAGAATTCAAAATAAAATTTTGAAAATGATTCTGAGGCTTCCTCCCTGGTATAGTACCAATGAGTTACATAGAATATCCAATGTTGAAACATTGGAACAAATGTCAAATAAAATAATCAATAATTTCAGGCAAAAATCGTTACAATCTTCTATTGCCACGATTAATGCGTTATATGTTTAGGTTAAGTTAGGTTAAGTATATTCAAAGCCTTTTTTTTCTCTTATAAGCAGGTGAAATCAACTCACCTGTAAAAAATCTGAACTGTTACGGCAAATGAAATGTAATATGTTGTTAACAAAATGTTAATTAAATCTTAAATTTGTTTTACCAAATTAGGATGATAGTGTTGTCTAATAACACAGAACACCTAGATATAAGAAATGAATGTAATGTTTGGAATGATACTAATAAAGAAATTAAAAAAAAAAAAATGGCGTTGGGAAAGGCCGAAAACCACCCAGAAAATTCTTTGATGTACCATCATCATAAAATCACAGACATAAAGAGAATACCAGACTAATCGCAAAATTACACTACAAATCTTGTCAAATAACAGCACCTTCATGATTTGTGCAAATTATCGCGTAATCGATTAGATTCCATGCATTTTATTCATATGCATGATTGTATTAATTTTAAGCGTCACTCTGAATAGATTGTTCTTTACGTGCAAAATCACTCTGCACTCCGAATGGAAATTTCTTAACGTGCAGCTTCAGTCACTGCTCATGTTCGAAAGTAGTAAGTACTACATGTTCGAAAAGTTTTTTATTCATACTAAAAGTGTAGTAAACTTTATGGATTTTGTTTTTGAGTAGTAGTAGTTCAAAGTTTTTTATTCATATCACCCAGTATCTAAAGGAAAAGTAGACACTCATAGTATCGATCAGTTCAAGAATCTTGTGTTATTATGTAAAACTAATCCAAATATAAAGCTTGTTGCATTTGAATATTTTGGAACGTATTATTATTTGAACAAATATGTAAACATATCCCCTTCGCTGTCATGAATAAATTGTAAACCTAAATATGTTGGTTATTTATAACGTGACATAAAACGATCTCATCAGTTGATAAACAAGATAAGCAATATATTAGAGTTTGAAGGTATTTGCTCGCCTTACTAGTGATTTTAGTATTTTATTATTTTTTGCAAAAAATGAAGTGTTAAAGTTCAAATTAGTAGTTTTGAAGTTTTTGTTTCATAGCTCAATTGAACTAACGACATCAAATACTGCTGGGCAGATATTATAGGATGCTCTTTCTACATTTGCGTCACTCCAGATTCGCATACGCGATTTGTTTTCAACTCGTCGCCACTTTTAAATACATAAGATTAGATTTTAAGTTATTTCACTGCCTATTATAGGGAGAATGAAAAATGGTATTTCTGATGGATAATGATAGAAAGACGTGTTGTTCGTTCTAGAGTCAACGTACGAAGACTCCGAGCCTATGCTCGTTTTTTTTGTTGTAATCTTATTCTCATTACATTTGTCGATGTAAGAGTGGCATACACCACACGTACTTGGCTGGTTTACAAATTAATAATGATGCACCTTTGGGGACTGTTTTGAAACATGTCAAATTTTTTTTTTTTGTATGATGTTCAGTTGGAGCTGCCTGACAGCTTAACTTGTCAAGGCTGAACCCTCGGTCTGGCTTTTGCCAAGTTTCCCCTCTACCAGGACCAATACTCAGACGGACTAGGCAATGGCGCCCACATGAACACTGTTTTTTTTATTAGTATTGTGACGTGGTAGTTTTTGAAAAATACCCATATTCCCTTGCTTCTGAGAAAAGGAAGCATTGTGAAAATCAGCAGCTCCATCAGAATTTGTTTGAAATAGTAGTGTCATTATTAATACTGTCTAGTCGAAATAGTTTTGAATAATTTGTCATTCAAGTGCTATTCTGATTACTCCTGTCTTTTACGTAAGATTAGAGTCTTAAATGTCAATTGTCGTCAAGTCTTAACAAAATTGACTGTTTAGTAGTAGTTCTAGTTAATTTCATTTTTTGTTGTTAAAAGTATTTATTGGTCATTACGTTCATCTATTCTTAAAGAAAAAAGTCGCTTTCCTTGTCTGTTCAACAATTTTTCGATACTAGCAAGTGTACCCTAATGATGGATATCAGCGTCTTAGTTTCCATAGTCATTTTTATAGTGAATATTGAAGAGTAAAGTTACCTTAGGCTTCTATTACAGTCTCCTACAAGTCTAGGGGGGCTGGGGGCAAGAAGGACACCTTAAGATATATAGGTTCAAATCATGGTTGATTAGCACAATTTTTGAAGATTATTTCAGCGTAGGGGCAAGCTCAGCTCTTGTTCTAAATGATGTTATCGATAGATTTCAAAAATATAAGAATTACATGATGATTTCAGATTTTTGAAAATGTCCCTTCTTATGAGGTTTCTCAACGAGGCACGGGGCAAGAGTGCCACTCGTATGGGGCAAGAAGACCACCAGAGCAAAATGCCACAAATTTTGTATATTATTATTTCCCCGCCTAAACGATAAATTCTAGAGTAAGTAAGGATAAAAACTGAGGGATAAAAGTTGACTTATAGTTAATAAGTAATTTTACGAAATTAATTTAGTTTCCATCTTATTTGACTGTAACAATAATAGTAAAAAAATTCAGAAACCATTTTGAATGTCCAAGATGGTTTATTTTGATTTTATTTAGTAGGAATCATTGATTTAATGCAATATTAAACAAGAAAAATAAGGGTTCATTTGATTTTATATGAGAAAATTGCGGTGTCCCTCTTGCCCCATAAGACATACTGTTTTTATATATGTAAAACTTAATGTCAAAAGGACTTTTTCGAAAAAAATTCCTCACAGCTATATTAAACAATTGCAAATCATCAATATTGTGCGGAAAAATAAATATGTTTTGTATTTATTGGGAGTCAAACCTTGTTTTCATTCTTTACATTCTCATAATATTTCGCATTTTTTGCGTTGGTGAGTTAAACACATTTTTCTATTTTTTTGTACTAAACATTTTTAACTGTAATATTTACACAACCCTCAAATAGTACTCAATTTATTCTTATCCTGCGTTAAACATCAAAAAATTGATTTGAACTACGTGAAATTAGAGGTGGCACTTTTGCCCCGGGTGTCCTTCTTGCCCCATGTCCCCCTACGTCGGTTGACGAAATAAATAAATAGATTCACTTTTCGGTGGCAAATGCAATGCTTCACAACGCCTACTTTCTACTTGTAAATTTTGCGAAAATGAAGCTGGAATTAGATTATTTATTGCTGTTTGCATTTGAGACGCAAATCTTCACTAAACTTCTTCCAAATGCGGTAACACAAAACAATCAAAGGACACCTAGCAACGATCGTAGGGGAAGTGGTGGTAAAATTAACAGGGGTGGTAAAATGAACACCGTGCCTTTTACCGAGAAAAAACTAATTTCGATGAATTTTTATCACGCACGGACGATTTAGAGCATAAATCTGAGTGTTCGAGTTGATACGTAGGTCAATTGAAGTGAAAATATCAACGAAAACTAAGATTTTAGAAAACCACGTTTGAAAATTAGAACTGACGTAACTTTTAGCTCGGAAGACTTGTGGTTTTTCAGTAAGGTGAATATCGTTATGATATGATGTCAAATCTGATACCTTTAGAATTCTTTTTGAATGGGTTGCAATCATCAATGGATGTATTTTCGGTGGGGCAATGAAAATTTTCAGAAATATTTGTTTTGCTCACGTTTTTTGCATGGTGTTCGTTTTACCACCAACCGCTGTTCATTTTACCCACATAGTGCAGGTAAAATGAACATTTGCATCACTTTTTGATAGCGATGAAAATATGTGAAAATTTATCTTTTTTAGTCTGAATCCATGTCGCTGCTATAGATTACATCCCTATTTTTGATGTTGTGCGATAGAACTATACAAATTTCTCGTTTTTCTACTAGAAACAAGATGATTTCCTTAAGGTGTTCATTTTACCACCCCTTCCCTCATAAATCACCGCCGCCCAAGCAAGAAAAATCTATCTTTGACACCGCATTTCTTGTGGAAAATCTTACCACATTTGGTGTTCCCGCATTTGATATTTGCATTTCAAACGCACACTGCAATATACCGCTGTTACAAATTAGGTATTTTTTATTATGGCAATGTAAAAACCATATTAAAAAAAGATTGTCGCCACTTATTTCTACTCAGTGAATCTACTAGTCATTTTCCTAAGAGTTCTTAAGTATTCCCTACGTCGTATATGATAACGATGTGTCTAGCTAGCTAATAGTAAGAGTGGTTACGGATCATTCTGGTTAACAAAAGGCAAACTGAACATCACTAATAGTATTAATGTCCACTTCGCATAGATAAATTTTTTGAAATGGGCATCAATTCTATCAATGACGCAGAATGTCCGTTGGATCACATCCGAGATATTAGTGCGTCTATGCCATATAAATTATGACGCGGCTTTAAGCAAAAAATGCCAAAATGTGATACCACCACTACAGGTTACGCCTTTGGTTTCCATCATATGGGCTAATGGATTATGCCCTCCCATCGCGGCAAGGTCGCATAACCAAGGGGAGGGATTTTGAAACATGTCAAAATTCCTTCCAAAATAGCACAAAACCTTCAAATCACGATAACTTACGATTCCCTCGTTAGAATATTTTCAAATTCACGGAGAAGATGCTTGAATACTGTATCCTTGAAATGTTGGGTGCCAAATTCTTGGTCATTTTTCTGCGTTAATAGCGGTTTCGGGTACACCTTGACGTCGTACTAGAGTCGTGCAAAGTTTCAGACAAATCGGCCGAGAATAACCCCCCATGACAAAGTGAATCATGGAGGTGTGCTAGTAGCTCTGCACCCTACAACACTTTAATTGAAGTAGTCTTGACAAGCTTCTCCTAGTTGTCTTAAACATTGTAACCGACTTTTGAATAGCAAGCCAGCAAATCCACCCGTTTCAGCCTATAACATCAGTCGATAAGGTGCAGAGCTACTTGTGCAGTTCCATGATTCACTTTGACATGCAAATGAAATGTTGCAGTAAGATGCATTTCAATACGTCGCATATTGTGGCCAAATATGAGCTCAGTAGCTTTCAAAAAAAACCCTGCCGAAGTGAATCAAAAGTGCCAAGAATAGGATCCGGCTACTACATGTTATATATATATATATATATATATATATATATATATATATATATATATATATATATATATATATATATATATATATATATATATAAGTTAACTCCCCGAGCGGGTGGAGTTCTTTTTAAAAAACTAAAACACTTCTAATTCTATGATACAACTGACTCTATTCCTAATTGGCAAATGGTTTTTATAATCTTCAATTGGCCCTTGGCCTTGAAAGCATACTAATGTGGTGGCGTCGTTTCTGCTGATGCAATTTCCCACGCGTAGTCGTCAAACGGTTCTGCTTTTCGTCTCGAAGAACAATGCTTTCTTTATCGTCACTTGTTGATCTGCCTGTTGATCCGCTTGCGATGATGATTCATGGTCACGGTCCTTCCTATGCTGGGATCGATGGTTTGATGATCGGGAACTTGCGGGTGTGTAAATAGAGTGTCAATCATTGTTGTGAACCATATTGCCTGTGATGATTTCCATTCCTCTTGGATGTTTCTTCGAAATATGTCACATGGTAGATTATTTATGGGTTTGATCTGGAATTCGATCTAGGAATCTGGGATGTTTACTGAAAGTGTGTCGCGTAAGCGCATAATGAGTTATTTATGGTTTTGTTTACGGACAATCTCCAGATTGCGCAATTACGCATCTGCTTTCATTTCATAAGTGATTCATAAGTGAATCATTAGGTTGTTTATGATTTAATGCTAGGATACGTGAGTTGTGGTAATCCTTTACATGGATAAGCCGTTAACTTCTCCCCCCTTTGAAAAGATTCGTCTCGAATCTTCGGTTGATTTTTTTTCATTTTCAGTGTTATGTGATGTTTTTGGGGATTCTTTTAGGCCATTCATATTTAATTTTATTGTTGTAGCATTATTTTTCTTTGATGAGAAATACATCCAGACTCCTAAACTGCATAGTAGTATTAATAGTAGTGTGAATCCACTAATTGTTGTATTTCTAATGATATTTTGATGAAATTGTATTTCATCAACGTGTTTGCGATTTTTTATATGAAATTTGTATAGTTGAAGAATATCGGGTTGATCCAGGAATGATGTTTCATTAATTGCAATTCCAATGGTTGGAATTAACTTTGTTTCATCATAACCAATACTTTTTCTGGCGTCGTATTGTTCATTGTTGATTGTTATTATACAGTTGTCGAAAGTAATTAAGAATGTTCCAGTAATTGTTCTATTTGCTGTTTCACACGTTGAGTTAATAGTTACTGGTTGAATAGCATTTTTTACAAGTAACATATTTGAATTAATTTGTTTGATTTTATATGGTTCTTTGTATTGAGTATACGGACAATTAGCATTATATCCATTAAGGGTATTATGAATGCATTTATCATGTGTTATATTAAGTATTGCGTTATACTGACAGATTCGATACTTCTCGATGATTTGGCAATGTTTCTTTGTAACGAATGTTGACAATTCGTTTGTTATGGCGATGTTATAATCTGATGCAATTGTTCGGTTGTTGAGTGGTATGCTTTCATAATTGACATAACTATACTTTCCTTGCAAAAAGATAGGTATTTTTACAATAAAAATAATTTTTGAATTATTGTGGAAAGCTTCTATTTCGAGAAATTCATAAACTTCATCTATTGTTTTTATTTCAACATTCTGTTGTTCAAGTTTTTCTAATGCAAAACTAGTTTCATTTGGATTCAAAATTGTTTTTGATAAAATGCCTATTTTTGCGAACTGAATTGATTCAAATATATCCCTAAGTTTTCTTTCTAATAACTCCATATTAAACAAAGTATCATGAATATGTTGTCTTATATAAAAGTTTTTATAATTTTCTTCTAAATTATTAAGTTTGGAAAGTTTTCTTAATATTTCTAATTGGTGATTATTTATTTAATCTATTACTTGATTTATTCTGAATTCAAATTCCTTATTAATTTCAATTTGCCTCTCATTATTCTTTATGAGTTCGTTTATTTTATTTCCAGTCTTGTCGAATGATTGTTGTATGTCCTTCAAGTCATTGTTATCCAAATTTCCGGTTATTGATTTTATGATTGTGCCAAGAGGGTTCAAAATTCCTCTTTTGTTTCTTTTTAAAGGTTTCAAATTCTGGTATGATTCTAAGAGGCTTATCATTCTTGCGTTAAGAACGTCATTGTATTCAGGTGTTGTGTCGTTATGTTTGAGAAGTTTCAAAGTGTGGGTAAACATTTTGATATTACTTTGAAATTTCTCGGTGTCAATTTGATGAATATGAAAATGGTATGATTTTATGATTTTTGCTTCCCGTTCCTTGAAAGCGATTATTCCTGGGTGCCGCGCTAAATCAGTGATGGTTAGCGTTCCCATGGTAAATGGTATCCATCTATAATAAAATAAAAATAAAAGATTTTGTAGTAATGATTAAAATATTATTTGGTTTGAAGTGTTTTGTAAGCATTTCCGATGTATCATCATTTTCATTGATGATGTTTCGTGTTTTGGATGTATCATCATTTGCGTTGATGACATTTCCTTCTAAGATCTAAATAAATGGAATAAAAACATAATTAATAAATCTTTTCATATTAATAATTTCATAAATGTTATTTTTTTATTTGTTCCATCACCATCATGGTTTTCTTATTCTTTTAATTTTTGTTTTATGTAATTTTCGATTCTTAATATCTTCAAATGTTTTTCTTCTATCTGTTTTAACTGTATTCTTATTAAATGGATCTTTTGTTTTACTCTTTATTCCTTGTCTTGCTATATAAACTTCATCATTAGGGTTTAAACATGGTTCAATTTCACGGTTTTTGTTATGATATCTTAAATCTAGATTTTGTTTCTGTTTTAACTTTATAATAGCTTCATCATAAATCTTATTCCTGTGGATTATAATTTCATCAATATCCATTGATCTTTCTTCACCATCTTTAATACCGAAAAATATTTCAAAAGGTTTCAGATTTGTAGTTGAATGAATTGTTTTATTATAGTGTGCTAATGCAATTCGAAATAATTCTTTTTTTGTGATGTCTTCATATTTATCCTGAATACATCTATAAATTTCACTTAATGTTGAATGAAATCTCTTGACAATTCCATTCATTTCACTTTTATTTGATGCTGTGAAATACATATTGGTACCTAGATCTAATAACATTCCTTGAATTTCGGGTGATTTTAGTGCTGGTTCATTATCGCATACAATCAATTTTGGACAACCATATGTCGAAATCAATTTTGTAATCCCTTTTCTTATATCTGGTATCGATCGTGATTTTATTGGAATTAACATTCCAAATTTAGAAAGTTTGTCAATTGCAGATAGGAAAATATTAGGTTGACAAATAAAAATATCAATATGAACTGTGTCCATAGGTTTTTTAGGAATAGGGGTTTCAGCGAACATAATTTTATAAGGATGTCGTTCGTATTTTGCTTTTTGACATACTTTGCATACTAAAATAAATTGACGAATTATATTTTTCATCTTAGGGAAATAATAGTTTCTTTGTATTTCCGCAAGATTTTCATCTATTCCTCTATGTGCTCTATTGTGAATAGTATCAATTACTTCATTTTGTTCCTCAAAGTATCTTAAATCGGTTAAAAACTTTTGAGAGATAAAAATTCTTAATTTTCTGTTTCTACTGAAATAATTTTTGTAGACTATTTGTAAAGTGTTTATTAAGTTTTCTGGACAATAAATGCAATTAACTCGTGAATAATCAAGTTTTGTTTTGAAAATTCTTATCAAACAAGGAATTCCAAAGTTGATTTTTGTTATAGTATGACGAAATACTTTTGGAAAAACTTCTTCAAAGTTTTCATCTTCATTGTGGTCAATTTTTAAAATAATTTGGTTTGAAAAAGCTTTTAGAGGTTTTTCTGTACACGGAATGTATTCTGAATCATCAGTATCAGCTGAATGTTGTGTAGTTGAATTAGATGATATTTCGTTGTCTTCAACATCATCATGTGCATTTATTTCATGTGGAATTCGCGATAAGCCATCTGCAACAACATTTTGTTTTCCGGCTTTGTATTGAATATCATAGGAGTAATCCATTAATGCAATCATCCATTTAGCAATTTTAGTTGATGGGTCTTTAAGGTTCATGACACCTGTTAGAGGTTTATGATCAGTAAACAGTGTGAATTTCTTACCGAAAAGATAAGGTCGAAAATATTTTGTTGCCCAATAAATAGCAAGTAACTCTTTTTCAATAGTTGAATATTTTTCTTCATGTTTATTTAGTGTTCTAGAAGCAAATGCAATAGGTCTATCTTTTCCTATTGGGCCTTGAGATAAGACCGCGCCAATTGCATATTTTGAAGCGTCAGTTGTTATGTTAAATGGTTTATTGAAATCAGGATATTGGAGTACAGAACTACTGGTTAATATTTTCTTACATTTTTCAAAGGAGTCAACAAATTCTCGTGTATGCACGATCTTTTCATCTTTTCTCAAACATTGAGTCAAAGGTTTTGTAAGTCGGCTAAAATCTTTTATAAATCTTCTGTAATACCCTAATGTTCCTAAAAATGATTTAATGTCTTTTTCAGTTTTTGGAATGGGCCAATTCTTAATTGCTTCTATTTTATCTGGATTAGGTTTAACACCATCTTCATTGACAATATGTCCCAAAAATGCAACTTCTTTTTGTAAAAATTCACTTTTGTCTAATTGAACCTTTAAATTCGCTTCTTCAAGAGCTGTTAATACTGCAGCTAGATTATTGTAATGTTCCTGTAAACCTGCACTATAGACGATAATATCGTCCATGTAAACAAGGCAATTTACTCCAATTAAACCTTTAAGAATGGTATTCATAAGTCGTTGAAAAGTTGCAGGTGCATTTTTAAGTCCAAACGGCATTCTTAAATATTCGTAATGACCACCGTCTGTAGAAAATGCTGTTTTTGGTATGTCCTTTTCATTCATTTCAATCTGGTGAAAACCTGAAGCAAGGTCTAATGTAGTAAAATACGTACTTCGACCTAGTTTATCGAGTATATCTGTGATGTTTGGTATAGGAAATTTATCATCAATTGTTTTTGCATTTAATTTTCTGTAATCTATAACTATTCTCCATTTTTGTTGACCAGAAGCATCTATTTTCTTAGGTACTATCCATACTGGAGAATTCCATGGAGAACTTGAAGGTCTAATAATTTGTTCTCTCAACATTTTCTGAATTTGATTACTAACTTCCTCTTTATGACAATGAGGGTAACGATAACTTTTTTGATATATAGGTAAATCGTCTTTAGTGTAAATTGAATGTTTAACTTCAGTGGTGCTTGATAATGATTCACCTTCTACATAAAATGCTGATTGATGTTCTGCTATTATGTTTAATAATTTTGTTTTTTCTTCAGTATTTAAATGATCTAGCCTCAATTGATCGATGAGTTTCCTATATTTATGATTGATATTTGGTAAATTAGAAAATTTATTATTTATATCAACTTGTTGAAAATTATTCAATTCTATGTTTAATGGAAAGTCTAGTGAAAAATATTGTGATGCAATGGATCTATTTTCCACTTGTATAAATGCTTTATTCTGTTGTGCACGATAAATTCCTGCACATATGAATAGATTTGGTAAAATTTCATAATCATATTCAATATAGAAGTCTCCATTTTCAGCAACAGTAGGAACTTCAATGGTACACCTGCTTTGACCAGGGATTTCTATTGAAACAATTTCTGGATATTTTTTATATAATTTGAATAGAAAACCTGAAATATTTAGTATGCTATTTTTAGCATCAATTAATGCTCCTAATTGTTGTAATGTTTCATAGCCAATTAGGCCATCAAAGAATTTGTGAAAATCGAAAACATGAAATATAAATGTAGTTTGAATGATGTCCGGAAATGGGTTGAAATTTACATAACTTTTTATTACATGTTTGCCCATAATATTTGTAATAGTTGCTGGAAAGGGTAGTTGTTCTGCTCTATTAACTAATCGCGGGCTAAGATAATTTTTGTTTGCTCCTGTATCTATGAGTAGTTTTACGTCGAATCCTTGAGCTGTTCTCAATCTTAGATATGGTATGCAATTTAGGTTATCGAATCTTGATTGGGTACCATCCGAAAATTTAAATTGTCTATTAAATTTGCTTTCTGATCTGAGGTTTCTTTAGAAATTTTATCTGATTGTCCAACTGTTTCTATAGGTTTTTCATTATTTTGACATGGATAAAAGTATTCAGATGGATTTTCATAATAGTACTCATAGGGATTATTTTCAATCCAATGTCCATCATTATTTGTATATGTTTCATTTTCTGAAGGATCTTCAGTATTATGAAGTTCTTCAACATGGAATTTTGGAGGTCCATTTTGTTGGAAAAAATTCCTTCGATTTTGTTGTGGATACGATGGTTTGGAATTATTAAAATTGGGTCGATTCACATAATTTACTTGCTTAGTTCGTATTGAACGATCTACTTCCATTGGAGCAGGCTTAGGTTGATATATGGGAAAAGGTTTTGGGGCAAAAACGTTTCTGTTGGGAACAGGCAATTTGGGAATGTTATCGTAAAAATTTCTTGTTTGTTGTATAGGCATTCTAGGATTTGGTGGTTGAAAATATGAAAAAGTAGGTTGATTTGTTTGCTTAGGAAGAGAAGGATAGAAGGGTGATGATTTTAATCCTTGTTTGGCCTGAAAATTTCGTTCTTCAACACATGCATCAAAAGCTTCTTTTAAAGTAGATGGTTTCCTTGCTCTAACATTTCCACCTATTGGTTCTTTTAAACCAGCAAGAAAAACTTGCAATGCATTTTCCTTATGTGTCGCGATTCTGTCCGTTTTCAAATCATTATCCTGAATTAAAATATTTGTATTGTTGATTAAAAGGGAAAGCAAATTTTGAACCTGTCCATAAAAATTTTCAATAGTTGTTATTTGTTGTACCTGGAATAATTCACGCGTTAAAGTTACACAGTCTCGCTTATCGTTGTAGTAAGCGATTAAATTTGCTTTGATATCATTCCAAATTAATGGAGTTCCATAAATTTCAAGTATCTGATCTGCTTCACCAATAATTTTTGCACGAATGGATTGTAACCAAACATTAAAAAATGGAGTATTTTCTAATGCAGATATGAAAGGAAATAAATTATCTACTGATCTTATGAAATTATGAAGTTTCACGGGGTTTCCATTAAATGTTGGCAAATCTCTAATAGCTTGAAGTGTAGAACTAGCCCTCGTGCGTTAAAATACACTCAAATAAAGATTTAAAAAAAAAAAAAAACTAATAGCTTGAGGAGTTTGCATAGATTTCAGAACTATTTCAGCTTGTTGAAACATTTGAGCTGTTTCATCTGCATCAAGTGCATTACCATTATGAGCCATTTTGAAATATTTGTTAAATGAATCAATATTAAAATAAAATTTTCAAATACCAAAATTATTTTTTATTGTTACGAGTAATTTGTTCTTCTTTCTTAATTCGAGCCCACCGTTCAACTTCACGGGCATAAAATTCTTTTTTCTGTTTTTTCGTGAGATGTGCGGGTGTTTTGCGAATTATTTTTTTATTTTCTGTATTTGGGATATATGGAGGTTGATTCACATTATCCCAATTTTCATTTTCCATATTTTATTTAAAAATATAAAAACAACACTTTTTCTTTCTAAAAAAAAATTAAATTTCACTTTTCTTTCAAAAAAAAAATATAAAACTGTAAAAACAACACTTTTCTTTCTAAAAAAAATTAAACTTCACTTTTCTTTTAATAATTATACAAATCACTGTTTTTCTTTCTTTTCCTAAAAACTTAATGCTAAAAATTTTTGTGATGATTGAGTGGTTGTTATTTTGTTAAGAAAATATTATACAAAATTACTTACAAAAGTAGAAGAAAATGTCCCATGTTCATTGGGGTTTCTTCAGTTGGTTTGTCGTTAGTGGCAGCTCCAGCGATTTGATACTTAATTTTCGCTTAAGTTTTCACTTTCACTTTCACTACACTGACCGGTTACTACGCGACTGCGCCAGTTAACTCCCCGAGCGGGTGGAGTTCTTTTTAAAAAACTAAAACACTTCTAATTCTATGATACAACTGACTCTATTCCTAATTGGCAAATGGTTTTTATAATCTTCAATTGGCCCTTGGCCTTGAAAGCATACTAATGTGGTGGCGTCGTTTCTGCTGATGCAATTTCCCACGCGTAGTCGTCAAACGGTTCTGCTTTTCGTCTCGAAGAACAATGCTTTCTTTATCGTCACTTGTTGATCTGCCTGTTGATCCGCTTGCGATGATGATTCATGGTCACGGTCCTTCCTATGCTGGGATCGATGGTTTGATGATCGGGAACTTGCGGGTGTGTAAATAGAGTGTCAATCATTGTTGTGAACCATATTGCCTGTGATGATTTCCATTCCTCTTGGATGTTTCTTCGAAATATGTCACATGGTAGATTATTTATGGGTTTGATCTGGAATTCGATCTAGGAATCTGGGATGTTTACTGAAAGTGTGTCGCGTAAGCGCATAATGAGTTATTTATGGTTTTGTTTACGGACAATCTCCAGATTGCGCAATTACGCATCTGCTTTCATTTCATAAGTGATTCATAAGTGAATCATTAGGTTGTTTATGATTTAATGCTAGGATACGTGAGTTGTGGTAATCCTTTACATGGATAAGCCGTTAACTTATATATATATATATATATATATATATATATATATATATATATATATATATATATATATATATATATATATATATATATATATATATATATATATATATATATATATTTTGGGGACTATGCACCTGAATAGAAAAGTAATCGCCTCGAAAAGTAATCAATATCGATGCGTGCGAAATGCCAGAAATGGTCAAGAAAATTATTTTCTTTGATCGCAGTATGTAGTTTGGAAGAAGTGTCATTTAAAATAGAGCTCGCTGTATACAATTTTTAACCAATTCTTTTAAAGGAATGTTTATTTTACTTGAGCGAAATTGCATCAGTATCAGAAGGCCGGCTCCAGAGGCATGTTCCCCATCATTTGGGAGATTTGTGCTTCACAGCCACACACATCACTTCACATTAGTCATGATGTCGAAATTTTATATTATGTTATTCCAAATCTGAGTTATTATGTTATTATTATGTTGTTCTAGAAGCAAATTTTAATTACAGTCAACTCTCCTTAACTCGATATTGAAGGGACCATCGAGTAAGGGATGTATCGACTTACAGAACACTAAACCAAGGGACCATCGAGTTAGCCATGAAAACCAACTTTTACTATGGTTCTCTAACTCGATATCGAGATACGGAATATCGAGTAAGGGAGAGTTAACTGTATTATTTTTAGTCATTCTAACTCGTATTTCAAACCAGATATGACAAGTTTAGTTATCAAGAGAAAATTTGCCATCACTTAGTAATTTACCTTTATCCCGGTTGTTTGTTAATATTTGAAATATGTGGGCTGAGTTGTCTTTAATTTGGCAATAAGAATAGATTAAATTAATTAACTCATTACGCGTGGTAAAAATGGATAAATTATGAACATTATGAAAAAAATCCACGTGCTCGGCTGGGATTTGAACCCAGGACTCTTGTATGCTAGACGAGCGCTTTATCAACTAATCTACCGAGCCACTTGGTGACCCAATAACAAGGTTACAAGTTTCGAATTCAAATCCACACAGACCACGCAGACCGCGTGCAGAGCCAGTGCGATTTATCGCGACTCCAGTTGGAAGCCGGAATCATCGACACGCGACAATCGATTTTTCTCAAAATCTATGCGTTGAACCTAACGTCGGGCATAGTGCGCTGGACAGCGGATCTGGTGGACTACCCAGCGCACCTTGCCCGACGTAGCTCCGACGCATAGGTTTGGAGGAAATCCGTTTTTCGCGTGTCAAAAATTCCGGTTTTCATCTGTGTGAATAATATTTAGTGTTGAAACTGTTTGCCTATCATATCTACATCGCTTTCACAACAACTGTATTGTGGAAGAGTAAAGATGCGGGATGGCTAGCAACGTGTCGTTCTCACTCAAGTGGCGACATGACTACTACAGAGAGGCAGTAACATTTTAATATAAATTGACGCTCATATTGAGCTAATCTTTACCACGCGTAATGTTTTAGCTAATTTAATAACCATGCGGATTGGATTACCGTACAGCTCAATATAAGCGACAATTGATAATTAGGAATAGTTTCAATACGGCGCATACTGTAGCAAAACAAACCTTTGCCAAAGCGACACCAAAGTGAAAGAATATTATCCGACTCCCGTATAAGAAAACAGAATGTTTTAATGTAGAAATATAGGTCAAATTTTAACTTATAAATGAACAAAAGCGAGCATAATATTCAAAAATTTGTCATATATTTGAAACTAATGCATCCAAATTCAGTTCAGATTCGACCGTTTTATATTAAAATTTAGATAATTTAGGTATATCCAGGGAAAAAACTCCAGAATATGCGAAACATGACCCTCTATTTCGTATACGGTACTGAGCTTAGTGACATCTGAACTCACGAATGCTCACATACGCTCGTTTGTTTTTGTTTTCCCTTGAGAAACTTGCACACGCTTTCCAGACTCATTAAAATGCATATTGTCCCCTTGATGCTACAACTAGATAACTCGAAAATCCAAATTTCGTACTATTCAACATTGAAAGTTTGACCGTTTCACAAGGTGATGGATCATCACAGATAATAAAATTGAAAAGTAATCTTTGACTTGTTTACTTTGAATCACACGCTCATGATCTATGAATATCTGGAAGATTTAATTAAGATTTATGATTCGACAAATTGAACTCTAAAAATCGAAAATTCGAGTTATCTAGTTGTAGCATTAAGGGGATGATATGTAAAAATATTACTCAAATTGAAAAATTTACACTCACATTCCCACCCTGTAGGTGTCACCATCCCTCGGAATCGAATTGGCACACTGACATAGGCAATCGAAACATTCCTATTCTTGATTTCCTATTTGAGAACTGAGCTTGACTTTAAACGCATCATGTTCTTTCCTATAGGCTTCAGTGCTTGCTCATTACGCCTAGTTCGGAGTCAGATCGCTTAAAGATTTGCAATTGATTTGCCCCAATATTCTCCCCTAAGCCTAATACAGTCAGACTGCTTGTCACCAGCCACGCATTTGGCGAAGGGTCTGCAGATCGTCCTCAATTTGGTCGATCCATCTGGCCCGTTGTACACCACGTCATCTTGTGCCGGTCGGAATATTTTCGGGAACCAATTTCACCGGATTGTTATCCGAAATTCTGGTGACATGCCCGGCCCACCGCAACCTCCCAATTTTCGCGAAGTGAACAATGGTTGGCTCTCCCAACAGCTGGTGCAATTCATGGTTCATCCGCCTTCTCCACGTTCCGTCTTCCATCTGCACTCCGCCGTAGATGGTCCGCAACACTTTCCGTTCGAAAACACCAAGGGCGCGTTGATCCTCTGCACGTAGGGTCCATGTTTCGTGCGCATAGAGGAGTAGATTTCTTTGCTGGTGTTATTGCCGGCGGTCACGAGTGAGCCCAAGTAAATGAATTCTTCGACCATTTCGATTTCATCACAGTCAATATGAGGCGTGGGAGGCGTGCCGTGTCCTCTCTTGAGCCACTTGCTATCATGTACTTTGTCTTTGACTCAGGGTTCTGAATTATCGTATCAATGATGCGAAATCTACGATTTTTCGCACGTAAGGGAATGCTTTTTCACTTCCTCACGTGAAAATCTATTTTCGCTCACACTTATTTTCCCTAGAGCTACGATGGAGGATAACCGAAAATCATTCCACTACGGGAATAATTTCTTTTTCACCCCATCATATTTTCGCTCACCAACTTATCCCGAGAATTATCACTATGTGGATAAACAAAAACTGGTGCCGCCGACGGGATTCGAACCTACAACATTGCTAAAAACAGCCGCGATGCGTGCACGCTAACCATGCTACTACATCAACTTGACGAAAGCAGCAGTTAATTTGATGCATAAAAGCAACTGCTGCTTGTGGCGATGGACACATGAAAAGTTCTCCTTGGAGAGGAGAAAAGTAAAATAAAATTCTCACAGCTGTGGAGTTGTGCTGTTATCTATTTTCGCTTTGTTTTGTAGACGGATAATTTCGCAAGGCAGCTTTTCGCTGAAAATTGTGGTGAGGGAGAAATCCATTATCGTGAGAGTGAGTGAGAATTCGGAAGCTTGTCTTTGACACATAGATGTTCAGTCCGATTCGCCTAGCTTCAGCCCTTAGTTGGATTACGTACCCGCCATCGTCTCACAGTTCCGTGCTACGATATCTATGTCTTCGGCGAAACCAAGTAGTTGGCTGGACGTTCTGAAAATCGTGCTACTCGTGTCAAACCCTCTAACGCAATGTTGAAAAGTAAACACGAAAGGCCATCACCTCGTCGTAATCCTCTGCAAGATTCGATGGGACTCGAGAGTGTTTCTGATATTCGGACTACGCACATCACTCGCTCCTTCGTCGCCTTGATCAAGCTTATCAGTTTGTCCGGGAAACCGTTTTCGTGCATAATCTGTAATAGCTGATCTCGAACGATTGTATCATAGGCCGATTTAAAATCGATGAATAAATAAAATCGCTCATAAATCCTGCCTGATATTGTCCAAAGAACTTATACTTATTTATTTGTTCAACAACAATTCAATCAATCAACAGGCTAATACTAAGCCCTAATGATATTCAATCTACAAAAATATCTTTTAAAATTTTGCTTGAACGCTTCTCTAGATAGATATAAATCGGAATAATCTGCCACTATATTAACTATCTAGCAATTGGTGATAGACGGCGGCATAACATTTGGAAGAGTACCCTTATCCTCATGATACGTTATTCCACATTCTAGATCACAGTTTGAATGAATGTTCGAGTTTAATTTATTTTGTTTATCAAATTAAGTATCCATGGTGGAAATATAAAATTAGGAAAACAAGTTTTATATTGATAATAAATCTTCGAGCTGTTTTATTGTGTTTACAATAAACTCTTTCAAACCCGAGATGTGGTCATCAAACTGATGCAATTTTTGACATTTTTGCTCCCCTATGCTTAAACGGTGTTAATTATGATAAAAATCATTCTCCTAAAATTTGAAATGATTTGGAAGATATTTGGTTGTGCACACGCCATTTGAAGTTTATATGGAAATTGCTATGAAAAAGGCAAAGCTTTTGTGTTGAGTCCTCTTACTGCTCGAAATAATAATCTATGGAAAAGTGAACACACTCTTCTTGTGTGAAATCTTCCCAGCTACAACTTTGTCGAAGACCACATTTCGATGGGACGTAAGGATAATTTGTTATTATTGATAACAACGTCTAAACCATGCTGAGATGATCAAGTGAAGTGTTAAAGTTAAATTTGTAGTTTTAAACATACTCTAATAATCCCTCCCCTAAATTTAATATAAAAAGTGTAGTACTGCTTTTTTGCTGTAGAACATAGTAGCCTGGATTACTTTGATCTATTCTACCCACCAGGAGCACCACTGTTGCCTGCCGGACAGTTGGTTCAGCGTGCAAAATGCATACCCAGTTTATGATTACGAATAGCAATTAATCCCGACGTCCAATCAAAATGTGGTCTCTTGCAAAGTTACACTCAAAACAATCCATTACGTATTTTTTTCCATCACACTTTTCACGTAGCATCTACATGAATCGAATGTGAAGATGAATGAACGCATGAATCGATAAACTTTTTCCTTCCGCCGGTGATCGGTAGTTGCTACGTGTTTTTTTGGCTTTGGGACATTTCGTCGAATGACATTTGGTCGAAAGTACATTTGGTCCAAAGGACATTTGGTCGAATGGACATTTGGTCGAATGGCTTCAGAACATTTATTTTGTTCGAATGATGTTTAGTTGGACGGAAATTTGGTTGAATGCTTATTTTGAATTGGTTAATTGAAAGATCATTTTAAAAAAATTGATTATTGTTTTCTAAGTTTTGCAAAATTGATAAGATATTGTTTGAACATATCGTTTTGAATAATCTGTATCATTAACTGTTGTTGAATAAAAAATGGGGCATTTTATGTAGTCTTATTTTTATATCACATAACCTTTTTATTTGTAATTAGAAGTTATGCCAATATCTAGTATTTCAATTATTATTCAAATGAATTTTTCAGTAGTTTTTTGTACATTGACTGAAATTCATAGCTCTAGTGAATTTATTATTCTTTTAAAATATCATCACTCTTTGAAAAACTGCGCGACAACAACGGCAGGAACAATTTGCTTCAAGGAAAACCTTTATGGCGAAATGAATGTTAGGTGTCGGTAACTCTACTTATGGCCAATTGGCTTATTGTGACTTTCAGCTTAACCTTAGTTAGATACTGGGGTCATTATGACCCAAAATCGAATTTCAACCTGCAATATCTCTGTTGTTATCAAACGGATCTTTCTGAAATTCCCTGACTTTTAATATTTTGTGGAAACGAAGCGCAAGACCAAAAAAATTTTTTCTTAAGGTGATTCTAAGATGGCGCCACAAAAAAACAACTTAATAAGATACTGGGGTCATTATGACCCAGAAATGTATACCCCTATAAATCAGCGAAATATCAACCGAATAATGAAATTTATGCCGCATTCGAAAGATATACTACTCAAGATTCTGATCACTACCTGGAATACCGGTTCCGGATCCAGTGGCCACCGGGAATCGGCTACGAAGGGGACCATGTTGGCCACGTGGAATTTCAGTACACTCAGTCCAGAAATCTGCAGTCATCACCAAATTGTGTAAGATGCAGGCCATATAGGAATGTACTGTCTTCAGCAAACTTGTTTCGGGGACCAAGAACTTCCACATGGGATACAATTTAGTTCAGAACTCGACCGCGACGTGGCGCTAGCGTCGATATGAACTTCCGGTAGGGGCTAATTATGCGATAACTCGAGATCGCGAGCACATAGAAGGATGCTGTCTTCGGCAAAGTTGCTCAGGAGGATAAAGACTTCCACATGAGATACAATTTAGTTCAGAACTCGACCGCGACGTGGCGCTAGCGTCGATATGAACTTCCGGTAGGGGCTAATTATGCGATAACTCGAGATCACGAGCACATAGAAGGATGCTGTCTTCGGCAAAAATGCTCAGGAGGATAAGCACTTCCTCATAAGATACAATTTAGTTCAGAACTCGACCACCGCGTGGCGCTAGCGTCGATATGAACTTCCGGTAGAGGCTAATTATGCGATAACTCGAGATTGCGAACACATAGAAGGATGCTGTCTTCGGCATAGTTGCTCAGGAGGATAAGAACTTCCACATGAGATACAATTTAGTTCAGAACTCGACCGCGACGTGGCGCTAGCGTCGATATGAACTTCCGGTAGAGGCTAATTATGCGATAACTCGAGATCGCGAGCACATAGAAGGATGCTGTCTTCGGCAAAGTTGCTCAGGAGGATAAGCACTTCCTCATGAGATACAATTTAGTTCAGAACTCGACCACCGCGTGGCGCTAGCGTCGATATGAACTTCCGGTAGAGGCTAATCATGCGATAACTCGAGATTGCGAACACATAGAAGGATGCTGTCTTCGGCGTAGTTGCTCAGGAGGATAAGAACTTCCACATGAGATACAATTAAGTTCAGAACTCGACCGCGACGTGGCGCTAGCGTCGATATGAACTTCCGGTAGAGGCTAATTATGCGATAACTCGAGATTGCGAACACATAGAAGGATGCTGTCTTCGGCATAGTTGCTCAGGAGGATAAGAACTTCCACATGAGATACAATTAAGTTCAGAACTCGACCGCGACGTGGCGCTAGCGTCGATATGAACTTCCGGTAGAGGCTAATTATGCGATAACTCGAGATCGCGAGCACATAGAAGGATGCTGTCTTCGGCAAAGTTGCTCAGGAGGATAAGCACTTCCTCATGAGATACAATTTAGTTCAGAACTCGACCACCGCGTGGCGCTAGCGTCGATATGAACTTCCGGTAGAGGCTAATTATGCGATAACTCGAGATTGCGAACACATAGAAGGATGCTGTCTTCGGCAAAGTTGCTCAGGAGGATAAGAACTTCCACATGAGATACAATTTAGTTCAGAACTCGACCGCGACGTGGCGCTAGCGTCGATATGAACTTCCGGTAGAGGCTAATTATGCGATAACTCGAGATCGCGAGCACATAGAAGGATGCTGTCTTCGGCAAAGTTGCTCAGGAGGATAAGCACTTCCTCATGAGATACAATTTAGTTCAGAACTCGACCACCGCGTGGCGCTAGCGTCGATATGAACTTCCGGTAGAGGCTAATCATGCGATAACTCGAGATTGCGAACACATAGAAGGATGCTGTCTTCGGCGTAGTTGCTCAGGAGGATAAGAACTTCCACATGAGATACAATTAAGTTCAGAACTCGACCGCGACGTGGCGCTAGCGTCGATATGAACTTCCGGTAGAGGCTAATTATGCGATAACTCGAGATTGCGAACACATAGAAGGATGCTGTCTTCGGCATAGTTGCTCAGGAGGATAAGAACTTCCACATGAGATACAATTAAGTTCAGAACTCGACCGCGACGTGGCGCTAGCGTCGATATGAACTTCCGGTAGAGGCTAATTATGCGATAACTCGAGATCGCGAGCACATAGAAGGATGCTGTCTTCGGCAAAGTTGCTCAGGAGGATAAGAACTTCCACATGAGATACCATTTAGTTCAGAACTCGACCACCGCGTGGCGCTAGCGTCGATATGAACTTCCGGTAGAGGCTAATCATGCGATAACTCGAGATTGCGAACACATAGAAGGATGCTGTCTTCGGCAAAGTTGCTCAGGAGGATAAGAACTTCCTCATGAGATACAATTTAGTTCAGAACTCGACCGCTGCGTGGCGCTAGCGTCGATATGAACTTCCGGTAGGGGCTAATTATGCGATAACTCGAGATCGCGAGCACATAGAAGGATGCTGTCTTCGGCAAAGTTGCTCAGGAGGATAAGAACTTCCTCATGAGATACAATTTAGTTCAGAACTCGACCACCGCGTGGCGCTAGCGTCGATACGAACTTCCGGTAGAGGCTAATTATGCGATAACTCGAGAATGCGAACACATAGAAGGATGCTGTCTTCGGCAAAGTTGCTCAGGAGGATAAGCACTTCCTCATGAGATACAATTTAGTTCAGAACTCGACCACCGCGTGGCGCTAGCGTCGATACGAACTTCCGGTAGAGGCTAATTATGCGATAACTCGAGAATGCGAGCACATAGAAGGATGCTGTCTTCGGCAAAGTTGCTCAGGAGGATAAGCACTTCCTCATGAGATACAATTTTAGTTCAGAACTCGACCGCTGCGTGGCGCTAGCGTCGATATGGACTTTCGGTAAGGGCTAATTATGCGATAACACGAGATTGCGAACACATAGAAAGATGCAGTCTTGGGAAAAGTTGTTCATGAGGATAAGGACTTCCACATGAGATACAATTTAGTTCAGAACTCGACCACCGTGTGGCGCTAGCGTCGATATGGACTTTCGGTAAGGGCTAATTATGCGATAACACGAGATTGCGAGCACATAGAAGGATGCTGTCTTCGACAAAGTTGCTCAGGAGGATAAGAACTTCCACATGAGATACAATTTATTTCAGAACTCGACCGCTGCGTGGCGCTAGCGTCGATATGAACTTCCGGTAGGGGCTTATTATGCGATAACTCGAGATTGCGAACACATAGAAGGATTCTGTCTTCGGCAAAGTTGCTCAGGAGGATAAGCACTTCCTCATGAGATACAATTTAGTTCAGAACTCGACCACCGCGTGGCGCTAGCGTCGATATGAACTTCCGGTAGGAGCTAATTATGCAATAAATCAAGATTGCGAGCACATAGAAGGATGTTGTCTTCGGCAAAGTTGCTCAGGAGGATAAGGACTTCCACATGAGATACAATTTAGTTCAGAACTCGACCACCGTGTGGCGCTAGCGTCGATATGGACTTTCGGTAAGGGCTAATTATGCGATAACACGAGATTGCGAGCACATAGAAGGATGCTGTCTTCAGCAAAGTTGCTCAGGAGGATAAGAACTTCCACATGAGATACAATTTATTTCAGAACTCGACCGCTGCGTGGCACTAGCGTCGTTACGAACTTCCGGTGGAGGCTAATTATGCGATAACTCGAGATTGCGAACACATAGAAGGATTCTGTCTTCGGCAAAGTTGCTCAGGAGGATAAGCACTTCCTCATGAGATACAATTTAGTTCAGAACTCGACCGCTGCGTGGCGCTAGCGTCGATATGAACTTCCGGTAGGGGCTAATTATGCGATAACTCGAGATTGCGAACACACAGAAGGATTCTGTCTTCGGCAAAGTTGCTCAGGAGGATAAGCACTTCCACATGAGATACAATTTATTTCAGAACTCGACCACCGCGTGGCGCTAGCGTCGATACGAACTTCCGGTAGATGCTAATTATGCGATAACTCGAGAATGCGAACACATAGAAGGACGCTGTCTTCGGCAAAGTTGCTCAGGAGGATAAGCACTTCCTCATGAGATACAATTTAGTTCAGAACTCGACCGCTGCGTGGCGCTAGCGTCGATACGAACTTCCGGTAGATGCTAATTATGCGATAACTCGAGAATGCGAACACATAGAAGGACGCTGTCTTCGGCAAAGTTGCTCAGGATGATAAGGACTTCCACATGAGATACAATTTAGTTCAGAACTCAACCGCTGCGTGGCGTTAGCGTCGATATGAACTTCCGGTAGGAGCTAATTATGCGATAACTCGAGATTGCGAACACACAGAAAGATGCTGTCTTCGGCAAAGTTGCTCAGGAGGATAAGCACTTCCACATGAGATACAATTTATTTCAGAACTCGACCACCGCGTGGCGCTAGCGTCGATACGAACTTCCGGTAGATGCTAATTATGCGATAACTCGAGATCGCGAACACATAGAAGGACGCTGTCTTCGGCAAAGTTGCTCAGGAGGATAAGCACTTCCTCATGAGATACAATTTAGTTCAGAACTCGACCGCTGCGTGGCGCTAGCGTCGATACGAACTTCCGGTAGATGCTAATTATGCGATAACTCGAGAATGCGAACACATAGAAGGACGCTGTCTTCGGCAAAGTTGCTCAGGATGATAAGGACTTCCTCATGAGATACAATTTAGTTCAGAACTCGACCACCACGTGGCCAATTTTTAATGTAAACAAAGAAATAAATTGCTGAAAGAAATTCGTGAGAAACTCCAAAAAGAACGAAACAGTAATTTAAGGAGTAATTTTTAAAATCATTGGATAAATAAATAAATTGATAAAATTACGCCTTGAGGAGAACTGGGGGTGTCTCTCCTAGGAAATAATTTATAAGGACGTCCCCGAAAAAAAATTCTGTGGCGTATCCCTAGAAGAAATAAGAGATAGAATTCCGAAAGAAACTCTTGAGCACATTTCATAAGAAACTTCCTACATTTTCTCACCCCTACTTTAAAAAGTGCACGTCATAAACTTTAATTTGAACGTAATCTTCTGCTTGAGTTGTGATTATCTAATCACCTACACTATTCTTCGCAAGTTAGAGTAAGTAGATTTGCGAGCATGACTTGAAGTATAAAGATGTGAATGTGTTCGGATAGTGATAATTATCAATATTATAATTGAGATAAATAAAAACTTATAGTACAGTGAAACCTCCATGAGTTGATATTGAAGGGACCATCGACTCATGGAAATATCGAGTCATGGAACAGCATTCCTTTGGATAGCTGCTTCTAGGAACCATCATAGTAACCATGAAAATTTGTTTTTACTATGGTCCCATGAGTCGATATCGAGTCATGGAACATCGACTCATGGAGGTATCACTGTAAAATCAATAGAATGTGTGAATTTGATTTAAAGTAAAATTTAGTGCTGAAGTAGTTGATTTGATTCAGAATCAATTATTTTTGCGTAAGTAATAATAATTAACAGGATAGTAACGCCAAAATAAAACATTCTTCTCCGTTAACTTCTGGACATTTCTTTTGAATCAGCTTCTGCAGAAATTTCAACAAGTATTTGCATAAAGGTTTTGTATGATAACAATTTTGGCAGGAAGAACTCAGAAAAATTTCGTCAGATTATCTTGAAAAAAGGTTTGTAAAAAAAATTAAGCAATTTCGCAAACACCAATGAAAAAATTCCAAAAATCCAAATTTCTCGTAGAATTCTATAATAAAGGATTAGAAGAATCAAATTAGATTGAATAAATGACCGTGCAGGAATTCATACATCAACTCGAACGAATGTTGGAACTATCTTGTGGACTAATACTAGAAAGAACAGCTGGAGGAATTCCAAAAATAGCTTCATTGGGACGCATTATTAAAAAGTACTCTGAAGTGTTTTTAAAAAATCCTCTTGATAAAATTCAAAATTATCCTTTAGAAAAAAATCAGACTATTATTCCGTCAAATCCAAAATAATAACTTGAGAAATACTGGAAACAATTTTAAAATCAGATCGTCGAAGAATTCAATAAAAAAGACCTGTGAGGGAATTGCAAAAACTCTGAAGAATTCACTCCAGATAGATTTCTCCGGGAATTAATCCATCCTCAGGGAACTTTTCCAGGAATTATTGCATAGATTACTTCAAGCACTTCTCCAGCGATTCTTCCAAAGATTCTTCAAGCGATTTCTCCTGACATTCCTCTAATAAAAAATAAGAGATTCCCCTAAAGATTCCTCCAAGAAGATCTCTACAGAGATTTTTGCAGAATGTCAGAAGTTTCTCTATGAAACATTTCTTCAAGGATTACTTAAAATATTTCCACAGTGAATTCTCCAGACATTCCGCTGGTAGTCCTCTCAAGATTCCTCTAGGATTTACTTCTAAGATTTCCTCCAGGGATCGCTCCAGGAATTCTATAACGAATTATTTCAGAGATTCTACCATTCAATTGGGGATTTTACAAGAAATTATTTTATGAGTTCTTATAGGGATCGCTGGAGAAATTCTTGCAAGAGCCCAAGAAGGGATTCTCGAGGAAAGCTCTGGAGGAATTCCTTACAAAAATCCCCGGAACAGCATACATGCTTTTCAGTTACGCAGTCTCTATTTTTTTCAACGTTCTATTTATGATGAAGACTGCGTAGACGAAACTCATATTTCATTTATATATACAGTCAAATCTCTACCAGTTCATTCCTGAAACGATATCTACAGGAAACCATGTAGAGATTTTTGTGTAGCGATCCTTGGAGAAATTCCTGAAGAAAAAGCTGGAGAAATCTCTGCAGGAATTCCTGTAAAGATTTGCATAGAGAAATCTCTGTAGGAGTCTTTGGATAGACTCATGTACTGCCCATAACTGCATATTTGTAACATTCGACAAAAGTAGGCATTGAGTAAATGGAATACCAATGATGACAGTATGGGAGGAAACTAAAATTACTAAAAATTAACAGGAACTCAAAAGTGCTTATTTGAGGCTGATATTTTGTACAACTCATATCGCATACTAGGTGAATAGTCAGAAAATAATTCTGGTAGAAATTTCATTGCTGTTACATTACGAGGCTCATTTATAATCTCAATGTTACTGTTATGCGGGTATAATTACCAATGTGACAAAACAACTTGGTATTTTTTCGAATTTTCTAGAACAATCTCACATATTTCAGTAAGCTGATCGAAAGTATTTATCATTTGATGACTCTCCATGGTATTAACTTCAATTTGTCAAAAATGTCGAATGTGACAAATATGCAGATATGGGCAGTGTAGGCATCCATGAAGGACTCTTGGAGACATCTTTGGAGGAATCACTGATGAATGGAGGTATCCTAGGAAGAATCGATGTAGAAATTTTGCAGGTGGAATCGCTAGAGAAATCCCTGGAAAAACCCCTGTAGATTTTTTGCTGGAAAAACCCCTGTAGATTTTTGTTGGATAAATCCCTGAAAGAATCCTTATAGGAGTATTGAATTGGAAAAATTTCTCGAAAAAATCTAAGGTAAAATAACTAAAGAAATCCATGAATAGATTTTCAAAAAAAAAAAATTATAGAGATTTTACTGTAGGATATGTAGAGATTTTTTTTTAATGAAATCCATGGAGAAATTTTTAGCATAAGTTCTGATAATATTCTAGCAGGAATTAATGGAAGAATCTCTAGAGAAATTTCAAGAAGAACTCTTGGGGGAATCCATGGAGTATTATTGAAGACCCAGTACGAATCCCTGGAGAAATTCTTGGGGAATCCCTGGAAGATTACCTTGAGAAATTCTTGAGGCGTTTCATGAAATTTCCTTGAGTAATTCGTGAGTTTTAGAACACCTGCAGAAATTCCTTGTGGAATCCTTGTAGAATTTCCTCGTAGAATCATCCCTGGAGGAATCCCGGAATAATTTCTGAACGAATCTCGAGAGAACTGCTTGGGGATATTTTTGTATGTATCCGTGGAGGAATCCTCGGAAAAAATTCTGAAGATATCAGCATGAGCATGAGCATGAGCATAAATGACCGTACAATTCGTAGTTGCTACTCCATGATTAACCAGAGCAATCGAAGTTGCACAGTGATTTAGTGAATGGGGCTTGGGATTAGCTTACCAATCTTCAATGTGCACAAATCGAGAGCTCAAACTTTAGAAGTCAATAACGGCGCCGGCCACGTCCTTACGGTCATCGGGGAAGGGAAGGAATGTTAGTTAGACAACCATTGGTTTTAGAGACCGAAGAATCTTCTGCATCTCCATAGTTGTCATGGAAAGGATATTGGGTTAGTGGGATAAGGTAAGGATCTGGGAGTCATCTTGAGTCGATGATGCGATCCTTGATATATTCACGCCTGACCGGATTCGCGATATTATTCGATAAATGAATTGTATGCCGAACAAGCCGAATCGTTCGCCCTCGCAGGAGCAAGCAACGTGACCAAAGGATCAAACACTACTAACACTAATCACGCGATCCGCGACTCTTATATACTATCGTGCCGCGCGAGTGACGCGCAACACGATTGATCCTGTCCGCATCACTCGCCCCCGCAGGAGCAAGCAACCGCGACCAAAGGATCAAACACTACTAACCTCGGAAAAAATTCTGAAGATATCACTAGAGAAACATCTTTAGTAATCCTTGAAGAAATTGTTTTAAGTGTTATTTATGGAGGAATTCCTGGAGAAAGCCTTGGAGATATCTGTGCAAGAATCCTTGAAGACACTTTCCTGGAGAAATCCTTGCAAAAGTCTGTGGAAAATTTTATAGAGGAATACCAGAAGAAATAACTTAAAAAATCCCTGGAGAAATCTCCGGAGAAATTTCGAAGTATTCCTAAAACGAATCCTGGAGGAACCCTTGGAAAAAATCCTGAAAGAATCCCAATAAAGATTTTGTTGGAGGAATCTACGAAGGAATCACTTAAGACATTTCTGCTGGAAACCTTTGCGAAATCTCTGAAGAAATCCTTATACATATTTTTTTTGTAGGAATCCTTGTAAAAATTCCATGTCAACTCCCTGGAGGAAGCTATTCCATGCATGGCAAACAAAAGTTCTTCCTGAATGAATCTCTGGCAAAAGTCCTAGGGAACCCCAGAAGAAATCATTGTAGAGATTAAGGTACAGAATAGCTTGGATTATTTTCTGGTAAAATACTTGGAGGAATGTTCGAAAAATTTCCTGGAAAAAATCTTTGGGAGTGTCTCTGGAGATATTTCGAGAGGATGAGGACAGAAGGGCATGGGTTTGTATTCCATCGGATGAGCTCTCGGTAAATAACTGTAGAATCCATCATACAAATCATTTAAGGTTACTGGACTATATCCTTTGAATAACTCCGATGTGAACTACGTCGTGAGATCTAGATAACTTTTGGAGGAAATCCAGAAGGAATAACTGGTATAAAGTCATAAGATTCCTCCGGATCCAATTAAAAACTAAAGTGCACAGTTACTGCAACAACTTCTAAAGAAAACTAGAAGTAATTGTTTTTGCAACTTCATGACGTTATCTGTATCTGAACTCTTGTTGGAATTTTAGAAGTGAGTACAATATAGTTCATATCATATCATAGAGCTTATTTTATATTATATACAATCGACTCTCCACAACTCGATATTCTCTAACCCGAAATACTCTATAACTAGATGGATTCTCCGGTTCCTTCGAATTTCCATACATTTTGCTCTCCATAAGTCGATATTTCTGTAACTCGATATCTCCACAAGTTGATGTTACGTGAGATGTGAATTTCTCTCCATAACTCGATATCTATTTTAATTTTTTTTTCTTTTTTGGGGAAACGTGATTTAATTTTTGTTTGAAGGTGAATAAATACTTACAAGTTGTAATGACATGAAAATGATAAAAACTATTGTCAGTAAAAATAACGTGATTTTTCGAGCACTTCGAAAAATGTTTTTAAATAATAGTTTGTAAAATGCTATCAACAAAATAATACTGCTTTCTTACAAAAATGATAATAAAAATATTGGAAATACAAAAATTAGTTCCTTCGATTTTGTGTCGGTATATTCTATTATACCATAATTCTATAAGTCGATGGTCCCTTGAATATCGAGTTATGGAGAGTCGACTGTAGTTTATATCGTAACATATTTTTCGTGGATCGTGTAGTTAAAAGACACGGACACCGTCTTCAGCCATTTAGCTGCACAGACTGTTACTTAACACTAGACAAAGAATAAGCATGCTCCAATGGTACAGCCGAGAAACATTCCTCACGAAAAGTTTCAATGGCTGCAGCGGGAATCGAACCCACACCCCATGACACGATGCATTGCCTGACGACACTAACCGCACGGCCACGAAGCCCACAAGTTCAGAGTTCATATCATATAAGAGCAATATAATGACGAGCGTCACGCGGAATTTACTACGCAGAATTAAAAAAAAACTGAACAACTTTGCCGAAGATAAAACCTTCAAAAAAGAGTTCCTTCTGGAAGTACATATAGACGCCAGCACCACATGCTGGTTAAATTTTTAACGTATGTTCATGACTAATTCCTTATTCTCTCGAACAATTTTACCGCAGACAGCATCCTTCTATAAGTCGGGTCTCGGGTTTTCAAATCCGGACTCGAATGGTTCGGGACGGATTTGAAGGCTAGAACATTTTTTTCGAGTACGTCGGAATCGGGCTTGTAAAAATGCGGATTTAGGTGGACTTTAGTATGAGTTATGGTAAGAGTAACAACCAAAAAGCTTCCTTATGCATCAGAAACGATGAATTTATCTATTTTGAAAACTCGGTCTTTTCTTACAAAAAATGCTTAGGTTTCGTGTCAGATTTGGATTTGAACAGCGGATTTTTTTTTCAAGTTCGGGTCAGGTCTGAGTACGGGTCGGGTCCGGGTTTAAAAAAAAAAATAAAGTAAGTCGGGTACGGGTCGTGTTTGAGCTCAAAAAATGTGAAAACCCCCTCTAATAATTAACCTCTATCGGAAATACAAATCGACGTCAAATCCACCGGGTGCTCGAGCAACTTTGTGGAAGACAGCATCCTTCTAAATGACCCATAACGCGGGTACGTCACAGTTTCATGGTGCGTTATGGAGAAAAGATATACCAGTGAACCCTAGTCCTGACTGCTTCAAACGAGAAGAACAGGATGTTCGAGTAATGAAAGGAACACTTATTAATCCTTGTTACATTTTAAACCTTGTTGAAAGTGACAAGTCTCGGTTTTCCCAGTTGCAGAGAATGGTCTGACAATGATCGAGACAAGGAAAAAAATTGAACAATTTGTTTCATAATCCTTCATTCATTTGATTCTCTAGTTTGATAAGTAGGGACTATGATTCTGATGCACGGACAATATCTGTGTAATTTCTACCGAAAGTCCATATCGACGCTAGCGCCACGCGGTGGTCGAGTTCTGAACTAAATTGTATCTCATTTGCAAGTCCTTATCCTCCTGAACTACTTTGCCGAAGACTGCATCCTTCTATGTGCTCGCAATCTCGAGTTATCGCATAATTAGCCCCTACCGGAAGTTCATATCGACGCTAGCGCCACGCAGCGGTCGAGTTCTGAACTAAATTGTATCTCATGTGGAAGTGCTTATCCTCCTGAGCAACTTTGCCGAAGACTGCATCCTTCTATGTGCTCGCAATCTCGAGTTATCGCATAATTAGCACCTACCGGAAGTTCATATCGACGCTAGCGCCACGCAGTGGTCGAGTTCTGAACTAAAGTGTATCTCATGTGGAAGTCCTTATCCTCCTGAGCAACTTTGCCGAAGACAGCATTTTTGTATGTGCTCGCAATCTCGAGTTATCGCATTATTAGCCTCTACCGGAAGTTCATATCGACGCTAGCGCCACGCAGCGGTTGAGTGCTGAACTAAATTGTATCTCATGTGGAAGTTCTTATCCTCCTGAGCAACTTTGCCGAAGACAGCATCCTTCTATGTGCTCGCAATCTCGAGTTATCGCATAATTAGCCCCTACCGGAAGTTCATATCGACGCTAGCGCCACGCAGCGGTCGAGTTCTGAACTAAATTGTATCTCATGTGGAAGTTCTTATCCTCCTGAGCAACTTTGCTGAAGACTGCATCCTTCTATGTGCTCGCAATCTCGAGTTATCGCATAATTAGCACCTACCGGAAGTTCATATCGACGCTAGCGCCACGCAGCGGTTGAGTTATGAACTAAATTGTATCTCATGTGGAAGTTCTTATCCTCCTGAGCAACTTTGCTGAAGACTGCATCCTTCTATGTGCTCGCAATCTCGAGTTATCGCATAATTAGCCTCTACCGGAAGTTCATATCGACGCTAGCGCCACGCAGCGGTTGAGTTCTGAACTAAATTGTATCTCATGTGGAAGTTCTTATCCTCCTGAGCAACTTTGCCGAAGACAGCATCCTTCTATGTGCTCGCAATCTCGAATTATCGCATAATTAGCCCCTACCGGAAGTTCATATCGACGCTAGCGCCACGCGGCGGTCGAGTTCTGAACTAAATTGTATCTCATGTGGAAGTTCTTATCCTCCTGAGCAACTTTGCTGAAGACCGCATCCTTCTATGTGCTCGCAATCTCGAGTTATCGCATAATTAGCCCCTACCGGAAGTTCATATCGACGCTAGCGCCACGCGGCGGTCGAGTTCTGAACTAAATTGTATCTCATGTGGAAGTTCTTATCCTCCTGAGCAACTTTGCTGAAGACCGCATCCTTCTATGTGCTCGCAATCTCGAGTTATCGCACAATTAGCCCCTACCGGAAGTTCATATCGACGCTAGCGCCACGCGGTGGTCGAGTTCTGAACTAAATTGTATCTCATGTGAAAGTCCTTATCCTCCTGAACAACTTTGCCGACAGCATCCTTCTATGTGCTCGCAATCTCGAGTTATCGCATAATTAGCCTCTACCGGAAGTTCATATCGACGCTAGCGCCACGCAGCGGTTGAGTTCTGAACTAAATTGTATCTCATGTGGAAGTTCTTATCCTCCTGAACAACTTTGCCGAAGACAGCATCCTTCTATGTGCTCGCAATCTCGAGTTATCGCATAATTAGCCTCTACCGGAAGTTCATATCGACGCTAGCGCCACGCAGCGGTTGAGTTCTGAACTAAATTGTATCTCATGTGGAAGTTCTTATCCTCCTGAGCAACTTTGCTGAAGACTGCATCCTTCTATGTGCTCGCAATCTCGAGTTATCGCATAATTAGCTCCTACCGGAACTTCATATCGACGCTAGCGCCACGCAGCGGTCGAGTTCTGAACTAAATTGTATCTCATGTGGAAGTTCTTATCCTCCTGAGCAACTTTGCTGAAGACTGCATCCTTCTATGTGCTCGCAATCTCGAGTTATCGCATAATTAGCCCCTACCGGAAGTTCATATCGACGCTAGCGCCACGCAGCGGTTGAGTTCTGAACTAAATTGTATCTCATGTGGAAGTTCTTATCCTCCTGAGCAACTTTGCCGAAGACAGCATCCTTCTATGTGCTCGCAATCTCGAGTTATCGCATAATTAGCTCCTACCGGAACTTCATATCGACGCTAGCGCCACGCAGCGGTCGAGTTCTGAACTAAATTGTATCTCATGTGGAAGTTCTTATCCTCCTGAGCAACTTTGCTGAAGACTGCATCCTTCTATGTGCTCGCAATCTCGAGTTATCGCATAATTAGCCTCTACCGGAAGTTCATATCGACGCTAGCGCCACGCAGCGGTTGAGTTCTGAACTAAATTGTATCTCATGTGGAAGTCCTTATCCTCCTGAACAACTTTGCCGAAGACAGCATCCTTCTATGTGCTCGCAATCTCGAGTTATCGCATAATTAGCCTCTACCGGAAGTTCATATCGACGCTAGCGCCACGCAGCGGTTGAGTTCTGAACTAAATTGTATCTCATGTGGAAGTTCTTATCCTCCTGAGCAACTTTGCTGAAGACTGCATCCTTCTATGTGCTCGCAATCTCGAGTTATCGCATAATTAGCTCCTACCGGAACTTCATATCGACGCTAGCGCCACGCAGCGGTCGAGTTCTGAACTAAATTGTATCTCATGTGGAAGTTCTTATCCTCCTGAGCAACTTTGCTGAAGACTGCATCCTTCTATGTGCTCGCAATCTCGAGTTATCGCATAATTAGCCCCTACCGGAAGTTCATATCGACGCTAGCGCCACGCAGCGGTTGAGTTCTGAACTAAATTGTATCTCATGTGGAAGTTCTTATCCTCCTGAGCAACTTTGCCGAAGACAGCATCCTTCTATGTGCTCGCAATCTCGAGTTATCGCATAATTAGCCCCTACCGGAAGTTCATATCGACGCTAGCGCCACGCAGCGGTCGAGTTCTGAACTAAATTGTATCTCATGTGGAAGTTCTTATCCTCCTGAGCAACTTTGCTGAAGACTGCATCCTTCTATGTGCTCGCAATCTCGAGTTATCGCATAATTAGCCCCTACCGGAAGTTCATATCGACGCTAGCGCCACGCAGCGGTTGAGTTCTGAACTAAATTGTATCTCATGTGGAAGTTCTTATCCTCCTGAGCAACTTTGCCGAAGACAGCATCCTTCTATGTGTTCGCAATCTCGAGTTATCGCATAATTAGCTCCTACCGGAACTTCATATCGACGCTAGCGCCACGCAGCGGTCGAGTTCTGAACTAAATTGTATCTCATGTGGAAGTTCTTATCCTCCTGAGCAACTTTGCTGAAGACTGCATCCTTCTATGTGCTCGCAATCTCGAGTTATCGCATAATTAGCCTCTACCGGAAGTTCATATCGACGCTAGCGCCACGCAGCGGTTGAGTTCTGAACTAAATTGTATCTCATGTGGAAGTCCTTATCCTCCTGAACAACTTTGCCGAAGACAGCATCCTTCTATGTGCTCGCAATCTCGAGTTATCGCATAATTAGCCTCTACCGGAAGTTCATATCGACGCTAGCGCCACGCGGTGGTCGAGTTCTGAACTAAATTGTATCCCATGTGGAAGTTCTTGGTCCCCGAAACAAGTTTGCTGAAGACAGTACATTCCTATATGGCCTGCATCTTATACAATTTGGTGATGACTGCAGATTTCTGGACTGAGTGTACTGAAATTCCACGTGGCCAACATGGTCCCTTTCGTAGCCGATTCCCGGTGGCCACTGGATCCGGAACCGGTATTCCAGGTAGTGATCAGAGTCTTGAGGAGTATATCTTTCGAATGCGGCATAAATTTCATTATTCGGTTGATATTTCGCTGATTTATAGGGGTATACATTTCTGGGTCATAATGACCCCAGTATCTTATTAAGTTGTTTTTCTTAACATCCGCGGAAGGTTAATAACATTTCTCAAGCAAATATATGACTTTGCCGACAGTGTTGATGACCTCGGGTAAATAACAGAGCCCTTCTTATCGTGAATGAAACATTCTTGAATCGAGAGTCAATCATGCCTGGTTTCTGTTGCTTTTCCTAATTCATCTTAGAACTTCTAATGTCATTAATTAATATCATCTGAATATATCCATTATATCTCGTATTTCACATGATCACTCAAATCATCAATCAGAAGCTGGAATATTTAAATCTCGTAAGTAAAATTATGCTCGTTAAATTAATAGGAGACCTGACTGAGAATCATTTTTAGGCTACACCACAGCTGCAAACAAAGCGCCGTTCTATTGCGCGGAAAGTACGACCTCAATCAATCGTTGGACTGGGTATTGAAAACCTGAGTCTAACTCATATACCAGATATGGTAGAGACGCCATCTCCCGAGTGCCATTCTAGTAGAAGTAAGCTAGAACCTACTGACGAACTAAAAGACGAAGAATGCTGTGATTCTATATCTGAATTACCAAGTCAATCAATGACACTTCAACATTTAGTGAAAGGTGAGTGAAATAGAATTAATTTCGAGTCAATATAATTAATGTTTTAAAAACTTTAACGCAATAAGTTTATATAAGACGCATTTCGCGCCAATTCGGGTGGCAGCACCCTCTCAGATTTCAATTAAGCTTTCTGGAACAGCATCCTTCATTAAGATTTGAAGAATGAGTTTTTACTATGGGATGATAAGTTTGTACTTACATTATAGTACTAGAGTATTTAAAACATTTCGCAAAATTTCTCAGATTTCAATTAAGCTTTCTAGAGCAGCATCCTTCATTAAGATTTGAAGAATGAGTTTTTACTATGGGATGATAAGTTTGTACTCACATTATAGTACTAGAGTGTAGTAGTCACTGGGCTACTAGGTGTTTCGTGTTGTCTGTTGCCTAATGTTCGTGATTGTTCAGTCTGTGCAGCCTTTGGCTGAAGACGGTGTAAATTGCCTTTATAAATAAATTCGAGATTTTGCCACCAGGCGGCGCTAGTGAGCATTTAGCCCTTGTTTTGCGGTTATCTTGGGATCCTGACAACTAAGAAGGACGCTGCCTTGGGCGAAGTTGTTCAGTAGCTCAAAGACTGTAATTATTTGAGCCAAGAAATTCGAAATTTTACTACCAGACGGTGATAGTGATTATAAAAATGTTTTGCGGATATCTCAGAAGCCTGACCACTTCAAAAGATACTATCTTTGGCAAAATTGTTGTTTAATAAGCCAACGGCAATCATTGATCAAGCTAGTTGATTCTAAATTTTGCTACCAGATGACGCCAAAGGGATCTTCATTAGCCGAGTGGTTAGAGTCCGTGGCTACAAATCAAAGCCATGCCGAAGGTGTCTGGGTTCGATTCCCGGTCGGTCCAGGATCATTTCGTAATGGGAATTTCCTTGACTTCCCTGGGCATAGAGTACCATCCATCGTACCTGCCACACGATATACAAATGCGAAAATGGCAATTTAGGCAAAGAAAGCTCGAAGAGAAGAACTAGCTTATATGTTAAAATTCTCGTTAATAAAGAAATAAAAAAAAAAAAAAAAAAAAAAGAAAGCTCTCAGTTAATAACTGTGGAAGTGCTCTTGAAACACTACGCTGAGCAGCCGACTCTGTCCCAGTGGGGACGTTAATGCCAAGAAGAAGATGACGCCAATGAGCATGATTTTAATAAGCAGCCAATAAGCAGCCCGATTTCTAAAGATGGCGTCTTCGACAGAGTTGTTCAGTAGCTTAAAGGCTATTTTTGTTTAGGCCTTGAAATTGGAGATTGACTAAAATAATGACAGCTCTTGAGTTACTAAACAATTTTGCCGATGATGGTCAGTATTGTGATATATTTGCAAAACAAAATTTCATGCTCATTAGCCCCGCATAGTGGCAAAATCTCTAATCACTTGCCTAGAATAACTTTTCCTAAGTGGTCAGGCTCCTGAGATATCTGCAAAACAAAATTTACATGCTCACTAGCGCCGCCTAGTGGCAACATTTTGAATCAACTTGCTCGAACTAGCCCTTGAGCTACTTTGTCGAAAACGTCATCTTTCTAAATGCTTCTGAGATATCTGATAAATCGATTTATTCCTGAGTTTTGTAATTGTTGAAATTGTAAAAAAGTTGAAATTTAGCGTGACATAATTTGTGTACCATCCCATACCTACATTTCTTTTAAATAACAATAAAAATCAATTACCGTGATGCTATTATGTTTCGTGCACGCTCCTAATTTCGCTCACTGTCATTTTACCCATAATTATTCATACATATTGAATTAAGTAATTGCATGTTATATTACCATACCTGAAGCAGAATCATTCAAAATAATAATTAACAAAAATTTCTTTTACGCAACATGTTCAAAATGACAGTGGGCGAAATTAGGAGCGCGCGCGAAATATGGGTACTCACGGTATTTTTTTTTCTATTTAGGCCGGCCAAAGCGAGCTAAGACGCGTGCACCGAAAAAAACAGCTGTGCATGTTACTGATCCATCCACGGATGTCAATGAAGGCATTGAAGCATTCTTTAGACCTGCTTCTGCTACACCATCAACGCTCACACCCCTTGTGTCACCAACTTCGGAGGATTGTAGTTTACTTTCGTTTGCTGATAGCCCTACGCTTAGTCGTGATGATGGTGGCCGATTTAGTAACGTAACGTCTGAAGAAACAACCCCGATTCTCGAGGAACGCAGAATCATAAAGTTAGAAAGGTCTTCCCCTGTAATGAAAAATGTCAATTGGTCTTCAAGGTCTCGTTCATCGGATAATTTAGAAAAAGTTTCTGCATCGATCAACAAAAAATCACCTTTAATTAATAATTATACAGACAACGAAAAAAAGTTTCCAGACGCATATTCCTCTGCAATACACGGTACAGAGTTTGACACAGACAAATCACCAAGCAGTGAATCCGTTAAGAGCCAACATTCCGAGATTCAGAGGCCAGCAAATGGTGTAGTGAAGACTCCAGTTTCAGTACAGAAACCTCGTCCTTGGTCGGTGCTGGGACATGAATCGAAAAGTGATTTTGTAACAAATGATTCAATAACACCCGATGAAGGCAACGATGAGCTTGATCTTGTATTGATATCTGGACAAACCCCAGGTGGTTCTATTGTTGGCATAACTCCAGGAGCTATTGGAGGAGGAAGCATCGTTGGGATTACACCAGGTAATCATGTTTTTGATTTTCATACTTACTATTTACACTAAGTTTTTTTACGTTGTCCGGCGTCGTAAAATTAAAAAAAAACGTAAAAAACTACGTTGTTTCAAAACACGACGTTAAAAAAACCTCGTGTTTCTCGACCATACGTATGTTCATGACCTTACGAATCATTATGTAGAACAATGTATTATGTGAAAGACAAAATATTCAGGTCGATTTTTTAATTACGTGGTACCGCGTATATCAAGTCCATAGAAGTCCCTATTCGGTATGTTATCTCTTGGACATCAGTGAATTGAGCCATGTAAGGTCACTACACTGGTCTTTTTATTTTTGAACCCCTTTTATGATTTTTTTCATCTCTCTTAGGCAGCGTCCTCAAATTACGTAACGCTCTAAAAAGGGGAGGAGGTAGGCTCAAGCGTTACGACTTATACAAAATTTTGAAAATTTCCATACAAAAAGCGTTACTAAGGAAGAGAGAAGACAGTCAAAAAAATTTAATATTAGCATAGGAGAAGGTATCGGTTTTATATTATTTTTGTTATGGCTATACCGTGACATGCCGTGAGGGTAAAAATCTCAAGTTTCAATTAATCAGAAAAAAATAATTTAATAAATTTTCAAGTTTTTTAGGTTTTATACAGTAGATTATTTTATATATTTTGCACAAAAAATGTGATTTGTGCTATTTTGAAAATTTTAACCATAGTTACAGTTGCTGTTCTTAAATGTATACCATTGCACAATGGTCCGAATCCACAATTTAGCAGGAAAAAAGTGTTTCTCTGTTGATTTTAGACGTTCGATGTCTTCAGAGAAGTTATTCGTAATTGAGTTTTGCATCTTGAGAAGGAAAAAAGTTGAATAGGGTGGTCCTTATCTAAGTTAAAATTTTGACTCAAACTTTGTTGTTTGATGGAATTTGTGGCTGCGCTGTTCTGTAAACTTTTAGAAAATGTTATTTTGAACAACTTTGTCGAAGACACTAAATCTTCATTTAAGCTAAGTAAATTGATTCTGAAAGTTTGAACCCGACAAATCGGTTATTTTGGTCTAACTTTTTTGTTTGTTTTCATTTTAACGTGAATGTGGTCTTCAGAAGAGTTCTAGAGGAAGTAATGATACACGTTTTTGCTGAACATTGCAAGTTGTCATGGAGTTGGTTTGATCTTTTTTGTCTTTAAGCGGCATTAGAAACGCCATACATTAGACAATATTTGGTGCAAAAACTGAGAGAAAATTCATCTCAAAAATTGACTTTTGGCGCGCTTCCTTCAGCAAAGTTGTAGGTTTTAGCTAGATCAATAACTTTTCTACATGCAACTTTTTGAAAAAATAAGGAATAAAAATGTAGAAATGATGGTACGATTCAAATGTAAATCACCATATATTTATTACTATAGCTTGAGCTTGATTGGCCGCCCGTGGATGCTACTCCAGTATCGCCAGATCAGCTGCACTTACACAAGGAACCAACCGAATGACTGCTTGAGACTTACAGACACTTAGTGTATAAGTGCTGGTGATCTTCTATTTTTAGGCAACAATGCAGACCAATGTGTGGAAGGCGGAGGAAATGCTGTTGCACTTATACTGGCCAACTGTAGACCGTGGAGTCCGACTGCATCTACGCCAGTTCATGCGGAAGTGTATGGATTGGGGGAAAGGCATGGCAGAGAGGTTTGCTTTTGTGGTTAGCAGACTAACTATGTATCAGGCGTAAGGAAAAGCATGCGCATGGAAGAATGGAAGCGTTGGGGAAATGGTTTATCTTCCGTATCTGGTTCTAGCGTTTGGTATGAACGAATAGTTTGAGTGTGATAGGTTAAGAATGGAAGATAGAAGCAAGTGAGAGATATACAACTACAAAGTACGAGGAAAGGGACGGGCCTGGGATTGAATCCATGACCTTCTGCTTATGGAGTAGAAGCGGTAGCCATTAGACCACCAATCCCGTCTTTATCACCATATATTTATTACTATATTATATTAAGTTTCATAGTAAACAGCCGCTTCAATATACTTGTTGTTGTAAAATTTGTATGATATTACGTTTTTTTATTGTTTTATTTAGTCCATGTTACATTTTTAAACCTTGTTGAAAGTGACAAGTCTCGGTTTTCTCAGTTGCCGAGGACAAGGAAAAAATGAGTCGAGTACAACAATATGATTTCTAATCTTTTATTTATTTAGTTCACAGGGGACGGTCCTGGTGTAGTGGTTAGAACACACGCCTCTCACGTCGAGGACCTGGGATCGAATCCCATTCCCGAGATAGTCATTAAAAATTTCAGTGACGACTTCCTTCGGAAGGGAAGTAAAGCCGTTGGTCCCGAGATGAACTAGCCCAGGGTTAAAAATCTCGTTAATAAAGATAGAAAAAAAAAATTTAGTTCTCTAGTTTGAAAAAGTGAGGACTAGGATTTTGATGCATGGGCAATATCGGTGTAATTTCTTGACTTTATCAAGGGATCCGATTTCGACTGATGAAGGCTAATAAATAGCGAAACCTTTCAATTAGAATCCTTTCCTGTGATCAAGTTAGGAATTACAACTGTAAGAAAACCGAATACTTCATCACTTCTCAATAGTGATAAGATAACACGACATGCACTAAACAAAGGACATGGGATATACTGCAATAGATCAAATATTGGTCGCAGTGGTTTATGTTAGCTTAGCTTAGCTTAGCTTAGACTGACTACACATATCAATGGTTGCTATTCCGTGATTGACCGAAGTCAGTGAAAATGCAAAAAGAATCAACTAGATGTTCGGCTGGGATTGGCCATAATCTTCTTCAGTGTGCATAATTCAGTGCCTCTATTTATACATGGTCAATAACGGCGCCGGCCACGTTCTTGCAGTCAGGTGGGATTGGGGGAAGGAATGTTAGTGTGTATCCTTTGCTATTTGGAGACAGTGTTTTCCTCTGCATCTCCACAAAGGTTACTGGGAGGGATGTTTGTTAATGGGGAGGATCGTTGGGTCACAGGATTCACTTTGATAAGCGATTAGACCATGATAAATAATTATTGGTGAGATATAAACATGCTCTTATATTTGAATATAATATTTTCATTTGATATGAACAATATCTATGTAGAGAAAAATTATGCCGACACTTGAGGTGACGAACCTTTCAAAGTTTGTTGAATAAAGTGAACCTTTCGCAAGTCTACACTTGAAGTGTCGAACCATTCAAAGTTTTTTTAAATTACAAAAATAAAGGTAAAAAGAAAAAGGAGTTTTGAAAAAAAAGTTAGACGTTAATAATTTATGAATCAGAGTTTATGTCGACACTCACAGTGACGAACCTTTCAAAGTTTGTTGAAAAATCATATTTAAGTCTCACCGTTGTAACGTTTAAAGGTGCAGTCATACATATTTTATAGATAAGAAATAGTAGCATGAAACGAGCTCACCAATTGATCCGTTATCCTTGAGTAGCAACAATCCACTTTCAGCTTCACTCGTTTGCTCGGCTATATAAAAGCACTCAGAGAAAATAGGCGCGCGACCCGAGAGGGAAAACAACTGACTCGGGCTTTCTTGACGCACTGCCCAGGAGCAAGCGTCAACGTCGAAAGATCAAAAAGAACTAATCGAACTCGGCACTTTTTCACTTTACTCGACCGATGCGCGACATGTTTGATCCTGCCCTCATCGCCGGCCCCCGCAGGAGCAAGCGTCAAGGTCGAAGGATCAAACACAACTCTCCATGAGCTATGGGCATCTAAAGTTTTCAAAGTTTTTCATCTAAATTTGCTTATAACTTCAAAATCACAAGAATTACAAACTTGCAATGTTCAGCAAAAATGTGTATCATTACTTCCTCTAGAATTCATCGGAATACCACATTTACGTAGGAATGAAAACAAAAAAGTTAGACCAACATAACTGATGTTTCGGGTCCACCCTAAGTTAAAACTTTCATAATTCATTTACTTCGTTCAAATGAAGAGTTAGATAAAAAGTTTCTTGGACAAAGTTGTTCAAAACAACATTTTCTAAAAGTTTACTGAACAGCGCAGCCTCAAATTCCATTAAACAAAAAAAAGTTTGAGTCAAAAATTTAACATAGATAAGGACCACCCTATTCAACTTTTTTCTTACAAGATGCAAAATACAATTACGAATAACAACTTCTCTAAAGACATCATGCGTCTAAAATCAACGAGAATAGAGAAAACATCTTTTTCCTGCTAAATTGTGGATTCGGATTATTGTGCATTGTTCCAGATACCATGCATCTGACCCCGACTGCCGGGTGATATTTTGAAACATCTCTCAATTGAACAAACGAAGCGCATCATAATTAAAACTTTTGTATCAAATAATGTCTTGAGGTTTGTGTGATTGATTCAGGGAATAAAATATATAATTTACTCAGCCATTTTGGAATTATAGATGAAACATGGTATTTGGAACTCACAAGCAACCGTGCTCAAATACCGTGTGTTGGCACCAGGCGATGGAACTCTAACATTATTTTTGTTTGTTTGTATGTGCAACTTTAGTTCGAATTTGACATGGCTTTCTAAAGACTATCTTAATGGTAATGGTAATGGTCTTATGGTAATGTTTGTGACAATCATTGAGAAACATAAATAATATAATATGTTAAAAATCCACATAATTTCCAAATAGCTCAAAGCATTGAGCCAACCCTTCTCCAGTAGAGAAGCTAGATAGAATACAGGACGCTTTGGTGCTTACTGACTTTAAAATGGCTTGCTCAATTTTCACCATCTAATAAAATTTCAATTTTGTCGCTCCTTTGCGACGCCTATCCACCTATACATTTCCATCATTTGCAAAAATCTTCTATAGGCTTCCTTTACCACAGATAACAGATGTTTATGCTAGAACAAAAATTTAGTAAAAACCTGTGTAAATATTTAAACAGAAACTTCTTGCAATCACTAGCGCCGCCACACAACGAATTGCGTCAATCAGTGGTGAATATAGATATCTTGAAATATTTCATATTCACCACTCACATCGTCATGGGAACTTAGCGATAACAGCGCCACCACAGTGTGTTGCCATATAAAATGACCATTTATTGCCTTACACAGTTTTGTAATCGGACTGTTGTGTAATCTGTTATCTGTGCCTTTACCTTTGAGTCGCATGACCGCTATAGCCATAACAGAAATTATTTAATATTAGCGTTACGTAGTAAATGAATGCTGCTTACCTTAGGTATTATTTTATTTCATAAATATACATAAAATATCTGCAACAAATAATTTGATTATGTAGGTACCTATAATCTTCTATCTATCTATCTATCTATCTATTTAAATAAAAATGGAATGGTGTTTGTTTGTCACGAAATGGCTTACGAACGGGTCAACGATTTTGAATGTTGCTTTCTCCATTTTGTTCGTCACGGGTTTCGACGTGTTTGTGCGAATAAAAATAACAGGATATTCACCGGGAAAGTAGGAAAAATGAGAGTGAACTGAATGGACTAATGCACGAGTTCACTAATTTGACGTTTGGGCGGTGCCGAATTCACTGGTTTCCATGGTCACATAAATAGCACGGCACCGCAAAAACGTCAAATAATGAATTCGTGCATAGGTCCATGGACCGATGCACGAGTTCACTATTTGACGTTTGAGCTTTGAGCGGTGCCGTGTTGTTTATGTGACCATGGCAACGAGTGAATTCGGCAACGCTCAAACGTCAAAATAGTGAACTCGTGCATCGGTCCATGGATCAATGCACGAGTTCACTAATTTGACGTTTGAGCGGTGCCGAATTCACTAGTTTCCATGGTCACATAAATAACGCGGCACCGCTAAAACGTCAAATGGTGAACCCGTGTATAGGTCCATTGTCATTTTGTACGGCGTGAATTACAGCGTTTTTCAACAGCCTACTTGATGGCAAGACGAAGTTTGCCGGGACCACTAGTAATAAATAAATCCATACATTTCAGAGAGAAATGTAGCTTAATTAATCTTATTGTTTTGTATGTCACTGTTTGTATTCTATATCAAGTTTTATTATTTTCAGGTGCAGTAATGGAGAAAAAATCGGTCAGAGATATGGCGGCTAATCTTAACAAACTTGGAGGTATGTTATTTCTATGTATTATCAATGGAATGTCCTACTATTTTATTTTATTTTAATTTTGCATGTTTTATGTTGACGTTTCTGGTTCAACAAAGTAGATAAGATATGTTTTTTGAATAAACCGCCAGTTGCAGCTCCGAGATTGATTGGAAAATATAATCCAAAACACAATTCAACACCAAACGAGGCAGATATAAGAGAAAGTTTTACAGATAAGAGTAACAAGGCTGATACAACAACGGATACGATCAACCAACGATAGTATTTAATATTGAACATAATTTTAAGCATGTTATGTATTATTGTTTATTAGTTCGATATGTATATATATCAGTATTTTTATTTCAACCATCGAATTAAAATTGTTGGATTTATAGTGATTGGAATACTCGAAAGTCCCTGTTCTACTGCTTTAGATCTGGTGTCGCTCAATATTAAGTATTCTTTTTACGAACTGCTAATGCATATAGAAAATTTATCATTATAAATAATAATAAATCACTATTAATCTAATATAATTTAAAACCGAAAATTAAACGCACTCAAAATCAAAATTAATATGAAAAGCGATTTGAACAAGAGTGTACCGTAAAACGGGGTAACTTTGATAGTTTTTTCGAAGAAAACTTCAATATTTATGCATACTGTTTCAAAGTATTACAATTTATATTTTTAAAACAAGTACTGACATCCTAGCTATCGATTGCACTTGATGGAATTCCGAAATATTTATTCAGAATGGATATATTAATTTTCATATAATCGAAAGGCGGTTTTCTGTTTTGGGGTAACTTTGATAATGGAGTATAAATCGAACAAAATTGAATGAATTACGGAACATATATATGGAAATTTAGATTATAGATGGACTTAGATTACAAAAATGGTCCCAGTTTGTAAAAATGGTTTTCGCTAAGAGATTTGAGACCGCATTCATGTTCTACTATAACTAACCTGACAAGGATAAGTGAATAACTCATTATGACTTCATCAAATAGTGATCACAGAACAGATTGTTTGTAAGCGTTGCAAAAATGCTAAAATCTTATGAATTTTTAATATTTGTGTATAAATCCTCAAATGCACTTGATTCTAACGAAAATAGCTTTGACATAAAGTATCATATTAATACTCTTTACTTTTGCATCCGTTTTGCTTAACTGATTAACAGAAACTTTGTCATTTCGTTTAGTATGTTGTGGGTCTCGCACTATCAAAGTTACCCGCATTATCAAAGTTACCCCGTTTTACGGTACTGCTGTTTGTGAGCAGGCAGTCTCCTGTTTTAAGGGCTAAAAATGGATAGGTGAAAGGATCTGCTAGCTGAGACTTTTGCATGGAATCCAGAATGAGACTTTGGCATGGAACGACAGAAAAAAGATTTCACGGACAAACAGCTCTCAATTGACAGAATACTCCCAATAGATGGAGTCGATTCCATAGGTATGTATAATCTTAAAAAGGCAGGGCATATTGTGAGAATGCCGAAAAACAACTCTGCAAAGATTATATTTATAATTAGGTAAGTTCAGTAACACGTGTAACGCAGTGGGCAGGATGCACCGTTCAGGTTCTGAATTGTCGAGAGCCAAGCCACAGATAACAGATGTTCAAGTCCGATTACAAAACTGTGTAAGACAATAAACGGTCATTTTATATGGCAACACAAGTAGCAACTCTGTGGTGGCGCTGTTATCGCTAAGTTCCCATGACGATGTGAGTGGTGAATATGAAACATTTCAAGATACTTATATTCACCACTGATTGACGCAATTCTTTGTGTGACGGCGCTAGTGATTGTAAGGAGTTTCTGTTTGAATATTTACACAGGTTTTCAGCAAATTTTTGTTCTAGCATAAACATCTTATCTGTGGCCAAGCGTAGTCGAGTATGGTGGGTCGCAGCCACGAATCTAATTCTACTCACACTTGAAATCTCGGTAGTTATGAGCGCGGTTGCTCGAAAGGACACGCGGCGTACCCCGGAGGAAAGGAAC